>NC_135574.1:191059041-191719041 GCF_965152235.1 Eretmochelys imbricata | reverse complement strand
ATTCATACCATCTTTTTTAATGCTGTCATTTATATTATTGATATAAATAGTATGGTTTGGTCGGATATCCATCTTCTAACTTGCTTATACAACAGCCTAAAAAAAGAAAAACAAGTACAATGTGTTAAAAATACTTACATTTATGAAGATGAATTCATAAAAATAATTGAGTTTTTGTTTGTTTAGGTCAAACAGGTGTTGCCAGCATCAGGCTATATAAAACAGGATTAGAACTGCCTCACTCAACAGTGAAAAGGTTATAAAACTATGTATTTTTGACGTTCTAACAAAGATTCATCACCTCTGAAGGTACGGAAAAATACAGCCAACTATAGGGGCGCAAGTCACTGAGAAAGCACCAAGCGGCGTGCGAGGAGGAGTCATATCACGATCATCCCCACACAGCTCTTTCACTGCCCTTTTCATCGATAACCCGCTGAAGTGTTTATAGGATACCTATCGCCTTCGTATATACACACCGGTGCCCCCCCACACCACGCACGCACGCACCCCCCACTGCACCACACAGCCAGCCCCTCCAACCGCAGCCCCCCTCACGCAGCCAGCCCCGCCCCGCAAACGCGGCCTCCTTCACGCACCCAGCCCGCCCACACGTCCAGCCCTGCCCGCCCCATCCCCCAGCCTCTCCCCTCCCGCACGCGCCCCGCCGCCTTCGCCCCAACTGCCCCACGGCCCGTTCTGGGGGAATTCAGAGCTCGTGGCCATTTCGCGCCAATCCCAACCGGGGCTGGGTGATCCCGCCCGCCGAGGCGGGCTCAGCGCTCCGGTGCCGGATACCTCCCCGGGCACAGGCACCGGGGGCCCCGCGCCGCATCTCCCAGTAGCGGAGCAAACGGGGAACAAACCCTTCCCTCACCCGGCTCCAATCGCCGCCCGGCCCCGCCCCGCCGCGCCGTTCCCAGCACAGCACACCGCACCCTGGCGCGTGACCTCACGTAAACAGGCAGAAGAGTCGATGTCACGCACAATCGATATATCGCGCACCCAATCATCGATGCGCTCGTCTCCCGCTTCCTTCCTCCCCCTGTCGCGCGCGTGAGCCTGAACAGGGGCGGGGCGGGGCGGGAGGCGGAGGCCTGAGCTCGGGGGCGGTTCCCGCGTCCGCACAAGTGCCCCTAGGGATCACTCACCGCGTAGCAAGTGGGGTTCATGCAAGCAAGGCTTGGGTACAGCAAGGCCCCGAACCCCGTCAAGGCCAATAGGGGGCGTGCTGCCAGCCCAGGCTCTGCCTCCTGGTGTGTCCTACGGGTGGCTTTGGTCCGAGCCCAGACCCTGTTGTGTCTTGAACATAAATTGTTATGCAAAAGTCAACATAGTTTCTGTAAAGAGAGATCGTGTCTTACTAATCTATTAGAGTTCTTTGAAGGGGAAAACAAACATGTGGACAAGGGGGATCCAGTGGACATAGTGTACTTAGATTTCCAGAAAGCCTTTGACAAGGTCCCGCACCAAAGGCTCTTATGTAAATTAGGTTGTCATGGGATAAGACGGAAGATCCTTTCATGGATTGAGAACTGGTTAAAAGACAGGGAACAAAGGGTAGGAATAAATGGTAAATATTCAGATAGAGAGGGGTAACTAGTGGTGTTCCCCAAGGGTCAGTCCTAGGACCAATCCTATTTAACTTATTCCTAAATCATCTGGAGAAAGGGGTAAACAGTGAGGTGGCAAAGTTTGCAGATGATAATAAACTGCTCAAGATAGTTAAGACCAAAGCAGACGGTGAAGAACTTCAAAAAGATCTCACAAAACTAAGTGATTAGGCCACAAAATGGCAAATGAAATTTAATGTGGATAAATGCACGTTGGAAAAAATAACCCCAACTCTACATACAATATGATAGTTGCTACTTTAGCTACAACTAATCAGGAGAAAGATCTTGGAGTCATCGTGGATAGTACTCTGAAGACGTCCACGCAGCGTACAGCGGCAATCAAAATAAAGAACAGGATGTTAGGAATCATTTAAAAAGGGATAGAGAATAAGACGGAGAATATTTTATTGCCCTTATATAAATCCATGGTATGCCCACATCTTGAATACTGCATACAGATGTGGTCCCCTCATCTCAAAAAAGATATACTGGCATTAGAAAAGGTTCAGAAAAGGGCAACTAAAATGATTAGGGGTTTGGAACGGGTCTCATATGAGGGGAGATTAAAGAGACTAGGACTTTTAGGCTTGGAAAAGAGGAAACTGGAGGGGATATGATAGAGGTATATAAAATCATGAGTGGTGTGGAGAAAGTGAATAAGGAAAAGTTATTTACTTGTTCCCATAATATAACAACTAGGGGCCACCAAATGAAATTAATGGGTAGCAGGTTTAAAACAAATAAAAGGAAGTTCTTCACTCAGCGCACAGTCAACCTGTGGAATTCCTTGCCTAAGGAGGTTGTGAAGGCTAGGACTATAACAGGGTTTAAAAGAGAACTGAATAAATTCATGGAGGTTAAGTCTATTAATGGCTATTAGCCAGGTGTCCCTAGCCTCTCTTTGTCAGAGGGTGGAGATGGATGGCAGGAGAGAGATCACTTGATCATTACCTGTTATGTTCACTCCCACTGGGGCACCTGGCATTGGCCACTGGTGGTAGACAGGATACTGGGCTGGATGGACCTTTGGTCTGACCCAGTATGGCCATTCTTATGTTCTTATGCCCATCACCTGCCCTTCAGCCCCAGCGGGGAACAGCCTCACTGCCAGGGCTGTCACGCAGGTTGGTGTGGCGGTTCCCTAGAGAAGCCGATTTGGACATGCACAGCCGCCAGGTGTGGAAGAACAGGCTGCGGTAGTGCTGCTGGAACAGGCCAGGGTGAACAGGAGCCAGCCACGTGATGCTGCTGTGAAAAGTCTGATATCATTCTGAGGTGATTTAGCAGGAGTGTTGAATGTAGGACATGGGAGATCATTGTCCTGCTCTATGGGCACTAGGGCGGCCCCAGCTGCAGTACTGTGTCTGATTCTGGGTGCCACACTGTAGGACAGATTTCAGAGTAACAGCCATGTTAGTCTATATTCGCAAAAAGAAAAGGAGTACTTGTGGCACCTTAGAGACTAACCAATTTATCTGAGCATAAGCTTTCGTGAGCTACAGCTCACTTCATAGGACAGATGTGGATGAATTGGAGAGTCCAGAGGAGAGCAACAAAAATGATAAAAGGTTTAGAAAACCTACCTGACCTATGAGAAAAGGTTAAAAAACTGGACATGTTTGCTCCAACCCCTCAGACAGAGACAAACACCTACAAGATATCTATCAAGCTTTCTTACAACAATACCCACCTGCTGAAGTGAAGAAACAGATTGACAGGGCCAGAAGAGTACCCAGAAGTTACCTACTACAGGATAGGCCCAACAAAGAAAATAACTGAACGCCACTAGCCATCACCTTCAGCCCCCAACTAAAACCTCTCCAGCGCACCATCAAGCATCTACAACCTAGCCTGAAGGAGGACCCATCACTCTCACAGATCTTGGGAGACAGGCCAGTCCTTGCTTACAGACAGCCCCCCAACCTGAAGCAAATACTCACCAGCAACCACACACAACACAACAAAAACACTTCTTACAACAAAAACACTAACCCAGAAACAAAGAAATGGAGTGCTTGTGGCACCTTAGAGACTAACCAATTTATTTGAGCATAAGCTTTTGTGAGCTACAGCTCACTTCATCGGATGCATACTGTGGAAAATGCAGAAGATGTTTTTATACACACAGACCATGAAAAAACGGGTGTTTATCACTACAAAAGGTTTTCTCTCCCCCCACCCCACTCTCCTGCCGGTAATAGCTTATCTAAAGTGATCACTCTCCTTACAATGCGTATGATAATCAAGGTGGGCCATTTCCAGCACAAATCCAGGTTTTCTCCCCACCCCGCCTCCCCAAACCCACTCTCCTGCTGGTAATAGCTTATCTAAAGTGATCACTCTCCTTACAATGTGTATGATAATCAAGGTGGGCCATTTCCAACACAAATCCAGGTTTTCTCCCGCCCCCCTGCCCAAGGGGAAATAGGTTACTTTTTATAATGAATCAACCATTCCCAGTCTCTATTCAAGCCTAAGTTAATTGTATCCAATTTGCAAATTAATTCCAATTCAGCAGTCTCTTGTTGGAGTCTGTTTTCGAAGTTTTTTTGTTGAAGGATAGTCACTTTGAGATCAGAAATCAAGTGACCAGAGAGATTGAAGTGTTCTCCAACTGGTTTATGAATGTTATAATTCTTGACATCTGATTTGTGTCCATTTATTCTTTTACATAGAGACTGTCCAGTTTGACCAATGTACATGGCAGAGGGGCATTGCTGGCACATGATGGCATATATCACATTGGTAGATGTGCAGGTGAACGAGCCTCTGAGAGTGTGGCTGATGTTATTAGGCCCTGTGATGGTGTCCCCTGAATAGATATGTGGTCACAGTTGGCAACGGGCTTTGTTGCAAGGATAGGTTCCTGGGTTAGTGGTTCTGTTGTGTGGTATGTGATTGCTGGTGAGTATTCGCTTCAGGTTGGGGGGCTGTCTGTAGGCAAGGACTGGCCTGTTTCCCAAGATTTGTGAGAGTATTGGGTCGTCCTTCAGGATAGGTTGTAGATCCTTGATAATGCGTTGGAGGGGTTTTAGTTGGGGGCTGAAGGTGACGGCTAGTGACATTCTATTATTTTCTTTGTTTGGCCTGTCCTGTAGTAGGTGACTTCTGGGAACTCTTCTGGCTCTATCAATCTGTTTCTTCACTTCCGCAGGTGGGTATTGTAGTTGTAAGAATGTTTGATAGAGCTCTTGTAGGTGTTTGTCTCTGTCTGAGGGGTTGGAGCAAATGTGGTTGTATCACAGAGCTTGGCAGTAGACAATGGATCGTGTGGTGTGGTCAGGGTGAAAGCTGGAGGCATGCAGGTAGGAATAGCGGTCAGTAGGTTTCTGGTATAGGGTGGTGTTTATGTGACCATTGTCTATTAGCACTGTAGTGTCCAGGAAGTGGATCTCTTGTGTGGACTGGACCAGGCTGAGGTTGATGGTGGGATGGAAATTGTTGAAATCATGGTGGAATTCCTCAAGGGCTTCTTTTCCATGGGTCCAGATGATGAAGATGTCATCAATATAGCGCAAGTAGAGTAGGAGCGTTAGGGGACGAGAGCTGAGGAAGCGTTGTTCTAAGTCAGCCATAAAAATGTTGGCATACTGTGGGGCCATATGGGTACCCATAGCAGTGCCACTGATTTGAAGGTATACATTGTCCCCAAATGTAAAATAGTTATGGGTAAGGACAAAGTCACAAAGTTCAGCCACCAGGTTAGCCGTGACACTATCCCCAGGTTAGCCGGGGATAGTGTTCTTGACGGCTTGTAGTCCATCTTTGTGTGCAATGTTGGTGTAGAGGGCTTCTACATCCATAGTGGCCAGGATGGTGTTATCAGGAAGATCACCGATGGATTGTAGTTTCCTCAGGAAGTCAGTGGTGTCTCAAAGGTAGCTGGGAGTGCTTTAGCGTAGGGCCTGAGGAGGGAGTCTACAGAGCCAGACAATCCTGCTGTCAGGGCGCCAATGCCTGAGATGATGGGGCGCCCAGGATTTCCAGGTTTATGGATCTTGGGTAGTAGATAGAATATCCCAGGTCGGGGTTCCAGGGGTGTGTCTGTGCGGATTTGATCTCGTGCTTTTTCAGGGAGTTTCTTGAGCAAATGCTGTAGTTTCTTTTGGTAACTCTCAGTGGGATCAGAGGGTAATGGCTTGTAGAAAGTGGTCTTGGAGAGCTGCTGAGCAGTCTCTTGTTCATATTCTGACCTATTCATGATGATGACAGCACCTCCTTTGTCAGCCTTTTTGATTATGATGTCAGAGTTGTTTCTGAGGCTGTGGATGGCATTGTGTTCTGCACGACTGAGGTTGTGGGGCAAGTGATGCTGCTTTTCCACAATTTCAGCCCGTGCACGTCGGCGGAAGCACTCTATGTAGAAGTCCAGTCTGCTGTCTCGACCTTCAGGAGGAGTCCACCTAGAATCCTTCTTTTTGTAGTGTTGGTAGGGAGGTCTCTGTGGATTAGTATGTTGTTCAGAGGTAGTGTTGGAAATATTCCTTGAGACGGAGACACCGAAAATAGGATTGTAGATCACCACAGAACTGTATCATGTTCGTGGGGGTGGAGGGGCAGAAGGAGAGGCCCTGAGATAGGACAGCTGCTTCTGCTGGGCTAAGAGTATAGTTGGATAGGTTAACAATATTGCTGGGTGGGTTGAGGGAACCATTGCTGTGGCCCCTTGTGGCATGTAGTAGTTTAGAAAGTTTAGTGTCCTTTTTCTTTTGTAGAGAAGCAAAGTGTGTGTTATAAATGGCTTGTCTAGTTTTAGTAAAGTCCAGCCACGAGGAAGTTTGTGTGGAAGGTTGTTTTTTTATGAGAGCATCCATTTTTGAGAGCTCATTCTTTATCTTTCCCTGTTTGCTGTAGAGGATGTTGATCAGGTGGTTCCGCAGTTTCTCTGAGAACGTGGAGCACAAGCTGTCAGCATAGTCTGTGTGGTATGTAGATTGTAATGGATGTAATGTAATGTAATGTATGTAATGTAACCCAGGAACCTATCCTTGCAACAAAGCCCGTTGCCAACTGTGTCCACATATCTATTCAGGGGACACCATAATAGGGCCTAATCACATCAGCCACACTATCAAAGGCTCATTCACCTGCACATCTACCAATGTGATACATGCCTTCATGTGCCAGCAATGCCCCTCTCCCATGTACATTGGCCAACCGGACAGTCTCTACGTAAAAGAATAAATGGACACAAATCAGACGTCAGGAATTATTACATTCAAAAACCAGTTGGAGACAACTTCAATCTCTTTGGTCACTTGCTTACAAACCTAAAGGTTGCAATTCTTCAACAAAAAAACTTCAAAAACAGACTCCAACAAGAGACTGCTGAATTGGAATTAATTTGCAAACTGGACACCATTACATTAGGCTTGAATAGAGACTGGGAGTGGATGGGTCATTACACAAAGTAAAACTATTTCCCCATGTTTATTTTCCCCCCTCCCGTCCCCGTCCCCTCCCGCACTGTTCCTCACACGTTCTTGTCAACTGCTGGAAATGGCCCACATTGATTATCACTACAATAGGGTTTTTTTCTCTCCTGCTGGTAATAGCTCACCTTACCTGATCACTCTCCTTACAGTGTATATGGTAACAACCATTGTTTCATGTTCTCTGTGTATATAAAATCTCCCCACTGTATTTTCCACTGCATGTATCCGATGAAGTGAACTGTAGCTCACGAAAGCTTATGCTCAAATAAATTTATTAGTCTCTAAGGTGCCACAAGTACTACTTTTCTTTTTGTGGACATGTTTAGTCCTTGCTTCTTGTGGAGCCCCTTTAGGTGCTCCAACAGCTTAATGGAGTTTCAAATAGGCCCAGTGTGCTTAGTGTCCCCGCTCAGCCCTTTAAAATTCAGATCTTTAGTTTTAGGTCACATACCTGCTCCTAGTCATGTGTCCTACCACAAATTGCACATATGGCTTTATGGCAACAGACGGCAGCACCAGGATCAAGAAAGGATTTGGCTTTCTGCACTTGTCAGGTGGAAAAGCAGGGCTGTCCTTAGGCATACACAGAATATGCAGCTGCCTTGGGCACCACAAAATTTGGGGCCCTACGCAGCTGTGTGCTTCGCATGCGGCAGCCAGCCCCATCCCCCAGCTGGCCCCCCTGTGGGGTGCGCCCACTGCAAGGGGCAGGGATGTTCCTAGGGGGGTGCAGGGCCTGGGACAACTCCCTCCACCCCTGCCTGGCGCTGGTAGTAGGGGTCAGGCCTACCCCGACACTCACCGGCGGTGGCGGGAAGCAGAGCAACCCAGCCCACCACATTCCGCTGGCTCCCGGCGCCGGTGAATGCACAGGGTGGAGGACCCCTTCCCCCAAGCCCCCTCCCCTGAGTCACACAGCTGGGGCAGGGGGAGCAGAGCGGGCTGGGTCGTTCTGCTTCCTGATGCCGGCACCAGGCCCTCCGCTAATCCCCCAGGTCGCTCTGGGCCTGTGGGGCCCCCCAAAGCTGCTGCCTCTGTGGCCCCACAGGCCTTGAGCGCAGCCCAGACCCTCCACGGGGGGTGGGGGGGAAGCAGGTGCTCAGGCTGCGTTAGGCACCCTTAATTGGTAGTGACGGGGCTGTGGAAAAACCTGAGAAAGATATCTGCAGGGACCAGGAGCTGGTTGTGGGGGAAACCTCAGCTGGGAAGAGATATGAAGCCTCCATGGGATAGTGATACTGTTTACCGTTATGGGTTGCTTTGCATCTTCATTAATGGAAGTCCTGAGTGGAGCTGTGTTGTTGTATGGAGGGGGATTCCACCTCCTTGGCTGCTGGATTGGCTCCCCAGCGTACAGTGAGATATTGTGCTGTGTAAATAATCGAGGATACATTTTTAAATGTATATTTTAAACAAGGCATCTAGGGTACCAAGAGTCTGAGAATCCACGACGCAGTCTCTTGCTGTAGATGTGCTACAAAAATAAATCTCACTTGCTGCACTCCACCTACTGCAAATGGGAATTTAGTGGGCTTTGTGAAAACTCACTGCGGTGGATAGTGACAGGTTTCAGAGTAGCAGCCGTGTTAGTCTGTATTCGCAAAAAGAAAAGGAGGACTTGTGGCACCTTAGAGACTAACCAATTTATTTGAGCATGAGCTTTTGTGATCTACAGCTCACTATGCTCAAATAAATTGGTTAGTCTCTAAGGTGCCACAAGTCCTCCTTTTCTTTTAGCGGTGGATAAGAGTTTGCAGCACTGGGGCCTAAGACTGTAACCTCGAGGGAGGGGTCTGCGGAGGGTCTCCAGCACTAAGGGTCACCGCCAGCTCTGCAGGCCGAGCGCGGCTGCCACTGCCAGGGAAGGGTGGGGGGGGCTCAAGATTGCAAGGGCAAGCGCGAGCGCACCATTCCCCTCAGCGGCCCGAGCGGGCAGGAGGACCCCCAGCTGCTGCTCCAAGCCCGGGGGTCCATGCCCGCCCCCCAGGATGGCCTAGGAACAGACAGCTCCGATCTGCCCCTCGACCGCCCAGTCTCGGGCCGCTCCTAAGAGATCCCCCTCTAGCCCCGCCCACTCCGCACGAGCCGCTCCTTCCGAGACCAGTGCTCCGCTCGCTGTAACATCGCGGGCTTGGAAACCCTGCCTCGCAAGATGGCTGCGCCAGCCCCACCCCTCGCCTCGCGCAGACAATGCCTCCGGCCCCGGCCGGCGAGCACGCGCGGGCGAGGCGCGTCCCCGATGACGTCACGCGCAGCGCCAGCCTGGCCCCTCCCCCCTCTCTCCTGCCGGCTCTGAAGAGCGGCGAGGCTGAGGCGGCGCGTTCTGGAAGCTTCGCGGCAGGGATCGTTAGGGCGGGTGGGCCAGGGTGATCCGTCTCCATCCGGAGCTCAGAAGCAGCGGGGCGCGGAGGAGTCGCCATGCCGGAGAACGCGGGGTCCAGAGCTTTCCCGGGCGGCAACGGGGGCCGCAAAAGAGGCGCCTACCAGGACCGGGACAAGCCCGCGCAGATCCGCTTCAGCAACATCTCCGCAGGCAAAGGTGCGGCCCGCCCGGCGGAGGCTGGAGCGGGGGAAGAGCGGCCTGGCCCGGGAGAGGCTGGAGCGGGCGGGGGCGCGGCTCGGCCTGGGGAGGGAGCGGCCTGGCCTGGCCTGGCGAAGGAAGGGGACTGAGGAAATCTTTCTCCCCCAGCTCACAGCGGGAGGGGGGCGGGGGGACTCAGACTCGCTCGCTGTCCCATTCTTTCCGCTTCTGTGCGCGGAATAGGAGGCGGCGGCGGCTTCTTCCTATAGTCGCTGACCCCCCTCAGCCCCATCGTCATGGGGAGGGGAAGAGACTCCATCACACGGACCGTGCCCCTCCCCCGCCGGCGGGGCCAGATGCCTTCATCTTGAGCGGGTTTTGGAGCAGTCGGGGCCCTCCGCTGTCAGGCTGGCTCAGCGCTCTCCAGGCTGCTCTGGTTCTGCTCTATCATTGTGTACGGTTTTCCTGTTCATGTGGGCCTGAGCGCTTCAGGCACAGCCTCTGGGCTGTTTCTTCCCTTAAGTGAACACAGCATGGGCCTTTTCTGTTGGGAAGAGAGTCTTCTCGCCACCCCCTCCTCCCCTGTATGCTAGTGGGTTTTTCTTTCTTTTTTTAAATGTAGTAATTGTTATGGTGCCAGGACCAGAAGCTGGTGGAGAATAATGCTATAGTTGGTAATTGACGCAAGCCTTGGTCAAAATACATGCATTGTAACCCACTATCAGACCAGTGAAACTATTCAGCGTTTTTAAGCCTGCGTGGCACGTAATATTGTTGGGACCCCCATTAGATTTTAAAATACTTCATTTAAGTGTAGAGGATTAGGGTTGGAAGAAACCTCCGGAGGTCATCTAGTCCAACCCCCTGCTCAAAGCAGGACCAACCCTGACTAAATCATCCTAGCCAGGGCTTTGTCAAGCTGGGCGTTAAAAACCTCTAAGGATGGAAATTCCACCACCACCCTAGGTAACCCATTCTAGTGCTTCACCACCCTCCTAGTGAAACAGTATTTCCTAATATCCAATCTAGTCCTCCCCCACTGCAACTTGACACCATTGTTCCTTGTTCTGTCATATGCCACCACTGAGAACAGCCAAGTTCCATCCTCTTTGGGACCCCCCCCCCTTCAGGTAGTTGCTATCAAATCTCCCATCACTCTTCTTTTCTGCAGACTAAACAAGCCCAGTTTCCTCAGCATGTCCTTGTAAGTCATGTGCCCCAGCCCGGATCATTTTCGTTGCCCTCTGCTGGACATTCTCTCCAATTTGTTCACATCCTTCCTGTATTGGGGGTTCCAAAACTGGACGCGGTACCCCAGATGTTGCCTCACCAGTGCTGAATAGAGGGGAATAATGACGTCCCTCGATCTGCTGGCAATGCTCCTACTAATGCAGCCCAATATGCCGTTAGCCTTCTTGGCAACAAGGCCACACTGCTAACTCATATCCAGCTTCTCATCCACTCTAATCCCCAGGTCCTTTTCTGCAGAACTGCTCCTTAGCCAGTCAGTCCCCAGCCTGTAGCGGTGCATGGGATTCTTCCGTACTAAGTGCAGGACTCTGCACTTGTCCTTGTTGAACCCCAGCAGATTTCTTTTGGCCCGATCCTCCAATATGTCTAGGTCACTCTAGACCCTATCTCTACCCTCCAGCATATCTACCTCTCCCCCCAGCTTCGTATCAACTATGAACTTGCTGAGGGTCCATCCCATCATCCAGATCATTAATAAAGATGTTGAACACTAGCCCCAGAACCAACCACTGGGGCCAGCGCTTGATACCGGTTGACAACTAGACATCGAGCCGTTGATCACTACCTGTTGAGCTTGACAATCCAGCCAGCTTTCTATCCACCTTATGATCCACCTTAAATAATCAGCTGTTGATTGTTTTTACCATGTTCCAGGGCCTTGTCTACACCACAAAGTTTTGTCGGTAAAAGTTATGCCACTTTAATTAAAGCACTTTAATTAAAAGCACTGTTGCATGTCCACAGTAGCTGCTTGTGTCGGCAGAGCACCACACTAACAGCTGTGGCATCAACACAGAAAGCTGCACTGTAGTAGCTATCCCACTGTGCAACTGGCTGCAGGGTGCTTTGGGAAGGGTTTGCAGTGCCTCTTGGGGCAGGTACAGCTTCACGTGATCCCCGATTCTCAATCCCATCGTTCCAGGGGCATCCTAGTAGATTGTCAGCTGCTTTTTCAATTTAAGTATGTGGGAGAGGAGAGTATGTCTGGGACAGGGGAGACCGCAGCCTGGCCGACCTATCCTGGGGGAGGGCAACCCCTCACGTCAGCCCCACTTCTGCTCTGCACACCTGTCCCAGACAGCTCGTTCTGCCTGCCTGTGGCTCTGTGGTTCCCTCTGGCTCTCTCACAGCCTCCTCAGCTTCTGGCAGCATCTTGTGAGCAGCTCTGGGAGCTCTCTGTGCTGAGGAATGTCAAAGCAGCACATCAGTCTTCCCTCTCTTTCCCCCCCGTTGCTCCCTGCAGCAGCAGTCTGCCTACCCCTGTGTTCCTAGTGCAGGGCAGAACAGGAGCATTCCATGCTAATGATTTGCTCTTTGTTTCCCAAATGCAGCAGCATGCTCAGCTGTCAGATACTTCCCAGAGCTTTGAAAGGGGAGGGGCACATGCCTGCAGGGCAGCAGAGATCAAAACAGTGAGCAGTGCAGGCATTGTGTGATACTGGTGGAAACCAGTTATGTGGTCAAAACAAACAGCAGCGTCTACACTGATGCTTTGCTTTGTCGTTTTAACTTTGCGGCAAAAAGCTTTGCCTCTCATGGAGGTGGTTTTAATTTGGCGGCAAGAGAGCAGAGTTTTGCCGCCAAAGGTAGCTTTGTAGTGTGTACACCCCTGTTTTGTAGGCAAAAGGCAGCTTTTGGTGACAAAACTTTGTAGTGTAGACAAGGCCCAGGTGTTGGAATCAACCATGAAAGCCATACACTTTATTTTTTCCTAAGTGTATTTATGCCATATCAGTAAGTTTTTCAGACTTTTAATAAACCCGTAAGACTTTTAATAAAGTGGAACTAAATGGCTCCATGTGAGAGTTTATCAGAGTTTTCTGTCCATTTCTGTTCAGAAGAACTGATTATGTTCAGACTGTTATAGTTTTTGTAAATTTCCTTAGCATTTACCAGTTTTAATGTAAAGCTGAATGTCAGTGACTGTTGCTTAAAAGCATCTCATTTTCACTCCTCTTCAGCGGTTGCTGATGCTATTAGAACAAGCCTTGGACCAAAAGGAATGGATAAAATGGTAAGCTTTGATTCACATGTCTAATTATTTTTAAAACCAATTATAAATATTTAAGCAAATGTCAAGAGTTTTTTTACAAGAATAGTTTCCCTTTTTTTTATATTTGTTAATCATCAAGATAACTTCTAGTTACATAAACATATATTGATGATTATTGTTGGAAAAGGTACTATATTGAAACTTTAATCGTAGTAAGAAGGTTTAAAGGGAACATCAAATGTTTTATAGATCTTAATGTTAAAAAATGTCTTCTGCATCTAAGGTCATAAGTAGTCACAGGTATTTTTAGTAAAACTCATGGACAGGTCACAGGCAGTAAACAAAAATTCACGGCCCGTGACCTGTCCATGACTTGTACTATATATCCTGACTAAATCTTGGGGGAGGGGGGTGGCCCAAGAAGGCTGGGGCAGGCTCCCTACCCAGCTTCATGCCTCCCCAGAAGCAACAACAGCCCCCACAGTCAGCTCCTAGGCGGAGGTGTGGCCAGGCAGCTCTGTACTATGCCCTGAGCGACGGCTCCGCAGTTCCCATCGGCCAGGAACCGCAGCCAGTGGGGGGGCGGTACCAGCAGGTGGAGGCGGTGCACAGAGCTGTCTGACCATGCTTTCCACCTAGGAGCTGAGGGAGGGGAATGTTGCAGCTTCCGGGGAGCCCCCCGAGGTAAGCGCTACCTAGAGCCTGCCTCACCCCATCCCGTGCCCCTGCCCCCTTCCACACCTAAACTGCTTCTGGTGGGGGCGGGGTGGCCAGATACTGCCCCAGCAGCGGCCGGTGCAACTGGCCCAGGGGCTGCTCGAGCTGCTAGTCGGTCCCCTATCCAGGCACACCGGCCACTGCAGACGTCACGGAATCCGTGACGACCTTGACAAACTCTCAGCCTTAGTGATAAGTATGTTTGGGTTTTCTTTTTCCAGATTCAAGATGGTAAAGGAGATGTGATGATTACAAATGATGGTGCAACTATTCTGAAACAAATGCAGGTTCTACATCCTGCAGCCAAAATGGTAAATAACTTTTAATTTCAACCTGTAAACCAGTATATCCCAACCTGGTTGGCAGAAAAATCTAAGGAGGCACCAGATTAATTCAGGGTGTTCATGGAGCTGAGGAGAGGATAAGTGTGGTTCTAGAAAGCTGCAGGGCACTCAAGTACACTGGTGTTGCGGCACAGCAAGTCTGTAATGCACTGAAGTTCTCATCTTGATGCTCTTTACATTGATCTTGGGGGTGGGGACAGCCTAAAAATCCAAACTTCAAATGATGGTTTGAGTGTAATGCAATAATTAAGCTTTATGTATTCTGTGCAACAGTGGTTTATGGGAGGATTCTTAGATTCTGATTAACTGACAGTAAACTAGGAATCCTTACTCTAATCCCTGTCATAATGTCATGGGTTAAAGTTATACTTTGGGACAATGCCTGTATAAATGAGCAGTGTTGCTGGTCAGTCAAGAAGGAAGGACCTCATAGAACATGTTATGTTCTATTTTGCTTATACACAGGTATAAGTGGGATAAAATATGTATGTGTAACTTTTGTAACCTTGGAAAAATATATACACGCACAAAATTAAGGAGGAACCAGTCTGTATATTTAAAGTTAATAAGTAAAACCACTCTTTAAGCAATCCTCAATGGAATATTAAATATTTTTTCTTGTTACTTTTATGCACCACTGGTACTTAATTAACTGGTTCCAATAAATCATGTCACAAGTTCTCAAACTGTCTTCATTTAGTTGGTAGAGCTGTCCAAGGCACAAGATATTGAAGCTGGTGATGGCACCACATCTGTTGTTATCATTGCTGGTGCTCTCTTGGATGCATGTTCCAGACTTCTTCAGAAGGGTATGTTTTACTGGTTGGCTTTAATAAATCGAAAAGGGAAGATGCCTGGAAGAGTTAATTATATATAACTGAATTTTAATAAGATTTGTTTTTGGTTAATGAAAGTCTATTAACTATAACTTTTTAGTGGTAAAACACTGATTTGAAAAGTAACTCAAAAGAGTTTTGTTTCTGTACTTGTTAATGTCTTATTTCTGGTGGCAGTCTCAAATCATTTAGCTTCATATTTTTTGAGGTTGAATCTGCTTCCAGTGTTACAGATCAAGTATAACTATTAAAATGCTGAGATACCTTATGAAATTTTTAATAGATAGTAGTTCATGATGGGTGAAATAGTCTGGTATGAAGAAATTAACCCAAAATTGGGAGCTAGGAACTCTTGCTGGGCTTTGAGCAAATCACCTGGTGTTTGTAAAATAGAGATATTTATTTCACAGGATTGTTGAGAGGATTGATGTTTGTAAAAGACTTTGAATGTGTAAAGCAGTATAAATTCTTGTGAGCACTAGCAGTTCTGTTGTACCAATTCAGTGAGGCGAACAGCATGCCAGCAGCAACCAGATGCTGTGTGAAGAATCCAGTAGGGGCTGAACAGAACAGTTTATATTCCTTGCTTCAACAAATGGTTTTTATTTTAAATTTCTCTATTTTTTTTAAAGGATTGCTTTTCAAACAAAAAACCTTAAATCGAAAAAAGCTTGCCTCAAATAGGAATTGATCTTTTCCTCTGTCTTACAAAGCAGTCATGCAATGCTTTTCTGCCCCAACAGTGCTCATGCAGGTCAACTCATAGGGTGGCAGGTGAGCCCTGTCAGCTTTTAACCCTGCTATCACAAAAGTACAGTAAGCATATAAGCAGTAGTCCAATGATACTGGTGCTGAACAGTGGAATGGTCTGCAAGGCTAGTCACTTCATTAAATAAGCACATTGGAATTATCAAAGGGGGACGCTTGTAAGTAGTCTCCTATATTAAGGCAGAACTAACTTGTCGGACCTGAAGTGAACTGCATTACCATCTGAGAGGAAGGATGTAGTTAAAACAGTGGACTGGGACTGGAGAGATCTGGATTCGGTTCCCAATTTTTGTCATGACTTTGTGTGACCATGGGCAAATCACTAGAATCTCTTTGTGCCTCAGTTCTACATGTATAAATTGGGGAATGATGGTACTTCCTTATCTCAGTGGTAAATTCATTAATGACTGTGAAGCACAGGGATACTGTGTTGATGAGAAGGCCATATAAATATCTGAATAGATCAAATATACTAAAAGTACATGACTGTGTGCATAAATTTATTAAATATAACCTAGCCTAGAATGGTCCTTATTAATGTAGTATCTCTAGGTAACACTTGGCTCTCTCTCTTTGTAAAATGCTGACATAAATTTGTGGGTAGTATCTAGATAGCTAGGAACAGGGTTATTCAGCACATACATGGCCTTTTTGAAAGGTAAGCTTGCAGTAATGTGCTGAATATCCCTTTGTCCTCACTTGCTGTTTGAGAAATTCAGAATAAATATATGGCAATATCATGTTTCAAATAGTTATTCAGTTATCACCTTGAAGCCTTTGAAACTCGGGAGAAATTACCATAGAACAGTAAAAAAAGATCCCAATTAAAGTCTGTTTTCAAGTTCAGTATTATTGAGTTTGCATGTTAGTGGGGAATTATAGCCGTGATTTCCAACCTTGTCTTACTAGGCACCTTCACTCGCTTCCCCCCCCCCACCCCCAGGTGCTTGACATCTTGACTTATTACCTATGTACCCTTACACCATCCCCTGCGGTTATTGCCTCATCTTGCCAGTTTCTGTCCTCTTTTTTTCCTTCTTTTCTTCATATTTTGCCATTCTCATTTTTGTTCGTCCTGCCACGTTTCTTGTCCCACCTCCCAAAGGTTCTGCTCTTTTTTCTTCCCCCTTTACTGCTGCCAGCTGGCCATTCTCTCTAAACCTTCTCCAGCTGCTGGTGTTAGCCAGCAATACTGTCTGCAAGCTCGTCTCTTGCTATAGAAGCAAGAAGTATGGTTTACAGAAAGCGTGTGTGTACCACCAAGAGCAGAAGTAGGGGATGTGCAGCTGGTATTGGCGGCCAAGCAGCTCCTTGTGACAAGGCAAAGGGATATTGGGTGCATCCTAAAGTTGTCTGGAAAAACCCCTTTGGGGGTGATGGTACACGATAAAGGAACTACTGTTAAGGTTACTTAGGTCTAAACTCTGTTTTGTACAATAAAGGTTTTACAAACCTAGAATGAATATCTTTGTTTTTATGACCCTCTTAAAGCTAATGAATACAGTTTTGTGCGATATAAGTATTTGGGCTTCAAACACTTCAGGGAGATAATGTGCTGTACTGGCTCATGAGGACTAATAAGTAAAATTGAGGCAAGTTCACTTTCATTATTCAAGTAGAGAAAACTACAAATAATAAAACTGTTTCTGTTGAAATGTTAGTTTTAGATAATTTGTCACTATCGGTCCAAAAATCAAAGGGTATTGTAAGTGGAATGAACCAGCTTCTAAAATTTTAAGAAAATCAGATGATTAAGTTAAGTGAACAATTAGTCTGAAAACTTGAATTTAAACTTCTAATAGGAATTCATCCCACCATCATTTCGGAGTCATTCCAGAAAGCTTTGGATAAGAGTATTGAAGTCTTGACCAACATGGGACAGCCAGTTGAACTAAGCGACAGAGAAACCTTGCTAAATAGTGCGACTACTTCACTGAATTCAAAGGTAGTAATTATCCAGTTAGTCGGGGTGGATGGGAGGTTATTCAGCCTAACTTCTGTGTAAATTAAATGTATGTGTTCGTGGGTATTGTTTTATACATTTTCTCACTCTGCATGTCATTTGTCCCTTTGTTCTATATTTCTATAGTATTTAGCAAAATGAATTCTCTAGTTGCTACCATAATACAAACAATAAATACTGATCTTTAAGTCCAGTAATTCATCCATTTATTAGCTGAATTCAGATCTTCTTTGAAATAGACTGTTTTCTTTGTCCTGACTTTTTTTGTGTGTGGTTTATATTGTTTCATATGTGCCAGATTAATTGGGAGAATAGATAATTTCAGTAACTGTTCCTGGTCTACTAGAGCGAGCTGACTTTTCATGATGCTGCAATTGATTGACATTAACTTGCAACCTAAAAGTTGAACTGAATTTAATCCT
The DNA here is from genome assembly GCF_965152235.1 of Eretmochelys imbricata. NCBI lineage: Eukaryota > Metazoa > Chordata > Testudines > Cheloniidae > Eretmochelys > Eretmochelys imbricata. The sequence goes on along the minus strand of NC_135574.1, from coordinate 191,701,175 downwards.
AGTCACGTTTCAGTTTTAAATTTTTATCTACTATATTTAGGTAACACCTAAGATCACTAAAGCTGAAAGAACAGTGAAAAAAATTGTCCTCTCTTTCAGTTGGCTTACTTCGAGCATTTACCGTTGTCTTGTGCGTAGTCCATGACACTATTTTCTCTGTTCATGTGGGTTTTTCACACTGCACTAAGGGAGAAACTTTTTTTAAACAGTCATTTTAAGCTGAACTCCCCAAATTGTCAGGGAAAGCTCCCAGAAGCAACTTACTTCTATTCCCTAAAAAGATGAGATTTCAAGTTTACTATGCCTTTAAATGCAAAGACTAGGAAGACCATTTTCATGTAGTTCTATTACATTTTTGAATCAAGTGTTTACTTTAAAAATGTTTCCTCCATATTTGAATAATATTGCAGTTGATTACAAGTGTTACCTACCATATGTTTTCTGACCCTGTTTGCAAAATCCATGCCATTCTTTTATGTCAAGTTAAATGTTTTCTTATTTGCTTTTTTTAATGGGGGAGGAGGGGCCAGAGATCATGCGACCCCCTGATCAGCACAGAGGAGGGGCCTGCGTGCAGAGATCTCACCCTTCTATTGTGGAAATGATGTTGGTTGCCTTTGTGGCACAATCTGTCTCCTTCCTGGGACCCTGCTGAGAGCTTTCCAAAGCCAGAATCTGTACAGGGGGAAGGGGTTTGGGAAGGTCCACATTGGGCAGCAGAGGAGATGTATAAATGGGTCACTTCCCCCATGGGTCCTGTGGAGTCTATGCAAAAAAGAATAATACAGACCCAGGCTGTACTTTCTTTTCTCTACAAGTCACCGTGCATTAGGGAATTCATTTTAAAGGCATCTCCTGGGGATGACTGAAGACAAAGAGTGGTCTTTCCAACAGAAATATGTGGGGCAGAGCTCTTAGGTTTCCTTCAGTGTTCTACCTGTATGCCAGGTCGCAATACAATTCACTCAGATTTGGTCCAGCCAACCCTGTCATGACTGGGGGGCCAGGCCAAATTCAAGTGGTGGTATAACCCCATGAGTAAGTGGGAAGGCTTGCTGTACCCTCCATAAAGTTTGATGTGCCTCCCCCCCCCCCCCAATTGAGAACAATTGTGCTAGGCCTTAGCATAGTTTTTACCACAGAAGCAATTGTCCTACCTTTTGTTGGTAACCCAGCATGTACGAGTAAAACTACAGTAATAAATTAGTTATTGGCAGGGAAAAAATTAAGAAATCAGATTTCATTTTCAAACTATATAGGTTATAAACACAAAAAAGAAAAACAATGAGATTATGAATGCCTTGCGAGTGTAATTTTGAAATTGGTATTATCTTAATTTTGATTATGCCACTAAATTGCATTATTTTTCAGTTGGGTAAAATTTTGTAAGTGTTCTTCCTCACACTAAGTTTGTTTATTTTAATTAAATCCCTTTAGGTTGTATCTCAGTACTCTAGTCTCCTTTCTCCAATGAGTGTGGATGCAGTGATGAAGGTGATTGATCCAACTACAGCTAGCGGTGTAGATCTTAGAGATGTCAAAATTGTTAAAAAGCTTGGGTGAGTAGCAATTCTGTTAATTAAAGTAACTTGTCCAACTTTTAAAAATTGCTTCCCTAAAACATTAATTTCATGTTTTACTACTCTTGTTTCCAGTGGAACAATTGATGATTGTGAACTGGTTGAAGGACTAGTCCTCACTCAGAAGCTGGCGAATACTGGTGTAACTAGAGTGGAAAAAGCCAAGATTGGTCTCATTCAGTTTTGCCTGTCTGCTCCAAAGACTGATGTGAGTTAGCTTGGCCTGCCAAATTTAATATTATCTTCATGCATGGGGATTTACATGTAATCATACAGTGAAGAAAAATATACCCCTTAAGGGCTTGTCTACACTACAGAAGCCTTCGCAGTAATTCAGTCGGCTCTTGGTGTCCACACTACCCTCCTCCTGCTGGTGGTGCGCATCCTTACTAGGAGCGCTTGCACTGACTGAAGTGGGGCATGGACAGCCGTGTGGGGCACACAGCAAGAGCCCCCCACCCAGCGGCGGGGTGACAGTCTGAGCTGTGAGCCTGGCATCAGTTTCACGGCTGTCTTTCGCTCAGAGCAGCAGGTCAGGGCTCACCGCTGGAGCTCAATGCTGTGAATTTGAGTCCTGCACTGGGCTCACAGCTCAGGCTGTCACCCTGGGGTGGGGGCTCCAGCTGTGAGCCTGGCACCCAGCTGACAGCTGCGGGAGGGCCAGCTTAGCCCAGCAGTGAGCCTCCCAGCAGTGAAATTAACATGCTTGTCAGTTTCAGGTGAGCCCAGCAGCCATGAAACTGACAAAAATGACAGCCAACAGCCAAAGTTGCCTTGCCCTAACTACAGGAACATAAGTGCTATGTCTCTTGTGGAGGTGGAGTTATATGATGTCAGTTAGCAGGCCCCTTACTTCGGCGGAAGCAGCATTCTAGTGTAGACATTGAGATGATTAGGTCCATGTAAGCTGCCTTATGTCAACCTAACTCTAGTGTAGACCAAGCGTAAGTCTGTTATCAGTAATACATAACTTTCCTGTTCCATAAACTATATCAGAAGCCCATTAGTTTTAAACTTATCATGTAGTAGTAAAAGATTGTAACTTAAAACCACAAGTCCTTGCATTGGCACATTAAAATGTACGTGGATGCAATGGTGTATTCAGTCTTGTTTGCCTTGGATCGCAACTGCACTGAATTATAGAAACAGCATGGTATACCTAGAAATGTACTTAAATTTGAGCTTAAATTCAGTAATTTTTGAAGATGTTAAATATTTTTCTCTTTTAATAGATGGACAACCAGATTGTTGTTTCTGACTATGCTCAAATGGATAGAGTATTGCGCGAAGAGAGAGCCTACATTCTAAACTTAGTTAAACAAATTAAAAAGGCTGGATGCAATGTCCTGCTCATTCAGAAGTCTATTCTACGGTATGCTAACTACCTGAAAAAACAACACTTCTGTTTACTAAGTAACTATTAGATTGGAGTAAAGCATCGGTACTCTTCATAAGCTGAATTGTAACACTAACATCAAGGGGGGCAATTTCAAACACTGGTTGCCTACGAAACCCCTGTACTTTCAGTGAGCATGGAGGTTCTGTCACACGCCCTCTGAACAATTAACATACCTCCCACTTCACAATTTTTATGTAGTTTTTTTAATAAGCCAGTACTGAAATTCTTCAGTGGGTTTTTATTACTAACTCTGACACAAATCCTAATTATAACTGATAATCACATGCTAGCAATATTGGTTTTATAGTGTTGTGTTTTCATTGTTTGCATTGTCCTTGATTTTAGGGACGCTCTTAGTGATCTAGCGCTACATTTCTTGAACAAAATGAAGATCATGGTGATTAAAGATATTGAAAGAGAAGACATTGAATTTATCTGTAAGGTAAGGAAGTGTTTTATTTAAATAGCTATGCTGAAGGATATCTATACCCTATCACTACTATATAACTTAAATGGACATAACACCTTGTTTTATTGGAGTGGACTTTGTGATGCCCCCCCACACACACACATCGTCTCTCCCTCCCTCCCTGTGTGTGTGTGTATATACACACAGTACGAATAAACAGGATAAATATCTCCAAAAGACTTAACTATACTCTCATTCCCTTTTATCTCCAAGAAAAATAGCAAATCGTCAGACTCTAGTGGGGGGAGAAAAGTAGGGCATCAAAAGATTGAGGAGTACTTGTGGCACCTTCGAGACTAAAATTTATTTGATCATAAGCTTTCGTGGGCTAAAGCCCATCTTTTTGCTGATACAGACTAACACGGCTACCAGTCTGAAACCTGAATTAAAGCAGTTATGAGCCAACTATAATGTATAGAAAGTACGCTAAACTGTATGTTTTGCTTATTTTATTTGTGGTTTAACTTGTTCCTGTAGACAATTGGAACCAAGCCAGTTGCTCACATTGATCAGTTCATTGCTGATACATTGGGATCTGCTGAATTGGCAGAGGAGGTCAACCTAAATGGTTCCGGGAAGCTAATAAAGGTAAGGAACAGAAATGAACATCTTTCCTTGCTCATTATAAGATAATATAATTTTAAGGAGAGAGACCTCACAACTTGCCTTTTATAGAAATGAATGAGAGCTGTAACTTTTTAGATTTTTCTGTAGTATGCAACAGTATTTACTTCTATTATCATTGGTATTACTGTAGCACCGAGGACCCCTAGTCATGGACCCCTCTTTATGCTAGATGCTGCGCAAATGCACAACAAAGACAGTCCCTGTCCCAATAGGCTTACTTGATTGTATTGACTTTGAAAACTTGGTGTGGTTTACCAGAGCTCAATCTCCATTAGGTAACTGAATATGTCAAGTCTCAGGCCTTAATCCAGTATAACTTCCATTCCCTGCTAATAGGTAATGTCCCAGATTTTAAATTTCCCTAAGGTTTTTTTGGTCCAACTATGTTTTTATGTTACAGATTACAGGCTGTACAAGCCCTGGAAAAACTGTTACAATTGTGGTACGTGGATCCAACAAACTAGTTATGGAAGAAGCTGAGCGTTCAATTCACGATGCTCTGTGTGTCATACGTTGTTTAGTAAAAAAAAGGTAATGCTTTCTATTACGTAGTGGCTTCATATACCAGTTATACAGTAAACTGTAACCACTTAAACATTTGTCGAAGGCCACAGCTTGTATTTTTTTAATAGAATTTTACTTTTTTTCCTCCCCCAGAGCTCTAATTGCGGGAGGTGGAGCACCAGAGATAGAATTAGCACTGCGCTTGAATGAGTATGCTCGCACTTTGAGTGGTATGGACTCATACTGTGTCCGTGCATATGGAGATGCAATGGAAGTCATCCCATCTACACTGGCTGAAAATGCAGGCCTTAATCCTATTTCTACTGTAACAGAGCTGCGAAACAGACATGCACAAGGAGAGAAAACAGCAGGCATTAATATCAGAAAGGTAATATACAAAAGGATTATACATCCATGATGGTAAATTAAAATGTTCGGTCTTTTTTTTTGAGGAAAAAATACTTGAGAATAAAGACAGACAAAGGTTGCCCATGTTGTAGCCCAAAACTGTCCTTCGTCAACCTCCCAGATCATTGCAACATAACAATTGAGCATTTTCATGGTCTAAGATACCGGATAACCAGTGTTTTTAAAAACTGACTAATTAGAAGAACTGGTTAGGAATCTTATCAGAAATTTTTTTTTGATGGGAAATGCCCTTTTTGCAAAAAATTAAATATTCCAGCTGAGAACTTCAGTTTTGTTGGGGAAAATTAAAATGATGACTTCTAAGCAGGCTGCCTGGGATTGGGAAATGCCCTTTTTGCAAAAAATTAAATATTCCAGCTGAGAACTTCAGTTTTGTTGGGGAAAATTAAAATGATGACTTCTAAGCAGGCTGCCTGGGATCTGCTGGGAGGCAGAGCAACCCAGCTCTCCAGCTCCCCTGCAGCCTGGGTGCCTCTCTTCTTGTCATCTTCCAGATGAGCAGCCAACATGCCAAAAAATTCTGTGTTGGTTCTCCTGAAATGGAATTTTTCAGAATTTCTGTCCAACGAGAAATGTCAAGGTTTTTACTTTGTCTTAAATGGGACAATGGTTCCAAAAGCATTAATTTTCCATGGGTTGGAAATTGTATTTTCCAGCCATCTTTGCTAGTTAGTAATGTATTTCTCTGCTAAAAATCTCAGGTGCACTCAAAAAATCCTGTAGTGAGTGTGGGGGGAAGGGGGGAGAGGATGAGTTAACAGACTCTGCCATGGCATCCAGTGAAATGTTACTCTCAGTAGTTCGTTGTTTTTTTTTCTTTAAGCCATAAGAACGAGCGGTATCACTTTTTTTGAAAATTAACATTTTTAGATGTGTGAGCACAGGATGTAGCCACCAGGGAAAATATCTGCTCAGTCTGTGGCTGTGAGCTGGCCTATTTTTTGACGCCCTCCCATTTGCTTCCTCTGTAGCTTGGAGTGTCTAGCTTCTTGCCTGGGCATTAGACCAGACAGTAGCATTGGGTGGGCATAGCTTCACAAGTATCTGGTGTTGAGTGGATTTCCTGAGTATTGCAACATAAATTTTGTACCACAGCATTCCTGTTGGGAACTGAATGGGGGCCATCTACTAATAAAGTACCTTTTCTCTTTAAACAGTGGTGGGCAGGGGGGCTACTGGGGATAATTTACAAGTATGTTTTAATCATCTTTGTGGCATCTGCTTTATACAAAATGAGGATACAATTCTGGTTCTGTAGGGTGGAATTTCCAATATCCTGGAGGAGTTGGTGGTCCAGCCTCTGTTGGTGTCTCTCAGTGCGCTGACACTAGCTACAGAAACTGTCCGCAGTATCCTTAAGATTGATGATGTGGTAAGTAATATTTTTGATTATTATTTTCATGTTCTGTTCTATGTTATATGACAGTACTGCAAATAAGATATATCCCTTATGTTAAGGATTAGTATTTAAAGTAAATATTTTACCATTATTGTATTTCATACCCTTATATTCCTAGGAGTTGTATGCCATTTACATGTAATTCAGAAGTCTTCTGATAACTGAAACAATCCTTGTGGGAAAACAGTAACCAAAACCAAGTATTGGTAAATACAGCAGCCAGTTTAATGTACAGATTACAAAAGGATTATATGTGGAGTGGTATCTTTAAAGTGGGGGATGTTGATAATTGTTTCCCATCCACATGCCTGATGATGTTAACTCATCTTTGCAGGTGAACACTCGATAAGGTGACTAAAGGAAATGGCAGTACAGGCAAGAGTACCATGGCGTAGTTTTGGAGTATGGTTTCTTCACAGAATCCCTGTGTCAAGCATTCTGCTAAAACTCACTTAAGTTTATGTACTTTTATCAACTTAATTTAATAAAATCTCTGGTTTCAAGAGGCAAACTTTGTTTGTAAATGAAGGGGCAATATTCTATAACTGAAACTTTGCATTAAAAACTCTGGCCAGAGTAGTACTAAAACAAATTAAAATTTTACCAGTTTTGCTCTGTAATAAATATGCACATTCTTTCACACTAATCCTGTTTTGTATAAGTAAGAAATCTTCAGTGCAAGTTGTTAGCTTCTGTAATCTCTAGTTTAAAATAATTGTCTTACTAAGGAATCTTAGCAGTAGCTGCACTACGTCAGATCTGTTTCCCTTCAAAAGTTGTCCAAAACAGTAGTATTTCCTATCTAGAAAACCGGACTAACATCCATCCTCTCTTACCCAGGGAGTTGCTACAGCCATTAGGGTGCATGGCAAGTATAGGATTGTACTGTGCCCTATCATTTCAAATGTACATTTCTTTCTGCAAATGTCTCTTCATCCATTCATGCCTATATGCAAGTGTGTTTCCTCTCAGCCCACAGCCCTTCAATAAACTTCATTGTACTTCAGCAATTAAAAGCTAGAAGACATTGTTCTAGGTAGCTGAAGTTTCCTTCATTAACTGTAAATAGAAATATTTACTAGTTGAGATTCTTTAACAATAAATTTCAGGGCCACATTCTAGTGTTTGGTCACTAGTTGCCATGCTAGCTTGGTAATAAACCTGCCAAACACAGCCTAATACAGGATTGAAAAGCTGATCTAATCTTGTAAATACCAATTTAGGTATTTTCTGTCTAATTTTTCATGTTTGGACTTCATGGTAATATGCTGCCAAAACCAATCCCACACTGACTATACAGGACTTTGCGCAACCTAAGACTTCTTAATATTAAACACCTTTTGATGTAGATGCTCAACAGTTGATAAATATACCAAGCATCAGTTCTTGGCTTCTGATATCCCCATTCAGCAAATAATGTAAATCAATAAGCCAGCTTCCATATTTGATAATTATTAAATGACGGGAGTAGTAATTAGTTACACAAAAATGGACTATTACCCACCTTATCATAGTGCAGCATGATGTAGGAAAATGCTTCTGACTTCTGTGGAGTGTTAACTGGAGTACAATCTTTTCTAAGAAAACGATAATGTATCAGGACTTCAGTCCTCACTAATCATTCAAATGGCCTTTCTATCTTGCCCGCTGGCGGGCCCTGCCAATCAGTGCCTCCTGCGTGCCATTGATCAGATGTTTTGCAGCATCTGGAGGGGAGGGGAGCAAGGGCACAGCACGCTCAGGGGAGGGGGCGGAGCAGGGGTGGGAAGAAGCAGGGCCTTGGGGGAAGGGGTGGAGTGGAGGAAGAGCCAGGGGGAAGACCCCCTGGCAGATTAGAAACTCAGCATGTGTGTCCCGGGCCCAGCATCCCCCCTAGGGACAACCCTGGTCCTAACTCTGGAGGATATTAAAAGCATGAGCATCTTAGGCCTGGTCTACACCACGGGCTTAGTTCGAATTTAGCCGTGTTAGGTCGATTTAAAAATGACAGCGTCCATACAACCAACCCCATTCCGTTGGCCTAAAGGGCTCTTAAAATTAACTTCTGTACTCCTCCCCAATGAGGGGAGTAGCGTTAAAATCTACCTTGCTGGGTCGAATTTGGGGTAGTGTTGATGCAAATTGACAGTATTGGCCTCCAGGAGCTATCCCAGAGTGCTCCATTGTGACCGCTCTGGACAGCACTTCGAACTCCGATGCACTAGCCAGGTACACAGGAAAAGTCCCAGGAACTTCTGAATTTCATTTCCTGTTCGGTCAGCGTGGCTAACTCAGCAACACAGGTGACAATGCAGTCCCCCCAGAATCGTAGAGCATAAAATGTTTCTACGCTCCCCTTATCTCTGTCCCTGAGGTTATCGCAGATTAGAAAGCAAAAAAAACGCACTCGCAATGACATGTTTTCTGAGCTCATGCAGTCCTCCCACACTGATAGGGCACAGCCTAATGCATGTTGGTATTCAGCGACAGAGGCCAGGAAATAACTGAGTGTGAAGAGCAGAGGCAGGATGTGATGCTGAGGCTAATGGGGAAGCAAAGGGACATGAAGCATCTGTTGGAGCTGCAGGAAAACTAATGAGCACAGACCCACGATGCATCCACTGTATAACTGCCTGCCCTCCTCTCCAAGTTCCATATCCTCCTCACCCAGATGCCCAAGAATGTGGAGGGGGAGGCTCTGGGCACCCAGCCACTCCACTCCAGAGGATGGCCCAAGCAACAGAAGGCTGTCATTCAAACAGTTTGATTTTTAGTGTGGGTATAATAAGCAATCGGGCCTTGTCCTTCCCTCCTTCCCCACCCCAGCTTGGCTACCTTGTCTGTCATCTTTTCTTTTTTAAATTAATAAAGAATGCATGGTTTCAAAACAATAGTTACTTTATTTCAAAGGCGGGAGGGTGGTTGGCTTACAGGGAATTAAAATCAACAAAGGGGGTGGGTTTGCATCAAGAAGAAACGCACACAACTGTCACACTGCAGCTTGGGCAGTCATGAAACTGGTTTTTCAAAGCCTCTCTGATGCGCAGCACGCCTTGCTGTGCTCTTCTAATCGCCCTGGTGTCTGGCTGCTCAAAATCAGATGCCAGGCAATTTGCCTCAACCTCCCACCCTGCCATAAACGTCTCCCCCTTATTCTTACAGATATTATGGAGCACATAGCAAACAGCACTAACAATGGGAATGTTGGTTGCGCTGAGGTCTGACCTAGTCAGCAAACAGCGCCAGCAAGCTTTTAAATGTCCAAAGGCACATTCTACCACCATTCTGCACTTGCTCAGCCTATAGTTGAACTGCTCCTTACTACTGTCCAGGCTTCATGAGCCATGGGAGTAAGCAGTAGGCTGGGGTAGGTGCAACCGTGCAGTGCTGCTGGCTAGGAGAGCAGCCTGAGGCAGAAGCCTCCAGCTTGCATGATATTCCAGGCAGGACTGAATCTCCGTGAGACAAAACTTAAAGAAGAGAATGACCTGGAGTCTCTGGCTCCCATTCGGTGCTCTAAGAGGAGAATAGTCATGTCTGTCTAGGCGCCCCTGATCGATCTCACTGAGGTCTGCCAGGAGCACCCAGGAGACATACGACAGCTATCAGTCCTACTCCACCATCTGCCACGAAGGCAAGGAGCTGCTGCAGTATAGCAATGCAGTACTGCGTCTGCCAGCAGTACCCAGGAGACGTACGGTGTTGGTGAGCTGAGTGGGCTCCATGCTTGCCGTGGTATGGCATCTGCACGGGTAATCTAGGAAAAAAGGTGCAAAATGATTGTCTGTTGTTGCTTTCACAGAGGGAGGGGGCCCAGATGACATGTACCCAAAACCATCCACGACAATGTTTTTGCCCCATCAGGCATTGGGAGCTTAACTCAGAATTCCAGTGGGCAGCGGGGACTGCAGGAACTGTGGGATAGCTACCCACAGTGCACTGCTCTTTAAGTCGATGGTAGTGAGGATGCACTCCGCTGACTTAATGTGCTTAGTGTGGAGATATGCAATCGACTATAAAATCAGTTTTTAAAAATTGACATATAAAATCAACCTAATTTCGTAGTGTAGATATACCCTTAGAGAATGTCCTCTTGTTGGACACACTCTAAATGGACTAAAATTTTTCATGTACAGCTAGTGCTGTGTTTACTCCTGGGGGAATTCTGTGCCAAAAAATTAAAAATTCTGCACACTCTATTTTAAAATTCTGTGTATTTAATTTGTCAAAATAACAATATAATCACTCCAATTTCAATTATTTTGATCATTTATTTCAAAATACCTGTCAACAATACACATGACAACAAAAAAGATTCCCCTAGGCATAGAGTTAAAGAAACCCCTATGACAACCCAGTTCCAGGTGCAGGGGGCTGCGTGGGGCCCCCCAGAGCCCAGACACCCACAACCCTCTTTATCCGCAGAGCCTTTTACTTCCCCCTCAGCCCCCAGCTTTACTGTCTATCAGGGGATGCGGTGTGCTGCGGCCCTGCCCATCCTCCCCCTTTGCTAGAGATGTCACCTGCGCCCTCTCCCATTTCTGGGAGAATGAAGATCAAGTCTGGTAGCCAGAGCGTGCAGCCTCTATCCCTGGTGCACTGGGCACTCTGCTCAATGTGAGCTGGGCTCTGCAGAGTCCAGCGGCCCCTAGTGGTAGCCAGAAGCTCTGCAGCCCCAATTCTGCAGGCGAAACATGGAATTCTGCACAAATTCTGCATTGTGCAGTGGTGCAGAATTCCCATAGGAGTATCCAATGCATCCGATGAAGTGAGCTGTAGCTCACGAAAGCTTATGCTCAAATAAATTTGTTAGTCTCTAAGGTGCCACAAGTACTCCTTTTCTTTTTTCACAGGAGTATGTATCGCCAACAATTAGTTTTAAACAATATTCAAATCCATTCACTACTTTTGTTCTTTTTAGGGTATTCTTAATTAGGATTTTCCTTGTGAGTGTTCACTGGGGACTTAAAGGAGCAGGGAGTTTTAGTATACTACTTCTACTTCCAGAGATAAGTTTATACTTGAGGCATGAAAGGATTTCAAAAGTTTACTTTAAATAATCTTCACAGTATCACTGCTCCAGATGCTGCTACTTTTGGAATAGAATGAGGTATTCCAACTCAGCAGTAAGGGGCTGGTAAGGGTGCAACTGGAACCCTCCACAGCATATTCTTGCCCTTTTGCTATTATGGATGAGCATTAAAACAGATTTCCCCTTCCTCAAATGTGCTTATAGCAGCCCATATAGCAAGAAGAAGTTTTAAGAGCTACTCAGGTGGCCTTTGGCCAATTAACTGTCCCCAGCTGGGCAGGGCCAAGCTCTTCCTCTGGAGTGACATTCCCATTAAATGAAAGCTGGCAGCAGGATGCCAGAAATAAACTTTCTTACTAGCTCTCTAACCAAGGGAGCTATGGGAATGGAGAGGATAGCACCCTCTCTGCCCATTCCTTAACTGATCAGACTTGATTGCCAGCATTGACACAATCACATTGCAAGCATATGTAGTGGGGACTGCACCACCACGCCATTCTTTAAGACTCAGCAGTGCTTTTGCCTTGGTCCTTAATAATTACCATTCAAGATATCTAGTGCTTCAGTAACATTTTGTTACAGTCTGTGTGCATGCATACTTCCACTTCATTGGCATCTATAAAAATTTCAGAAGGAGCCTTATACACTTTTTATAGGGTAAATCCATCTACATACAGGTACATATTTAATAATTTTCTTAGTAGAGGCATTAGCAGCCTGCTGCACATCCTTATATCCTACACCAGGTAGCACTAAAGCACTAGATGGGTTTTGCAGGTTACAACACTGGTAGCCTTAAAAGGCCATACCATTCCATGGCTTGTTTGGAATAAGTTTTTTTAAAAAGCCAAAACTAATTGGATTCAAAAAAAGAATTAGATAAGTTCATGGAGAATAGGTCCATCAATGGCTATTAGCCAAGATGGTCAGAGATGCAACACCATGCTCTGAGTAGCCCTGAGCCTCTGACTGCCCGATGCTGGGACTGGATGACAGGAGATGGATCATTTGATGACTGCCCTGTTCTGTTCATTGCCTTTGAAGCATCTGGCAGTGGCCACTGTTGGAAGACAGGATACCGGCTAGATGAACCATTGGTCTGACCCAGTATGGCCATTCTTATGTAAGAGTTAAAATAATTTAAAATGTACTATTTTTTGTGCACTTTATTTATTTTGCACAACCTCCTATGGCCTCACCTGGACCCTTCTATCATCCCCACCTTGTGAGAATCAGAACCTGCTCTAATCCACTCCCTGTACAATGCAGGGTTTTTCCATTCACTGTATTTCTCCATGGCCTTGTACAACTTTAAATAACGGGTGTGAGTCACCTATTATTTTGTTAGGATGACTATTTTGACAGTAACAGGTTGACATCACTCCTTTTATTTAATGGTCAGTTATCTATGGTTCCAAAAATATTACATGTAGACACACCTGAGCTTGGGAATTGGGTTCTAAGCAGAAAGATGTGCTCCTTGGAGTGAAAAGTTTGAAAGTTTCCACAAGTAGGTACGACTAGGCCTCTTAAGACAAACATGTGGCCCATGGGCCAGGTGCACTCTGCCTGATGGGTTTGCAGCCTGCATGACGTGCAGATTTCGCAGAATCTAAGCTTTCATTAAAGCAGGTTTTAGCACTTACGGCAAAGAGCGTTTGCCCCTCGGCTGTGGGGCCAGCCCATAGCCCTACCGCCCTGAATGCTAGCACGCGGATGGGAGACCACCCGGGAATTCCGGGGGCTGCAGACAGCCTTCCTGGGAGCAGCCTGGGCATGGGGGAGCAGCGGTTACTAGGCATGCTCAACTCTCAGAGGGGAGAGGACTCGACAGCCGCCCCCGGCAACACCAGGGCAGGTCAGGCGTCTCCGCGGCTCCCCCTCCGCCGGCTCTAGGGGTCTGGGGGGGCTTCCCGTCGTGCCCCGCAGGCGCTCTGGGGAGGGGGAGGAGTTGCAGTTTAAGCCTCCCGAGCCACGGCCTGGGCAGGTTTGTCCCAATGGAGGCGCCGTAGCGTCCCCGGCAACCGGTGTGGCTGGTAACTAAGGCCGGCGCCGGGGGAAGGAGACCGCGCCTGCGCCTGCCGTGAGGCCATGGACGCGGCGCACCGGGCTGCGCTCCTCACCGCCTCCTGCCTCAGGACACCCGTGAACCCGCGCACCAGGGCGCCGCTGGCTCTGTACGAGCGGGAGAGGCGCCCGCCGACCGCCGCGGAGCAGCAGGTAGTGGGGTGCTCGGCTGTGTGCTGGGAGCCCGCGGGGCCCCTCTCCGCCCGAGGGCCGGCTCGGCAGCGCTGGGAGTGCTGTTCTCCTGCCCCGCTGGCCCGAGGGGCGAGGGCAGGGAGATCCCGCTCGCCTTGTGTGCGGGGTCTGCCTGGGCTGGCGGGCTCCCGGCCGCAGGGGGCTCTCGCATGACAAGGGCCCCGAGTGACTGCGCCCCTGGGCGAAGCGCGCCAGGGCAGAGGTCCGCTGTAGGATGGGTTCTGTACAGCGCCGAGCACATCACTAGGGCTCAGTAGCTAACCTAGGGGTTCAAAGCTGCACAGCCTGTCTGTGAGCATCTGGCCACTACTAACACTAACTACTAACGTGTATCTTCGTGTATCTGTTGTGTAAGGGAGGCGATGCATTAGAAAACGAGGAAGTGCTGGCATTCAGACCTAGCAGTTACTAACCTTTTCATGGCTCTGATGCTGTGCTTTATGGTGTTCCATCAACTCCCGTGGAGGCATACAGGCCTGCTAGGAAGGTCAGAATTTAGTGTAGAGATGGCTGCTCTTTGTCATAGAATTTAAGGCCATAAAGGGTCACCAGATCATCTGATCACCAGTGTATCACAGGCCACCAATGCCACCCTGTATGCTAAACCCCACAACCAAAATTAGGCTAAGGTATTTCAGCTTTCAGGCAAGGCAGAGAATAGGAGGAACCAAGGTGCATCAGTGCCTGAGGCCTCTGGAATGGCAGGAAATTGATTGAGAGCTGCACACAGATGAACCTGTCAGGAAACTTGCATCCCAAACTGCAGAGGAAGGTGAAAATTCCCCAAGGTCCTTGCCAATCTGATCACTTGACCCCCAATATGTTGCTATAACATTCTCTCATGGTAACTAATAATACTAAGGAACAAAACACTGGAGGGGAAAGGATTTACTTTTAAAATAGGGCAAGATGATCTTCTGAAGATTAGCCTCTGGATTAATAGTGTATTTTTAATGCTGTCTTCAAGTGAGGTTTTAAAACCAAGATTAATGTAAGTTTTGTCTCTTAGGTTTAAAGCATTTTCCTATCTGGTATGAGAAATAATTTCTTCTATATAATGACAGCTACATTCCCAATCTACTTTTTTAAAACAAAATGCTATGAGAACTGTAAGAGATGATAAGGAGATTATTGATGAGAAGAAGAAAGGAAGGATTCCTCTTGTAAGAAATGGATTTTAAAGATGGGCAGGAAGTGAGATATGGTTCTAAGTTTAGGGAAAGGATGTAGAAAGGTGTGAAGCAAGAACGGAGGGAAAGCTAAAGGAAGCAAGAGGGGATGTGAAGTTTAGCATATTGAGAGGTAGAAATAGAAGTAGATGAGAGTAAGATTATGTAGCATCATGAGAGTCAGAACAAAGACCTTGAATGTGATGCACTAACACACTAGACACTAATGGAAGGGGTTTGACATGGAGTAAAAAGGAGAAAAATTACTAAGGATGAGTACAAAAGAATAGTACGAATAGGTAGGCACAAAATCAGAAAGGCTAAGGCACAAAATGAGGTACACCTAGCCATTGACATAAAAGAGGTTCTATAAATATGTTAGGACCAAGAGAAAGACAATGGAAAGCATAGGTTTGCAACTTAGGGGGAAAAGAGAGCTCGCAATGGATGATATCAAGAAGGCTGAGATGTTTAATGCCTATTTTGCTTCAGTCTTCACTAAAAAGGCTTAATGAACCAAGTATATAACACAATTTATTAATATTAACAAGGGGAAAGGAACACAAGCAAAAATAGGGAAAGAACAGGTTAAAGAATATTTGGATAAGTTAAATGTATTCAAGTCAGCATGGCCTGATTAAATTCATCTTAGGGTACTTAAGGAACTAGCTGAAGCAGACTCGAAAAACGTTAATGATTATCTTTGAGAACTCATGGAGGACAGGTGAGTCCCAGATCTTTTAAAAAGGGGAACAAGGAGGAATTATAGTCAGCCTAACTTTGATACCTGGAAAGATACTGGTACAAATTATTAAACAATTAATTTGTCAGCATCTAGAGGATAACTGGGTAATCAATAATAGCATGGATAAACATGGATTTGTCAAGCAAATCATGCCAAACCAACCTAATTTTTTCCTTTGACAGGGTTACTGGAAGGGGGGAAGCTGTAAATGTGACATCTTGATTTTAGTAAGGGTTTTGATACTGTCCAACATGATATTCTTATAGGCAGATTAGGGAAATATGTTTAAATTACTATAAGGGTGAGTGTATAACTGGTTGAAAGACCATACTCAAAGAGTAGTTATCAGTGGTTCGCTGTCAAACTGGGAGAGTGTATCTAGGGGTGTGTCCTGTATTGTTCAATATTTTCATTAATGATTTGCCTAATGGAATGGAGTGTATGTTTATAAAATCTGAGAATGACACCAAACTGGGAGGGCTTGCAAGCACTTTGGAGGACAGGATTAGAATTCAAAATGATCTTGATAATTAGAGATGTAGTGTGAAAGCAACATCATAAAGTTCAATGAAGACAAGTGCAAAGTACTACACTTAGGGAAGGAAAAAATCAAATGCACAAATACATAATGGGGCGTAACTGGCAAGGCAGTAGTAGTGCTGAAAAGGATCTGGGGATATAGTGGATCACAAATTGAATATGAGTCAACAATGTGATACAGTTGCAAAGAAGGCTACTATCATTCTGGGGTGTGTTAACAGGAATGTCATATGTAAGACCCAGGAGAATAGATCATTGTCCTGCTCTTCTTAGCACTGGTGAGGCCTCATCTGGAGTATTGTGTCCAGTTCTGGGTGCCACCCTTAGGAAAGATGTGGATAAATTGGAGTGAGTCTAGGGGAGAGCCACAAAAATGACAAAATGTTTAGAAAACCTGACCTGTCAGGAAAGATTAAAAACCACCAGGCAAGAAGACTGAGAGGGGACCTGATAAATCTTCAGATATGTTAATGGCTGTTATAAAGAGGACTGTGTTCAATTGTTTTCCATGCTGTAAGTGGGACAAGAATTAAAGGGCTTAATCTGCAGCAAGGGAGATTAAGGTTAGATATTAAGAAAAACTTTTAACTACAAGGATAGTTAGGCCCTGGAATATGCTTCCACAGGAGATTGTAGAGCCCTTGTCATTGGAGGTTTTATGAATAGGTTGGACAAACTCTTGTGAGGGATGGTCTAGGTTGACTTGGTTCTGCCTCAGCGCAGGGGACTGGACCACATGGCCTCTTGAGGACCTCTTCCAGCCCTACATTTCTATGCTTCTGTGACTGATGAACTGAGTGACTTCAGCTGAAATGTTCTGGATAGATTAAAAGAGGAAGAACGCAAGTTCCTAAGTAGAGAAGAATGCAGAAGAGGAGGGAAAATGGGAAATAAATTCAAGGACACAAGATAGAAAGGAATTGACAAGAGTTGACCATGGGGGAGGAGAAAAGCTTTAGAAAGAAGGAAGAGAATCAACTTAGTGGAGGATGTTGGTGTAGTCCAACCCCTCAAATTTTTTCCTAGTGGCATTAGGCATTACAAGAGCAAGTGTGGAAATAGTACATGCAGATAGACAGCCAAGTTTGAGAATGAGAGAGATGACTACTATGGTGAAAGAAGATCAAAGGAATCAAGAATAGAGGAGATAATGGAACTGCAGGGAGTGTGAAGGAGGAAGACGGGAGAGGGCCAAGAGTAGCAGAGAAATCAGACAAGTTTCCTGAAGATCAGAGAAAGCATGAAAGATAAAACAAGGAGGAGTCTGAATATATGGTATTGGAGTGGTCAGAAACAGGGAATTCGGACAGAGATTTCTAGGACAAGTTGCTAGGAAGTCGGACGAGTTGTTGTTGTTGTTGATTTATGGGAGGCATTAAGAGAGCACAGCTAAGCTGTTTCCAGGGTGATAGCAATTTCTCTGTTCACTCAATGAAAAATATTTTGTCCTTTTTTTGTATTGATGCAAATTATGAAATCTTAGAATTTGCATTTGGTGGTTTCTTCTTAAGAAATCCTTATAGCTCACTCTTCTGGTCAAGCAGTGTATTGTGCCTGTGACTCTCCCTAACAGCACACGTTCACTGAATCACAAAAAAAGGCAACCATGTGAACTATGGAGAGGGGAAAAATGAAGTGAAAATAAAAAAAAATTAAAAGACCTAGTTCAGCAGGGAACCTTGGACAAACATTTTGTGCCACTCACAGTCCTCCTTCCCGCTCTCCCCGCCCCCCCTTCCCCCAAATGCCTCAGCTGTTTCCATAGCAGGCAGCTTAGCAAACCTTGTCTACTGTGTCCAGCTGTCTTGAACAAACAAAACACCTCAGTGGTAGGCCCATCAAGTGGCAGCCTTGTACCCGAAGCTCCAAAAGATGCTTTATTGAGGCAGCAGTGTTATACAATGGTTCATTCATCACTGATTGATTAAAATCAGGCAAGCCAAATACCAAAAATCACCCAGAGTTCCCTTGCAAAAGGATAGATTCATGCAGAGTTAATTTTAATAGCCAAGTTGTGTGTATTGCCATAGTGGCTGATTAACTTGTCCTTTATATTTACAATAAATACAGACTTTGAAACAAGTGTTTCTAAAAATCTGTTATTGACAGCATAGTAAGCACACAATGTGGTATCTCCTAACTTAGAATAACAGTTGCCAGATGGCAGTACTGCATCACTTGTGCCCACACAAATCTCTTAATGAGCTTTTTTTTAACATAGAAGTATCTGAAGAGAGGATTTAGGAGTTGATGTGCAACTCAGTGGAAAAGAATTTAGTATCTTTCCATGGATCCAAAGCTGAGATCACCATCATTTGTATACACAAGGTCAATAGAAACAAAGATACCAGCAAGTAGTAGAATATTATGCAGTATTTATGCTTGGTCTTTCATAGGCAATCTCTATCTGGACACTTTACAGCTTTATTTCCTTGTGACTGTATAATTAGTGTATGTCAAGTCGTCTGGACTGTATGAAACTTGAAATAGGATCTTGGGATGAAAACTTAACTAAAAATATAGTCAAACAAGAATTTTCAGATAGAATTTAAGATTCTATAAAAAAAAAAAAAAAACCCACCCAAACTTGTGGATAGAACTCTAAAGTGCTTTACAAAGCAGAGTAAATATGATTCCCATTTCATAGATGAAGAAACAAATGAGTCCTGTAACTTAAAAATGGATCATTGAAAATAATTGCAGAAAACATTTTTAAAATATATACACTACGCTGTTTTTACTATACATCTTTCTCCAACTTCCTACAACCTTAAAAGTGTTATGAATAATGTGCTTATCTGGACCTAAGTAGTTGTTGGTAAAAGAACATGTAAACTGATAGTCTAGTGTAGGCCCCACCATTCCAAAATTTGATCTCCATAATAAGTTGTTAAAATGGGGGTTTAAATCTTTTCATGTCAGAGGGCTACTTACTTTCTGTTACCACAAGCATTTTGAAAATAAGGCTCCTCATGCATTGTTTAGTCTTTTTGCATTTATTTTTATATCAGAGAAATTCTTGTTTAAAACAAACAAAAAAAACAACCCCTTTTGTGTTTATACAGTAATATCCAATAGGTGAGAAAATTAAGTGTAATTTTGACTTTTCTGAAATATATACACACAGAGTATAGAGTTTGACTGCTGTTGACTTCACTGGGCCTGGAATTTGCCATACAAAGTATACTTTATTATTCTGCAAGTAGACTATTACAAAGTACAGCAGCCTTGGCAATGATGCCATATGGTGGGTGGCATCAAAATATGTACATTTTTACCTTTTCCCTGATCAATGCCACTTAATAGATAGCTAATATTAATACAGTATTTTCAGTACTATCTGCCAACAGCGATTGTAAAGACTTTAATGGTGACTACAGTTCTTCCAGGCTTCTTCATTTTATATTAGGCCTGCTTTTGCCCATCTGTCTGAAACACGCCTGTGTATGCTAGCTAGAGAAATGGTGTTGGCATCTTTATCTCAGAACTATGTTCCATCACGTTTTCTGACTAGAAAAGAGCCAGAATTGTTTCC
Organism: Eretmochelys imbricata; assembly: GCF_965152235.1. Lineage (NCBI taxonomy): Eukaryota > Metazoa > Chordata > Testudines > Cheloniidae > Eretmochelys > Eretmochelys imbricata. The sequence goes on along the minus strand of NC_135574.1, from coordinate 191,681,509 downwards.
TTGGCTAGTGCAGACAAGATTTAACCATGTAACATCCTGTTTTAATAAAATGTGATATAGATTAAGGTTCAAAATATTTTCAAGGGGGAGGAATGATGAGGAAGCTATACAAAAACTACTGACAGTGCATAACTGTCTCAGGACAACACTTCACAGTGCTCACCATATGATTCTGGAGATGTAGTGATAAGAGGCTATTTAGGCACAAAAGTTTGGAGCTGTTCCTCACTTTCGGGGAAGGAATGTATGTCTGAGTAATGCAGCACCTGTTATCTAAGCAAAGTGCTTGCAGGTTGTGAGGTTGCGCTCCATATGATTTTATGAAAATATGCTAATGAATGTGAATATAATGTAACTAGAATATACTTCATGCAAAAGGTCTCTTATAAGGTATCATTACAAAGCTTATAATCTACCGAGTGTGGTCATCCTATTTGTATAAATGTATCATTCTTGTATCTGAAACTAGAAATATGGAAATATAATTCTGAGGTCCTATTGTAATTATGCAAAGTGTGGGCCATTAATGGTGGTTTGGAATCTTGATGGCTCCCATCAACTAGGACAATTGACTATAGATGGCTCTGTTTACTTGCAAGCCTTCCTGTGAGTCAGGCCAGGAAGAATGAAGGCTTGGGGTCTCACAGGACATGTGACCATGTCACCTGGCACTGGAATCCATCTTCAACCTGATGCTTTTCCATTTAGAAGGAGGGATGGGGACCCAGAGACACAAAAGATTCCTGTCTTGTGCCAAAGCTATATAAGGGGGTGGAACAGAACAAAGGAGGTTCCAGTCATGAGAAATCCCCTAGTTACCACTTGAGCTGAAGCTAATAAGAACTGTACCAGGGGAAAGGATTGGGCCCAGACTAGGAAGGAGTCCAGTCTGTGAAAGAAGTTTATTGGAACATCTCTGAGGGTTTTATCTGTAATCAGTTTCTTAATGTATTAGGCTTAGACTTGCGTGTTTTGTTTTATTTTGCTTGGTAACTTACTTTGTTCTGTCTGTTGTTACTTGGAACTACTTAAATCCTACTTCTTATATTTAATTAAATCACTTTTGTTTATTAATTGATCCAGAGGAAGTAATTAATACACGGGGAGCAAACAGCTGTGAATATCTCTCTATCCGTGTTATAGAGGGCAGACAATTTAAGAGTTTATCCTGTATAAGCTTTATACAGAGTAAAATGGATTTATTTGGGGTTTGGATCCCACTGGGAGCTGGGTGTCTGGGTGCTAGAGACAGGGGAGCACTTCTTAAGCTGTTTTCAGTTAAGTCTGCAGCTTTGGGGCACGTGGTTCAGACCCTGGGTGTGTGGTGGAGCAGACTGGCGTGTCTGGCTCGACAAGGCAGGGTTCTGAAGGCCCAAACTGGCAGAGCAAACGGGCTCAGAGGTAGTCTCAGCACATCAGGTGACAGTCCCAAGGGGGTTTCAGTGATTGAATCCATCACACTGGTCACTAAACTCTTATGGTTAGAAGGAAAATAATACAATTCCTTTATTTTTTAGGATGATTTTGACTTGGACTGTTATGCTGAGAGACAGCAAAGCCCCACTGTAAGTGGGGATTGTGAGGGCTGGATAGACTTTCCCAAAATGTGCCACTCAAACCAGGAATACTACTTGAAGCTGGAAGAGCTGAAGAATGCCCACCTGGAGACGATGGCAAAACTGGAAAACATGTATCGGAATAAGCTGCATTTGAAAGGAGTACAGCCCCTGGACAATAAGGATGCTGCTCCTAATTTGTGTTATAGGTAAGTTTAATAATTATCTCCGCTTCTGTATTGCTTTTCATCTGTGTCAGAGTACACAGCCAGAAGGGACTACCAGCTCATTTAGTCTGATCTCCTGTATATGCCAGGCCACTAATACCACCCAGACACCTTCACACTACGAGCAACAACCAGAATTAGACCAAAGTATTACAATCCTCAGGAGATTAAAGTATTGTGAGCGACAGGCAAAGAACAGGAGGGACCAAGGTGCACCAGTGCCCAACGTCCCTGTAATGGCAGGGATCTGATGAAGTGAGACACACACCCAGATGATCTCAATGCACATTGCAAATATTAATGAACACTGCACTCTTTTGAAGCAGGGAAGTATTACTATGCTCATTCCACACGTGGATTCTGAGGCACAGAAAATCTAATGACCTAATTTTCAAAGGTGCTGAATACCCTTAGCTTCCATTGAATTTACATCTGAAAATCAAGATATAAGCGACTCCCTGAAGGCCACACAGTAAGAATGGCAGATCATCATTTGTCCAAAGATCTAAAACATTTTGCAAGTATTAAGTAAGCCTCACAACTTCCTTTGGAAGGGTAGGCATTATCCCTATCCTACAGATGAGGAACTGAGGTTAAAGTGACTTGTCTAAGGGCACACAGTGAATACTGACTCCCATTCCTCTGTCTAGCCATCATGTTTCTCCTCTAGTTCTGTCTCTTACGAAACAAGAACCAAATCCTATCAAATATTATTCTTGCCTTTCAAGCGATATCCCTTCTCTATTTGCAAGCACAACCATATATTATATTAATCTTGAATATTTAAACCACATGCAGACTCTGGATGGAGGACTTGTTTGTTTTACAACAGCGGTACCCAAATTTTTCAGGGTAATGATCTTCCTAACCCTGCCCAGCCCCACATCCCACTCCCCGGCTGGGAGCGGAACTGTGACTCCTGGGGCGATGGTGGGAAGGGTCGTGGACAGGGCTGGGGGTGGGCCTGTGGCCGGGACCGGAAATAGAACCACAGCTGGGCTGCAGTGGGAGCCAGCTGTAAGGCCCACAGCTAGGTGCCGAGGCTGGGGATGGGCCCAGGCGTGGGGACGGGAGCCAAGGCCAAGGCTGGGGATGGCCCCAGAGCAGAGTTGGGGGCGGGGCTGGGTGGCACTCACTCCCCACCCTTCATGGGGGCTGGCCCGGGCCCACCAGGCCCCCCTGAACATTCTCCCCCTCCCCCCCTTAGGGGGCCGTGCCCCACAGTTTGGGGACCTCTGTTTTACAGTAAGGTTCTTTGCTATTAACAATGCTATTTACAGCATCTCTTCTATAATACATTTCAGAATGAAATATTGTCTGTGACCCGATAAACAACGGAAAAGAAACTTGCGACATTGCTAAAACAGTTCAATATAGACTTCTAGTGCTTGGTTAAAACACTCTTCTCTAGAACCATGTCTTTTGCCCCAGCAAAAAGTGACTAAAATGGATACCCCTTATTTGGGCTTCTTGTAGAGTAGTTGAACCCTAAACCTTGTCATAAAATTATTTTCTGGTTATTGTACATCACTCCTAAATATCTTAATGGGCCTAGTTCTAAGCTATTCTCAATATATAGTAAAAGCTGTGTTATACAGCACTTTACCAACCAGAAACCTCTGTAAACCAGCATTTCTGATCTTCATTGAAAGTCCAGTTTATAGTCCGGTTAGGAAGCCTGCCAGCCCCGTGCTACCTGGCTTCATGTGGCTCCCGGAAGCGGCGACATGTTCCTGCTGCTCCTAGGGGGAGAAATGGCCACGGGAGCTCCATGTGCTGCCCCCGCCCCAAGCGCTGGCTCTGCAGCTCCCACTGGCTGGGAACCGTGGAGGCAGCACACAGAGCTGCCTAGCTGCGCCTCCGCCTAGGAGCCGCAGGGAAATGTCACCGCTCGTGGGGAGCTGCTCAAGGTGAGCGCTGCCCCTCCACACCCCAATCCCCGGCCATGAGTCCCCTCCCGCACCCAAACTCTCTCCCAGAACCTGCGCCCTGCACCCCCTCCTGTGCCCCAGCCCTGAGCCCCCTCCTGCATCCAAACTCTCTCCCTCTTAGTTAATTGGAATTTTTGACTTACCAGCACCCTCCATTACCCCAACATGCCAGATAACAAAGCTTTTACTGTATTTGAACTACCAGTCCCAGCCAGAGATGATGCATCTGGTGGTGGTTGTTGATCTTAAAATGGAATTTTTTTTTTAAATGCTTATTGTAGTAGTGTCTTAATGCCTCAACTAGGTCGGGCATCTCTTGTGCTCGGTGCTGTACACACACAGAGTAAATATGAGTTTCTGCCTATCCCATGCTGCCCAACCGCCACTCTCTTGCAAAAAGTGGAGTGATGCTGCTTTACCATCTTTGGTAAAGTGCCTTGCGATTTACAGATGGAGAAAAAGAGTGGAATGATTTATTGCTGGCTTTCGTCTCAAGATTAAACCTGTTACACCCAAAACTTCTTTTTTCCTTTTTTAGATCAATATGGGATAAGAGCTCATTTCAGCCTCTGAATTTGCATAAATCTTTTTCTGAGCCTGACTTAAATAATCTGTCCTATTCAAGTTTATGTGATGGGTCTGATGCAGAATTAGAGTTGGAAGAAGAAAATGGTAGTGAAACTCGGTCACTGACATTTGCTAAGGAGCAGATTGAGAAAATGTGGGATGGGTTTTCTGTGGAGGACTATGTCTATCACACTAAACATAGTTTACCAAATTCACCAACATTCAAAATGATGGGGAAGAAGCAGAAAGAGTGGTCACCAAAGGTCACTGTGCCTAAGCCTTTCCAGATGACTATTCGAGAAGCTAAGAAAAAACAACAGAACGTCAAATCAAAGTCACAGATAGAAATGGAAAATAATTTACTGAAGAAACAACTAGAGGAAGAAGCAGAGTGTCAAAAGAAATTCAGAGCCAATCCCGTGCCTGCTTCTGTCTTCCTTCCACTCTATCATGAAATAATGGAAAGAAATGAAGAACGCAGGAAGTTTGTGAAAGAGAGAAGCAAAGATATTCTTTTGGCCACTCAGAGACCATTTCAGTTTATCAAGAGGGAGGAGCAAAGGAAAGAAATTAGGAAAATGCAATTAAAAGACCTTTCATTGCCTGAAAAGAAAACAAAATTATTCCAAGCAAAACCTGTCCCTAAATCTGTTTACAGTCCAGCCATTAATGATAAGTTAAAAGAAGAAGAGCTCTATAGAGAAATTAGGATCCAAATGAGAGCTGAAGAGTTGCTACATAATTCATCTCTTCCCAACAGCAGACTGGCTCGTAGAACTATATATAAACAGAGGAAACAAAAGTGCAATCAACAGAAAGAACTGGAGCATAAACCAAGGATCAAATCTAGGGTTCCAGACTTTGAAACACTACACCAAAAATTCCAGAATAGGCTTCTGAAACAGAAACATGTGAAACACATCACAGTTTGTGAACCCTTCAATCTTCGTACTCCACGTATCCCATCCAACAAAGGGAAGATTCTGCAGGACATTCAAGCAGATGAAGAAAAATTAAAAGAAACACGCTGGCCATACGCCTCTCCAAGATGCAAACCTCGAATGAGGTGTTCAAGTGCAAATTCATCTCCCTTGGGACGTGAGGAATCTAAATCTCCAAGAAACACAGAGTCTACGAAAAGACGAATACAAGCTATAAGGTGAATAGCTCAGTAGTATGTTACATACAGTACAAGTTACTTTATAAATCCTTGACTGTTAGTTTATGCCACTGTTAGTTTATGCCACCAAATATTTAATTCCATATTTTTTTTCATTACTGCTACAGTGGTTATTTTTGTCTTTTGATGATGTTTTCTAGCTGCTGTAATACACTTTCTTTTCCCCCACAGACATTTGAGGAAAAGGACTATAACAGCCTATTGGTTACCAATACATACCTGAAGCCCCCACTTCTCAAATGAAACATAAATATTCCATTGTCTTGTCCCACCCTTGTTTCCTCCCTGCTCTTCTCTGTTGAATTACCTTTCACAGATCCTTCCTTATGTTCTCTCCAGAATAAAATTAATTCAGTGTTAGTTTATTTTTCCACTCAGGAAATCACTTGAGGAAAAGAGAAAGCTGGAAGAAGAGCAAAAAAGGATCAGAGCAAAGCAGAAACAAAGAGTGAAAAAACTGCAAACACTTATAACAACCCGGGCTGAGGCCAATGACCCACATCAGAGCCTAGCTCGGATGTCTAAATCCAAATTAAAAATAATCAGGTATTCTGCTACATCCCCAAAATCCTGAACCTCTAGATGCAAGTTGTATGATTAACATACAATCCAGTAACAGTATAAACCATGTTAATGTAACTATTCATGTATGTCATAAATTAGACATTGTCAAAAATTCTAGGTAGAAAAGGGTATGAACAAATACAATATTTTGATCAATCAGGAATTGAGAACTGGTGTCCATTTTGATTAATTCAGGTTTATATGCTGTTCCTTAAATTATTATACCACAAATAACAAGGCAGGCTTGTTTTTAAACCTGCATATAATCTGAAGAGGGAAATAGGAGTTCTCACTAATAAACACTATTAAATTAACATCTAGCTAGTACAGTTCCAGCTTTAACTCCACTCTTACAACTTTCAAATTGCCAAGGAAAAATACAACCATGTTTTCTCTTTATTTTTTAAAATTTAACTTCATATTTATGTTTTTATTTTGGGTGTCTTCTGCTTCCTGATTGCTGAGCAAATATCTTTTTTTTACTCTGATTTGGGAGTCAAATCTAATGAGAGCAGGAAGTGGGGCAGAGCTATTACATGACTCTGGGCAGCGACAAGGCCAGAGACCTTTTTCTAATGGACTGTGAATCAGAGTACTGCTGTGGGGGAGGGTCCTTATGAAAGGTGCTATAACTTAGCAGTTAGACTAGGACAGGACTGGGACTCAGGGGAGGTGGATTCTAGTCCAAAGCTGCTTTGTGACCTTGGGCATGTGACTTTTAATTCTAGGTTTTGGTTTCCCCTTCTGTAAAATGCTGAACAGTTTTTTCTTGCAGAGTAAATGAATGAATATTCATTAATATTTGCAGTGTACTTTGAGATTGTTTCACATATTTAGTCATCTATCCTAAGTATTTATTATTATTATTTATTATTACTATTACATGGAGGAGATGATAGCAGCATTAACAGGTGGTTGTTTATACAATTCTGTAGATATGCAGGATGCTTTAAAAATGACATGGGAACTCTAAAGATGTCTGCTCTGCAACTAAAAATGGAAGGCACCTGGACTTTTTCTGTTTTTGAAAGATAAATTAAAATGTTAAGCCCAAAACAAAAAAGAAAGATGTGGAACTCTCATTAGTTGAAACATTTGAGAAGAGATATTAACACTTCTTAAAGTACCAATCTTCCATGGTATATTCTAACTTCACCAGCTCTTCCAAAAGCCTCCAGTTTCTTAACTTTTTGTAGAAAAACAATTATATGGAATGGCTATCAAGATGAGAATGCAGCAATTAAAGGAAGTTCAATATAAATTGAAAATCCTAAAATGTATAAAGTGCGCACAAGTTAGAGCCCTGAAGTTATGCATTTAAACTCATTTGTAAGGACATCTACCTGTTTTTTTCCAAATGGATTACATCAAAAAACATTAAATTTTCTTTAATTTTCCCACTGTCAAAGGTACGTTGTTGCTGTGGTAAAAGAACTTGAGGCAGTTAACCTAGTGCATAACCAATATAAAATACATAAATTTTGACTTTAAAAACAACTGCACAATGTTCTGTTTGTCACAAGCAATGTAATTTGCAGTTACTCTAGGAAGTTGCATCTTGTAGCATAGCCTGGTCTTTCTGCTACCAGTTCTATAAATAATAACTAAAGACAATCAATTTAATTTCTGTGTCATGCTATATTTATAATAGGAAACATGAGAAGCAGAGAATGCAAGAGTATCTGCAGGAGCGGGAAGAAATGGAAGAAAGAGTAAACCAGAGGCCATTGCTTTTGGAAAGAGCCACTCAGGTTGTCTTCCTACCTTGCTCTCACTCCTCAATTAAACTCATCTCCGAATATTGCCTAAGTCAATACAAGTGTCAGTGTTGAATAGTTTTTAGAGGGTATCTGAAAACTTTTGTAGGCAGGCATGTCAATTCCCCTCTGACTATAAAACTCTGCCTGGTACCTGTCCCTATGCAAATAAAATTATATTACCATGTATTCTGGCCCAGCACTCGCTGCTGCCTGCCTGTTTAGAGGGGTGTGAGCCATCTTCCAAACATGCATTTTTTTCCTCCGTTCTGGCTTGTGTGTGAGGTGAAGAAGGGATACTGTGTAATAAAACCGTAATTATGACTTCATTATTTTCCCCATAAACACACAACATGCCGTGCACTTACCCTGCACATGAATGTGAATGCTGAATATTTGGTAATGTGACTGAGGTTGTAATTAAGGTTTTGCATTATTAATGTGATGTATATAATTTCCTTATCTTGGAGGCAGAAGGATGTTCTCTGTGGCAGTGCAGACTTTGTTACTGTCAGTGAAAATGGGCTGTGTGGCCATTAGGTCACAGTTAAGATGTACCTTGTAAATAGGCATTTCCTCCTTTTAAGGGTTTGTGTCTTGGGAAGATGTCTCACTACCAATACTTTGTTTAAAAGGAAAAAGTGTTTTCCCCTGGACTGGAGTTGAGAGGTGTGTGTCTGTGGAGTGAAAGCTCTTTGTGTGTCTTTGAACATTGTGATGCATTGTGAGGCAAGTAAGTTGAGGTTGATGTGGAGGTGTATCTGAGCTTAACTGTCTTCCTGGATTTTTAATGATTACGTTTATAGGAAATGCACATGAACCACTTTATCTCTAAGTTGATTAAGGGGGTTGTTGATTAAGGGTCCTCTCCCAGAACTAATTCATGTCTAAATGAGGTCTATTTACTGCTTAGTAGCTTTCCTGTGCCATGAACAACTTAGGAAACAGACCTGACCGTCATTAGAACAGATAAGTGTATTACCCTGGAGGCATCACAGTAAGAGCTAGCCAACAGTACTGATCAGATGTTTCATAAGGTTTGTTTGAAGGGAAACTACTACTGTTAAAACTAGTAATACAAATATGCAGCAATTAAATGATCGATTGTGACTTAAAATAATCTCTGGAGGCATGAAGAAGCAACGACTGTGGGGGCTTTTTCTGCTTGTATGAACTAAAGCTTATCTTCCTCACTCCTATCTCACCATACAAATAAAATCCATCCTAATAGATTATAGTCCAGCCTAAATGGCATGAGATTTGACTTACTTATATGTACCACACTCAAGCCTCTGTTGTCCCAAATGGAATTGTCATTGGCTAGTGGGGTTGCTCTGTCCTTTGAGGAGTGTATGAGTAATACTGCCAAACAAGGTCAGAATATAATGGTGCTGATAATTTAATCCTGTTTGTAATGTTAGCCCATAACCCTGGAGTACATTACAGAATATTCTCTATGTATCCTTTGCACTGAGGAGCAAACCTTACATCTCTGCCCCCTTTATGATGGTATGAAAAACTCCAAATACAGCAGAAACACCATGTTTCTGCTGCAAAGAGGGTTAGGCAGAAGAGGCTTCTTCCGGGAGGATTCTGCACTATTTCTCCCTGCTGTGGAGCAGAGCTCTGTGTTATAACACAGGAGAAAGTCGTATGTGGGCATGTTGAGGGTGTGGGTCCATGCACAGCACACTTCAACAGGGTCACAAACCCACAGAGCGCAACAGGTGATATCTCTCCGTCAGGCCTGTCTGGGCCATTGCCTGGGACTATCTATGAATGTGGGTTTGCATCCCACCCAACCTCTGTGCCCTTCCCCTGGGCAAAGCCCTCTTACACAGGCTTTACTTGCAGGTCTGTGTACTTTTCAATAGCATTCTAAAAGAAATTCTGCCATTTCATATTCACACTGAGTATCACGCTGAATTTGATGGGATTCCGATGGCATAGGGCAATGTTCTCAATCAGGGATATGCGAACCACTGGGGGTACTCAGAGATCTTCCAGGGGGTACATCACCTCATCTAGATATTTGCCTAGTTTTACAACAGGCTACATAAAAAGCACTAGCAAAGTCAGTACAAACTAAAATTTCATACAGACCATGACTTATTTATACTGCTCTATATACTTAGTATACACTGAAATTAAGTACAATATTTATATTCAAATTAATTTATTTTGTAATTATATGGTAAAAATGAGAAAGTAAACAATATTACAGTAATAGTGTACTGTGACACTTGTATTTTACATCTGATTTTGAAAGCAAGTAGTTCTTAAGTGTAGTTTTAAGTGAGGTGAAACTTGGAGTACACAAGACAAATCAGACTCCTGAAAGGCGTACAGTAATCTGGAAAGGTTGAGAGCCACTGGCATAAGGTACTATGCAACCTAATTTAGGGTATTAGAATCTGGCCCTTAATAATACATTAATGTTTAGAATGCTGTAATTTTTTTTTTAATAGAAAAATGCCAGAATAGCAGCAGAAAAGCATTACTCTGATATACTGAGAGAACTGGGGATTTGTGAGGACTTCCTTTCAAAAAAAAGTCAAACTGCTAAATTGCTGGACCACTCCAATGCTAAAGGCTTTGGAAGCTGCACTGAAGACAGAGAAAGGTAATAGTTACCCGTGGTTTGTTGTGTCAGTTACACACCTAGTGATAGCAAGTTAAGTTGTTTTTTAGTTTTAGAAGACAAAATTAGTTGTATTTTGGAGGTAACTATTTGGCTGCATATAGTTCTCATTTTAATAGTGTCGGTGTTTCTATAAAAAGTTTAATTCACAAAAGACAATGAAAATTATATGCTCACACAGTAAATTTGTAATCCAATATCCTCTTAAATATTTTAACAGGGGGTATATAACTTAATGCACATTTTTAAAAAAATACATTGCTTTTTCTCCCTAAGTTTTATTTCTGAACTTTTACCAGAAATCCGGGCAGGTTGCTAGGGAGAGATTTTTTTTTGTGTGTGTATAGAATGTTGTTGGGGTGTTTTTTATAAAAATAAATATTTTTAAAATGTTTGTTCATTAAATACTTGGATAAAATATATTTGTATGCCAACCCTGCATAGCTGTTGCTGGAATTTGGGGGCCTGTGCAGGGCAGCCAGGTCTATAGTGTGTCCTACATTGCCACTACCGAGATCCAGGGACCGTTGCTTCCTGCAGAATGGGACACAGGCAGCATGGGGGGGCTACTGCAGCTGCTCTGCAGTGTAGAGAGAGGAGGCCTTCTTCCCCATAGTTAGAGCCCCTGAAATTCTTATTTTCTATAATTTTTTGTTTTATTTTTCAAGAGTTTCATGTAGTTTCTTTTTATCCACACCGGGGGGACAGGGAGGGAATGGGTGGAAATCCCGGGGGGCTGGGTTCTGCCTCCAGGAAGGGAACAGCAGAATGTGAGCCCACCCACATTCTCCCCCACAGGCTCCTGTCCTGTGAAGCTGGGCCCAGCACCCCCTCCAGGCATTACAACCTGGTGCACAAGGTCGCAGCACTGCTCAGGTTTGGCCTGGCTGCCTCTTTGTCAGGAGGTGTTGCCAAATTTGTGAGAGTGGTGCTGCAACCCCGGGTACAGGTTGCAACTTCCAGAGCAGGCAGCTGGGCTTAACCTCATGGGACAGGAGCTGCTGCTGCAGAATGAGTTTGCTTTTATTCCATGGTGTCTTGCATTTGTGAAAAACAGGGGGCTCTACCCATAGTAAATACCTGCCCCCCACCCACATAGAGATTGACTCTTATTGGCAGGATTTGGGCCGGAGTACTCGAGAGTTTTATTCCTCTAAAACCAATTTTTAAAAATCCCCAAGATCAATAAATGCAAATCTTCATTTTTTTTAGTCTTAATGAAGATAAAGTTCAAGAAGGAGAATCCTGTGATGGGGAGAAGGTAAATTCGCAATCTGACCAGTCTTGTGGGGAGGCGGAAGAGGAGAAGGCAAGCTCTCAGTCTGACCAATCCTATGAGGAAGAGGAGAAGGCAAGCTCTCAGTCTGACCAATCCTGTGAGGAAAAGGAGAAGGCAAGCTCTCAGTCTGACCAATCCTGTGAGGAAGAGGAGGAGGAGGCAAGCTCACAGTCTGATCATGATGATGAGGATGTTGTGGAATGTGAGGATAAATATGAAGATGGTTTAGAAGAAAAACCTAGTAAGGCTGAAGCTAACTGAAAGGAAGGAAGACAGACTTACTTCTCTTATTGCCTTGGAGCTCAACACACATTTCATTGCTGGCAATGGGTATATGCTAAAGAAAAACCTGACTCTTGGTGCTACAGACATTTTGAACTGCATACATGTAGGTCTTGTGTGAATTTCCATTTGTTAGCATAATATAACTTCTAATGCTGAATTTGCTTTTTTTCCAGTAAGAAGAAATTATCGTTACTCATTTCCATTAGCAGTTACACTTGTTAATGTATGCTTTATCCTAAACTTTCATTGCATGAACACATTTCTGTGTTCAGAAATACTAGCCACGGTTTAAAACTCACTTCTTCCATTCCTTTTGGCTAATACGTAGGCTTTTACATTTCCAGCTCTTTGCCTTCATGCTGACAAAACAGGGTGGGAATGAGTCATCAGGAAGGAGAAACAGTGGTGTTACTCCATAAGCAAAGATTTTAGAGCAGCATTACCTCTCATTTCAGCACTTCTAGGATCTGCTCAGTTTTAACTAGCCCTGAATATATTCTCCCATTATGGCAGTGGAAATTTGGGTGTAACTCCCATTAAGAATGATGATGGGAATTTCTTGTGTAAATCCTCTGGCCATCATTGGCGGAGTGGTAGCCAGGGACATCAAAATAACAACTTACTATGCAGCTGGACTATCCTTGTGACTGCTTAATGAATGCTCATTTTAATATAATTTATTAATAGCACCCCACATACTAGGGCTCTTGGGACACTGAACAGGATAACAAAACCATCACTAATATACAATAAACACATATGTCTATAGGACTTTGTAATGCTAAAAGAGGGGAGGGGGAATGAATTTGTAGCATGAACTTCAGAAGCAGAATTTGTATTTTTGTTATACTGTGGATTATGTATTAGAACAAATGTCTAATCAAAGCTCCAAAATTGTGTTCTCTGTATAATATCTTTAATTGCTTTTGTTTTAAGAACCATTCCAAGATCACATGAAATAATTCATTATAATGTAATAATGAACATTAATTTTAATCTGCAAGATAGTTTCTTTATTGACATAGTTAACAGATACTGTAAATCAAGAAATTATTATGTGTTAAAAATACAACACTTGCAACTGTTTAAAATTTTTTTTGAGTGAGTAGAAAAAAAGGGGTTTAGTAAACTTAAGTAGTCCTTCTCCCTGTATTTGCTACTCAGCCCATCAGCTTTCCTCTTAGGCTACTCCTGAAATAAGAACCCAAGTGAAGACATAAATGCTTCATATGGAGAGCACCTTCTGGTTCCCTCTCCTATTCTGTGCCTGGCCTTCCTACTGTTCTCAATCATTGCCAATGTAGGGACGGAAAAGAGAAATATATCTGCATAATAAGCAGCTGCTGAAGAGCTTCAAATAATAGTTTGCAAGCTAAATAAAGGATGATGCAAAATATCTTCACAGCACCTACACCCAAAACATCTTGGGTAACCAGCAAATATTAGTAAGTTGCATTTTTGTCTGAATACTGAATGTACAGTGGTTTCACACACTTTTGTAATCAAGTAGTAGGGTTTTATTTTCCTTTTTTCTGACAAGTTTTGCAATACTGTTAGATTATTTCTTATTTGGTTAGATCTGCATCAGGAGACTCACTAAAATTTGAATTCAGATGAAGTATATATATAATTGTCATGTTTCTAACAACTCTGAAATTTTAGCACAAACATGTAAAATTTTGAAAAGGTTAAATTTAATACTTCGATTTTTTTTAAATAAAATATTCCTTTGGTGAAGTGTATAGGTGTAAATATAGTAATATAAAATAAGCATATGTTAATACCGGACAATGAAGTCGCAGACGGTTCAAAATCTCTAATTAGGCTGAGAAATGTTACACTGCAAACTCAAGAAACTGATTTGTTTGGGTTTTAAATTCACTTGTTCATCCTTCCACGATCAGAACAAGATTTTTCAGCTTCAGTTTTTTCTTTGCTAATATTGGAGGCAGTAGTGAAGGTAGATTTTGCTGATGCACATTGTTAATGCAGAGTTGTTTGCACATCACGAGCTGGGATATTTGTGTTGCTGTATACTTAGTATGGAATGCTGATGGACTTTTACAATGTGGTGCTACTCAGAAAGTGACTGTAAAATGGCACTTTCTTCTTCGAGTGCTTCCATTCCATGCTAGGTGTGTGCATGTCACGGGCACTGGTGCCTGAGATTTTTTTTCCCTCAGCAGTATCCACTGGGCTAGCTCTAGCACTCCCTGGAGTCGTGTTGGGCCACTCATCCTTGCACAAGCCAGTGATGGCACCACCAACTCTGCCTAGAGTGCCTAATCCAGTTCATTATCCACCACCAACTCCTGCAAGCAGCCGTGAGGCCAGACACTTTCTGGTTCCTTTGACCCCGGAGGCTTTCCAAGCAGCGAAGGACACACCGTCTCCTACGGTCCCGCCAACTTTGCAAGGACCCCCATCAACCAAGGCGTCAAAAGATAGGAGAGAGAAAGGAGCATAGAGCTCCTTCCTGGCACCAGCCACCTAGGCACCTGCTAGGGGCAAGCCCTCCATGATCCTGACACAGTGATAATCAATCTGCTGCTGGTCCCCAAATGCCCAACACCACCTGGCAGCAGAAGCGGGTACTGCTACTCTTCGCAGTCCGAAGACTAATCTTTCTGTCGACCCAAAACCTACACTCCACCAGACTTTGATACTGATGCAGTGGCTGTACTGGAACCCTTGGGAGTTTCCCCTGGTACTGGGTCTCTGCCTTCCCACCACTCATACTCAGTGGCTTCAGAAAGACAGGCTACCGGCCCTTCCGACTCGGCACTGGACCCTGACTCTGGTACTGACCTCGCTGCCGACGTCCAGAAGCTGGCCCCAATGGATGTGGTAGAAGCAGAGGAAGAGGAGGGAGCCCCTCCTCCAGGGTAAGCCTCCTCCTCATCGATCCAGATGAGGGGTTGCAGGACCTAGTAGCCTGCTCCCTCAAGACTATTTCAGGGCCCACTGGGACCTCCTGAAAAGAGTTGCCGTGAAGCTGGGTCTGGAGGTTGAGGAGTTTAAGGAGTCAGCATACAACTTGATCGATATTCTGGCTGCAGCTGCTTTCTCCAGAGTGGCCTTCATCAACAAAGCAGTGATGGGACCCATCAAAATGCTGTGGCAGACTCCTCCTTCTCTGCCCCCCCACCTCAAAGACGACAGAGAAGAAATACTATGTACTGGCAAGTGGGTTCAAATACCTTTATTTGCCCCCTCCACCCCCAGGGTCCTTGATAGTGTTGGCAGATAATGAACGGGATGGACAGGGGCAATCAAGTGCTACCCCCAAGAATAAAGATGCTAAGAGACTACACCTTTTCGGATGAAAGATTTATTTGACAGGCAATCTCCAGTTACATATCTCCAACCAGCAGGCTTTGTTGGGGAGGTACAATTTTAATCTATGGGACTCATTGTCCAAATTTAAGGTCTTCCTCCTGCAGGAGTTGAGGCAGAAATTCATAGCCATCCTGGAGGAGGGCAAGAGTGTGGCCAAAACCTCTCTACAGGCAGTTCTTGATGTGACTGACTCGGCAGCCAGGACTAGGGCATCTGCAATCACCATGAGGTTTTGTTCATGGCTCCAGTCCTCTGGCCTATCTCACAAAGTTCAGCAGTCCATCCAGGACCTCCCCTTTTGAAGGCTACTCCCTGTTTTCAGAGCAGACTGACTTGAAACTTCAATGACTCAAGGGCTGCCCTTCCTTCCTTTACATGTCACCAGCTTCCAGGAAGCACTTTAGGCCCCAGCAACCTTTTGTGGAGCCTTCCAGGCAGGAGCCCTACAAAAGAATTGGGAAGGGTTACAAACGATGCAAACCCCTCCCTTCCACCTAAGCCTCCCAATCGGGCTCTCACAAATACTCCTGTGGAGCCAAACAGGTCTTTTGAAGATGCACCCGAGGGCTTTACACCAGGCTCCAGTCCAGATCTGCTCCCTCCTTTGTTTTTCAGCCCAGCGTGGTCATATATAACGTCGGACCATTGGGTCCTGAGTATAGTAATAGTCCGATTACAGCTTTCAATTTTCATCCATCACTCTCCCACCCCCATCCATCTTCAGGGACCGATCTCATGAGCAACTCATTGCCCAGAAGGTGCAATCCCTCCTATATGTGGGGGCCAAAGAGGAAGTTCCCTGAGACTTAAGAGGGAAGGGTTTTACTCCAGGTATTTCCTAATGCCAAAGGGGGCCTATGGCCCATCCTGGACCTGCATCGCCTCAACAGATATCTCAAGAAACTGAGGTTTTGCACTGTCTCCTTGGCCTCCATCATTCCCTCCCTGGATCCAGGAGACTGGTACGCCACCCTCGACTTAAAGGATGCTGATTTCCATGGTCATAGGAGATTCCTCAGATTTGTAGTGGGTCAACGCCACTGCCAATTCACTACTCTCCCCTTCAGCCTATTGGCAGCCACATGGGTCTTCACAAAGTGTATGATGGTAGCAACCCTCCTCAGGCGCAGAGGCATGCAAGCTACCCGTACCTCAATGACTGGCTGACCAAAGGTTGGTCACAGGCTCATGTACAGCACAGTATCAGTACAATCTTGGCTACCTTCCAGGTGCTGGGCCTGCTGATAAACAAGAAAAAGTCAACTCTGGTCCCAGTTCAAAGAATAGAGTTCATCGGGGCAGTGCTTGACTTGACACAAGCCAGAGCACGCCTGCCGGATCTGATATCTGAGGTCACAGTCCACCCAATAAAGACTGCTCAGGTCTGCCCCAAACTATTGGGACACATGGCAGCATACAGCATACAGTTTGCAAGGCTGTGCCTCAGGCCTTTCCAGATGTTGCTGGCATCAGTCTACTCCCTGAGCAGACTCCACTTAGACTCAACATGCATGGTCCCGCCTTCGGTCCTCGCTTCCCCGGGTTGGTGGAAAGACCTAGGATTGGTAATGCAGGGGGTACCTTTTGTTGCCCATCAACCGTCAGTAGCCTTAGTCTTGGCACGTGAGACCTACGGTGTGGAGCCCATCTCAACAATTTCAGGAAGAAGAACTTTCCCTACATATAAATGTCAGGGAACTCAGGGCAGTGCACTTAGCTTGCCAAATGTTCCTTCCCCAGATCTCAGGCAAATTGGTACATGTCCTAACAAAGAACACCGCATCCATTTTTTACATCAACAAGTAGAGAGGGGCCAGGAGGCCCTCTGGCTGTAGGACTTCTGTGTGAAACACGCCTTCACCTTGAGGCAACACATCTCCCAGAAGCCTGTAACATGCTGCCAGATCATCTCAGATCTTTTCCTCTCACCACGAGTGGTCCCTTCACCTGGAGCTTACTGGATCCATCTTCCAGAGGTGGGGTTCTCCTCAGATGGACCTGTTCGCTACCAAGCAGAACAGGAAATGCCACCAGTTTTGTTCATTGAGAGAGAGCCTGGACTGTGTCTGCACAAACAGCTTTCCTGCTGCCATGGGCAGAAAAGCTCCTCTATGCCTTTCCCCCAATTCCTTGGTTCAAAAGGTCCTCCTAAAAATCAAGTGGGATAAGGTGACAGTTACTCTGGTAGTCCCAGTGTGGCCATGCAATCATTGGTTCAGCACTCTCCTGGAATGCTGTGGCACCTCTGCTTTTGCTTCCACTCCACCCAGACCTGATTTCTCAAGACCATGGCCAGCTGCTTCACCTGAACCTCGCTGTCCTGCACCTGACTGAATGGATGCCATGTGGCTGAACCCTGAAGAACAGGCATGCTCGGAACAGGCTTGACAGGTCTTGCTAGGTAGTAAAAAGCCTTCCATGAGGGCTACCTACTTGGCCAAGTGGAAACATTTCACTTGTTGGGCCTCTGAATGGGATCTCTCTCCATCTCTATCTTCTCTTCAGTCTATCTTGGACTATCTGCTCCACTTAAAGCAGCAAGGTCTGGCACACACATCTATAAAGTTCATTTAGTGCCCATATCAGCCTTTCTCTTTCCAGTGAGTGGCAGAACAGCGTTCTCCCATGAGATGACAGTCCGATTTCTCAAGGAAAGACTGTATCCTCAGGTTCGCAAACCAAGCCCCGCATGGGACATAAACCTGATCCTGTTGAGGCTCATGCATCCCTCTTCGAGCCATTAGCATCTTGCTCCCTACAGCTTCTCTCTTGGAAGGTTGCCTTTCTGGTGGCAATCACCTCAGACAGCAGGGTCTCTAAGATCAAAGCCCTTATGTCAGAACCACCCTACACAGTGTTCTTCAAGGACAAGGTCCTACTGTGCCCCCATCTGGCCTTCCTACCAAAGATGGTGTTGCAATTCCACAGCAACCAGGTCATTTTTCTACCTGTCTTCTTCCCAAAACCTCACAAGACCTCACAGGAATGTCGGCTTCATATGGTGAATATTAGGTGGGGGTCCTTGCCTTTTTATAGTGAGAGAACTAAGCCCTTCTGCAAGTCCATGCAACTCTTTGTAGCAGTAGCAGAAAAGATGAGAAGGCTACCCGTATCAACCAAAAAAATTTCATCCTGGATAATCGTCTGTATCTGAGCTTGCTACGAGCAGGTGAACATTCTGCCTCCAGCCATCATGACTGCTCATTCCACAAGCGCCCATGCTTTGTCAGTAGTATTCCTCGCACAGGTACCAATCCAGGACATCTGCAGAGCCGCAACCTGGTTGTCGGTTCATACCTTCATGTCCCACTACGCCATCACCCAACAGGCCCATGACAATGTCAGTTTCAGGAGAGCAGTGTTGCAGACAGCACATCCATGAACTTTGAGCCCACCTCCAAGGGTACTGCTTGTGAGTCACCTAGCATGGAATAGACATGAGCAAGCACTTGAAGAAAAAATGGTTACTAACCTTTCGTAACTGTTGTTCTTCGAGATGTGTTGTTCATGTCTATTCAATGACCCACCCTCCTACCCCTCTGTCAGAGGTATTGGCAAAAAAGAACTGAGAGGGTGTGGGTCTGTGGCGCCCCTTATACCGGTGCTTATGCACATGACTCTAGGGGGCGCTAGAGCCAGCCCAGTGGATACCATTGAGGGGAAAATCTCTGGCAACCGTGCATGCGGCGTACACACACCTAGCATGGAGTGGACCTGAGCAACACATCTCAAAGAACAAAAGTTACGCAAGATTAGTAATTTTTTCTTACTCAGCAACTGCAGTTCCTGTGTTCAGAGTTGCATCTGACTAGTGATTGATGTCTCTTTGCCAAAATAGCTCTGGGAGAGTGAGCTGCATTCAGTTTTCTTGTGCATCACCACTGTCCACAAGTTTCTAATCTGTACTAACTCCAGTGAAGGCAATGGGGTTGTTCTGGGTAATGGGGTTTACCCTCACAATGCTATTTTTAATGTCATTCAAACTATCTAACCACGTTTTAAGGAGTTATTTTGAAAGCAAATTTTAAGCATCAAAATTTGGTCTTCTCAGCCTTTATCATCCTTTTCAGTTCTTCTAACATCCAAAAACATATTTTTAGAGAAATATTTGTACTAATAGTTTCAGTCTTAGGACTGTGTCTATTGAAATGGTGGATTTCTGGACTGGGTGAATCAAAAGTATGTTGGGTTAATATACTGACATTTCCCTGTTGGAGACTGATTCAAATCTAGCTTTGTTCACAGAAATGTTTGTTTTATCAGTGATGGACTCTTGGTTTTCACAAAAACATTATCCAGCTGTGTCTACTTTTTCATGAAAAGACTGGAACAGCAGAAGTATTATAGCAGTAAAAACCTGTATCACTGTGTTTTGGGGTGTTTGTTTTTTGTTTTTTTTATTCATGGACAGTCAGTTCCTGTCTCATTTGCCTGTTTCCACTCACTTAAGTTTCTTTTTTTAAAGGTAGTATTTCTTGTCACTTTAGTTCTGATATGCTAGGCTACAATAGTGAACTCTCAGTGACATCAACCACTGTTTTAGGAGAGAACTGAAGGACTACAATTCAAATACCCTTGGCTTAGTAAATAAGGTATGACTTCACTGACATAGCATACATTAAATCGGTGTATTTAAAATGTAATCTGTTGTTTGGGATTCCATCAATACTAACATTTTTTAGCTCACCTTTATATCTGTTTCTAGGTCTTTATGCTGAATGCTGGACATAGTTGAAAATTAAGGTTTTTTTTATCATCCTATCCTAAATTTTCCACACAAGATGAGGAAAATTGGTCATCAGATTCATTTAAATTGAACAGAGTTTACTAGTTAGATCTAAATCCAATCCTCAACTGTAAAAAAAAAAAAAAAATAAAAATAAAAAATACTTTCACATTCCCCTTCCCTGCTGAAATGAAAGTTGCTACAATATTTTTTGAAAATGCTTTAAGTACAAATAAAGATTCCAATAATAACTAGACAGCAAATTCCACATCTGCCCCTCTTATTTTTGTAGTTCTGTATCTTTTTCTGTGATTATATTACTCTCTTTAGCAACTTAATATCTTTAATAGCCATGTAAAGGGAGACACACAGGCTTAGTCTTCACAGAGAAATAAGTAACTAGCTGGTGGATGACTGCTGAGAACTCATTCATTTCTAGAGTTGCAGGAGGCTGTTAAGGGATACTATATGAGGGAGGGTTTCAGCTGCTTGGAATAGGCAGGGTAGGATTTGTTCCACCAACTGCTCCACCCTGTCCCCTCTCCCTGCTGCTTGGAAGCCATTCACCTTATTTCTACCATGATGCTATAACTATTAATGGAAGGATGTCTGATTGGAGAGAGAGGGCTCAAGTGAGGTTCCACAGGGAGCTGCTGTGGGTCTACTGTTATTTAACATCTTTTTTAATGACCAGGATGTAGGAATAGAGAGCATGCTGGTCAAGTCTGCAGAGGCCACAAAGCTAGGGCGAGGTTGCCAATACTTTGGAGGACAGAGCTAAAATTCAGAGGGATCTTGAACACTGGAGAACTGGGCTCTAGACAACAAAATGAAATTCAACAAAGACAAATGTCAGGTGCCACACTTTTTAGGGAAGAAAAAACAAATGCACAAATACAGAACGGGGGAAAGGGGCTTGGCAGCAGCACTGCTAAGAAGGATCTGGGCGTTTGGTGGATCACAACCTCAACATGAGTCAGCAATGCAATGCTGTTGCAAAAAACAAAAACAAACGCAATTTTAGGTTGCATTAACAGAGACATAGCATGCAAGTCACAGGAAGTGATATTACGGGGCCCTGGAGTACCGTGTCCAATTTCACCAATGTATAGAGAAACTGGAAAGGAACCAGAGGCAAGCAATAAAGATAATCAAAGGGATGGAATGCAAGCCATATGAGCAAAGGCTGAAGGAACAGGTATGTGTAGTTTAGAAAAAAGGAGATTAAGGGGGGATATGTCATAGAATCATAGACTTTAAGGTCAGAAGGGACTATTATGATTGTCTAGTCTGACCTACAGACTGCAAACCACAGTATCTCACCCACCCACTCCTGTAACAAACCCCTAACCTATGTCTGAGCTATTGAAGTCCTCAGATCATGGTTTAAAGACTTCAAGGTGCAGAGAATCTTCCAGCAAGTGACCCGTGCCACCCTCTGCACAAGCGAAAACCCCCCAGGGCCTCTGCCAATCTGCCCTCCAGGAAAATTCCTTCCTGACCCCAAATATGGTGATCAGCTGAACCCTGAGCATGTGGGCAAGACTCACCTGCCAGACACCCAGGAAAGAATTTTCTTTAGTAACTCAGATCCCACCTCATCTAACATCCCATCACAGACCATTGGGCATATTTAGTGCTAATAGTCAAAGATCAATTAATTGCCAAAATCATGTTATCCCATCATACCATCTCCTCCATAAACTTATCAAGTTTAATCCTGAAGCCAGATAGGTCTTTTGCCCCCACTGCTTCCCTTGGAAGGCTGTTCCAGAACTTCATTCGTCTGACGGTTAGAAACCTTTGTCTAATTTCAAGTCTAAACTTCCTGATGGCCAGTTTATATCCATTTGTTCTTGTGTCCACATTGGTACCGAGTTTAAATAATTCCTCTCCATCTCTGGTATTTATCCCTCTGATATATTTATTGAGAGCAATTATATCTCCCCTCAACCTTCTTTTGGTTAGGCTAAACAAGCCAAGCTCCTTGAGTCTCCTGTCATAAGACAGGTTTTCCATTCCTCAGATCATCCTAGTAGCCCTTCTCTGTACCTGTTCCAGTTTGAATTCATCCTTCTTAAACATGGGAGACCAGAACTGCACACAGTATTCCAGGTGAGGTCTCACCAGTGCCTTGTATAACGGTACTAACACCTCCTTATCTCTATTGGAAATACCTCGCCTGATGCATGCCAAGACCGTATTAGCTTTTTTCACAGCCATATCACGTTGGCGGCTCATAGTCATCCTGTGACAAACCAGTACCCCAAGGTCCTTATCCTCCTCTGTTACTTCCAACTGATGTGCACCCAGCTTATAACAAAAATTCTTGTTATTAATCCCTAAATGCATAACCTTGCACTTTTCACTATTAAATTTCATCCTATTACTATTATTCCAGCTTACAAGGTCATTCCTGTACGATATCCCAGTCCTTCTCTGTACTGGCAATACCTCCCAGCTTTGTGTCATCTGCAAACTTTATTAGTACACTCCCACTTTTTGTGCCAAGGTCAGTAATAAAAAGATTAAATAAGATTGGTCCCAAAACTGATCCCTAAGGAACTCCACTAGTAACCTCCTTCCAGCCTTCAGATACTTGAAAGGCTGCACAAAAAAGATGAAGAAAAGTTGCTGTCTTTTGCTACAGCGGACAAGAAGTAATGGGTTCAAACTACAACATAGCAGATTTAAATTAAATCTCAGGAAGAACTTCCTAACTGTAAGAACAGTGGAACAATGGAACAGACTGCCTAGGGGAGGTTGTGGAAGTTTCTTCACTGGAGGTTTTCAAAAAGCAGCTGGAGAGCCATCTGTCTTGGATGGTTTAGATACAACAAATCCTGCATCTTGGCAGTGGTTTAGACTAGATGACCCTTGTGGTCCTTTCTAATCCTATAGTTCTATGCCTTTTCCACCTACCAATAGAGCTGTCCACAATCAGATGAGTTCACACACATACACAGACACATTAACAGAGCGCATCTGAGAGGACCGGGTTAATCAGCACTCCCAAGCTGACCCCTTATATGCCCCTGGAGTCAGCAGGCTGGGTCGAGCAGCATTTCCCAGCTGTCACCCTCAATATGCCCTGGGCACCGCCCCGGAATAGAGCACGCCTGCGCAGACTGGGTCGAGCAGCACTTTCAATCTACCGCCCTCATATGCCCCAGATTCAGCATGTCCCTATCCCCACTTTCACGTTACAATTGTTCTGGTAGTAACCCACTTGATGAGCAAACCCCACAGGATTTTTGGGCACTACAGGGATCGTTAGCTTAGGTACGAGGAGCGTTGCTGCAGAGTGAATGAGGAAGCCAAAAAAACAAACACAGGGGGGAGAGAGAGAGAGAGAAGCAACCAGCTTAACCATGAATGTTATTTATTGTCAGGTAATAACCATAGGGGAGCCAAACAAACAAAACAGTTATAATATTAAATCTAACTTAAATTTGATTATAAAAGTCAGGTTTAGAAAACTGTAACTGATCACACAAGTCAGGGTCAGAAGGCTATACCTAGAGAGAGAGAGATGGGTTCTCACCACTCCATGAAGCTTGAATTGATCAGGGTTCCCAGGTGGTGGTGGTAGCCAAGGGTCCAGAGTGCTTTCCTGCTTTTCTGGTCCCAGAGTTCCATGCGGTTCTTGCCTTGGAATTTCTGTTGTCCATTCTGTGTGCTAATAGGGATGTCTCCCTGTCCCATCTTTGATGCAAATGAGACTAGGGGAGTTTCCTTAATCTTGTCACCCTTGTCCGGAGGGGGTTAGGTGTGTCTTCCACTGCCTTTTCATTGCTTTTTGTAAGTCTTTTGTCTGATTGGCTTTGGTTCAAGCAGAGGGTGGGGAGGGTGGTCTTTCATGAGTCAGACAGGCTGGGTATTGCACCCTGGTTCCCCAAGAACACAGAGCTGACAGGTAACAAAGGTTTGAAACCCAAATTTCTGCAATAGGTATGGGAATTGCCTCTCCCTTTGCAGTAATTACACTCCATTAGACACAAAGAAATTGTCAACTAGTAGAGGGAGGTCTGAGTGTATGGAAGATAGCATTGGACCCTGGAATTTATCACTAAACTTGCCCTTCTAAGAACTAATACTTGAAAGGCACTTAGATATGGCAGTTCATGGTCTGTGTAAATACCTAGCTGGAGAATATTAACAGATTCTAAGGCCAGAAGGGACCCATTGTAATCATCTAGTCTGACTTCCTGTGTAACATAGGTCATAGACCTTCCCCAGCATAATTCCAAAATCATAGTACACATGAGCTGCTGAAACAGGATGTGATGTAAGTTTCCTTTACTACTGTTATACAATATAAGCTCCACAAGTTGTTTCAACAGTTCAGCATTTTCACCAAAATAAATGCATAAAACAAATGAAGGGGATCTACAGTGCTACCATAGAAAGGTGGCAAGGTGTGTTAACGCCATGTTAATGTGTTCATTAATATAGAAAGTATTTAAATAGCTAATGACCTATTTGTCTCATATACACAGTCATTTTGATGGCTGCAGCAGTACAATGCAGCACTGTATAACAATAAGGAAGAAACATATTAGATGTTCTGCCGAAGCATTCATTTCTGACTGAAGTCAGGATCAGGTAATTTATTTAGATAATTATCAAGCTAACTATCTTTTATTGGTGTGCAGGGTAATCTTAATGGACGTGTTTTTCATCATCAGCAAACTCCACAGGAAAAAAGTTGCACAACATAAACCCCTGAGGTGCAGGGTCCACGTGAGTATAAATGAAGATAATTTCACTTTCTAAGAACCCTTGTGCTGGTGCCTTGTATGCCCATGCCCACTGACATCAGTAGAAGTTTTGTGAACCTATTGAGGTGGTATGGTCCTAAAAGGGAAGAACACTGGCAGATCATACTGAAGAGCCCAACTTTGTAACCTGATGCCTAAAATGAAGCAATGAGATCTGCACTTAGGCACCTGATACCCTCCAGCCAAATTTTCAAACTTGGTCACTGATCTTTGGGTACCTCAATTTTTAAACACTAACTTGACACCTTGGGTGTGATTTTTCAGAGATGTTGATGTAAGTGTGAGCTGTGGGTGTTCTAGATAGAAGCACCCACTTAAATACCCATTTCAGGCACATAAGTTTAAAAATCAGGCTTCTACAGTATTGGATTTAATTATGCTCCCACTGATCTCTAGGAGTATGTTTACGCTGCAATTAGACATGCACAGCTGGCTTGGTCTAAGAGGTTGTTTAATTCCGGCATAGACACTCGGCTGGGCCCCAGGCTCTAGGACCCTGCGAGGTGGGAGGATCCCAGAGCTCAGGCTGTAGCCAGAGCCCTAATGTCTACACCACAATTAAAGCCCGAGCCCCACGAGCCCGAGTCAGCTGGCATGGACTAGCCGCGCTTGTCTACTTGCAGTGTAGACATACCCTTTGAAGCAAGAGCAAACCCTGTTGTGAGCTGTTACATTAAATCCTGTGTTTTGGCTGGATAATAGATCTGAGTTTCAGTTTCTGTTTTCTGAATTTACTCCGCATTTCTTAAGAGTTCTTCTTACATATGGTATTGCTTCTTCCAGAAACCATCGTCTTGTGTACATAAGTAGCATGACATCAAGTAGAAGGTTACGTTCTCTCTTCCTTTAAGAATAAGATGATTACATCACCATCTTTTTGTATATCTGAATTAAACAAGGTTAACAATTGCTACTTACACAGAGAGAATTTTAAAAGAAAACTTGATTTTTAAAAGAATATGTATTAAAGGGCTGCCTACATTGGAGTAATTTAATTTTTGTGTCTCATGCTGATGTTTAGACTACAGGATGACAGGAAATGAAAACTGATACTCAATGTGAGTCTAACGGCTTCAGATCTTTTAAAGGTCAAATGATCAAAAATGGTTTCTCAATTTGTACCTACAATTTTATTCACACACAAAAATTTGTGCGTGCAGACAGCCCTATTCTGAATTCCACAAGAACTCAAAAGTGTCGTTGTCTTCAGTGGAAGTTCAGATGCTCAAGGAATGTGGGATCAGACCTATGATTTGCCACAACAGTAGAAATGCCTTATACCCTATAATTTCGCCTGTGTTCAGCAGGGAAAGCAGGGACAAGGTGGGTCAGACAAGTTCTGTCACTGAAATAGAAACAGTGCTTCAGAGTTGGCTGACTTGTAGACTTCAATTTTGAATTATATTACAATAGCGCCATGAGGATCAAGGCCCCATTGTACTAAGTGCAGTGCAAACACACATGAAGACACTTTCAGTAACTTTAGGACCCATTCCTGCAAACCTCAAAGCATGTGGGCCACTTCTATTCATAGGAATAGTTCCATTAGTATTGGTCACCTGAGAAAAATTACACACACGCTTAAGTGGCTGCAGAAACAGGGACTACATTTGTGTATTTAATATTATGTGCCCTCTTTGTAGAGAGACTTTTTCTACCAGTTTTGTAATTTTTCCACAACTGCATTCCTTCCATTGTAGGGCCCAGTCCTGCAAACGTGAACATGCTTCACTTTATACATGTGAGAAATACCATGTTCATAAGTATTTGCACGATCCACAACTTGTTGCCCATATTCAGGATTTCCTGACAAAGCAGGTACATGAAGTACAACAAAGTTGGGAAATCTATGCCAGGATTGTAGGTTTGTTACAAAACCATCCTGACACTCCATTTAGATTATTTACTCTTTTTTTTTATGTATCTCCCCTTATTTGTATAGGTGCAGTTGGTTGTGCCAAGTTGTCACTGTTCTAGTTACATGCTATTTGAATTCCTTATAATATGTTTCACACTCATTATAAACTTTCCAGAAGGGAAAATGGTATCCAACCCCCTTTTACATTTGTAGCAAGAAATAACAAAAATCAGTTCTTACAGCTGTTTATACATCTCTTTCATTCCGATTTCATCATCCTCCACTGAGCTTGTCCCAGCAACACATTTACCCCTTTGTGTCCCAGAATTGCAAGTTGCATCACCACAACTATTGAAGCAATGAGGGCTTTCTGAAAGAGACAGACAGACATTCCCTTGTTGTTATTCTGGGTCAGTTTTAATTGAATGAATGTGTTCTTTTCCCTTTATTCTTAAAGAAAATATCCTCTTTGCAATGATCAAGTAACAGACAGCAAGGCTAAAAATGGTCCAGATGTCCTGCTTTAACATGATTGGGGGGGGGAGGGCTAAAATAAATCTTGGAAACATCTTTCTGTTACACTGCAAGTGGAGATAACTTAGTGGATGTGGTAAGCAACTACCAAGTATCACATGGTCTAGCATTTCATTGTTAATGTGCTCCAATCGGCGGGGGGGAGGGAGGGAAATATGTTTCATCAAAGCAGTCTGGCTATAATTCTTCAAACTTTCACACACAATTCCAGAATTTATTTCAGATTATGAAAATATTTTTCCCCACTGCAAAAAATCCACAAACACACACTCAGTTCTAGCCTCACAGAACAAAGGCACAATTCCACTAAGCATCTGAAAAATAGATATTTGCTGTCTAATTCTGGGACACCTAACCACAGGGTTTTAATGTGAAGTTTGATACTGAAATCATCCACACTGTACTATGCAGGCTACAGTTTAGCTACATTCTACTAGAGTAACATCGAAAGGATTATTTATGACTAGGTGCCCTTTAAGAGCTTGTTGGGGCTTAGTAGCAACAGTATTGGTCTAACTGCCAGCCACATGGCCTGTCTAGACTAGAGTGAAAGGTATGGTATCCAAATATTTTAGTTAACACGGTCTAACTACCATGTTTGAAAGTAGAACATAAACAAGGTGGGTGAGATAATATCTTTTATTGGACCAAATTCTGTTGGAGAGAGAGACAAGGTTTCGAGCCACACAAAGCTATCTTCTGTACACTCAGACCTCCCTCTATTGGTTGACACTTTCTTTGCGTCTATTGGAGTGTAATCACTGAAGAGAGAGGCAATTTCTTAGGTTGCCAGTTTGGGCTGAAAAATCACGACACTGAATACTTAAAATATGTCACCCTGAAGAAGAGCTGTGTGTGCCTTGAAAGCTTCTCTCTGTCACCAACAGAAATTGGTCCAATAAAAGATATTTTACCTCACCCACCTTGTCGGTCTAATATCCTACAACCAATACAGCTACAACTACACAGCATATAATATAAACAAGGCCTTTCATACACGTTAAATTGGTTAAGGTACAGAGAGAAGTCTAAACTTTATCTCGATCGGCTTAGACTGTATTAAAAAAATACATACTGCCTAGTCTACGCTAAACTTTTCAGACACGTTAGAACATGTTAACTGTCATGTTCTATCATCAGATCTTTAAATCTTAATCTTGATAAGCTCATTATTACAGGTGTAATGGTTATGATTTTACAGTTAAAACTGAATCTAGACTTTTACAGAAGCATTATTTTTTGCCACTTCTAACCTGTGAGAGGAATAACCGATTTGTTTTCACACTTGGTGGGTCACATTATGGTATGAGATTAATTTGTTTTCTGGGAATTTGGATAGTGCAGGACTAAAGATGGGTATATGCTAATAATACAATGTGACATGTTCTAAATATTCAGTGTCATGATTTTTCAGCCCAAACTAGATCTAACTATCAAAGAAATTGCCTCTCCCTTCACAGTAATTACACTCCATTACACACAAAGAAATTGTCAACTAGTTGAGGAAGGTCTGAGTATATGGAAGATAGCCCTGGACCCTGGAATTTATCACTAATCTTGCCATTCTAAGAACTAATACTTGAGAGGCACTTAGATATGGAAGTTAATGGGCTGTGTAAATACCTAACTGCAGAATTGTTAATACATCCTGGGACATGTCATTCTATATTCTTTATGAAACTATGTTTATGATACGAATATGACATAACTGAGATATACTTTATGCAAAATGGCTCATGTGAGATATCACTGGAAAGGTTATAATTTACGGAACGCGATTATCCAATTTGTATGCCTGTGTCATTTCTGTATCTGAAGTTAGGAATATTGACTCTGTATCTGTATTTCAACTGTGCTACTTTGGGTGACGGCCACTGCTAACACTTCAGGTACAACAATGGAAAAGCCAGACAGGGTGGATGGCCCATCAGCGAGGACAACGAACTGTGAAAAGCTTGGCCTTCCTGTGGATGCTCCAGACTGGCACTGACTCATGGATGCTGTGATACTACAGGGTCAGGTGGTCTTGTCACCTGATACTAAAACATTACCTGGGACTTCTTGTAACTTTCCACTGTAAAGGAAGGGGGGAGGCTGGGTCAAAGTTGGGAAACAAAGGATTCCCGCCTTATGTAAATCCTATTTAAGGGTGGGGAGGAAGGCAAACAGGACTCCTCCTTTCCTTGGCCTGTCTGCCTAAGAAAGACTGCAAAAGGGAAGGCCAGGGGGAGTCCAGACTGAAATAGGGGTCCAGTCTGAAAAAGAATATAACTGGAATTCTGAACCACAGAAACTTTGCAAACTGCCTACAACAATATCTAGGGTGAGAAATACTATTCATAACCAATTTCTGTAGTGAAACTAGCTTAGTTTGCGTGTTTGATTTCATTTGCTTAGGAATCTGCTTTGTTCTGTTTGTTACCTATTTTACCACTTAAAATCTGCCTTTTATAGTTAATAAAATGTGTTTTGTTTATTATTAAACCCAGTTTCTGTAATTTCTAACTGGGGGGAGGGCAAGAAATGTGCACATCTCTCTCCACACTGAGGGAGGGGCCGAATTTCATAATATATCTTTGGGTCTGTACTCCAAGGGAGGTGGACATCTGAGTGCTGGAGCAAGACCCTTAAACTGAGGCTTCCCAGAGCTGACCTGAAGCTGGGTGTGGCCCTGCCTGTGTGTGTGTTAGAGGAGATTTTAAGAGCCTGGCTCAGCAAGACAGGTTAAAGGGACCCCATGCAGGCAGAACAGATAGACCCAGCAGTATCTTAGCACATCAGGTGGCTTTCCAAGGGGTCCAACCCGTCACACATCCCTCACAGAGGACCTATCTAACAGGCTTTAGACATTAGCATAGATACAGTATAATACACACATTACATAAGGAGTTTTAACTAATTAAGTACCCACAGCAGATTTCTCAGGGATTAACTGAATTTAGTTGCTTAACTAAATTGCAGGCTCAAAAATAATATACGTTTATCTGTTTTATTAATATGGAATGTAAAGATGAGAAATTATAGAAAGTAAAACCAAGTTGTTATGACTACTTGCAAAGTTTAAATGAATGAATTTAACAGGAATCCATTTAAACACTGATGAATTAATAACAATATTAAAAATCAAAATTTTATCACAGATATAACCTTATTATATTTTTTTACTGTTCAACTAACTTCTAGTCTAGCGATAAATATGAATTAATCATAATTAAGTCTAAAATAGTTACCCTGGAGTTGGATGCAATACCTTTGGTATTAGAAAATTATAATCTATATTTTTAGACACTCTAATGATGTTTTACTACCGGCTACATGGGATCTCCAGCATGTCTCCCAACTTGAAGTCCTCCATAAAAAATGGTTACCAGCCTTCCATAACTGGTGACCATGTGGAAATTTATTTTCTTGAGATAGCTGTTGAGGTGGCGCAGATGTAGAATTGGTCTGAGACCTCCCTTGGCTTTTGGGATTAAGAAATAACGGGAGTAGAACTCCTTCCCTCTTAAATTCTGCATAACCTCTTCCACAGCTCCAACCCAAAGAAAAGATTGAACCTTTTGGACCAGAAGTTTTTCGTGACAGGGGTTCCTCAATAGGTATGGAGAGGGAGGGTGAGAAGAAGGGGAAATAACCTGTAAAACGTAACCCACTTCCACCATGCTCAACACCCAGTGGTCTGTGGTGATATCAGACCATGGACTTAGGAAGTGGGAAAGGCGGTTTGTAAACAAAGGAGAAACAGGGTCTGACATCATGGAAACTGGTATGGCGTCCTCAAGTGTCATATCAAAACACCTGCTTAGAACCCCTGGATATCTGGGTGGGGCAGGTATCAACATCACAGTAGAAAGGAGGGGTGCCCTACATCTAAAACCCCTGCTTCTTTTACTCTGCAGATCCTGATGGACAGGCAGGGCAGAGTACTGATCAGGCTGTTGGGGCCTGTAGTGCTTCATTGAAGTTGCTGGTGTGTACAAACCAAGTGACTTAAGGTTGCATGAGTTTGTTCTGAAAAGAGCAAAGCTCCTTCGAAAGGCAGGTCCTGAAGGGTTTGCTGGACTTTCTGCAGGAGACCCGAGGTCGGAAGCCATGAACTCCTGCACATGGCCACTGCCAAAGCCATGAACCTGGCTGCTGAGTCAGCCACATTCAAAGCAGCTTGCAATGACGCCCTTGAAACTGATTTTCCCTCGTCCACCAGCGAGGAGAATTCTTGCCTGGCCTCTTGTGCGAGCAAGTCCTTGAACTTCTGTCTGGAGTCCCACATGTTGAAATCATATCTGGTCAGCAGCGCCTGCTGGTATGCAATCCTGAGCTGCAATCCTCCCCTGCCACCCATAAGATAAATTTTCTACCAAACAAATCCAGTTTATTGGAGTCCTTTGCTTTTGGGGTTGCATCCTGATGGCCCTGCCTTTCTCTTTCATTGGCAGCAGATACCACCAGGATGCTGAGGACAGGGAGGGAGGGGTGTACAAGAACTCATAAACCTGTGCATGAACAAAGTACTTTTGTTAAGACTTTTTTGATTGGGGGGGTGGGGGTGCAGGAGCCTGCCATATGGCTTTAACAGGGTCCATAATGGCCTCATTGAGAGGCAGAACCACTCCTGAAGGGCCTGCAGTGGCTAAAATGTCAACTAGGCTGTGGGAGGATTCTTTCACTACCTACACCTGTATGCCTAGATTTAAAGCCACCCTTTTCAACAACTCTGTGTGAGCCTTAAAATCATCCTGGGGAGGGGACATGCCTGCTTCTGAAACAGCCTCACCAGGGGAGGAGGAGGAGGAGGCCAGCACAGCTTATGGACACTCTTCCTCTCTTTATGCCTTGGCAGGATCCCGTTGAGCTGGCTCCTGTAGTTCTGTGCCAGGTTTAGTACCAGAGTCTGGACCAGTTGCAGCCCCATGAGACAGCAGTGACCTTTGTTTCAAGGCCACCAAATAAGAGCACCTAGAGTTAGTTCCAGAAACTGGGGGGAAACCTCATGGATTCCCAAAGGGCCACTGGACCAGCATAGGTCCCCAGTGAAGACCTGACCATGCACTTGATGGCACCCCTGTGCCTGGGCCATGGATGGGTAGGAGCATCTGGGGGAGTAGCAGGGACGACTCCTCAAACGAGAGGAGTAAGATTTGAACTCTGACTCAGAAGACAAGTCTATCCGGTGACCATGGAGGTGCAGTTCGCACCAGTGCCGAAGACAAGATACCTACACTGAGGCCAGCATAGCCAGTTTCCCTTTTGACAGTACCAAAGGGCCTGGCATTGAACTATGACCAGAAACAACAGGCTCCCTCCTGACCATCAGCACCGATACCACTTACCCTTGTACTGCCAGTCATACTGGTACCAAAAGTGAAAGAAGGTCTCTAGCTGCAGCAAACGCCTCCAGCCTGGTCGGCACTGAGATAGCGTTGGTACCAATATTATAATGCAGATGTAGACTCATCCGGTACTGGACTTGATGGTAGTTGCATAGGTGCCGGAGTCAACAGTGCCGACTTCTGCCGTACTGAGGCAGAGGAGTGCCCTGACCTAGGTCGCACTCTACTCTGAAACCCACAGCGGGCCATCTTTGGTGCCGAGGACCGTCCCCTCTCGGCCGACTGCTTCTTGTGCCTTTTCCTAGGCACTGGGGATGGTGAACGGTGCCGGAACTCCGGTATGATAGGAGGAGCATGCCTTATCAAAGCCGAGGCACTCTGCGCTGAGTCAGACTGACCTGGTTCAGTGCCGCCTCCATTAACAAAAACTTCAGCCTGGCCTCCTGGTCCTTCTTCATCCAAGGCTTAAAGTCTCTGCAGATCTGGCAGCGGTCTCCAACGTGAACTTTTCCCAGGCACTTCAGACAGCTTGAATGCAGGTCACTCAGGGGCACAGCCTTGTTGCAGAAGGCACAGGGCCTGAAGCCCGGTGACTGAAGCATGCCTCGGTACCAGGGAACGGACAAAAACTCAGCTAACTCAGTAAGTTAAAAACTTACACTAAAACTATTTACAACTATCTAACTATGTCCAAATATACGAAAGAGAAGATCACAGAGAGAGCTCGCCAAAGCAAGGATAGCTGTTACAGTGATTGTCACTGGCAGTAAGAAGGTTAGGGGAGTTTATACCAGGACTATGAGCACACAGCACCAGAGGGCGCTCAAACTGTCCTGACGGGTACCACAGAAGGAAAAATTTCCGGCAACTGTACTTGGGGCATGTACATACCTAGAGTGCAATGCACATGTGCAATCACTTGAAGAAGAAAACAATTTCTTTACATGCATTGCAGACAGGTGCTTAAGGAGTAACTCGTCCTGTTCTCTTGATTATTTTAATGGTCTATAACAGACCTCTAGCAGACCCTGTTCTGGGCTTGGTTAGTTAGCATATTGATTTATGTGCACTCAAGAGCCTGTGATTCTGAGTTATTGTTAACTCTAAAACAGGTATTGGCATTTTTAATGAAGAGTGCCACTCCCCACCCATCTTTTATCCACGCTATTCTTTCCAAACAGATTGTAACCAGTGATTATAACACTGCAATCATGCAAATTGTCTTGTTTTAGTAATGCTAGTGATATCAAATTTCTCCTCATCATATGAGGAGTTCCATTTCCTCTTGCTTATTACCTAGACTCTTAGCACTGGTATATAAAGAATTGAAGAAATTCTTCTCTCTACATTCTGTGTCCCCTTGGTTCAATTTGTTCACAACATACTAAATTTGCCTTTCTCCTGCGTTTGCCTCCTTAGCACCTTCCCCTTTCACCAGGCTTCAACTGAGATGATTAGCCCTCCCTACCTGTGATATGCCGGCTGTCCCATTTGCACAGCCCCTTTCCCCCCGGAATGCAGCCCACAGTTCCACAAAATGAAACCCTTCAGCTTCACACCAGTCCTGTGGCCAATGGTTCAACTCCAGTATTTTCTGCCTTGTACCTTTTTTCACTCATGGAACCGGAATGATTTCTGAGATTACTTGGACTTTCCTAATAGGACTTACTTAATAACTAAGCCTTCTGCTTACCTTGTGCGCACCCTTAACCCAAATAAGCACTCATGATCTGATCCAACTCCCACTCAGCTGAATGGAAAGACTCCCATTAACTTCAATGAAGTTGGGTCAAACTCTTACTGACTCAAAGCTACTTCTAGTTTCCCTTTAAATTCAGTAATAGCAATAACCATAGGTAGTCTGTAACCCTAATCTTTATTTATACTATACTCATCTTACTTTAACCAAATGTTAAAACAACAGTTTTAACAACAGTTAGCTTCTAACTCAGCAAAAAGTTCATTCCCCTTGTTTGAGAAGCTGGCAATTTAATGTCACATCACAAATCATGTGTTACCAAAGAAATTTCTCAGAGTCAAGCAAATAGAGCAGATTTAGCCCAACACCTGTACTTCTTTCTGAAAACAGGATATTTTCAAAGATTTGACATACCTGCATCAATACCAAATGTGCTTTGGTGAGAAATTGTTAGTATTTCTGCATTGCCATGAACCACTGAAGCCAAACAGCAGCAGGAAGACCTATTCTCCAAGGCTTTCATTTTCTCCATAAGTGAACTGTTCTCTGTGCTCATCTATAGAAATATAGGTGTTAATGTATTAATGCAAGACAGAAAAACCCATCAAAAGCAAAAATGTAATGAGCTCAGTTAACTCTGAAGACAACAGGGTGCTGTCTACCACGCTTCACAAAGAACATGGAGAATAATGTGAAAATGAAACATCAAAAACCCCATCAGATGTTGTATTATAATGTTACACTATCTGCAAACACCAGTACCCACCAACAGTGCTAGGGCTAGTTGTAACATGTGTACAGACAGTAACACATGCTAGCATTGGTGGGGCAATAAATAGTGTGTACAGTGCAGTTCTCCATGAAAAGCAACTGTCAAAATTGTGCCGGCTCTCTCATCAGCTCTGCTACCCATGTGTATTCTCCGACTTCACTGACACAAATGTCAACTACCTTTTACGCCTGTTCTCACTGTAGAGTAAGCACAGGTCTAGCAGTGTGAGCTGGACTCTTCTGGTCATCTCATTCAAATTCACCTTAAAAACTGACTTGAGACAAATAAAATTAACGAAAAACCTGATCCCCAAGAAGTGTAAATGCACTTGTATCACAACTAAATTCTAGGTTGTGTTCTCTTTGGTAAAGGAATGTTTGTTTTCTGAGGCTCCCAGTGCATCTTAGGGCATGGTACAAGTAATAAATGCTAATGATGAACAGAAGAACTGTTAACTAAATTCTGACTGCAGATTCTTTATTGGTGATGGATGGGCCAGAAAGAACCCAGCTTGGCTTTCTGACCCAGTTTGAGTTTGCAGGGCTGGCAGTTAGAATAAACATCTTTTCCCATGTAAACTTAGCAAACATGATACTGCACACTGAGTGACAATAAACCTGGAGCCCCACAGGGCCATTTTTACAGCCCCCCTTTTCAAAGTCAAAACACACTTTAAAGAGACAGCAAGTAGTCCTGCCAGGCAGGATAATATACAATCGTATTAATTCATCTTCCTTCCCATGGCTCTGACCACATCTCCCCCTCAGCAGAAATCCACTCTGTACTACTTGTGTTTATTGTAATGTACTTGTTTGCCTCTAGGTGGCAAGTGCTTCAGGGTGGTGATATTGTTTTATGGATACTTTTTTATTACTGTAAAGAACAGTATTCATCAACAGCACTATGCAAGTAACAGTATTTGAATGATGATGGCTATTCCTTCAGGCCTATGTTAGCCGGTGAGTACCAGTTGGTTCTGATACTCTGGGGTGGTTTACGGAGATCATATTCACTTCTGAGCACTTGTAGACGCATGTAGGTACAGTGAAAACCTGGAACTTTTTTCTCATGCCCTTGCACATGAGTGAGCAATAAGCTACTTCTCTGTAAATATTATTTGCCATCCATTACACTGTCCATAGTGGTACTAAATTATTGTTTTCTTCTTGATATTTAACTGACAGACATCTCTTCATTCTAGCACTTCGTTCTGTGATGTGATCAGCCTGAGCTGACTTCATTGTTTTTCCTTTTTTCCGTTTTTTTCCATTGTTTCAGATACCTAGCAACCAATGTTTGAGAGAAAAACAATCTAGATGAGTCAATCCTGCTACATCAACAAATACAGGAAGGAGAAGAAATTGATCTTACATCCAGGCAGAGAAGAGAAGGTAAAGAGAAGGGAGAAGAGATGAAAACAAAACAAGATGTTACATGTACTGTGCGTCATGCCCATGAACTCTGTACACAAATGAAAGCAACGTAGCCAAATTGTGCTTTCATGTTAACACTAGTCTCAATCTGAAGTAACACCACTGAAATAAATAGGACTTTGTTTCAAGTGTGATGTTACTGACATGAACTGTGACCGTATAGATCATTGTTGCAACCAAGATCCTATAGTCACACCAAATCTTATACAAAGGCAGTCAAGTAAAGTGTCTATAGAAAGGTTGTAATTTGCTAGTTATGATTATGTTGGCTGTATGTATCATTTTTGCATCTGAAGTTATGAATATTGGCTATGTACTTGTATCTCAATGTGTTTGATTCTAAGTAGCATCAGTGAAGCATTTGGTCAGCTTCTTGAGAAAGGACTATTCTGCGTAAGTGCCCAATCAAGAAACACTTAACTGACAATGGACTTTGGGAGACGACAATCCACATCTGAGCTTTCCTGGGCACGTTCAAACTAACATGTAAACAATGACGTCGGCCTGCAAAAAGCTAAATCATTCATGGACATATGACTTGTCCAGGTAGCTACAAACTCCATCTTGTTGCTGTGATTTTGCACAGGAAAACAAAGGGGTTTCCGCCCACAAGAGAGAGAATATAAAAGGCCCTGGAAGCCTCTCCTTTTTGTCCTCAGCTGGCTCAAGAGATGGCCTCTCCACCCCAAAGAGATGCCTGAAAGAAACTGGGACAAAGGACTGTAACTATGGGTGGGTGAGTGATTGCTGGACCCAGGCCATAAACCACAACATTGGTCTGAAAAGGATTCGGCCCAGACTAGGAAGGTGTCTAGTCTGTGAAAGAAGCTTATTGGAACATCTCTGAGGGTGAGATTTATGCACCGGTATAAGGGGGAGGCGCCGACCCCGCACCCTCTCGGTGCCTTCTTGCCAGCCAACTCCAACAGACAGGTAGGAGGGTGGGTCATGGAATGGACATGAGCAACACACCTCAAAGAACAACAGTTATGGAAAGGTTAGTAACAGATTTTTCTTCTTCAAGTGCTTGCTCATGTCCATTCCATGTTCAGTGACTCACAAGCAGTATCCAAGGAGGTGGGCTCAGAGCTCATGGACATGCAGACTACAACACAGCTCTCATAAACCTGGCATGTCTCGAGCCTGTTGGGTGATGACGTAGTAGGATGAGAAGGTATGCACCGACAACCAGGTTGTGATCCTGCAGAGGTCCTGGATTGGAACCTGCATGAGGAATGCTGCTGAAGAGGCCTGAGCTCTTGTGGAGTGAGCAGTCACTATGGCTGGAGGTGGGACATCTGCTTCCTTGTAGCATACAGGAAGCTATTCAGCATGAGAGCCTCTAGGCCGATGCTGGTAGCCCTTTCATCCTTTCTACTACTGCTACGAAGATTTGCATAGATCTGTGAAAGGGTTTAGTCCTCTTGATGCAGAAGGTGAGGGCATGCCTAACATCCAATAAGCAAAGCTGCCGCTCGTCTGAATTCTTGTGAGACTTCAGAAAGAAGACTGGCAGGAAAATGGCCTGGTTGCTATGGAACTGCAAAACTACCTTTGGCAGGAAGGCCAGGTCGGGCACAGTTGGACCCTGTCCTTGAAGAACACCATGTATGGTGGTTCTGACGTAAGGACCTTGATTTCAGAGACTCTTCTTGCTGAGGTGATTACTACCAGGAAGGCAACCTTCGCAGAGAGAAGCAGTAGAGGGCACAACACCAGGAGCTCACAGGGAGGTCATGTGAGCCTCAACAGAACCATATTTAAGTCCCACAGTGGGGGATCAGCTCACAGGCCTGAGGATAAAGTCTCTCAAGGCCTTTAAGAAAGCGGACTGTCATTTTGTGAGAGAACACTGACCTGCTGTTCACCTGTGGGTGGAAGGTCAAAAATGCACCTTCATAGATGCGAGAGCTGACCTTGTTGCTTAAGATGGAGCAAGTAGTCCAGGATCGACTGAAGGGAAGGCTGAGTCGGAGAGAGGTCTCTTTGGGATGCCCATATCGAAAAACACTTCCATTTGGCAAGATAGATAACCCTAGTGGACAGCTTCCTACTACCCACCAAGACCTGTCAAACTTGTTCCAAACAGGCCTGCTTCTCCGGGTTCAGCCATGTAACAGCAGTTAGCTGAAGGGAGCCGAGGTTCGGTTGGAGTAACCGACAGTGGTCTTGAGAGATCAGACTCAGGTGGAGCAGAAGCAGAAGTGAGGTTGCTACTGATAGATCTAGCAGCATGACGAATCAGTGTTGGCATAGCAACACCGAGCCTATAAGAATAACTCTTGCCTTGTCCTGTTTGATATTCAGGAGGACCTGTGAACCAGACAGATCTGTCTGGGGGAAATGCGTAGAATAGGAGTTCTGTCCAACGAAGCAGGAAGCCGTTGGAGAGGGAGCCTGGGCTGTGCCCGCTCAGTAAGCAAAACTGCTGGCATTTCCTGTTCTGCTTAGTTGTGAACAGGTCCACTGGGAGACACTCACCTTTGGAAGATAAACCTGGTGACATCTGGGTGAAGGGACCGCTCATGATGAGAGGAGAAGGATCTGCTGAGGTGATCTGCTTGTGCATTCTGGGCTCCCAGAAGGTGTGAATCAGGTGGATGGAGTGCTTCAAGCAGAAGTCCCATACATGGATGGCCTCCTGACACAGGGCGGAGGAACGAGCTCCTCCCTGCTTGTTGATATAGAACATGGCCACAGTGTTGTCCGTTAAAACTTGCAAGACCTTGCCTGTGATCCGGGGAAGGAACACTTGGCAAGCTAAGCGGACTGCTCTGAGCTCTCTGATGTTTATGTGCAGGCAGAGTTTTTTCTGGGACCACAGGCCTTGAGTCCTGAGGCTGTCAAGGTGGGCTCCCCAACCTAGGTCTGACATGTCCGAGACTAGGGACACTAATAACTGGGGCGCAACAAAGAGGACTTCCATCATTACCGACCATGGGTCCTTTCACCAGTCTAAGGAGGTGAGGACTGGGGTTGGAACAATAAGCACCAAGTCCAAGTGGTGTCTGTTCGGGGTGTAAACAGATGCTAGCCATGTCTGCAGGGGCCTAAGGCACAGCCCTGAGTACCGGACCATTTACGTGCACGTGGCAATGTGCCCCAGTAGCTTGAAGCAAACCCAGGCTGTCATGATTGGGTGAACCATGACCTTGGATATCAGGTCCAACAGTGGTCTGTAATTGGGCCTCTGGAAGGAAGGCTCTGGCGTGGGTTGAGTCGAGCACAGCCCTGATAAACCTATTCTCTGAACTGTAATAAGTGTTGACTTTTGCTCATTTATCAACAGGCCCAGTGCTCGGAAAGTGGGTTGGACCAAGCTGATGCTGTTCTTTACTTGAGCTTCTGAACAACACTTCATCAGGTCTAGTTTGGATATTAGGAAACACTATCTCACTAGGAGGGTGGTGAAGCACTGGAATGGGTTACCTAGGGAGGTGGTGGAATCTCCATCCTTAGAGGTTTTATAAGGCCCGGCTTGACAAAGCCCTGGCTGGGATGATTTAGTTGGTGTTGGTCCTGCTTTGAGTAGGGGATTGGACTAGATGACCTACTGAGGTCTCCTCCAACCCTAACATTCTATGATTCTATGATCAGCCAGTCCTTGAGGTATGAGTAGAGCTGTTTGAGGAAGGCAGCTACCACCGCCATGCACTTCATGAAAACCCAGGGGACTGCAAACAGGCAGAAGGGAAGAGCGGTGAATTGGTAATGAGTCTGGTTTACAATAAACCTGAGAAATCTTCTGTGGCCATGAAAAACAGAATGTGAAAGTAAGTGTCTTTCAAGCCGAGGGCGGCGTACCAGTCCCTTGAATCCAGAGAGGGAATGATGAAGGCCAGGGAGACCATGCGGAACCTTGGTTTCTTGAGATATCTGTTGAAGCGACACGGGTCCAGGATGGGACGAACGCCCCTTTTGGCCTTTGGGATTAGGAAATAATGGGAGTAAAACCCCTTCTCTCTGAAGTTTCAAGGTACCTCCTGTGACATGGCATTCCATATGTTTTATGGAAATATGGTATGAGTGTGAATATGATGTAACTGGAATATGCTTTATGGAAAAGGTCTCTTGTAAGGTATCATAACAAAGGTTACAA
The DNA here is from genome assembly GCF_965152235.1 of Eretmochelys imbricata. Taxonomy (NCBI): domain Eukaryota; kingdom Metazoa; phylum Chordata; order Testudines; family Cheloniidae; genus Eretmochelys; species Eretmochelys imbricata. The sequence goes on along the minus strand of NC_135574.1, from coordinate 191,640,951 downwards.
CCTACTGAATATATTCCTCCTATTTGTATGCACGTATCATTCTTGTATCTGAAGCTAGAAATATGAAGTATAACTCTGAGGTCCTATTGTAATTATGCCAAGTGTGGGCCATTAATGGTTGTAAATGTAAGTGTGGCCCAGACAATTGGTTGTAAATGGCTTATTTACCTGCAAACCTTCCTGTGGGCCAACCCAGGAAGAATGGAGACTAGGGGTGTTACAGTGACATGTGACCATGTCACATGAGGCTGGAATCCATCTTAATCCTTGTACTTTTCCATTGATGAGGCAGAGCCAGGACAAGCACAGACAAAAGATTTCCGCCTTGTGCCAAAGCTATAAAAGGGGTGGAGCACGACAAAAGGGGCGGCCAGTCATGAGAAAACCCCTGCTTACCACCTGAGATGTCTGCTGGAACTAACAAGAACTGTACCAGGGGAAAGGATTGGGCCCAGACTAGGAAGGCGTCTAGTCTGTGAAAGAAGCTTACTGGAACATCTCTGAGGATGAGATTTACCTGTATTCAGTTTCTTAATGTATTAGACTTAGACTTGTGTGCTTTTGCTTTATTTTGCTTGGTGACTTACTTTGTTCAGGCTGTTATACTTGAAACCACTTAAATGCTACTTTTTATACTTAATAAAAGCACTTTTGTTTATTAATAAACCCAGAGTAAGTGATTAGTACCTGGGGGAGCAAACAGCTGTGCATATCTCTCTATCAGTGATACAGAGGGTGAACAATTCATGAATTTACCCCGTATAAGTTTTATACAGGGTAAAACAGATTTATTTGGGGTTCAGGTTCCCAGAAAGGCTGAACACTGGGTGCTTGGGAAGTCCCTGTTAACTGAGAAGCCCCTGGGCTGAGTGAATCTCAGTTTCAGTGAACTTCAGAGAGGCATTGCCCAACCTCTGGGTCTGTGCTGGAGCTGACTGGAGTGTCTAACTCAGCAGGACAGGAGTGGAGGGGCGCCTGTTCTGGCAGGAGGGTTGTTCTCAGTGGCATCCCAGCTCATTGAGTGACAGTCTTGAAGGGAGTCTCTGTGACCAAACCCGTCACACCTCCTCCTTGGCCCCCATCTGTAGGAGGGTCTACACCTCCTGGGCAAGGAGTTGCTCGTGAGAAGGTCCCTGAAGAGGAATGGGGATGGTGTGGGAGGGAGGAGTGGATGAAAAAAGCAAGGTATAACTGATTGCCACAGTATTTAGCACCTAGCAGTTCAATGTTATGCAGGACCATGCCGGGCTGAAGTGGGACAGTCAGTCCAAAAATAAAGGGGAGGCAGGATCTGAAGCGGGAACTAGTATAGTGCTCTCAGGCTCACCTTCAAAAGACCTGCTTTAGCCCACCAGAGTACCTATGTGACCCCGGCTAGGAGGGATCCTGTCTCGGAGGCAGAGCTGAGAAGCATGGCAGCTGTTGGGCCCTGACATGCTTTCTAGAAGCAGATGGAAGCATAGAGGCCCAGGGACCAGAGGGTAGCCCTTGAGTCCTTCAGGCCATGTAGTCTCATGTCCATCTGCTTGGAAAAAAGTGAACAGTCTTTGAAAGGGAGGTCCTGAATAGACTGTTGGACCTCCTGAGGGAGTCCCAAGGACTGCAGCCAAGTGCATCATCTCATGGTGGAAGCAGAGGCCATTGTCCTGGCTGCTGCATCTGCTGCGTCCAGTGCCTCCTGGAGAGAGGCTCTGGCAACATTCTTTCCCTCTTCTAAGAGGGCTGAGAATTCCTGCCTTAAGTCTTGGGGACCGGAGTCCTTAAATTTAGACAAGGAGTCCCACCAATTGTAGTTGTATCTCCCCAGTAATTCTTGCTGGTTTGAGATACACAGTTGCAGACCACCTGTCAAATAAACTTTCTTCCCAAACAAATCAAGTTTCTTTGCGTCCTTCTGTTTGGGGGTAGTGCTCGACTGGCCCTGTCTGGCCCTTTCATTAGCCGTCAATATAATGAGGGACTCTGGAGAGGGGTGAGAGTACAGATACTCATACCCACTGGCTGGCACACAATATTTCTTCTCTGTCCTCTTCAAAGTGGGAGGTAGAGAAGATGGGGTCTGCTACAGGGCTCTGACCGGACCTATTACCACCTCATTAATGGGTAAGGACACTTTACATGGAGCTGCTGCAGCCAGAATGTCAGCGAGGCTGTGAGAGGATTCCTTGAGCTCCTCAATCTCAAGCCCCCAGTTTGAAAACACCTTTCTGCTTTAGAAGCTCTTGATGAGCTCTAAAGTCATCTTGGGGAAGCAAGATGCTTGGCCTTGAGATGGCCATGTCAGGGGAGGAGGAGGAAGAGGCCTGTACTTGAAGAGGGGCTTCTTCCTCTTCTTCAGCCTCAATAATCTCCATAGGGGCCATGTCCTGTAAATCAGTACCAGAGTCAGTACTGGAGTCAGGGTGCAGTGCGGGAGCCCACCTCTCAGAAGCAAACAAGTATGAACGGTGGGAGGGTAGACCTGGTATTGGGAGAAAACCCCAAGGGTTCCAGAATAGCCACTGCATAGGCCACTCTCCTGGCCAGGTACCCGCAGGGGGACCCGCACCAAGGTCCAGCGGTATGTAGGACAAGTAACGGTGGCTCTTAGGGTGAATGCAGGGCTCCGTGTTGGACTCAGATGAAGAATCCTCTCTAGGCTTCCACGGGGAAGCAGTACCTCTCACTACCTTTGATCGGTGTCAAGCATCCGGTGATTGGTGGTGGGCTGGGGACGACTTCACGGAGGACAGAAGAATCAGCTTGTCTCTAGAAGGAGCTGGTGGGCCCTGTGCTGGGAAGGAGCTCAGAGCACCGGTCTCTTTCCTGCTCCAGGATGACAAAGCTGACGGCTGACCTAATGGGTTTGGCAGGACCAGTAGCGACAAAAAGTCTCTGGCTGCTGCAAAGGCCTCTAGGGTTGAACGCACTGCAATTCCACTGGCACCACAATGACTTCCCAGCATCGGTGGATTGTCCCACACCAGACTCAATGATCTCAGCTGAGTCGATGGTGCCACCATGGGACCGGGGGTGGAGGAATGGCCCAATATGGGTCACACTCCACTGTCTTCCCCTGGCTTGCCTTTCTTTGGCATTAGCGAGCGCGCGCTGTCAGTGCGCTGCTTTTTGTGCATCTTCCTCAGCACCGGGGATGGAGAGAGGTGCTGGGATGCGTGCAATGCTGGAGGAGTGCTGTGCACCGAGGCCAAAGTGCTCAGTGCTGAATCCGAGAGGCTTGGTATCGAAGAGCAGCTTCCATTAGGAGAGCCTTAAGTCTGATCTCTCTATCCTTCTTTGTGCAAGGTTTAAAGTCCCAACAAATTTGGCAGCAGTCTTTCACGTGAGATTCTCCCTGACACTTCAGACAACTGGGGTGTGGGTCACTCACGAGCACAGGCTTGCCACAGGAGGCACAAGGCTTGGAGCCCAGGGGCGAAGGGAACCCCTTGACGATAAGGGGAGAGGGTACTAACTATCTACACTAAAAGTATTTACAATATATACACTAAAACTAAACTATAGACTAAACTATGAAACAGAAACCACTGATAATCGCCTTGCCAAAGCAAGAGGAGACATTCCAGCAACTGTTACAGCAGATAAGGAACCAAGAGGGTGTGGGGCTGGTGGTGCCCTTGTACTGGTGCATAAGCGCACAGCACCAGAGGGAGCTACAGCGGGCCCAACTGATCCCACTGAGGGAAAAATCTCTGGCAACAGTGCACGTGGCTTACGTGGAACATACATAAGCAAGCACTCGAAAGTGAACTCTTCTGCCAGTTCCAATCCAGAAAGACTTCCCCCTCTCATCATTCCAAAGACGAGAGGATGGGTAACCTGTTTTAAACAATTTTAGAAGCATTGTTGTCCTTACAATGCTTCTCCAATGCTGACTTGAATGGTGAGAGCGCTAGTGGTTGATCGTCTGCTGTTATACCCAAGAAAGAAGAGGTGGCCGTCAAGCTACACAATGTGGATGAGTTAGCAGAAGTGTCACTGACATGAGCACAGGCCAAATTACACTAAGCAAGAACCTAATGAACTACACAGAGTTTTCAGTGCAATTTATTCATACCAGGCATCTTAATATTCTGGACAATACCATACAACAGCCCTATGTGGAACAAGTCTAACAGAAGGAGAGAATACTTTATCAGAAGCAAACAATAACCCTAAGGAAATTTTAAGGGTCAAAGAAGCTAAGAAACGTGAGGGGAAACTTATATGATGATTAATATAAACTGCAGTAAATCAATAGCTGGCTCTTAAAACACACCAATCCCAGAGAAATAAGGTAAAGCTAGTGCACTTCCAGAAAGAAAGGGATGGAAACATTTTAGAAAAATCTATTAACTCATCTGTTAACTTCAATCATGAGAAGATCCAACGTCCAAGATTAAAGCATCGTCAGGGGACCTGACAAGACTATGTGTATCACACAGAGTCATTTCACTATACAAGATTGTCATCTAGTTCTTACTTGCCCAGAGAGAAATGAGAACTGTATTATAATCCTGCAAAATTACTTTATTCACACATTTCAGCCGAGGATTTTTGAAAAGAGTTGTTTATATCAAACAAGGGTTTTGAGCACTGATGATGAAGTTATACCAGCTCATTCTCAGCATAGATAGGCATAAAATACAAAGACCTTTCCTCTTTGTCTACTAGAACAAAAGATGCACTAAACTTTTTTGGAAGCTGGAACTAGATGTCTGAAGAAGATAATGCTGTGGCCGCTCTATACCTAGCTCTCAGGCTGGGTTACTGTGGAAACCAACAATGATTTCACCAACCTTTCTAATTGAAAAAGAATGAGAGAAGGACCATGAGCCTGGGTCGGTTCTGTCCATTCTGTCTAGGTATTTATACTGCATGCATCAGTGTGGTATCTGTGTGCGGGACTCTTCATTGCTATTTATAAGAGTAGGGGTTGATTGCTGGTTTGAGCCAATCACCTCTGAGCTTGGGTGCTTACAAAGGCTTTGCGCTCAGGCCCTTGTGGCTGAGAAAGTGACTGGTGTGTGTTGGATCATTCAGTGACTCCTCTGCCCAATTAAGGAACAGAAGTGATAAGCTTTAAAGGAATTCTCATCCAATCCTTCTCACCTAGAGAGGTTAAGATGGTGCAGTAAGCTTGAACTAATGTGCATGTGTATAATGCCCAACGCAGCAAGGTGCTGAGAGCCCTCAATTCCCATTCATGTCAGTAGAAGTGCAGCCCTTCTCAAGACAAAAGGTGCTCTGTCCCACTCAGGACTGCCCCATAAAAGGAAAAACAGGGGTACCTTTCAGGACCTGATAAGGACACCACAAAAATCCCTTCCCCCAAAAGCCAGCTGAGTTTTAGCCAACACTTCCACTTTACAGCAAGACAGAGTGGGCCCATTTAGACTCTGAGCTGAAAGCCAGGAACTCCAAAGTTCTAATCTCAGCTCTGACCCGTTGTGTATCCTTAGAAAGTCACTTAGCGCAACTATACAGATGACAAAACGGAGGCAGGGAGGTTAATACTTATTCTCACAACATGGCTGAGAGGTAGGTTAACGTTTGTACTTGAAAAAGAGTGTAAAGCACTAAATCCATGCTAAATATAACTACCCTCCAATACTTTCCCTCTAGCCATTCAATACTTGGATGGGACAATACTAAAGAAAACCCTGATGCTGGTGAGTCAGTAGGTGCTACTGTTCCCTCTGAATCAATGCCCAAAGACGGTTTAGGGGTCTATTCTGCAGCTGGAGATACTAAATCACTGTGGTCATACAAGATCCCACAACATTTTTTCTAAGAACAGGAGTGTTAAAGGCCAATGTCCTGCCGAAACTCCCCCTTGCGGTTTCAACTCAGGACAGAAGAATTCATGTTCTCTTCCAAGCTGCCGTGCAGTGTTGCTGTGACCTATTAGACAGCTACTATGTTCCACCTTAGAGGTGGCTGCATTTCACTGATGGATGAAGTGATACTTTACCCCTCTGTTGTCACACTAGATTAATTAGAGAAAGATTGTGGCCAGCCCCTGCAAGGGAGAACAAAGTGAACAAAGGGAGAACAAAGGGGAGAGAGTGAAAGGGGCCTCCCACTTGCTGCCCCAGTCCATAGGCTGGGCACTATGGCATTCTTGCTTTCAGAGAACACAAGGACTGTGAGATGATAGTGCTATGGTTTGGATTAGCCTCAACAAACAGGATTGAGGGGGTGGACCTTGGCCTCATCCCTCCCACACGACAGCACTCACCAAAGCTGGGTGGATGCTGTACCCACTTCAAGATAGTGGAGCAGCGGCAGGCATAATCCCACCAGGGCTCCTGCTCTGGCACAGCCTCTCCACACCAGGGCCTAACTCAGGGCCAGGCCACAAGCACGATAAAAGTTTCAGCTGTTTACAAAGTGCTTCCAGAAATTCAGATGAAAGGAGCTATAGAAATGAAGAGCATCACCATAAATAAACAAAGTGACATTACACAGTAATTAATCTCAAATGGAGAATCCTTCCATTTCATTCAATGAAGATACAGGACTCAGTTTTCCAAAACACACTAAGGGCCCAATCTAACTCCTCTTGAAGTCAATGGAAAGATTTCCAGTGGCTTTTGAAAGGTGCTGCACTGAGTCCAAAAGTAGACTTCATTTTGTAAGTGTTTTAGCCTGAATTCTTAACTTCCCTTGGAAGAAGCAAGTATTTTTCAATTCTCCTGATTTGATTATTATTTTTCTCTTTTACACCAAATTTCTAAAAAACCCTAATATATAATCAAAGGAATATTTACATGTTAAGAGGCATACATGGGTTGCACAGAAAAAATAATGAATTTCCTTTACACTTTCACTAGTAATGTTATATTTCTAATCTTCTCATTTAGAAGAGATTCATTTTCATACTTTACCTTCTCAATGCAAGTTTTCATTTCTGCTATTTCTCTCAGACAGGCATCCTGTAAAATAATTCAAAGTATAATCACAACTTTGTGGTAAAGAGTTTGTTGTTCATATATACTTATATGTTTGGGGGATATAGTTTGTATGAAACAAACAAAGCTGTCTGCTATCAATCATACATTGCTTTCTTATTAAATTTAGGGAGGGATTTTTCAAACACACCTAAGGAAGTTGTGTACCCAGTTCCCATGGACTCTCATTGGAAGTTTGGTGCCTAACTCTCTTAGGTGAGTTTGAAAATCCCACCCTTAGAGTCCATGAAAGAGGTTGTATCGACATCCCTGAGAGCCCTGAAATCTCCATTCCCAAAACAGGTACAGCACAGACAACAGGAGAATAAGCTTCCCCACACTGGCCTGCCAAGACACCTCAACCTTGATGAGGAGGGACCAACTGCAAGAGTGAGAAAGTAGTTCAGCCTCCCTGCTAGAACATTTTGAAATTTCAACAACAAAAAATTCCACAAAATTTTATTTTCCATTTTTCAGCAAGTCTACTCCCTGCCTTCCCATCAATCCTCTACTTCTCATAGACAGCCAAGGAATGGGCCATTTAGGGGCCATTTGTCCACTGGGAACTAGACTGAGATCACCAAACTCATTTCATATGAGCCAATCAACAGCCATCAGATACTAACCGCCCATGGTCACCACCTGTGTAGGTTAGATTTGAAGAGGGGACCTAAGGCCTTAGCCTGGGAGGTCTCTGCAAGGAGCTGACCAACCTTAAGTCACATGGACGTCAAAGGGAATGGAGGATCCTTAGCACCTCATGGCAGAAGGTCTACATTTTGCAGGACAGGGAACTCACATACTGCAATAGGCGATGCCTACACTTAAACCGCTACAGCGGCACAGCCAGAGCAATGCTGCTGCAGCGCTTCAGTGTAGACACTCACTGCAACAATGGGAGGGGTTCTCCCATCGCGGGAGTTAATCCACCTCCCCAAGCAGCGGTAGCTAGGCGGACAGAAGAACTCTTCCGTAAGCCTAGTGCTGTCTACAGCGGGGGTTAGGCTGGCTTAACTGCATCGCTCAGAAGTGTGTATTTCTCAGACCCCTGAGCAATGTAGCTAGGTTGACCTAACTTTTTAGCATAGACCTGGCCATAGGTTCTTGTGAAATACCTAAGAAAGAAACTGTAGGCCTTTACAGGATTATTCACTCTAAAGTGGATTTGTTTGTTTTTGTCTTTGAATACTACATTTAAAGAAACACTGTCCCCTGGGATTTTTTTTAAAATTGGAAATATCCAGTTTCCGCAGTGTCTTAAGGCAACATTTTTAAAAGAACAACCTTCTAAAAAAGAGGAAGAGGAGGGTGGTTCTGCTCCACTGTTATCTTTATAAAGATCTTTTTAGCAAGGAAAAAATATTGACTAAGGACCTGATCCTGCAATGAGATCCATGCAGGTTGACGTCAACAGGGTTTTCTGCAGGTGCCAGGGTCTGTCCATGTGAGTCTGACAGGGGGCTACCTGACTATACATGGTACCAGACTATACACAAAGTGGTGTCAGGTACAGGTAATAAAAAGACAAAACAGAGAAAAATATACTTTCACTGACTTATTTTAACTATAATAATCAGAGGGGTTTCTGGTAACTATAACAGGTACAAAATTTTCAGCGAGAGAGGTGATTGTCTACATTTATTCCTTTCAACAGTACAGTCTACAAGTCAGAATTTGTATGCAAGGAAACAATCACTCTGCATGATTGGAACAATGGCATAGTCATTTTCTTTAGAACTTCCTTTCAGATTACTCATGTGGATTTTATCCTTTGTATTGTGTTGTAGAAAGTCCCCATTATTTTGTGATCTCACAGAGAACATTCTAAATGAAACTGGCAATATACAGAAAACGCTAAACTCCAGCAGAATGGAATAAAAAGAGTAAAATAAGGAAAATACAGTAAGAATTAAGAATAGCTCTTCCTTTTTTTCTTCCCAAAGGAAATAAGTGATTTTTATCCAGACATTTTTTCATTACTGCAACAATGGTTCACTTTGGCCACACTTCAATGTGCATTAGAGGTCAGGAAAATCTCATGTAAACATACCAGGGCCAATTGTGCTTTTTTTCCCTTGTAAGTCTGGCGTAACTCCACTGATTTCACAAGAATAACTGCAGTTTGGGTCACTACATATAGATTCTGAGCCACCTAACTACAGAAGAATTCTCTGAGATCCTTAGCATTTAAATACATTTAGTACAAATAAATGGAGTCCTCACAATTGAAGGTCACTTCATTCAATCTTCCAACAACATTTTATAATGTTTCTCATGTTACAAATTAAATGTAGAAAAAATATTAAAATGCTTAACAAATGTATGGGCCCAACATAGTTCAGGCCTACTAAATGTCTTTCTTCATTCCCAGGTTGACAAAAGCAGGGTGTGCTGCAGATGGATGGTCAGCTCCTTGAGTGCAGCAACTCATTGAGAGCTTGATTGTACTCCTTGAGCATACTCCCACTGAGCTCAATTAAAGCCCTACTGTTGACTTCCAGGGAAGTTGCAAGTGCTCAGCAATTCTCAGGATGTGAGCCTAATATAACAAATGGTTTTGATAGGATCAGTGGGATTAAGCGTCAACTCACCTTGATCACAAGGAGTGGTGTTGTGATCTGGGATCTCAGAGTCAGGGGGAATAGTCAGGGAGAGTCAGGTCAGATACACAGAAATTTCTCTTCTGCTCTCACAACTCCATTTGCCCCAGTGACCCTATCCCATCTCCTGATCTCCCCGGTGCCCACTCCCCTCCCTTGCCTTTCTCCTTAAACTCTCGCTCTTCTCTGGCTCCTTCCCCTCAAAAAACAAACATACTTTAGTCTCTCCCATGCTAAAAAAAAACCCCAATACACCCCACTTGCCTCTCAAACTACTGCCCCATCTCCCTTACATCTCTAAGCTCCCTGAACATGCTATTTACAAGAACTGTCTGAAGTTCCTCTCTTCCAGTTCTGTCCTGGACACTCCCCTATCTGGCTTCCACCCCTGCGTTCCACTGAAACCGCTCTTGCCAAAGTCTGTAATGACCTCCTCTTAGTTATATCTCAGAACCAGAACTCCATGCTCATCTGCCTTGACCTGTCAGCTGCCTTTGACCTCAAATGCTCTTGAAATCTTGTCCTCCCTTGGCTTTAATGACTTTGTCCTCTCCTGGGCCTCCCCTTACCTCTCTAACTGCTCCTTCAGAGTATCCTCATCCACCCTGCAGTGGTGGTTCCACAGGGCTCTGTTCTTTGCTGCATTCTCTTCCCTGTCAACATCAATGGCCCTCAGACTGAGGATTGCGAGCTGCAAACGGCTCTTTAATGTGTCTCCTGCAGCTCTCTGCAGCACATGATATTAAAACACGATGTGATTTAACTATTAACCAATCTAAGTTGTTAACCAAGCAGGATGCTTTTACTATGTTATTAACCAATTAAAGTATTAACCAGTCAGGATGCTTTTACTATGATCACATATTTCCTTGCCTGAGCTATTGAATATATAGTACTATAGTAAATAAAACAAGGAATTCACACAACTGTGGCTATTTTGGGTAATGTTGATAGCTAATTTGGCTCCTGAACCACTGAGGCCTTAGTAGCACTGCACTACACCTTATCTCTGGGTAATCTCATATGTAAACACAAGTTCAACTACCACGACTACTCCCAGATCTACCTCTCTACTCCAGACCCATCTCCTTGTGTCCAAACTAAAATCTCTGCCTATCCATCTAACGTCTCCTTGTGGATGTCTAAATATCAGCTCAAGCTCAACATGGCTAAAACAGAGCTCCTAATCGCCCCTTCCAAAGCTCTCCCTGCTACCACCTTTCTTGATTACTGTGGACAATACCATCATCCTGTCTGTCACTCCAGCCTGCAACCTGGGTGTCATCTTTGTCTCAGACCTCTCTCTAGCTCCTCACATTCAGGCTGTCTTAGTCTTGCAGATTCTTTCTGAATAACATCTCTAAAATATGACTTTTCCTGTCCATCCACACAGCTGAAACTCTCATCCAGCCTCTCATCACATTGTATCTTAATTACTGCAACATCTTTTTCTCTGATAGTCTTGCCCCACTCATGTACATTCAGAATGCTGCTGCAAAGATCACTTTCCTAGTGCATTGCTTTACCATGTCATCCCTTTGCATGTCTTCATTGGCTCCCTCTTCTGTATAGAATCAAACAAACTAGCTGTCTTCACTTTCAAGGCCCTTCAGAGCCAATCCCTACCTTACCCTGTCAACTCCCATTCAGTACTGAAATGTTGACTCCTGCCTCCAATTGGCCCATGATTGACCCTCCATCACTCCCTTGTAAAATTTTCAGACTCCTTTGTGCTTTCTCCCATGCTGCTCCTTACGCTTGGGAAGAGCTCCCCATAAACATCCACAGAACTAATACATTATACTCTTTCAAAATCCTCCTAAAAACTCTCTTTGCCATGATACCAACAAAAAACTTTACAGGGGTTAGGCTGCTGGTGTGCTAAGACTATTGCCAACCAGTACTGTCTCATTGTTTACTTGCCCTCCCTCAGCTGTCTGTATCCATCTGTTGTATCTTGTCTTATATTTAGATTACAAGCTTTTGGGGGCAGAGACCATCTTTTTATTCTGTGTTTGTACAGCTCCTAGCACACTGGGGTCCTGGTCCATGACGAGGATTCCTAGGCACTGTGCTGCTGCTGCTACTAATAATAATTAATAAAGGTGTTAAGATGTATCAATAACTTAACTGCCTCTTCAAATGTTTACACTGGGAGTTTATACTTCACTTTGGGTACAATCTGTAAGTATTTTGGATAGTGCACAGTAGCAAGGCACTAATTTGTGTATATCATGTCAGAGTTTTAGAGCAAATGCAACCTCAGTTACTGAAAACAACCCAATGATCATGTTAACTATGTTGCAAATACAAAAGACTGTACCCGGACTATGTACTTCCACCATAACAGGAACCCTCAAAGCTGGTCTTAGCTGAAAAAATAGTAAATAGCCATCTTCCTGAAAGCTACTGTGCAATATTGCAAGCTAACTCCCTGTCTGGGTCTTATCCTGAATCACAGAAGTCAGTGGCAAAACTAACAGATTTCAGTGACACAAGATTGGCCCCTTGCTAGGGTTGCCAACTTTCTAATTGCACAAAACTGAACACCCTGGTCCCGCCCCTTCCCCGAAGCCCCACCCACTGCACACTACATTCCCCCTCCCTCGGTGGCTCGCTCTCCCCCACCCTCACTCACTTTTACTGGGCTGAGGCAGGGGTTGGGGTGTGGAAGGGAGTGTGGGCTCTGGGGTGGGGCCAGAAATGAGGGGTTCAGGGTGTGGGAGGGGGCTCCGGGCTGGGGCAGGGAGTTGGGCTGTGGAAGGGGGTGAGGATTCCAGCTGGTGGTGCGGGCTCTGGGGTGGGTCCAAGGGATTCAGAAGGTGGAAGGGGGCTGTGGGTTGAGGCAAGGGATTGAAGTGGGGGAGAGGGTATGGGTCCTGGGCTGGGGGTGCAGGCTGTGGGTTGGGGCCAGGGATGAGGGGGTTTGGAGTGCAGGAGACGGCTCCAGGTTTGGGGGGGGGGCTCTGGGTTGGGGCACAGGCTTACCTTGGGCGGCTCCCAGTCAGCAGCGCAGCAGGGCTAAGGCAGAGTCCCTGCCTGTTCTGGCACCGTGCTGTGCTCTGGAAGTGGCCAGCAGCAGGTCTGGCTCCTAGGCGGGGGGGGGGGGGGGGGGGCCAGGAGGCTCCGTGTGCAGCTCTCGCCCACAGGAGCCACCCACCCTGCTCCCATTGGCCATGATTCCCGGCCAATGGGAGTGCGGAGCCAGTGCTCAGGGCAGGGGCAGCACACAGAGCCCTGTGACCGCCCTGCCTAGGAGCCAGACCTGCTGGCCGCTTCTGTGGCGTAGCATGGTGCCAGGACAGGTAGGGACTAGTCTCCCTTAGACCTGCAGCACCGCTGACCGATCTTTTAACGGCCCGGTCGGCGGTGCGGACGGAGCCACCAGGGTCCTTTCTCGACCCAGTGTTCCAGTTGAAAACCAAAAGCCTGGCAACCCTACCCCTTGCTTATGTATTCCACTAAAAAAGAAGCAACAAGCCACTTTTTGTTTACAGATCCAATATTGCCACTCTCTGACTATTATCAAAGACATTAAGTAAACTCGTGTGTTAACATGCAGTGCGGCCTTTACAAATTCAGTGCAAACACACATCCTTTCATAAGCACCTTCTCATTTTCTAAAACTGATACTTTTTGCCTTTCCCGCTCCTTTGTTTTTTCAAGTTGGGACTTTAACTCTTCCATTTCAAGAACCAACTTGCTTTGCTTCATCTTGGTCATCTGGTCTTGTGTTTTCTCATTATTCTGAATTCTTTGCAGCTGGGCTTTTAACTCCTCCATTTCAACTAACAAACTATCCTGGGGAAAAAGAAAAAAAACATAAAGCACACTTACTATTATTTTGTATCCATTCTAAATAAATGTTTAACACACCCTGATTCTGTGTAATAAATATGCATTTATACATCCTGGGACAAGATCATGCCTGTAGATCTGCCCCGACCATAAAGGAGTATCACAGCTCTAGTTACAGACTCAAGAGTTCCATGCATGGAGTAGGCTTGGGGTGACATTAACAGTTCTGTAGATTCAGGGGGTCAAACTGGGCTGGGACACATTGTTTTAGATGACTTTGCGTTTTTGTTTTTTTTTTTTTTTTAAAGGCTGCCACCTTGTTCTCTAGAAACAGAGCAGTTATTTTAAAAAGTAAGGACAAAATCCTAGTCTCATTGAAGCCAATGAGAGTTTTGCCACTGATTTCAATGGGGCCGGGATTGCATCTCAAGTCTCTAATCCTTATGGTTGCAGAGTAAACCTGGAAACCTTGAAAATGTGACATCAGCATAACGAATGCAGTATTACCTGCCTGCATCTGCACAGAGCAGACTAGGCCTCTAGCCATCATGGGGCTTCAGACTCCAACCCCTGGCCATGAGGTGGTGGGCTCCGATCCCTGGCTCTCGCTGCATGGCCCCAACCCCCAATCCCACCAGCAGCTGCTGGCCCCAGGCACTGACCCCCATCCGTGCCCTCCAACCCACAGTCCTAGTCACTGACCCCAGGAGCTGGTGCTCGGGGTGGGGGCAGCGTGCGGAGCCCCATGGCCTGCCCTCCTAGGAGCCAGACCTGCTGCTGGCCGCTTCTGGGGCGCAGTGCAGTGTCAGAACAGGTAGCGACTAGCCTGCCTTAGCCGGGCAGCACTGCCGATGGGACTTTTAACGGCCCAGTTGGCCGTGCTGACCAGAGCCGCCGTGACCCAGTGCCTTACATTCCGCAACCAACTACTGGGTTGCGACCTGCAGTTTGAAAACCACTGGTCTACAAGATACTGTCCCGTTTTAAAGTGCAATGAGTAGTCTGTTTCTAGTGCTAGCAGTGATTGCTGATGTGTTGCTATGAGAAGTGCCTCTATATAACATTAATCTTGTGAGGGTATAAAGATTTCTTGAGGGATGACCAGTGTCATGAGATAATTGTTTCAAAATCAAATAACACACAATAATGCTCTTAAAAATGTCTTCTAATGGGGGGCGGGGGAAACGGTGTTTTACACTCTTATTTTTATTGATTTATATTTTGTTTATTTATGGTGTACCACCAACAGCCTGAAAAATGAGTACATTTTTTTTTCTTCTTGGAAAAATCAGGAATATAAAGTTTCAAGTTCCTTGCTTTTGTTAGCTGTCTCCTTGGAGAATGAAAAATGTGAAATGTGATCTTTCCCAGGCTTGAATTTAAGACAGGGTCTTAAGACAATTATCTCATGACAGGGTCTTGGTCTTTTGGAACATTCATACCCTAATGGGCTGCGTGTGGCCTGTGGGCCACTGCTCTATGGGCAGCCACTGCAGCTTCATGCCCTGCAATGAGGTAAGAGGCTACCTGAGCAGGCGATGGGGTTTCCACCTGCAAATCTGCTTCCATCTTCCACCTCCTTTTCTTTGTAAACATAAAAATGTATGTATGTTCCAAAAGACCAAGACTAGCCACACACTCACCCAGACCATCCTTTTCATGAGATGTGAGGGTCAGTAAAAACTTGAGTGCAGCTGCACTTTAATTCTTTCTTTCTATTGTAAGCATTTAGACATTTTGTCTCTGCTGTTCCAGAGCTCTCGATTGCAGTGGCTGTACACTGATGGCACTGTGGATGGGCAGGGTTTTCTTCATCCTCGGGTTTACATATTTAATGATGTCTCGGAACTTGGCTTAATCATATATAAAATCAGATGTACTGGTCATATAAAGCCACCTTATCAGGAACCAGGAGTTGTATTTTTCATTTCTGGAGGAAAGCCTCAATTCAGTCAGTAGGCAAATGGATTAATGCCCTGGATGCCTATTTACCATTGGAAAAAGCTATTTACAGAGTAAGAGGTTCTCCTAAAATGGTGAGCAAAAATGGAAATCCTATCTGAGGTTTAAAACACTCAGTAACATGCACTGTTTGTGTTGCCTGGGGGTGTGGGACTGTTCCTGAATGTTTACTTGAATATTTTAAATGCCTTATCCTTTTCTTTCGTTAGGTACAGTTTTGAGTAGGAATCAAATAAGACAAAAATAGTAGACGTGCTCTTCCAAACTCTACCCACAAACTAAACTCTATCCTCCCACGGTACAGCAATGAGATGCCATTCACAATAGATTGTTCAGATCTACATACTATGATTGTCCATCAGCTTGATCAGCTGTGAAATAATCAGTGCTTAATTTGTGTCTGGGCTTGCCACCTGGCATCTCTGAGCTTGCTGCATCAGTTATGAATATAAAAAAACTGCTTGAGCCCCAGCACCTCTTTCATTATAAATTAAGCACTGGAAATAATTAATGTTTATATTTATAATTAGGCTTCAGAGTCAACACCTCACAGAGATGAACGGCAGTTATTCACATTTCTCTGAACTATTGTATCAGGCTGCCTGGAGGCTCTGTGTCAACAGGTTCTCTGAAACAACGAGGGCTAGATTTTCTGGTCTGCTAAGGCCACTGTATGCTGAATAAACAGTATAATGTGCACTTAAAGCAGCTGGAGATACTCAGCAGAGCGTTTCCCCTGTGTATGAGGGAATTACTACTGGCAGAGGCAGTTCTTCTACCTTCTGTCCCCCAACTCCTGGTATGAGAGTTTAGTGCAGCAAGTCTAGAATCCAGACCTGAAGAGTTGCCAGGTAGTAGACAGCTCCATGGTACCATCCAGTAGAAGTTGTAACCAGTTGTTGCTTCATTACCCATGACACTCTGTGGACACAGACCATGGAAAGTCCCACCTCAAGGGGTCTGAGCCAGCAACCTCATGGCTTCTAATTGGCTCCTCACAATACATAAAACCCAAAGGGAAGTCCAGGCAATAGTGTAGATCTCATGTAGCTGCTACAACCATTCTGGTTCTTGAATTCCTGGTTTTGACCATGGCTTGATCTGGACTTTGCCTCCTGACCTGGAACCTGAATCCTAACTCTGACTCTTGGTATTGACCCTGGTCTGGAACCTGACTATGTGAACTCCTCTGCTACTCCCAGCCTCAGGTCTGACCCTGCCCTGACCCTTGCCTCAGAATGCCCTTCTCAGGGTCCCGACAGAGGGGGCGAGAAGGAGGCATGGCAACATGAGCTTTGCTTTTCTTGATTCTCCACAAGCATATGTTAGAGCTGATCCTCTGCAGCTCAACATCAGGAAGTCCTCTGCTTGGACACAGTGGAGAATTAACCCACTAATTTTCAAATGAAAGCTTAGATTCTGGAGCATTAGATGTCACCCATCACAAAAAAGTACTTGGGCTTGCTGAGTTGCTGTGAGTTGGCCCAATTTACCCCTGGCTTTGTGTTGGTTCTAAAAACTGCAGAACAGGACATACTGCTCTCCTTTAAGTAAAGATTAATTTTTGTTTCCCCGCCCCCCCTCTCTGATACATCAGTTTATTCCTGAAAACAGTTTAGCACTGAATAGTCATTAGGGTCTCAAAATCCAGAGCCCGTTGAAGTCAATGCCAAGTACCAGGCCCAGATCCAAAGGGACTTAGATGCTTAAACCCCAGATTTAGGTACCTAAACCCTGCACCACCTAATTCCAGGAAAGGAGTTCCTGGCTGCAGATCACAAGCAGTGATAAGCACCTCCCTGCCTAACGTTGTGAGAGGGATGGGGCTTAGGCACACCCCCAGTAGAGATATGTTTATGAACTACTGTGATTTGGAGATGCTTCCTCCTAAGGGACTGTGTTGTGAGTGTTACAATGTGGAGATGTGCCCTGGAAGTAGGGGTTGGGAACAGTGCATGACTACGTACAGCAGTTCATCAGAGATGCTTTTCAGTTTGTTTTATTAAAGTTTTATTACTTTCTCTTTCACTGGTTTGTTAGTTAATGAACCCCAATATGGTTACAGCCTTCTTGCCTGGCTAGCTGAAGCAGCTCCTCAGGATGCTAGCTTTTGTGGATCCTGCTCTTAGGCATCCATTTCTCTCCATTCATTATTTAACTTAGGCTTTGTGGATCCTGTGATTTTCAAGGCACCTAAAATTTAGGAACTGCAACACTGAGCATTGCAACATCAAGTCCCTTTGTGGATCTGACTTCTAGGGGCTTTGGATCAGTCCTTAGCACATTTGACTAGGAATTAGGAGCTCTGGCTTCTCTTCTTGACCCACTGTGAGACTTCAGGTAAGTGATCACCTCTGTCTTTGTTTCTCCTTCTTTAAAATGGAAACAAAATTTACCCACCTCTCTAATATACTTTGAGATCCTTGTATGGAAAGCGTTCTACACATGCAAAAACATTGTTATTGGAATTATTGTTCAAATAGCTAAAAACATTGTAATTTCCCTCAATTGTCCAGAAAAATCAGGACTGTAGCTTCCTCGCAGGACAAGAATGAACCAACATTTACATTTCTGTCACTAATGGTGGCTTATATGAAGTTAGCCAGCAGGTAGGTTCCACATCACACCTTGCCGACAGTATAAGCAAAGTACACAAGTTCTGAATAGGAATGGAGTTTAAACTACCCTGTCAGCCCCAGAGCTGGGCCCTCTAGAGCAGGGCTGGAACAGACTGGCAGAGCAGCATAAGACAGACTCTCCTGTCACTGTCTGTGCTATATCTGTTTCGTGTGTAAGACCACTAGTCACCCACATGTGGACTTCCCTCTCCAGAGACCTCTCAGGTATGTTTCAGGAACAGTAAGTTACACTTTCAAAATTTGAAAGTGTATCAAGGAATAGAAACAAATCACAGACAACAAGCACAATAGAGCCAGTATATATTGTTCACTGTATCCAGCAGATGGCAATCTACTTACAGCACCACATAGAAAACAGCAAACAGAATCTCCTGACTCCTAATATGTGCCCAACAATGAGTGTGTTGAGAGGAAAGAAGCTGACAGTCATAACATTTTAATTTTGTGTTTTTAAAAAATAGTTTTTTAAATGAGTGAATTTGAAAAAGGCACTGGATGGCAAGAAGGCCTTATATAATAAGGTAACGAATAAACCATATAACTATTAAAACATTTATTTTGAAAATACTTTCAATTTACACACCCATTCCATGAAAGAGAGTACCTATCGTTTGCTCCCTAACAGATTCTAAAAATACAACTAAACAGAGTACTCCAGGAATTCTTTGACCAATGAGTAACGTAAATCATTAATATTGAACAATTCAAAGAAAATAAGATAAGAAAATGAGAACAGGAGCAAATTCTGGAACCAACCCCATTCAAGGAAAACTTCATCCTAGATGAGGAATTTTATCTTCCCAGATCTTGACTGTTTGATGCAGATATTCAGGGATGCAAAACAAAGCTTCCTGAATGAGAGAGTAAAAACTGTTTCCTGCATGATTAACCGTGGTTTCTAATGAAAGTGTTAGATCTTTTAAGAACTATTCCCCTACTATTAGAAAGAAGACAGTCTGAAAGCAGAAGGATATGAAAGGACTGTTACAGTAGAACCTCAGAGTTATGAACATTTCAGAGTTCCAAACAACCTCCATTCCTGAGGTGTTCATAACTGAACAAAACATTATGGTTGTTCTTTCAATAGTTTATAATTGAGCATTGACTTAATACAGCTTTGAAACTTTACTATGCAGAAGAAAAATGCTGCTTTTAACCATCTTAATTTAAATGAAACAAGCACAGAAACAGTTTCCTTACTTTATCAAGTCTTTTTTTTAAACTCCCCCCCCCCTTTTTTTTTTTTTTTTTTTTTTTAGTACTTTACATTTAAAACAGTACTGTACTGCATTTGCTTTTTTTGTCTCTGCTGCTGCCTGATTGTGTACTTCAGGTTCCAAATGAGGTTTGTGGTTGACTGGTCAGTTCATAACTCTGGTGTTTGTAACTATAGTAGAACCTGAGAGTTACAATAACTCTATTTTACTCTGCAGTTATTTATTTCTGCGAAAAGAACAAGTTATATAATGCTTACAGAAGACTGGTTCTACAATTGTTAAATTAAATTGATTTTTTTGTTTGTTTTTTTGGTGTGCCAATTTGAGCCCCAATCCTGAAAAGACTTACACCTTCATGCACTGCAAGTAGTTCCATTGCTTTAACAGTACAATGTATAGTGTAAGATTATGCACATGTGTGAGTCTTTGCAGGATCAGGATGTTGGGGTTATTTGCACAGGTGTGCAAAGCTCCTTTGATTCCCCTTTCCCGTGTCATGCCAGCCACTGCTGAGCTGTGCTCAGTGCTTTATATTCCTAACAAAATCAATTCAAGTTGGATCCCATATTTACACTTTGTGTGTTTGTGAAAAGCTAAGTAAGCGTAATGTTTCAGGGAATATTTAAATTTGTAAACAACATTTATAAATTAAAAGTAAATAAAATTAGCACTGTCAATACCCACCATTTTCTATCCAAAGGAAAAGCAACATTATCTAATGGAACATTTTCCATGTTATATTTCTGATACTTCAGGTCAAGTCCTTCATTTGTACAAGTCTAGCTGTGTTTCCTGTCAGATTTAAATGGATCTCTTGTCTCTTCTGCACTAAAACTAATAGTAAATCAGACTATTTCCAGACTGCAGTTGCAATCATGGATGAAAAATTGTCACACTGTATGTTGACAAACCAGCAAGACAAGTTAATTCATGAAATTTCAGGTGTACGGCAGCAGGTCGGTACAACTTCGCAACTTTTTTCTAATTCAATAGATTCAACCATATTTCCAGCTTTCTTCAATGCGGGGAAGGAGAAGACACATATGGAAAAAAAAGTCTGATTTATAAGAATGTTTATCCTTCCTAGACTAAAACAAGTCTTGTTCTTGGAGACAGCCTGGTATAAGTAATATGCTTGATGAAACTGGATTCTCCAGGCTTCATTAAAGTTCTTTCTCTACTGAATCAGTTTCTAGTTTATATTTAAAACGTGACACATTGGGATGTTGTCAAGGTTCCTCCCCCACTCTGAACTCTAGGGTACAGATGTGGGGACCTGCATGAAAAACCTCCTAAGCTTATCTTTACCAGCTTAGGTCAAAACTTCCCCAAGGTACAAAATATTCCCCCCGTTGTCCTTGGACTGGCCGCTACCACCACCAAACTAATACTGGTTACTGGGGAAGAGCTGTTTGGACGCGTCCTTCCCCCCAAAATACTTCCCAAAACCTTGCACCCCACTTCCTGGACAAGGTTTGGTAAAAAGCCTCACCAATTTGCCTAGGTGACTACAGACCCAGACCCTTGGATCTTAAGAACAATGAACAATCCTCCCAACACTTGCACCCCCCCTTTCCTGGGAAATGTTGGATAAAAAGCCTCACCAATTTGCATAGGTGACCACAGACCCAAACCCTTGGATCTGAGAACAATGAAAAAGCATTCAGTTTTCTTACAAGAAGACTTTTAATAAAAATAGAAGTAAATAGAAATAAAGAAATCCCCCCTGTAAAATCAGGATGGTAGATATCTTACAGGGTAATTAGATTCAAAAACATAAAGAACCCCTCTAGGCAAAACCTTAAGTTACAAAAAAGATACACAGACAGAAATAGTTATTCTATTCAGCACAATTCTTTTCTCAGCCATTTAAAGAAATCATAATCTAACACATACCTAGCTAGATTACTTACTAAAAGTTCTAAGACTCCATTCCTGGTCTATCCCTGGCCAAGACCCAGCATACAGACACAGACCCTTTGTTTCTCTCCCTCCTCCCAGCTTTTGAAAGTATCTTGTCTCCTCATTGGTCATTTTGGTCAGGTGCCAGCGAGGTTACCTTTAGCTTCTTAACCCTTTACAGGTGAGAGGAGCTTTCCCCTGGCCAGGAGGGATTTCAAAGGGGTTTACCCTTCCCTTTATATTTATGACAGATGTCTTTGTGTTTTTATCTCTCAAGCAGTTCTGTTATTCAGTGTGATCTTTTTAAAAAGTGCTTTATAAAGATACTCCAATTCTTGAGACCTCAGTAGTACTTTGCAGGAAAAACAACAAAAACAAAAAGTGAAACAGACTTTTACCATTTGTTGCTGCTTCCCTTCACTCTCCTCTTCTGGTTTGTTCAGGTCTGATCTGCTTCTTATATATGCTTGTTCATTTTTACACATTCCTACCAAACCATCAAGAAAGGAAGCTTCCCCTCTCAGGTGCTGCTGTTCTTCCTGATTTAATAAAAGGAAAAATTAAGTCAGTGCAAGAGTCATTGCACATTTTATAGTGGCAGTGCACATTATGTTTCTTGTTTTCATATGACAAAAAAAGAGGCTCGTTAATACTTATAATTCCAAGTTGCTATTGTTTTCATGGATTCTGGCTGTTGCACACCAGCATAACTTGTGCAGTAATTGGTCACACCCAGGACAAACAAGGCAATTTAGAGACAAAATATAAAGGCAGAGAGTTGCTAACCAGCCATTTATTTAGGCGGAGACACTTAGATCCTGATCTTACAGTTACATGCTTGACTTTACACATGGGAGTAGTTTCACTGACTTCAACAGGACAACTTGTATAATGTCAAGTATGTGAATAGCTGTTAGCAAGATAAGAACCTAGGCATTAAAAATATGCCCCCCAAAAAAAGTTTTAGGGGAAAACCCACTATAAGAAAAACCCCTTATGGAACAGTTCTTTATCCTACTGATTTTTAAACAGAAAATGATAACCTTCCTATGGAAACTTTGAAATATACTGTAGAGTTCAATAAAGAATTCTATCCCTGCTGTAGAAGTCTATAGGGTGGTTCAAAAAAAACCTAAGAAAGGACAGAATTCTCTATTCATTCTATAGATCTTAAAATAATAACCCTATTACATTTCTAAAGTGGCCTGTCGGTTTAGATCCCAGTTCCTCAAAGTACTTAAGCACATATCTAACTTTTAATCATGTGACTTCAATGGGACTACTCAAATGCTTAGGTTTAGGTTTAGGACCTCACTGAACTGAGGCTCTATTCTCTAAGATTTCCAGGAACTTTCTGTAAGGATAAATCCATAGGTGTTCAGAAAAGGAGAGTTCTGTTTATTGCTGAAGTTCTAAAGGGATGAGGAAGTGAAAAAAACTTCTTAAAAAACAGGATTACAGAAGACTAAAGTTGTGCTATGGGACATCATAATTTTCAATATACCATAGCGGAAGTTCTCTTCTACTTCAAACATTTAGAGCCAGATTTCACCACCATACTGCGTAGCACCTTATTCTAGAGGCAAGTCTGCTTTATTTTAAAGTGGATTTTGCAGTACAATATAGACATGATAGAATTACACCAAGGATCAGGTTGGCTTGCAGAGTTCTTTACTGTCTAAAGACCAAACATGAACATTTATTCTTCAGTCATTGTTTCATTACAACAGGGCTCCCTCCAATGAGTATCCAAAGGCCTCAGCAAAATATTCATTATTATTTTGGGGCACTTAAAATGCTGTATAATAAACATGCCATACCATGTCATGTCATTACCTCTAACATGTCACTAACACTAATGCCACCAAAAGTGAAAATACTGGAAAATTGTGGGTGGGTGTGTGGTGTGGAGTTATATTCTCTCTCTTTTAAAACAAAAAATCCACACCTTTCCATTATTTAGGTTTCAGCCACCTCACCTCATGTCTCATTACAGCAAAAAAGTAGATAGCAACCAAACAGAATTAGAAAAGATGAATGATTCCATCTGGAACTGAATAGTGTTGGTTCTGTTTAAAGTTCCCTCCTTTCTTGCAATGCCCTCTGATCCACATACACACACTGATATGCAGCATAGGGAATAACAGGAGCACACTCCTCTGAAGTCATATTAAAAGGCAGGTATCTTTGACTTACCACAGAGCAGGTTACTTCACTCTCTTGCCCTTGAGCTGGTTTATTATGCTCTTCATATCTTTTCAGCTCAGCTTCTAGCTCCACAATTGTCTTCTGCAAGGCCTCCTTGTCCCTCTTTGACTGCAAAATGAACTTGTTGTACTCATTCTGGATCCTCCTTTCCTTTTTGCAATTTGGACACTCTGGAACTTGGTGTGTCTCGGCTGATAGTCCTTCTGATGCTACCTTTGAAGATGGCAAATCTAACCTGGATTTGTTTTCCAGTTTAATCTCTCTAGTACTATGAAAAGGCACCACTAAAGTGTTTGAGCGAGCCTTGAGGTATCGACTGTGGTCTGTTGTTACTTTACTTTTATCCACAGCAGTAACAGACTGGATGGGTGCTGAAATCTTCTCCAATGGCTTCTCCACCTGAGGCAGGTTGATTTTCTGCCCCCGGATGTCTCTGGAAACATCTAGGTTTGATACATGATCCTTGCAGCTTTTGTACATAGATCTGGAGGGGGTACTGAGACTGAAGTGAATAGGAGGAAAGGAAGTCTGCAGCTGTGGGACCCATTTTTAATTGTATTACTTTCTCAAAAAATAATAGTTAAGAAACAAAACAGCATGATTTTTTATCAAATCATAGTTAACTCGTAGTAATTTTTGTTGCATTCTCCAATCTCCATTTGTAAGCACAGAACAATAAATAAGATCTCTAAGTACTGAATTAGGGAGATATTCCTAAGGAGGTTACTACCATGGGGTTAAGCCTTTAGCATTCATAAATCTCAAAGTATTTTATTAAGTAAAGTAAGCATTATTATTCTCGTTTTACAAATAAGGATACTGATACACAGGGAAGCTGAGTGACTTGCTCAAATTTACATATCAAGTTAGTATCTGGATCAAGAATAAAACCAAGTTATAGAAATTTCAGAAACTCCTAAGTGACTTGCAATCATAAATCATTTAAGCGCTTTTGAAAATACCACTCCAGCTCTCCTGGTTCTCCAAGTAGGACACCAACCACTGAACCACTCTGCCTACCATGAAGTTAAACAGGAATTTAGCTGTAGTAAGGAATGACTAAGAAATGCAGGATTTGTCAGGTACAAAATTCTTCCCTAGATTATCTCTCAATGTATTGTGGAATTCAGTGCCAGTACTATATAAATGATCTACTTACCAGGTTAAAATTCTCATTTGCAGACTCTCTACTTACAGTTGTATTCCAAGTTTTAAAAATTATGGCCTGATTCTCAATTACTTTGCACCTTGTGTAATCATTCACACCCATCCCCATAGCCGTAATAATGGCACATAACTCTTATACAGTGCTTTTCATCCACAGATCTCAAAGCATTAGAGCCAATTCATCCCCGTGCTAGTGCTCAGTCAGGGGGAAGCCAATGCACCTTCCCTATTCTGGGGTTCTTGGGGGTTAGATCAAGTCAAACACAGTTTACAGCAGTCTTATGGGTTGCCCTAACTTGCAACGCAACTGCAGTGGCCCATACAGGAGCTGTGCCACCCAAGAACAGCTGGAGTCATGACCACCTCACCTCAATCTGCACCCAACTTGCTTCAGGCACCAAAGGCTCCTGGATATTCCTTGTGGAAGTCCCTATAGCTGCTTTATTTTCCCTTTGTGCCATCATGGCAGAAAAAAAGGGACCACAGGGCAGGGATGAACTCCCTCTGTGAGTGCAAAGTGGGTGTAAAATGCTACCATTCTGATTTGATATTGTTTTATAGTCATTTTACACAGGTGTAAATGGCTATCCACAGTGCAGAGCTCTGGAGAAATCAGACCTTCCTAGTAATTTTAAAGTAACACTGTCTGCCTGAAATCTAGTCCATTTAGAACAAATGAATTCAATGTACAGTCATTTCAGTTACTGGACTACACCTGCCCCGGAGTCCCCTTGACAATTCTGTGATTTTAAAAATCACATTTTATCATCTTTTTTCTTTCCCCTGATGCTATATGAAAACCACCCACAAAAAGCAGAACCTGACTAGCTATACAAGGAAATAGTGAAAGACTGTACATCAAGTGCTGTCAAATGCACAAAGTAATCAAGCTGGAAGAAAGATCTCATATTTTGCTATAATAACCTTTGGTGCTAACTAAAATAATAGCAGGTAAAAAGTTCAGACAGAAGTGAGATTTTTTTCAAGCAGATAGTGTCCCTCTAAGAGGTATAAATAGGACTGGGAAAAGGGAGTGAAATAACTGGCTGACAAAGATTCCAACCTCAGCCAAAATAGCACACCAAAACATAAAAACGGCAGAAACAGTAAGCCTTGTAGCCCTTTCCAGATTAATAGATCAAAGGAATAAAAGGAGTATGGGGGGAAAAAAAACTAATTTTTTTAAAGTGCAGATAATTACAGAAATACTAGTGTTCCAAGATGAAAGAAGAAGAGCCACATAATAGAGACAAATAGAAGTGTCAAAAGAATTTTTACACACGCTTACTTAACCTGTGTAGTTTTCCACCACCTTCAACTTGGTCTTAACCTTACAGGGCTGATTCTGCTATCATTTGCACTAATATAATTCAGGAATAATTTCACTGGAGTCAACAGCATTACACTCAAGTAAATCCTGTGCAAGTAACAGGTAAAAACCAGGCCCAAAAGTTTTAAGCACCAGGGAGTACAGAAAACATGTTCAACTTGAATGCAGTTGTAACTGGTCTAGTACACAAACGCTTTGGCTTTTACCTTTCTTGCATTTGTAGTCTCAAATAATCCACTTTTTTTCCTGGGATTCTTCTGAGCAGAAAGTGCACAGAGTGTCTTCAATTAAAACAGAAATAGAAGATCAACAAAGCTTTTCACCAGACTAATACAAACAAACCTGTTTTATTGTACCAGTTTATATGTTTTTTTCCATAGATAAGATCCTCTACGAGTAAAATTGGTAAAAGACATTTCATAAAGCACT
Organism: Eretmochelys imbricata; assembly: GCF_965152235.1. Taxonomy (NCBI): domain Eukaryota; kingdom Metazoa; phylum Chordata; order Testudines; family Cheloniidae; genus Eretmochelys; species Eretmochelys imbricata. Next base: position 191,614,767 of record NC_135574.1, on the reverse strand, counting down.
TTGAGTTCTGAACTGAAATACAAAAGTCTGATCCACTTTATGTAAAGAGTAACCCTTTCATACAGGCCACATTGCAGAGACTGACTGACATTTGAAAAGTGTTCTAATTCACCAGGAAGGTAGGTTCAGAAAGCTTCACACATATCCCTTCACCACAGTTTTGAAATGAGGTTCAGCTAAATCAATTACATGTACAGCTTTTATTTTTGTACATGTTGTTACTGTCACTCTTATCAACATAATTAAATTAATACAATAGGACTGCATTGCATCAATGGTTTTCAATTATTATAAATCTGAGTTTGAGAAATTTAATTGACACCCAAGGTCTAAGCTTTTAACCCTGGGTAAAAAATATACCACTGATATACCATTCTTCCCTCAACCACAACACACTTCCTGCAATTTAAAGGGGTATTTGTGCACTGTTTAGTGTGCACTATATTTAATTGTAATATATTGTCAAGCAAGATAATGCAATGAAAAAAATTAAATGTGACTTATGGGTATGGCTGATTGCATACCAGAAAAAGCTATTTGTTGAATAAATTAGTTGATGGATAGTGGTGAAAATGATGAAGTGAAATATGTGTGAAGGCTGTTCAATTAGCTTGGTTCACTAGCAGCTCTTGCTTTTGTCACACTTAGCTGGCTTCCCTCCACTTTTTCTTTCCCCTCCCTATTAGGTTCTGATGTCTTTTTCCCCAAAGTAGTTGTTTTCAGTGTCTGCTTCTTTTTTTCCTTATTCCTCTCTTGCCGTCTCTACACTGTGTTCTCTGCCTCTCTCTCCCTTTTCCCTCCCATTTCTCCAGACACCATCTAAATCATAGGCACTGATTCCACAGGTGCTCCGGGGCTTAAGCACCCATGGGGAAAACACAGGGGGTTCTCAGCACCAATCAGCTGGCAGAAGGCACTTGGGGGAGGGAGGAGAGCAGCGAGCGGGTGGGGGGCATCAGGGAGGAGGTGGGAAGAGATGGAGTGACAGAGGGGCCTCGAGAGGGCGGAGTGGGGCGGAAAGAGGCAGAGCAAGGGCAGGGCCTCGGGGGAGGGGTGGGAGGCAGCACAGCAAGGGCAGGGCCTCAGAGGCGGAAAGAGGCAGAGCGGGGGTGGCTTGGGGAAAGAGGTGGAGCAGGGGCAGGGGCCTTGGGGTGGAATACTCACCAGGAAAAATAAAAAAAAGTCAGCCCCCATGCTTGAAATACCTTACCTCTCTTATCGTAGCCCATCTCATCCCCCCACTCTTGCTCACCCTCAAACATCTCCATGCATCCACCCATATTCTCACCTAAAGGGCTTGGAAATATTACCAGACACCTACTAGTCAGACTTGCTAGTTACTGGCCTGTACAAAAGATGAATGGGTAGGAATTGGCCAGGGGTAATACTGAGGTAAGAGACCAATCTCCCCACTGCTGCCAGGAAAGAGGAGGATGCTGGAATTTCTACCAAGATGCTGTCCCTGGCCCCCTCTTTCATATCAGTCTCTAGCTACTAGATGACAGATAAATGTGAAACTCTCTGAAAGTCCTTGATTAGGTGGGGTCTCCACTACTCTAACTATATCTTTGTTTTTTAGTAATCCCTCTCAGTGAATAGCTCCATTGCCTGCTTTGGCTCAGAGTTCCCAAGCAACATTAGGGTGAAGTGGACCTTAATTCTTGCCACTTTCACAACTGCCTACAGGATTCTGAATAGCAACAGACACAACTGACAAGACTATTTAGCTTTTTCGGTGCTGCATCTTGGGAAAGCTTTGAGCAACAGCAGAAACATTGCATTTGGACTGTCCATTTGCAGACTTAGGAAGACAGCACTGCATCAGTTTACATGCTGCTCATGTTTATAATGGTTAGAAATTTGAGGCCTGATTCAACTCGTTTATGCTATTTTAAATCAGAAATAAGGCCATTGGTAGTCAGTGTCAGACTGGGGGGGGGGGGCGGGGGGGGAGCAAGACCCACATTTTTTTTTACTTTCCACAGAAATTGATCAGAAAGCTTCACCATGAGCACATTGATTTTTAAGATCTGCTGCAAATCACTGCCAAGAAAAAAAAATTATACCTGGTAAGCGCTATCTTGCATTGAGGTGGTTTTCATAGCTTGACTTTTCATACACTCCACTCTACTAGCAAAACTCCATGCCCATAGGAAACGATGAAGAGCAATAGCCAGGAGAGCTGAAAACAAAGAACTGTGTGAGCTTCGATGTTGTTGGTAAACATATTTTACGATACTTCAGTGGGATTTTCAGTCACTTATGCACTTTTCAAATCCCACCAATAATTCTGATGCACAAGAAATTACATGCAATATCCCCATTAAAAATAACAGCAGTAGTATTCATGAGTAGGGCCCTACCAAATTCACTGTCCATTTTGGTCAATTTCACAGTTGTAGGATTTAAAAAATAAACTTCATGGTTTCAGCTATTTAAATCTAAAACTTCACAGTGCTGTAATTGTAGGGGTCCTGACCCAAAAAGGAGTTGTGGGGGGCTCACGGGGTGGGGGCTTGTGGTACTGCTACCCTTACTTCTGTGCTGTTGCTGGCAGCCACACGGCCTTTAGAGCTGGGCAGGTAGAGAGCGGCGGCTGCTGGCTGGGGTCCCATCTCTGAAGGCAGAGCCGCTGCCAGCAGCAGCACAGAAGTAAGGATGGCATGGTATGGTATTGCCACCCTCGAGTCAGCAGGCGCCACTCTCCGGCCACTCAGCTCTGATGGCAGCGGCGCAGAAGGAAGGGTGGCATGGCATGGTATGGTATTGTCACCCTTACTTCTGCACTGCTGCTGGCGGGACGCAGCCTTCAGAGCTGGGCACCCGGCCAACAACCACCATTCTCCGGCCGCCCAGCTCTGAAGGCAGCGCAGAAGTAAGGCCGGCAAGACCACAACCCCCTTAAAATAACCTCGCAACCGATCCGCAATTCCCTTTTGGATCAGGACCCCCAATTTGAGAAATGTCGACCTCCCCTGTGAAATCTGGATAGTATAGGGTAAAAGCACACAGAAGACCAGATTTCATGGCGGGAGACCAGATTTCACGGTCATTGACGCGTTTTTCACGGCTTTGAATTTGGTATGGCCCCAGTCATGAGGTAAATGCTACCACGGGCACACAACTGACCCAAATCTGGAGCTGGAGTGCTTAAAATCACAGGTGCACTCAGTGGCTGGGGGGAAGGCTGTGTCACCTGTCACTTTGTAATAGCTCCTTTAGCTTAAGAAGGACAATGATGGGCTTTTCAGGGAGTCCTAAAGTTTGTACAATATAGGGTTTTTAGGGTGGATGTTGTCTCTTGCTTTTTGCACAACAAAAACCTGTAGAAACCACAGAGTCAGAGTTTAGAGCACTCTCCTGAGAAGTGGGAGACTCCTATTCAAATCCTTTGTCCCCCTCTGGCAGAGAGAGGGGAATTGGAGCTGGGTCTTCCACACCCCAGGCACGTGCTCTAGCCATCAGATAAAAGATACAAATGGACACCACCTCCTCCTCCAGCCATTTTGTGAAGAGTAAGGCAGGCACCAAGCTCATTCCCGCAAGCAGCAGCTTAAGCACCTAGGTCACCTGGCTTCAGTCGACTAGTTTCCATCTGTGGATTGCTTGCAGAGACAGGCACCTCCCTGCAGCCTGAACTTAGGTGCCTATCTCTGAGAGAGGAGAGGGATTTAGTGCACATCCCTGTCGTTGGCTCCCAACTTAGCATGCTAGCTTTTGTGGGTTGCATTCTTAGGTGCCTCTCTCAACACATGCATTGGCTAGGGAGCCTAGGCCAAACTCAGGCTTTGTGGATTGCAGCATTACTCTTGTGATTTTTCTACGTGCCTCCGAGCACACCTACTATATTGGGCCATAAGGGTAAGAGAGGCGCAGGAGCATCCATCCTCCCCTGGTTCGTGGATTGCTTGAAGGCTTAGAAGAGAGATGAGCTTCCAGATGCTTGGAGTGAGGCAGCAACATGTGCACGCCTGGAGAAACTTAGGTGGCTAGGAAATTTTTACGATGAGAATTTAGGCTCCAAGTGAATTTAGGTTGATACAGGAATAGGTGGTGGCTGAGCAGAGGTTGTGTGAATCACAGTGGTGCCTAAAACTAGAACTTAAGCACCTATGTACATTTGTGTATCTGGGCCTAAGTAATTTTCTGAACATCACACAGCAACTCAACTGCAGATTAAGGCATAAGAATTCCCAAGTATCTGGTCTAATCACTAGATATTTTAGTTTGTTCATTCTTTGGGGTAGGAACTGTCATTTATTATGTGTATGTACTGTGCCTAGAAAAATGAAGCCCCAAGCCAGCAGAGGCCTCTAGGCACTACCATAATATAAGTTAAATAATAGACCCTGCTGCCTCTAGGAATGAAGTGAAAAGACTTGATATGCCTTTGGAAGCATCAGTATCTTTTCCACAGACTTTATTAAAAATGGATTATTAAAATGTTTTGTTTAAATGTTTGACCTTTCTGGCCTGTACAATATCACAAACTGAAACAGACAAGATTTCAATGCCAAAATGCATTGCCACTGCTGGGAGAATATATTAAAAAAAACAAAACAAAAAACCCACACACACACACTTACAGGACAATCTAAAATATCATTTTAAAATGCTACGAGGATAGATTGCTTCAACATCTAGCCCTGCTGAAAACACACACAACAGACCATCTGCCAGAAAGAACATTGATCAAAAATGATGAGCCAAATTCACTGCTGGAGTAAGGGGGTGCAGTCTCATTTATTTCAATGAACTTAGCCAATGTTTCTGTATGTTATAAATTGTTGAGATGACACATGGTGCAGACTGTTGGGGGGTGAATGAGATCAAAAACACTGACATTATTAGAGTGCTCTCACTGAGAGTAATATATCAATTTCAGCACATATATATTTATAGACTCAAAACCCAAGAATGTGGCAGCTATTCACTTGGGTCAGTATAGTTTAAAGGAAAAGGTGGGATATTTTTACAATGATAAGAAAAATATATGGCCACTATTGCCAGTTTAAGGGACTCTGTTAGAACAATTTCTCTCTATCTAATTTGCCTTATAATTACACTAAATCCTACAGTGATTGCTCTCATTTAAGTATTTACTGAATCTGCATTCCTTTGATGATTTTTTGTTTGGTTGTTTTTTTGTGTTTAGAAACCTCCTCTACACTGATTTCTAGATAACCCCCTACAGATTCTAGAAAGTGCGGGGCAGATTTCCGTAACTGCGAGCAGATGCCTATTGCCCTCTGTAACAGGACTATCACGGTTCCCTCCCCACTCTGAACTCTAGGGTACAGATGTGGGGACCCACATGAAAGAACCCCAAAGCTTATTTCTACCAGTTTAGGTTAAAAAATTTTCCCAAGGCACAAATCCTTCCTTGTCCTTGTATGGGTACTGCTGCCACTACAAGTGAGTTAGACAAAGATTCAGGAAAAGGACTGCTTGGAGTTCCTGTTTCCCTAAAATAGCCCCCCAAGACAGTTCACCCCCTTTCCTGGGGAAGCTTGAGAATAATCTACCAACCAAATAGGTAAACCAGATTCTTAAAAAACAGAACTTTATTATAAAGGGAAAAAAAGTAAAAGAAGCACCTCTGTAAAATCAGGATGGAAGGTAACTTTACAGGGTAATCAGATTCAAAACACAGAGGATTCCCCTCTAGGCAAAACTTTAAAGTTCAAAAAAAACAGGGACAAACCTCCCTCTTAGCACAGGGAAAATTCACAAGTTGAAAACAAGAAGTAATCTAACGCGCCCTGCCTTATTTACCTACTCTTTTTGCAATACTGAGACTCACTTTAGGATGGTTTATAGGAGAAGGAGTTTTCTGACCTGGTACTTCTCTGCTTTCCAAGAGAACACACAAACAAAGCCTTCCTCCCCTCCCCCCCCCCCCCCCCCCAGATTTGAAAGTATCTTCTTTCCCCATTGGTCAGGTGCCAACCAGGTTATTTGAGCTTCTTAACCCCTTACAGGTAAGGAGGAATTCTAGGCTTCCCTTAGCTGTATGGTTATGCCAAGGACCCATTTCACTTCTAAGTTACCATCCTATGTTACTAGGGCCCAGATCTGCAAAGGTACTTAGGTGCCTACATCTGGAGTTTAAGTTCCATTTTGAGGCACCACTGTGATCCATAAAAAAATATCTCACTCACCTCCTAATCCTGTAGGTATCTGCACTGCAATTAAACACCTGCAGGTGGCCCAGGTCAGCTGACTTGGGCTCAGGCTGTAAAACTGTGGTATGGACATTAGGGCTCAGGCCAAAGCTCGGGTTTTGAGACCCTCCCACCTTGCGGGTCCCAGAGCTCAAGCGCCAGCCCAAGCCTGAATGTCTACACTGCAATTTTGCAGCCCTGTAGCCCGAGCCCACCAAGCCTGAGTCAGCTAACACAGGCCAGCCACAGGTGCTTAATTTCAGTGTAGACATACCTATATTTCTGCTGTAAAAGTTTCCCAGGCACCTACATTTCTTCCTCTGCTGCTTCACTTTAGACATCCAGACGCCTATCTCACACCTAAGCCCTACTACAATCCACAAACCAGGGGAAGATAGGTGTTCCTCCACGTATCTTTCCCAAGGGCCCCAGTCCAGTGTGCAGTCTCTGAGTACCCCCAACTTCACACAAAACAGACATGGGGGGAAAGGGGCAAGGGCTCCCTCATAGCCCAGTGGCTAAGGTACCCGCCCCAAATGTCGGAGACCCCAGTTCTTTTACTACCTCTGGCAGGGGAGAAGGGAGTTCAGCTAGGGCTTTCTACTTCTCAAGTGAGTGCTCCAACTACTGAACAGCCTGAATTGGGGGTGGGAGGAGATGCTCTCAATCTCTTTTGTTGAAGCTTTTTCACTTTAACTGAATAATTAAATCTTAATTGGCCATAGACAGTATGAGAGTCACTCAACACTCCAGCGTAAAGCCCCTATTCAGGGCAGGTAGAGGGAGGAATTGAACTGGGGGACTGGCCTATTTTCGGGGTGAGTGCCCTAACCATTGAGCTACAGACTAGTAGAGAGGACTCCTTCCCAGCTATTATGTGTGGAGTTAAGCAAGCACCTAACTCCATCTCCCAAGAAACAGCTTAGGTGTCTAAGCCACCTGACCCAGGAGAGGGGTTCCAGCTGTGAATCGCAAGCGGAGATAAGCATCTCCCTGTAGCCTGGACTTCAGCACCTAATTCCATGAGACGGGTGGGCTTAGCAAGCACAAACACACCTCTCACTGACATCTCCCATTGGCTAGCTGAGGCAGCTCCCCTCCTAACATGCTGGTTTTGTGGCTCACAGTCTAACCCCCCTATCTCTCCCCATTCATTGTACAGGGAACCTAAATTTGTGGATTCCATTGTTATTACAGTGATTTCCTAGACACCTACAAGTTCAGTGCTGTATCATCTAAATCGCTTTGGGGATCCAAGCCTCGCTGTTTGGTGGTATATTTATTCTATACAGGGAACAGCAGGGAGAGCATTCAATATCCTGTCTCTGAATAGGAGAAAGGACCATAGCTACATCCCCTAAGCACAAGGACTGTAGGGGAACCTGACCTGGAAGGAAGTCTAGCTGTGGCTAATTAGGAAATTCTCCAGAACATTATAAGTGTGCTTAGAGAAGTTTGGCCTGTGCTGCTCTCTTGGTGTAGGAAGCAGGTTATGCTAGTTGACACCTCCCCCCAAATATACCACTACAGGAAAGCTATATTTATGAGGACATTTGTTAATGCCACTGATAACATCTGATGAAGTGGGTTATAGACTACAAAATCTTATGCCCAAATAAATTTGTTAGTCTAAGGTGCCGCAAGGACTCCTTGTTGTTTTTGCTGATAACAGAGAGACAACTAAGACGGGTTTGGGGGGGGGTTGGTGGTTGAGTGGGGAAAATGCTAAATATTTGGCTAGCAAATAGACATGTTTCCGCTTAAACAGAGTTTCTAGAATGTAGACAGCTTTCTGGTGGGCTACTCAGTTATTTCTTTGGCTAATTTAACTTAGAAGCCACACTGATAAAATCCTTTTGGGTTCCTAATTTAAAACTGCCAAAACCTGGCCCTGTTGCCTGCTTGGTGTGGGGCCCAGACCTGCTCTGTGACTATAATGCGCCTAGCAGTCCCTGAAGAGGCCTCACTCACCCTGGCATTGCTCTGTGGCTGTCACAATCTGTCCCTTTTGGAGCAGGAGGGGTGCGGAGTCTGTAACTCCGCTGTTAACTCTTGACAAATCTCATGATATTTGGTGTTTTTCTTGAAGCCCCAGCTTCCAGAGTCACGTAATTAGGTGACGATATCAGCTCTGATGGGGGCGGGGGAAGTCATGGAAAAAGCTTGAAAACTTGACCCCTATGAACTCTAAAGTCTCAAAACCAGCAGGCCAATATAAAAAAATCTAAATTGTATTTTTTTTAAAAAAAAAAACTTATGATTTTTAGGCCAATGTCATCATGATCCTTGAAGGGTGGGGTTAACAATGCTCTAACTCTGCCCCACCTCTCAGCAAGAGGCTGTATGTGGACAGTGCTCCTGATTTGGGGAGTGGTGGCTAATCTCCAAAGCTGGGTAACAGCCTCCTTTAAAGGAGTCATGTGCTCCTTAATCTCCAATTACTCCAGCTGTCACCCAGGAAAGGGACAGAAATTATCAGGGTTTAAAAGGAATCACGAGAATGGATGACATAAACGCAAACTATGGCCCCGGCCCATAAAAGGAAACAAGACTATCTAGGGAAAGGACCACTCATGTGGGGATCTGACTGCTGCTTATCTTTCTCTGCCATGGCAGCTTAACAGAGTTGCTGTAGTAACCCCAAGGGCATTGCATGGAAAAGAGGAAGTGAGTGACAGGCCACACTGGTATTGGGAGAAGCCAACACTCTTCTCTGAGGGATTCCAGCTGCTCTACACCTCTCCCAAACAGTTCAGGATTAGTGAAGCTAATGTAGAGCTGGGTTATATGGTAGTAAATCCTCACAAAATTCTACTTGCCCATACTGTCCAGATAGAATAATTTTTGTTTTACTAAGTGAGTGAAATGTTAGTTTTTCACTACCATCATGGTACAGGTGGCTGGGTGTAGGGTGACCAGATGTCCCTATGTTATAGGGACCGTCCCGATATTCGGGGATTTTTCTTCTATAGGCGCCTATTACCCCTCTACCCCCATCCCGATTTTTCACACTTGCTGGGTGACTTCTGCCTTCACTGATAAATCTCATCACAATTTTGCCAGGCTGATGTGCCTCCCTACTCTCATGAAATCACTGGCTAGGATTTAGCCCTCTGGCTGCAGGAAGTCTCTTGTTTGTCTTTGACTGGGTAGTGAAATACTTGATTTTACCTGTTAGGTAGGGTTTAGGAAGTTGTGGGGCTGGTACCACACCACACTATGGTTTGTCTGACTACTGACAGGGTGGCCTATTATATGAAATGTTTTTCTAGGGGCTAATGTCTGCATTACAAAAAAATACAACCACAACAACTGCAGTGATACTAATTAGCCTGCAGAGGCAAAGGACTGAATGAACATGGAGGCTGAACTGTCCACTCACGGACTACTCATTCTGGGTCAGGACTGAGGTACATTGGCAAGGCCGTATGGTAAAACTTACACTGCAGCAACTCTGTTCTACCTATTGTGTGGATCAAACTGGCACCATTCACAACACTAAAAGTCACTCTAAAAACACCTCAAATATACTTTGGATAAGCTTGCAAGTCAAAATCCTCCTGAGTAAAATATGATCACACCTGTACGGACATGTTTTCAGATAAATCAAAAGTTATTTTGTTTTCCACCCTAGTTATAAACCCCTGCACTCTGGGGATTATAACAGAAAGGTTGACAGACATTACTACTGCCAAACGAATGGCATCACTAGAATATGATACTAATATGATAAGACTGAAACTTGATAACAGTGTGACTTTCATGCATTAGAATGAGAATACTGTTACTGTCATGTACATCTAACTTAAAACACCAACAGCCAAACTGACAATTTCCACTTCATTTTTATGGAAAGGTCCACGTAGCAAGGTGACCACTCACTAGCACGGCACCTCCTGCTGGTCATCTTGGGAATTAGCTCTTCCAGCCCAGAGCACCCTCTGCAGGCCGGTGTCTCACCTGCCTTAGGGTCCCCGTGTCCCTCCTGGACCCCAGTGCCCCTTTACCTTGAGGTGCTGCCCCCTGGCAGTGCCCCACATTCTGGGTCTCCCCTCCCCGGGGAACCCCCAACCCTCTATCCCCACCTTGCCTCAGTGGCTACTGCCAGTCACCATCTAGCCCCCGGTCACTGGGGCAGACTGCAGCCTGTAAACCACTCAACATCACCAAGGGGGGTTAGGACCTGCTGCCTTTGCCTATTCCCAGGCTGTATCTCTGCAGCCCCAGTACCTTTGATAGGCCTTCAACAAGGCCTGCAGCCTGGGGGTTTACCAGGCTGGCGCTTCCCAGCTCCCTTTGCCCCTCCCCAGCACTGCTCCAGTTCAGGTACCTTTCTCTCAGGCAGCTAGCCCTTCTCCCTCCAGGGCTAGAAAGAGACTTTTCCCAGCTTCTGCCCCACAGCCCTCTTATAAGGGCCAGCTGGGTCCTGATTAAGACAGCCAAACCTGTGGTCAGCTACACAGTCAGCTTCCCCTAGCTGTTCTTAATCCCTTTTCCCAGCCACAGCCCTCTCCAGGGCTGCTTTAACTCCTTCAGGGCTGGAGCAGGGTGACCACCCCGCTACAGTCCACAAAAAATGCTTCACATGAGAAGAGGCACTGATCTATTTATAGTCAAAACAGCTGGTTTTTACACTCCAGGTCATGGCCTCAGGACTGCTCCAACTCCCGTTTGTGCCTGAATAGTCTGTGTACAGAGTTACCTTGCGAAGCGCTGAAATGTGTAGCCTCTTTCCCAAACAGCGATATTGTTGGGTTATTTTTTTTTCACTTTGTACAAACACCTTTTATATGAACACAGCTTTAATGCTGACCTTTTCCCATTTGGACAGGGTCTGTTGCCTCTTTGGTAGGATCAGAGTTTCAGACCCTGTCTTGGCTTGCTTTGAAAAACAAAAAGTACAGAAGAAGCTTTTCACCATCTAGTCCACAGCTGCTTTCCCCTCCATATCCTTCCTGAAACACACATTAAACTAAACAAATCATACAATAAGCAAAGGCCTCCAGCTAAAGCTAGTTCATCCAGATAATATGCCAGCTCATCATGTATATACTGATAGGCATGCTATAGGATTCTGCTCTAATCACCCATACACCAAGCTACTGCAAACACATTTTCTATTACTTCTGCTTGTGTAGTTACCAATGTATAACACTGCAATGAACACCTTTCTATAGTCATTCTGCAACAAACACATGCTCTGAAATCCTTAGATGGAGTACACTGTAAAAGCAAAGCACTGTACATGGTTATTATTAAAATGCAATATCTATGTTAATGTAAATGTACATTAATGTACTTTTAAAGAAAGTCTAAAACATTAATATAGTTTGCATATGAACATTTAAAATATTTCCACTGTAAAGAAGATCTATAAAAATTCTGAAAACTAGGTCTGCCATTGCAATATTCACCTTTTTTCATTTTCTCTTTATTTGTTCTCAAACATGAAAAAGCTAATATCATATTAATTTTTAAAAGGATTTTATTAGTACATTAAAACATTTACTCTAACGAGGATTCACATCCAGAAACAATCTTAACTGAGAAGTTCCAAATTTCTGCACACTTAAATTTTCTTAACTGTAATGTTCTTTCATGGCTATTTTTACATGTTGGAAACAAATTAGCAAACATTTTGTGAGAAAGTATAAGAGATGTATATATAAATTTTCAATTTCGTTTCATGGTTACTTATTTCTCTTTGAAGCAATTTCATTTACTGTTGCCATTCTGAAACCTCTGTCCTGATACCAGAGTCATCCCTATGTTGAGAACCAACAAATATTAGGGGCTTTGCAGCTCAGCTTCTCAGTGGAGGAGACATAGCTTCTCAATAGATTCTAAATTTAACTTGTTTTATTTACACACATACACCAGTCCTGGAACAAAGGTGGTAAAACAGCATGCAGGGCAATCCCTTCCTTCAGGAATCTTAATCCAACATCAGTGCCCAGTTCCCGGGAAGCAACTTTGACTCAAGAATAGACTAATCAGAGACCAAAGAAGAGAACAAACTCTCGTGCTGTTCACACAGCTCCCTCTCCAAGGACCACTGTCTCTACATAGAACCCTGCATAACCCAAATCGAACAATAATACATCATGTCTTCCAAGTCTAAACATTCACCTACATGTTAAGGAAAAAAACTTGGAAGACTTGTAATACTGCCAGTCAGTGATGACCGCTATAACAAGAAGTTATTAAATTCCGTGGGCCAAATCCTGTCCTGAAATGAAATGGGATTGCATTGCGTATGTCGGGAAAGAATTTGGCCCTGTTTGTGATGTATTTTTCACACACTGGACCAACCACACATGCATGAATTACTTGTTTTATATTAAGGGACACTAGAAGTCTAAATACTAAGATGGGTGAACTTGACTGTCTGGCTTTAATTGAGGATACTGATATAACAGGCATCATGGAAACTTGGTGGAATGAGGATAATCAATGGGACACAGTAATAAAAGGGTACAAAATACATAGGAATGACAGAGTAGGTCACATGGTGGGGGAGTGGCACTATGTGTGAAAGAAAGAATAGGGTCAAATAAAGTAAAAATCTTAAATGAATCAAACTGTACCATAGGATCTCTATGGACAGAAAGTCCATGCTTGAACAATAACAGTATAGCAGTAGGAATATACTACTGACCATCTGACCAGCCTGGTGACAGTGACTGTGAAATGCTCAGATAGATTAGAGAGGCTACAAAGGCAGAAAACCCAGTAATAAAGAGAAATTTCAACTACCCTCATATTGATTGGCTATATGTCATTTCAGGAAGGGATGCAGAGATAAAATTTCTTAACCAATTAATGACAGCTTTTGGAACAGTTTTTCCTGAAATCTACAAGAAGAGAGACAATTCTTGATTTAGTCCTAAGTGGAGCATAGGATCTGTCCAAGAGGTGAATATAGCGGAACGACCAGGTAATAGCGACCATAATGTAATTAAATGTAACATCCTGGAGGGGGAGGGGGGAAGAGACCCACCACAGTAACATTTAACTTCAAAAAGGGGAACTACACAAAAATGAGGAAGCTAGTTAAACAAAAATTAAAAGGAAGGGTGAAATGTCTGCAAACTGCATGGAGATTACTTAAAAATACAATAATAGAGGCTCAAATTAAATGTATACCCCAAATTAAAAAACAACAACCATAAGACGACAAAAAAGTGCCATCAGGGCTAAACTGTTAAGAGGCAAGAAGAGATCCTTTAAAAACTGGAAGTCAATTACTAATGAGTAAAATACAGAAAGGAGCATAAATTCTGGCAAATCAAGTATAATTAGGCAGGTGAAAAAAGAATTAGAAAAGCATCTAGGAAAAGATACAGAAATGAACACCAAAACATTTTTTTAAATACATCAGAAGTAGGAAGCCTGACAAGGACAATAAAGCCTCTGGACAATAAAGATGCTAAAGGAACACTCAAGGTCATTGAAGACAAGCTAAATGAATTCTTTGCATCAGTTTTCACTGCAGAAGATGTGAGGGAGATCCCCACACTCAAGCCATTCTTTTTCTGTGACAAATCTGAGGAATTGTCCCAGATTGAGGTGTCAGAGATGGTTTAGGTCCAAACTGATAAATTAAACTGTAATAAGTCACTAGGACCAGATGGTATCACCCAAAAGTTCTGAAAGAACTCAAATATGAAATTGAAGAACTAACTGCGGAATGTAACCTATCACTTAAATCAGCGTAGATACCGGATGACAGGAGGATCGCTAACATAACTCCAATTTTTATAAAAGGTTCCAGAGGTGATCCTGACAATTACAGGCCAGTAAACCTAACTTCAGTACCAGGCAAACTGGTTGAAATTATAGTAAAGAACAGAATTACCAGACACATAGATAAACATGATATGTTGGGGGAGAGTCAACACTGGTGAGGCATGATTTCCCTTAGCAAAAGCAATCTATTAGAATTCTTTGAGGGTGTCCACAAGCATGTGGACAAGGTTGATCCAGTCAATAATGACAGGTTTCAGAGCAGCAGCCGTGTTAGTCTGTTTCCACAAAAAGAACAAGAGTACTTGTGGCACCTTAGAGACTAACAGTTTTACTAGAACATAAGCTTTCATGGACTACAGCCCACTTCTTCGGATGCATAGAATGGAAAATATAGTAAGTGTATATATACATATACACACACACATATACAGAGAAGGTGGAAGTTGCCATACAAACTGTGAGAGGCTAATTAATTAAGATGAACTATTATCATCAGGAGAAAAAAAACTTTTGTAGTGACAATCAAGATGGCCCATTTAGACAATTGACAAGAAGGTGTGAGGATACTTAACATGGGGAAATAGATTCAATATGTGTAATGACCCAGCCACTCCCACTCTCTATTCAAACCCAAGTTAATGGTATCTAGTTTGCATATTAATTCAAGCTCAGCAGTTTCTCATTGGAGTCTGTTTTTGAAGCTTTTCTGTTGCAAAATTGCCACCCTTAAATCTTTTACTGAGTGGCCAGAGAGGTTGAAGTGCTCTCCTACCGGTTTTTGAATGTTATGATTCCTGATGTCAGATTTGTGTCCATTTATTCTTTTGTGTAGAGACTGTCCGGTTTGGCCAATGTACATGGCAGAGGGGCATTGCTGGCACATGATCGCATACCTAGATGTGCAGGTGAACGAGCCCCTGATGGCGTGGCTAATGTGATTAGGTCCTATGATGGTGTCACTTGAATAAATATGTGTGTCCACATATTTATTCAAGTGACACCATCATATAGAATTATGTACAAAATAACCTGCATTCAAAAATAAAACAATGTAAAATTTTAGAGCCTGCAAGTCCACTCAGTCCTAATTCTTGTTCAGCCAATCGCTCAGACAAACAAGTTTCTTTACCTTTGCAGGAGATAATGCTGCCTGCTTCTTGTTTACAATGTCACGTGAAAGTGAGAACAGGCATTCTCATGGCACTGTTGTAACTGGCGTTGCAAAATATTTACGTGCCAGATGCACTAAAGATTCAGATGTCCCTTCATGCTTCAACTACCATTCCAGGGGACATGCATCCATGCTGATGACAGGTTCTGCTCAATAACAATCCAAAGCAGTGGAGACTGACACATGTTCATTTTCATTATCTGAGTCAGATGCCACCAGCAGAAGATTGATTTCCTTTTTTGGTGGTTTGGGTTTTGTAGTTTCCGCATCGGAGTGTTGCTCTTTTTAGAATTCTGAAAGCATACTGCACACCTCATCCCTCTCAGATTTTGGAAGGCACTTCAGATTCTTAAACCTTGAGTCGAGTGCTGTAGCTATCTTTAGAAATCTCACATTGGTACTATGATGGGGTTGGGACTCACCACCGCAGCGCTTCCTGCTGTTCACTCTGGGAATTAGCTCAGTTCATGCAGAGCGCCCTCTGCCGGTGGTGTCCTGTCCGTCTCTCACCCTGGATTGGCGTCTCGACCCGCGTTGCTCCCAGCTTGCGGCGTCCTCTTCAGGGCACTTCCCTCTGGCCGTGCCCACTGCTCTGGTCTCACCCCCTTCCAGGGGTTTGGTGTTATCAGCAGTCCTTCTCTTCGCCCCAGCCACAATGGCCAACCACACCCCAAAGTCTAACCCCTTTTGACAGGGGTCTGGTGCAGTCTGTGATGGCCACTCCAGAAGGCCACATGGAAGTGCAAAGGGGAAAGGGGGGACCCAGCCCAGCCCTCTACTCTGGGTCCCGACCCAGGGACCCTTTGGCAGCAGCCTTCCTGCCTGTCCTCCTTCTCTCCCTTTGTCCGTCTCTCTCCCTGGGCTGTTTCCCCTTCGGCCCCTTTGCACCGGCTAGGCCCTTTTTCTCAGGGCCCCAGCCCGGCAGGTACTGAGTGGGAGTTCCCTTCTGCTCCTCCCCGCCTGCCCAGCACTGCGCTGTCCTTGGTGCTAGTCTCCTCACACAGGGGACAGACCTTCACCCTCTGAAGGCCTGGGAGAGACTACCTGCTCCCTTCCTGGGCACCTATATAGGGGCTGGCCTAGCCCTGATTGGCTGGCTGTAATACTGGCCCTGATCAGCTGCGCAAGGCGGCAGCCACTCTGGCCTGATGTAGCCCAATCTGGCATGGGGGTAGGCACTGCCCCACCACAGTACCTTCCTTGCGTTTTGTGAAATCTGCAGTGAAAGTGTTCTTAAAATGAACAACATGTGCTGGGTCATTATCTGAGACTACTATAACATGATATATATGGCAGAATGCGGGTAAAACAGAGCAGGAGACATACAATTCTCCCTCAAGGAGTTCAGTCACAAATTTAATTAACGCATTAATTTTTTAACAAGCGTCATCAGCATGGAAGCATGTCCTCTGGAATGATGGCCAAAGCATGAAAAGGCATACGAATGTTTAGCATATCTGGCATGTAAATACCTTGCAATGCCGGCTACAAAAGTGCCATGAAAATGCCTGTTCTCACTTTCTGGTGACACTGTAAATAAGAAGAGGGCAGTATTATCTCCTGTAAATGTAAACAAACTTGTTTGTCTTAGCGATTGGCTGAACAAGAAGTAGGACTGAATGGATTGTAGGCTCTGAAGTTTTATAGTTTTGTTTTTGAGTGCAGTTATGTAAAAAAAAAATCTACATTTGTAATTTGCACTTTCATGACAAAGAGATTGCACTACAGTACTTGTACGAGGCAAACTGAAAAATACTATTTCTTTTGTTTATCGTTTTTACAGTGCACATATTGTTAATAAAAATAATATGCACTTTGATTTCAATTACAACACAATACAATATATATGAAAATGTAGAAAAACATCCAAAATATTTAATAAATTTCAATTAGTATTCTATTGTTTAACAGTGCGATTAAAACTGTGATTAATCACGATAAATTTTTTAATTGCGATTACTTTTTTTGAGTTAATTGCATGGGTTAACTGTGATTGACAGCCCTATTATTTAGCTCTTCACAGAACACAAGAACTAGGTGTCACTCGATGAAATTAATAGGCAGAAAGATTTTAAAAAAACAAAAGGAAATACTTCTCCACACAATACACAGTCAACCTGTGTAACTCATTGCCACGGGATGTTGTAAAGGCCAAAAGTACAACTGGGTTCAAAAAAGAAAGACTGATAAGTTCATGGAGGATAGGTCCATCAATGGATATTAGCCAAAATGGTCAGGGATGCAACCCTGTGCTCCAGGTGTCCCTAAACCTCCAACTGCCAGGAGCTGGGACTGGACAACAGGGAATGGATCACTCAATTGCCCTGTTCCGTTCATTCCTTATGAAGTATCTGGCACCGGCCACTGTCAGAAGACAGGTTACTGGGCCAGGTGGACCATTGGTCTGACTTAGTATGGCCATTCTTATGTTCTTCTAAACCAATAAAACAGGAAATAAGAAAAATAAAATCTGCAAGAGAGAGCAAAGTGGGTTTCTCCTCTGCTACATTCTAGCTTCACAAAATGGCAGCTGCCTCTACAGACGACAGACTCCTAGGAATTTAAAGGTGTAAGATGTAAATAATAGAACTGTAATAGTTTCGCATGCATGTGGAAGATGGCTCTATGGAAAACCATAAAAAGCTCTACAAAGAAGCATCTAAGCCTTACTTAAATAATCTATTCAAGTATTTTAAATGTAAGTATTTACCACAGGTAGCTTATATGTTACTTATCTTTTTGTTAGCAGACAAAAGAATTACAAAAGGGGGGGGGGAATCTGTTGTTTTTACTATAAACATACATTAAGTATTGTGCAGCCCTGGGTCATGTATTTCACATAAAACACAGTATCATAATACATGAATTTGCATCAATTCTGGTGTTTCAGTGTCTAAGGGCTTCTCCACTCATGAAAGTTATTGCAGAATAAATTATGGTGTAAATTTAAAGAAGAACAGCTATTCTCAAATAGGAGTGACTATGCTTGGAGTTATTCCAGAATATATTCTGGAATAACTCATGTTGGCAAGCCCACAGGGGTTCAGTACATGGAAGAGTACAGTGTTTCCTTTTCTTTAATATAAGAATGACTAAATATTTCAAACCACATTATAGAATTTAAATATTAAATAAGCATAGATCTACATTACTACAGAATATGTACAACTGGGTATTACTATTTGAGAAAATGGTTACTAACCTTTCGTAACTGTTGTTCTTTAAGATATGTTGCTCATGTTCATTCCATGCTAGGTGTGTGTGCACAGTTGCCAGAGATTTTTCCCTCACTGATATTCATATAGCTGGCTCTAATGCCCTCTGGAGCCCTGGATGTATGCGCCGGTGTAAGGGGCACTGCTGGCCCCAGACCCTCTCAGTTCCTTCTTGACAGTAACTCTGACAGAGGGGTAGGAGGGTGCATCATAGAATGGACATGAGCAACACATCTAGAAGAACAACTGTTTCGAAAGGTTAGTAAGGTTTTTTCTTCTTCGAGCGCTGGCTTGTGTCCATTCCACGCTAAGTGACTCACAAGCAGAACCCCTGGAGGGGACATGCTGATTGCAGCACTGCTCTCCCAAAACTGGCATCATCATGGGCCTGCTGGGTGATGGCATAGTCGGATATGAAGCTATGAATCAACAACCATGTTGCGGCTGTGTAGATATCCTGGATTGGTATCTGTAAAAGGAATGCTACTGATGAAGCCTGGGCTCTCATGGAATTAGTGGTCATGATGGCTGGAGCCAGAACCTTCACCTACTCGTAGTAAGCTCGGGTACAGGCGGTTATCCAAGATAAGATTCTTTGGGATGACACCAATAGCCCTCTCATCCTTTCCACTACTGCTACACAGAGTTGTGTGGACTTGCAGAAGGGTTTAGTTCTCTCAATATAGAAAGTGAGAGCCTGCCTTACATATGAAGCCAATGTTCCTCAGCAGTCTTGTGAAGTTTTGGAAAGAACAGGAAGAAAAATGCCCTGGTTTCTGTGGAACTGCAACACCTGCTTTGCTAGGAAGGCTGAATGAGGGCGCAGCTGGACCTTGTCCTTCAAGAACAGCATATAAGGGAGTTCTGATATCAGGGCTTTGATCATAGGGACCTTTCTTGGAGAGGTGATTGCCACCAGAAAGGCGACCTTCCAAGAGAGAAGCAGTATGAGGCATGATGCTAACAGCTCGTGAGCCTCGACAGGACCCAGGTTTAAGTCCCATGAGGGGATCAGATCATGAACCTGAGGGTAGAATCTTTCCAGCCCCTTGAGAAATCTATCATCTCATGGGAGAACACTGATCTGCCATTCACTGGAGGGTGAAAGGCTGAAATGGCTGCCAAGGGGACCTTAACAGAGAGAGAGCCAGACCTTGATGTTTTAGGTAGTCCAGGTAGAGCAGATAGTCCAAGAGAGACTGCAGAGAAGACCGGGATGGAGAGAGATTCCACTCGGAGGCCCAACAAGTAAAACATTTCCACTTGGCAGGTAAGTAGCCCTGGTGGAAGGCTTTCTGCAACCTATCAAGATTTGTCAAACCTGCTCTGAGCAGGCCTGCTTTTCAGGGATCAGCCACACAACAACCATGTTGTCAGGTGCAGAGAGGGAAGGTTCGGGTGAAGCTACTGGCCGTGGTCTTAAGAACTCAAGTTTGGGCGGGGTGGAGTGCGAGTGGAGCTGCCGCTGAGAGGTCCAGAAGCACACCAAACCAATGCTGGCATGGCCACACTGGAGCTATCAGGATAACCTTTGCCTTGTCCCATTTGATTTTTAGGAGGACCTTGTGAACCCAGGGGATCAGTGGGAAGGTGTATAGTAGGTGGTCTGCCCACGAGAAGAGGAAGGCATCGAAGAGGGAGCCTATGCTGTGCCCGTGCAGCAAACAGAACTGATGCCTTTTCCTGTTCTGTCTAGTGGCAAACAGGTACGTCTGGGGGGGCCCCCACTTCTGGAAGATGACACTGATGACCTCCAGGTGAAGAGACCACTCGTGGTGAGAGGGACAAGATCTACTGAGGTGATCCCCCAGTGCATTTCGGGCTCCCGGGAGATGTGACGCCCCAAGGTAAACGGCGTGTTTCATGCAAAAGTCCCACAGCTGGAGGGCCTCCTGGCACAGGGCTGAAGATTGAGCCGCTCCATGCTTGTTGATGTAAAACATTTACGCAGTGTTGTCCATCAAGACATGTGCTACTTTGCCTGAGATCTGGGGAAGGAACAATGGAAAGCCAAGCGTACTGCCCTGAGTTCCATGATGTTTATATGCAGGGAGGACCAGAGGCCCTGAGTCCTGAGACTGCTGAGTTGGCTCCCCACTCTGGTCTGATGCATCTGAGACTAAGGTTACCAATGGATGAGAGGCAGCAAAGGTTACCCCTTTCATTACAGATCCCAGGTCTCTCCACCAAGTCAGCAAAGTGAGGACCAGAGGCAGAATCATAAGTATCAAGTCCAGTTTCTGTCTGCTCAGGAATTAGACTGATGCCAGCCACATGTGTAGAGGTCTGAGACGTAGCCTTGCATACTACACCACGTAGATACGTGCCATCATGTGACCCAACAGTTTGAGGCAGATCCAAGCAGTTATTAGTGGGTGAATTGTGACCCTGGAAATCAGGTCTGACATAGCTTGGAAATGGGCTTCCGGTAGGGAGGCGTTGGCGTGGATCTAATAGAGCACTGCCCCGATGAACTCTATTCTCTGAACCGGGACCAGAGTTGACTTTTGCTCGTTTATCAACACACCCCGCACCTGGAAGGTGGTCCATACTGTGCTGATGTTGTGCTGCACCGGAGCCTGCAACCGACCTTTGATCAGCAAGTCTTCGAGGTACGGGTAGACTTGCACGCCTCAACGCCCGAGGAAGGCTGCTACCACTGCCATACACTTCATGAAGATTAATGGGGCTGCCAATAGGCCGAAGGGGAGAGCAGTGAATTGGGAGGGGCACTGACCCACTATAAACCTAAGGAATCTCCTGTGACCACAGAAAATAGAGATGGGGAAATAAGCGTCCTTTAAGTCAAGAGTGGCGTACCAATCTTCTAGATCCAGGGATGGAATGATGGAGGCCAGAGAGACCATACGGAACCTCAGTTTCTTGAGATATTTCTTGAGGCGACACAGGTCCTGGATGGGCCACAGACCCACTTTGGCCTTCAGGATTAGAAAATACCGCAAGTAAAACCCCTTCCCTCTCAAGGCTCGAGAAACCTCCTCCACAGCCCCCACATGTAGGAGAGCTTGCTCCTCCTGGATGAGAGGCTGCTCATGAGCCTCTCCTGGGGGAATTTTGTGCCACTGTGCCTATGCAGAATTTATGTCCCCTGCAGATTTTTTTGCTTCCCTGCAGAAAAATAACTTTCTGATGTGGAAGCAAAGGGAAACCACAACAGCAGTCATACAATCCTCCTCAGCAGTATGTTCTAGGTGCCCAGGAGAGCAGGTAGAGAGGTAAATCACTGTGGGGCAGGGGCGGGACTGGAGAAGACCTGGCTGATGGCTCCTACCCTGTGCCAGGCTCAGCTTCTAGTCCTGGCTGGGCTGGGGAGGACAGGACTTCCTCCCCCTTGCATGGCATCTGGGGCTGTGTCAGACCCACCCCCAGATTTCTCCCCAGGCTGTGGGAAGCTCTGCAAATTCTTCCCTCCTCTCCCCCCACCCTCACGCTTCCTGCGCCCATTGCTCCTCAGCTGCAGGGGGAGGGACTGCTGTACAGGGAGCTGCTCCCCCATCCACCGAACCCCCGTACATCCAGACCCCCTCACCAAGCCTCACCCCGCCACACACACCCAGAACCCCCCCGACAAGCCCCAATCTCCCTGCATCTGGACCATCCCAACAAACCACCCCACCCTACTGAGCCCCAGCCATCTGCACATGGATCCCCACCCCATGCACCCCCACTCCCCCAGCATCTGGAACCTCCAGTGAGTCCCCCACACCCAGACCACCCTGCCGAGTTCCTTCCCCCAAACATCCAGACCCCCCAACCCAGCTGAACCCCAACCACCTTCACCTGGACACTCCTGCAGAGTTCCATTACCATTGCATCCAGAAACAAGCCCCTGCCACCGCACCCAGATCCCCCACTGAGCCACCCGCACCCAGATTCCCCCACACAGAGCCCTCTCAACCCACACCTGGATCCCCCCACACGAAGCTTCACCACTGAGTCCATATCCTGGGGGGGAGGGGGAGAGGGGGAATTGCAGAGTGATCTTCCACCTCTGTCTCCACTTTTATTTGACAAATAAAATTTGCAGAATTTTGCAGAATTTTAAAATACTGTGTCAATAATTTTTAATTTTTTGGCGCAGAATGCCCTTAGGAGTATCATGAGAAGTGTCTCTGAAGAGGGACAGGAGAGTGGGGTGGGAGGGAGGTGTGGATGAGAATTGAAGGACGTAACCGACTATTAACATACCCAGGACCCAAAGGGCCAATATTATATATATGACCACACTGGCTGAAGGCCAATAGGTGGTCCAAAAAAATAAAAAGAGGGGACGGATCCAGAGCCGAGACTGGTATAATGCCTTCAGGTGTACCTTCAAAAGGCCTACGAGGCCCCACTGAAGTATCTATGAGAGCCCAAGTGGGAGGCTAAGGTAGAAAAAAGGGGTTGTTGTCATTTGTAACCATTCCCCTTTCTTTTTTAGGGCTCCTGCCTGGGAGGTGCCAAGAACCTGGGAGGCTGCTGGGGTCTGAAGTGCTTCCTGGAGGCTGGCAGTGTGTAAAGGCCTAAGGAACGAACAGTGGACCTCGAGTCCTCCAAGTCCGTCTGCTCAGAAAACAGCATGGAGCCTCCAAATTATGTCCTGGATGGACTGCTGAACCTCATGAGGAAGGCCAGATGATTGAAGCCATGAACAGCGCCTCATGGTGACTGCTGATGCCATAATCCTGGATGCTGAGTTGGCCGCATCCAGAGCCACCTGAAGGGAGGTCCTGACCATAGTCTTACCATCCCTAAGATGGCCGCAAATTCCTCCCTTGATTCCTGTGAGAGTCTTTACATTTGGACAGCAAGTACCACAGATTAAAATCATATCTCCCCCAGCAAAGCCTGTTGGCTGGAGATACATATTTGGAGACTGCCCATCAAATAAACTTCCGATCCAAAAAGGTCCAATCTCTTAGCTTCTTTATTTTTGGGGTAGCACTCAAATGTCCCTGTCTGTCCCACTCATTTGCCACACACACTACCAAGGATCCCCAAGGGTGCGAGTAAAGGTAGTCAAACCTGCTTGCTGGGACATAGTATTTCTTCTCTGCCCTCTTTGAGGTGGGGGGTAGAAAAGAAGGGGTCTGCCACAGTGTCTTAAAGTGCCCCAACACTGCTTTGTTTATAGGTAAGGCCACTGTGGAGGGGGCAGCAGTAGCCAGGATGTCGATCAGGCTGTGTGTCGACTCCTTAAGCTTCTCCACCTCCAGACCCAAGTTTGTCGTGACCCTTTCCAGGAGGTCCTGGTAGGCCCTGAAGTTGTCTTGAGGGAGCAGAGTACTAGGGCCTGCAACCGCCTCATCTAGGAGGAGGAGGAGGCCTGTGATGGGGGAGGGGCTCCCTCCTCTTCTCTGCTATCGTTACGTCCATTGTGACCATCTCCTGGACTTCGGCAGAAGTTGGGGTCCAGTGCCTCATGGGAAGAGGCAGAAACCCACCTTCCTGATACCACTGTGTATGAGCAGTGGGAAGGGGGCTCCAGTACCGGGAGAAACCCCCAGGGTTTCCAATACTGCCACTGCATCAGCCAGTGGCCCAGTGGCCAAGCGATGATAGGAAGGCCAGTATCAACGTTTGGAGGTCCGGAGGCTGGGTCCTGGTGGGTCTTGGATGGAGTGAAGGATTTCCCCCCGGATTCCAAAGAAGATTCGTCCCTGGGAGACCATGATGGTGCAGTACCCATTTCTGCCACCAAGTGGTACCGAAAGATTGGGGACCGGTGTCAAGATGGTAACCAATGTATTGCTAGCATGGAAGGCTTGCCTCTGGACGGTGCCGCTGTGGTCGCTACCGGGATGGAGCTTGCCGGACCTTGTTCCCTTCTGACCCCGGTCACCTTAGCCAGTGGGAGTCCTTGAGGGGTCAGCAAGAACAGGAGGGACAGTAGGTCCTTCTCCATCTAAAAGGCCTCCAGTGTCGAGGGAGTCAGCAAATGTCTGGCCCCACAGCTGCTCCCGGGAGTTGGTGGTGGGTCCTGTACCAGAGTCAGCACTCTAGCAGGAGTCTGCAGCACCATCAGTGGTTCTGGGGAGGACAAGTGGCCCAGCATGGGTCTCACTACACCAGTCCCTCCCTACTTGTCTCTCTTCATCACCAGAGAACATCCTCTCTCAGTGCACTGTTTCTTATGTTTCTTGTTCAGTATTGGAGATGGAGAAGAGTGCCGGGAAGAACACAGTGCCAGGGGAGCACTCCAAATGGATGCCCAAGTACTCAGCCCCAATTTGGAGTGGCTCAGCTCCAAGACCGGTCCAAGACCGCCTCCATAAGAATGGCTTTCAGTAGAATATTCCTGTCCTTTCTGGTGTGGGGTTTGAAGTCCCTGCAGATCTAGCATTTCTCTTTGACATGAGACTCTTCCCAGATACTTTAGACAGCTAGGATGCGGGTCACTAACTGGCATCAGCTTGGCACCAAGAGGCATAAGGCTTGAAGCCCAGGGCATACCCAACCCATGGGGCAAAAAGTCCCTTAATGACAGGGACAATCATTAACACTACTATATACACTAACTCTAGAAACTATACTGATTATGAACAGAGAAAGTCCAACCACTGAGAAAGAAACCTTGCCACAGCAAGAACCAACGTTCCCACAACCATCACGGTCAGGCAGTAAGAAGGAACTGAGAAGGTGTGGGGCCGGTTGACCCCCCTGATACGGGCACATATGCACATGGCTCCAGAGGGCGCTAGAGCCAGTCCTACAGATACCACTGAGGGAAAAATCTCCAGCAACCGTGCATGCGGCATGCACACCCCTATCACGGAATGGACATGAGCAAGCACTCGAAGAAGAATAATTAACACACTGTATATTGTTACTTATCTAAGTAAAAATGCCCCAGTTATTAATAAAGGTGCCTTGGTCCCTACTTTGCTGGTCTAAACACACAGTTGACTGGTGGGATTTTAAACAAATTTAGTTTAATTGTTGCAGTTGTGTGTGTCAATACTTTAAGCGATTTAAATCTAAATTACAATTTACAAGTGCAAGCTAAACCGCTATAACTAGTTTTAAACAGATTTGTGCATCCACACAGTTTTGCACCAGTGTAACTACACTGATAAATTAAATCACTGCAAGTTTGTGCTTAGACAAGTCTGAAGCATACTCATCCTAAAGATGGAGCTTTCAAAACAAAACCAAGAAAAAATTCAGGAATTTCAACTCCCTTCTCTGTGCAAACAAGTTGGGTCAGGTCCTCAGGCCCTCTTCCAGATGTTTTTTGCTCTACTGCTCAGACAGTGCAAAGTAGCCGTAATGTGGCAACTGGAGACTCTTCAGGTGTAGGGGAATCTCCAGCAAGCATAAAATTGGCATAGACAGTGCCATCTGGCCCTCTGGCCACCTGTCAGGGGTTACTATTGGCTGCCCCGAGGCTTCGCTAAATCACAGCATAGACTGAAACAGTCTCAGAGCCAGTCCCAGGACTGGAAGAGCAGAGAGGTGTCTGGGAGCCAACTTTTCATATCCTCCCTCTCCAGTCCTATGTTAGTTCTGAGCATAGCTCTGCCAGATCCCAGGATCTAGCCCTGAGGTTTGTAAGATCAGTCTAATCATCATACATCTCAACAAAGACTTCAAAAATCTTTTTCTTCTCTTCTTTACTTTCTCACCCTTTCCAAAGCCATAACAAAACGTTTGGCTCCTCTTTGACTGCAGACTGCCAAGTTCTATAAACTGACCAAAAGGCTGGCAATCAGAATGCAGAAGTCTAGTTATAATATCTACAGCTTAATGTCTATTTTTATATATAAAGTTAGCATGAACATTTGAAAATATGGTTTTTACTATACTGTATTTTTTTTAAAAAGAGAAATTATCTAAATTCCCTTTAAAATTTCAGACTCTCCCTCAGGTAATTTATAGCACATGAAACAGACTTTACAACATACTTTCTCCCAACACCATGGGATTTGCAAGTCAGTATGCTGCACATAAAAGAGTAGAATAAATTAGTCTGTTCTTATCCTACTGCTTTTGCTATTTCTCTCAGCTGACAGAGACGGGCCAAGCTCCTGGTGTTTCACTAGTGCTATGGTGCTGCTCACTTATTGTTCTAAAGGCAACATTCTTAAAATCTATTTAGCAGTATGTCTTTTAAAAATAGGGGCACAAAATCTAGTGTTGGGTTCAGGATAATTATAGAAGATACAGATGGTGCAAGTATCCTCTTACACAGTGTTTCTGATCGTATGACAAAGAGAAAACTTAAACTTTACTTACATTTGGCTTAAGAAAACTTCCCTAGTGGGTTATTCCTATTGCATCTTGGAACTACAGTAAATACCCAATATAGACAAATTTGGCTAAGCTGGCAAAGGAAGATGTAATTACACTTGCCTGTGCCAGCTGAACCCCTTATGCCTGAATGATATTCAACCTTCTTTAGAGAGAAATTAATGTTTCTACCTCTGTCAGGTTTCTGCCGGGGTAACAATTTCATTGTGCACTGGTGCCTCAGACACTTTACTGCTTACATCTTCTCTAGAAAGCTGCTCCATTAGCTGACTCTCCTGGCATGCTGTGTATGCCTTTCCTGGCAATGCCATCCGCTTTTTGTGTTGTATCAGTCCCTGCAACTATGCCTTGCCCCAAGAGTTGCATTACAGCAAAACCAATGAAATTCAGTCCCCTGGTGGAGTTTCCATCCCAAGGGAATTCTACCACCATTTACATTAGCATAAGCAGCCTGTGAATCTAGTCCAGTGTTTTCAGCACATCACAACAGGAATTCTTTTATCCCAGGAATGTTAGAAAATGTATTGGGTTCATCTCAGATATTCAAAAGACTGATTATACTGGTCCAAATTATACAGTGCGAAACTCAGCTCTCTGGAGAGGGCCAGTAAAAGCTGTATGCCCCACTTAAGTCCCACTCGAGCCTTGGAGTGTCAATTTCACCTGCAGTCCTTACTCAACCAAAATTCTCATTAAAATTGGATCATTTTTACATATAGACAACAGGATTTGGCCCATTATAAACAAATTCCCACACCTGGAAAAAATTATCATAATTGAATTTGTAATGGAAAATGTTATCTAAAAATACAGATTTAGTACCACAAATAGGACAATCATGCACCCTTTATATGTATGCAATTCCTATTGGGAGTTTTGACTGCGTGAAGACTGCAGGAGTCAGCTTGTGTTTGTGCTAAAATTTAATCTCATGAAACAAGTTTTAAGGTTGAGAAATGTATTACTGAGTGTTTTATTTGGTCCTTTGCCCTTGTCTGATGTTGAATAATATTCCATAGTGCAAGGGGATTTCTTATCCCAGAGAGGATTTTATTTGGAGATCAGCTTTCCATTTTTCCATACAGGAATTTTTCATGTTATCAAATTCATTTGTAGCTGCCAGAGAACAGACTCAGCACATTAATGTGGTAGTTGGTTGATCCTGTTGAACCTATTTCAAATCCCAAAAAAGCCAGACTGAGGATTTGTGTTTTATAGAGGGTTATACATATGCAACTAGATTTTTTCTGTTAAGTAGGACAAAAAAAAGTAGAGAAGAGTGCAGACGTTTCTCCTACTTAAGAACATAAAAATAAACAATGGGAATGAGGCTATTCCTTCTATGAAGGTTAATTATTTTTGTGGTATAGGTAGCATGTGCCAGTTATAATTTCTTTTCTGTGTACTGCATCTTTAAATGGAGTGACGTCCACCTCCCCCCAACTACAGAGGCAGCAGGCATTTTGTGTTTAGGAGCCAACTGCTAATTGGCACATGAGTTCCATCAATGGCTGCTGCACAGATGAGGAACTCCCAGCTGTTTAAGTCCCTCAATGATCTCTGGCACACTGGCCACCTTGATCGCACATTCCTGCAGCACATTATCTATTGACCTGCAAACCTCCACCATAGCAACATCCCCAATAGACTTCCAAGCCTCAAATTGGCCCATCTGACTGGTAACTAAGGTAGCAAGCCACCTTCCACAGGGAGACCGGCAATCTCTTTTCCATGGTGAGAGGAGCCCTCATCCTCATGGCATGGCGCTCACTGCACTGCCAAAGCAAAGAAGCACAGAAGAGCCTCTTTTTTCATCTCAAAGTTATGTGGCCAATGCTGCTTGAGAATAGTTTTGTCCCACCTGTCTGTGATCATAGTCCAGGCACAAAAGTGACATGTCACCCTATGAAGTTGATCTGCCAGCACAGTGGAGAGCCATCTCCTAGGATTGTGATGAAAGCACAACCATTGCATCATGATTGCATCAGCAAACTTGTCTCTGGCTCTCAGCAAGTACCAGAACATCCTCCACTGCCTCGGCGGTCTGCTCACTGCTTTATAGAAGCTCCATCAGAAACCTTTCTTGCTGTGCAATGGGCAAGAGCTAACTGGTCATCCTGGCCACCATCCTGAGAAAAGGACTAGGCAACAGCACTGGCACCAGGAGACTTGCAGGAATATGACCTCATTTCCTACAATTCCCCAGGTCTCCCTGAAGCTTTCCAAGCTCTCCCAAAAGCCACAGCTTCAGGAAGCTATTTTGGGAAATTAGGGAGAGGGACCCAAATGCCAGTGCAACTGCAAAAGTATAATGCAGCACCAGGGTGGTCATGGGGCAGAACTGTACTTGACCTGAACTTCAAACACCATGGCTTGAATGGAGACATGGCACAGTAGTTACATCAGTGTTTTCCCACTAGTTCCAAAAACAAGGCCTTACGCAGGAGTACTTTGTGCACTCTTCTTGATCTTACCTTTGTGGTTTTATTGTCATTCTTGTAATATTAAATATAAAATAAAGGCCATTCATACTGAATGTACTGAAAAGAATAAAAAAATTGGCAACAAAGAGCTTGAAGAAAACAAATAAGCCGAGAATAGATCTCCTGGTTAAAAAGAAGAAAAAACATAAGGAAAATAAAATGGCCACCTACAGAAATATGGGAGTTTTCTAGATTTAAAGAAGAACAATTTGAATCAGGTCTTCAGATAACAGTGCAGTATTTTCTACTTATGCTATAGAAGACAGTTTGGAAGGAAAATAATACCAGGTTTTCCAACATTGGTGGGACATTGGCAATGCACTAAAAACAAGTCATTACAGATTCAAGAATCAGATATAAAAGCTTTCATTAATGTTTTTCCCTTATGATTTTTTCTTTAACAACTGAAAACTCTTCTTGTTACATGTTACAGCTTTTCAAAAAGGGATCTCACATTTATCACACCATACTGAAAGGCTAGACACACATCCTTAGATCTGTTTATTTCACCATATAAGACAAGACTCTTTGTTGCAATTTCTAATAAATCAGACAATTTATTTGATTGATACTGTGTATATTTGTAACAAATTCTAAATATAATCTAATTATGCAGTTTGGTTTCCCCTGTTTTCCAGTTATTTAACCCTTTCTAGTTTTAGTCCAGGAATCAAGTTAATTTTCCTTGGACCGTACTCAGTGCTATGAGGTTTTCCCTGTAAGGTGTCAAGCCAAACTGAAATGAATTGCTTATTATAGGTGATCTCAAACTACAGACACAGTCAATAAATATTTTTAAAACCTACATTCTCCTGTTACTGTAATATAGTTTTATGTTAAGCTATTTCAGTGATTTTCCAATTCCTTCTCCATGGCATGTAGATATTCCATTGAATCATCCAGAATTCATTAAAAAAAAATGAAAACAGACCTATATGACACTAGTACTGAATTAAAGCCATATGGACAAATTCTCCCCTCTGGTAGGGTTCGACAGGTGTAATTGAGGGCAGGATTTAGCCCAGAAAGTTTTTAACATAAACTTAGAATATCTGGAGCGAAATCCTAGCCTCACTGAGGTCAATGGCAAAACTTCCATGGACTTCATCGGGGCCAGGATTTCACACTGGCTCTTCTTCAAAAATATCCAGCTGTAATGCATTCCTGATCACCAAGCACTCAAACCCACAATGTGCTGAGCACATCTAAATGCGTTGGTGGACTGGAGACAGAGTACTTCCTCACCTTGCAAGATCAAGCCCTGTTTAAGCGTTAGCAACAAGTGTGCATACAGTATCCAGCATTTCTCACTAATCACATTTCACTTAACTTAGACTGACACATCAATTTCCAAACTCCACACGTAATTTATAGTCTGTTTCTGCAATAAAAACATCAGATTCACAGTTTCTGTTTGAGGCATTTACATGAACAAAACACAAAGGCCCTGATCCTCAGGACCTGCAGTTTGATGTTTAGCACAATGCTAGGGGGCACAAAGCAGTCTTAACAAGGCTCAAGATCTGACCCAGATCTGCAGTGCTGGCCACAATCACAGAGAGGACACTAGATTAGTTGGACGAGAAGTTTGATTCAGTATGGCTGTTCCTATGTCTATTTTCTGCACTCTTACATTTAATTCATGTTAATTCTTTCTAGAAAGAGAATTCATTATCATACATCTTAATTATCAAGACACATGTATGCACTAGCATCCCAAGTGAGCACACAATCGTATTGTCCTTGTATCCTTGTCCTGCCCTTCCCAGTCATCTCTCTTTGTTGCCATCCCCTGCTGTTGTCCTCAATCTAAAGTAAACTTCTGGGCAGCGAAGCAGCCATTATAAAATTATTATCACTCATTAATATAGCTCAAAAGCCTGCAAGGCACCTCACAGGAAGACAGAGTCCCTGCCCCCAAAGACCATACAATCTTATCTGTTTCTCAATATTAATAGTGAAAAATATTACTGCATGTGAAATAAACGTCTGGTTCAATATCAGTTGTGAGAGGATGGAAAGCTATATCCACTGTTTAAGCAAAAGCTCTAAGAACAAGCATTAGGGCACTATGATTTTTTAAAGTCATTTAAAGGACAAAGTGAACATCCCTATGTAGGAAAATTTATGGGACAGACCCTCAGAAGGCATAAGTTGTCACAGCCCAATGACTTCAACTATGCTACAGCAATTTACACAAGTTGAGGATCTGGCACTATTTGCCTTTGTTCCCTTATAATATAAACAGAATTAGCTGTAATCAAAGTAATCTCTTTTTATTTCAGTTAAAAAGAGTGATCAATGAGATCAGCACTTCAGGCCTTTCATCTTTTTCAAGATGCTTTTCCGGAGGTTTTATTCTTATTCAGCACATAATTACATTGTTTTATAATGAGATCTAAAATTCTGGTTCACTGTGAAAACTTCACTGATCAAAGATTGTTTACAGTAGAGTACAACATTGGTACCACAGAAGCACATGGTTAACATTATTGTGCTCTGAAATCTATTGATAATTCTGATGGCCATAACAACAAGCTTATAGAATTAACACTGTAACACAAGAACTATCAACAGAACTGAATTAACTACTCTGTGAAAATGTAAGAGTCCAAAATAAAAAATAAATATGGAATATGAATATAATGTGCATATTATTAAAACTGTTTAACTTGACTATACATGCAGTTTAAATGATCTTTTCTTTCATAATTGCCGATAGCAGAAGTTTAAAATTACCCGTGAAAGTTAAACATACAGTAGTCTTTATTTATTATTAATAGTAGTACTAAAATAACAAAATGTTTCACTTATACAGCATTTTATAGCCAAGGTTTTCAAGGCATTTACAAACATTAATCAATGAAGCCTCACAAGGAGATAATAATAAGGCATCAAAATGTTAATGCCAACATTTTCAAAAGTAATTTTTAATTTTGCATCTCTCATTTTTGGGGTGCCTAGCTTTAGACATCCAAGGTCTGATTTTTATAGGTGCTAAAAATATAAGTGCCCCAGTTTAAGCCATTGGCACTGCAGGTACTCAGCATCTCTAAAACACAAACTCTGAGCGTCCAAGGTTGGACAATCAAAATTACAGGACACTTCTGAAAATGTGTGTCAGTGGCAGAGCGAGAAAGAGACTTCAGAATTCTCCACTCCCAGCTGGGTGCTCTAAACACTAGACTATTCTGCCTCCACTCCAAAAAGCTAAAATAAAAAGTAAATCTACTACACTATTAGCACGCAGAGGAGCAACATACCCATTATTATTTCAACTATTTTAATTCACCTGAAATGTAGTTTTGTGTGACTCACTATAATGAAAAATGCTTTTAATAATGCACCATTTTATAATCAGAGAATAGTGTCCCTCTATAGTGACTGCAACCTTTCAGCAGATGGCATTTAGCTACAACCCAGCAGGATGTTCAATAACATATAAAATTACCTTGTGTGCTTCCGTGCCTTTTTTCTTATGAAATGTTGGTGCTCTCCAGAAGGCAACAGTCAGAGTTCTATAAAAGATGTAATACCCCACATTAAAATAGGACAAATTATATTGCTTGCCAAGCAGCCTAAGACTAAGAAAATATCATATTTGCACAATGAAAATTTCCAAACAAAACCAAAAGTGAGTGTCGTTAAACTGTCATCATTGTTTAGAAAGAGTGAAAAGTTTGGAAAGCAGATTCATACCCCTAGACTCACTAGGAACCTG
Organism: Eretmochelys imbricata; assembly: GCF_965152235.1. Taxonomy (NCBI): domain Eukaryota; kingdom Metazoa; phylum Chordata; order Testudines; family Cheloniidae; genus Eretmochelys; species Eretmochelys imbricata. Next base: position 191,582,011 of record NC_135574.1, on the reverse strand, counting down.
ATCCTAAAACCACTGAAGTCAATAGTCCTATTTACTTCAACGGGCTTTGAATCAGGCCTTATAAGAATTAGGATGACTAGAGAGTCCTGGAAACAGACTTTGAATCAAATGCCAGGTAAATGTTACCATGTTTCATTGTTATGGGGATGTCCTATCAGCACTATGGGTCTCCTGAGAAGAGCATACAGAGGCCTGACCAATGTCCAGAGCAATACTGTCCTTTGCTTTTAGAGGGTGAATCTATTAAGTGCATCACCAGGAATTCATTGTCTGTGGATGGAACCCATCTAACTACAACATACCCACTGAGACATGCCACTTTGTTTTGTTTATAACAACAAAATTCAGTCAACCTAAGCAAGTGCAACAACTGTAATTCATGTGTGATATGCTAATTTTTGCAGTTATATGGGCACTTTTTCATGCATACATCTCAAAGCACTTTGCAGAGGAGAGTAGGTATTATTATTCCATCTTGTGGATGAGGAAACTGAGGCACAGAGGCATGAAACACCTTGCCCAAAGACACAGCAAGTAAGTAGCACAGCTAAGAGTAAAACCCAGCTCTAATGAACTACCAGTCCTGTGTTGTATCCATTGCTCCACTCTGCTGTGATACCTACCTGTACCAAGAAAACACATTTTACAGTGTACCAGGGATATGAATTTTGTGTTATCTTCTCAATCTTCTGCTATTCTATTTTTTATAGTTTTGCCTCATCCTTATGTCATTTTTCTTTTCATGAATTAAAAAGTTTGCATGCTTTTACTGAATTGTTAAAAACATCAAACCACATAGCACCTCGGGCCAGATTTTAAAGATGCAGATAGGTGCCTAGTGGGATTTTCAAAAGCACCTAAACAAGTTAAGTGCCTGTTTTCAATGGGAGTGAGACACAGACCTGCTTAGGCACATTTGAAAATCCCACTAGGTGCCTATTTGTATCTGTCAGTGTCTAAATCTTTGAAAATCTGCACTATCGTTGTTATAATATAAAAAGGCAATTTAATTTTGTAACAGCTTTAGGTAAAGTTAGCAGAGTCCACCACGTTTTTTTAAAAGGATTGAAGTTAGTCATGCTCATGGAGAAAAATAAATCTAAATAGATGGGTATTTCAAGCCCCACAATTCAACATTACTATTAAACCTCTTGGAATAAGTAAGCATCACACATTAAGACATACCATAGTGTCTCAGGGAAGTTTGCACTTTCTTGAAGCATTGGGACCAGCACTCCTCAGTGCATCTACGATTCAGCTGGCTCTTCCTGGAGAAATCCCAGAGGGTTTGGAAGCTGGGAGGAGAAGCTGCACGACTGCACTGAGGGAGGAATCTAGCCAAGGCTGGACATCCGGAAGGGGGTAACTGCAGAATCTAGCCAAGGCTGGACATCCGGAAGGGGGTAACTGCAGTAAATAGGGAGGAGGACACACTGTTGCTATGAGGCAGGTGGGAAGTTTATATAATGTGCAACTTAAACATTTGTATATGACCTGAGACTAAACATAAGAAATTTTAGGCCCCAACTTGGCAAATCACTAACACACATGCTTATTGGGGGCCTTAATACAAAAGGAAAACGTTAGAGGAAGTTATGAACATCTTAAAGAAACAATCTGAAATGGAATGACTTGTGTAAACATAAAGTTAAGGCAAAAGATAAATAGCTTGATTCTCTGCTATCTTGCCCCTTAAATAGTCATATACACCTGTGTAAAGCTGGGGTAAAATTCTACCACTAGTGTAAGTTCCTGGAGAATTCTGATTTGGTCACATGTTCCACTTGCTTTGCACAGGTGTACAAAGGTGAAGGGCAGAGGAGAATCACGCCAAATATATAGAATATTTTCAGAGGCAATAGTTGGACAAACTCAAGAGGTAGGCAAATACCTATCTTGGCTACACCAGTACCAAATTCATTTTATTCAACTTTTAGCCCACCATTCATTTCTTTTATACATTTTGTAATTCTTTTCAAAGAACTATAAGAAAAGGATAGCATGAAATTCTAAATATGCAGAAATAAGTCATTATTTTGTTATTTTTTTTCTTATTCCATATTCCACTGATGGAAACAGCCAAATAATGTTTGTGAAGTAATAAAAGAACAGATGACAACACACTCTTCAACATTTATACTAATAATAAATAATATTTTGCATTCAAGTATATAGTGCCTTTCACCGGAAGAACTCAAAGGACAAAGTATAGTGGTAGGCAATTATAACTCCTGTTTTTAAAATGGGTAAACTGATGCACAGAGATATAAAGTGACTTGCCCAAGGTTACTAAGGGTGAAATGCACTCCACCCTAGTGTTGAGTCACTGGATCCTGCAACCCCTTCCCTAGCTCACCCTCTTTGTGGCTTTGCATGCTGGCTTATCAAGGGCCACTAGAGACCCCTTCCATCGGGTGCTGAGCCTAGACAGGCAAACTTTGTGGGGCTGGGCCACCCTCAGTCTCCCACATAGTCTCTATGCATACTTTGGCTTAAGTGGCAAAGAGGGCCACCACAAATGGATCTCACCAACAACAGGAATAGAACCCAGATCTCCATCCCCTGCTCTAACCTCTGGAACTGTGGTCCACAAACTGTGGGGCACGCCCCCCTAGGGGGACGTGGAGGAACATCCTGGGGCCCATGGTGCAGCCCAGGCCAGCACCCATGGGGGGGGCAGGGAGGGAGGGACACCCAGCCCTGCCCTGCTCCCAGGTCCGCTCCTGCCCCACCTGCAGCCCCATCCCAGCTGCCAGTCCCCACTCCCAGCCCCTACTCTTGGCCGCCAGACCCCAGACCCCACTCTTGGCCCCCTGCCCCCACTCCCAGCCCCGCTCTCAGCCCTAGCCGCGACTCCGCTCCCAGCCTGGGGGAGCACGGACACATTCCATTACTGGTAAGGGGGGGTGGGCGCGAGAGGAAAAGTTTGAGCACCACTGCTCAGTGTTTCTCAAATGCAGCCACAGTGGCCACCAAAAGCTTTTCTTGCAGCCACAGCCTCCTGGGTAGTGATTGGGGGAGGACAAAGCAGCAGCCCCTCCTCTGGGGCTGCCAGGAGGGGTTGGGCCTTACCCCACTTTGGAGCCACAAACACCTGAGGAGCAGACAGCCAGTGTGAGTTCCCCACCTTCCTGGGGCAGTGGGGGCTCAGGCTGCTGGCTTCAGCCCTGGTGTGGCGGATGGCAGGCTCCAGCTGCATGGCAGTGGGCTCCTGCCACAGGCTCTGACCATGGGGCTTTGGGTTCTGGGCTTTCACTACTCAGCAGTGGGCTCCATCCCGCGACCACAGGACTCCATCCCACTCTCGCCCCTGCTGCCTCCCTATCCACCTCCCCAGCCAAGTCTTTATTTGTTCCCTGGCTTGCCAGGGCTGAGTGAGTCTGCTGTGAAAAGTAATATTTGTATATTTGTTAATATCACTTTTCACTACCTCTCAGCTAACTAACAGGTCCACTGCTGTGAAAAGTGATATTAACAAACATACAAATATCACTTTTCACAGAAGCAGATTTACTAGCTAGCAAGTCTAAAAATGCAGCCAAAAAATCAAAAGAAACCATAAAAAAAGACAAAAACATGCAAAGCATCTTATTAGTCTTTCTATTCTGTTTAGCTCCAGTAAAGAATAGACATCTGTACATTATTTTTATTATTGAGTCTGAAAAAACCCTACATAAATAAATTACAGTATATACTCGATCACAAGCCAATTTGTTTATAAGCCGACCCCCCCCATGCTCCCCAAGATGGAGAAGTAAAAATGGAAAAATTTTATGACCCACTCTTAAGCCGACCCTATAATTCAGGAGTCAGCAAACTTTGTCTCCTGGGCCACCAGGATAAGCCGCTGGAGGGCCGAGATGGTTTGTTTACCTCAAGCGTCCGCAGGCACGGAGGTAAACCTAAGTAAACAAAGTGTACCAGTGCACCAGCTGCTTACCCTGACGGGCCAGGACAGCAACTGGTGGGGAAATTTTTTTTTTGGCGGGGGGGGGAGAAGCTGGGGGTAAGGGAGCAACCCCTGTGACCACCCTGCACATGACCCCACCCCTAGCCCGCGACCCCCAGACCGTCCCCATCCCATCCCTTCCCACCTTAGCTGGAACGGGCCAGGGGAGGATGAGCTGCTCTAGCGGGCCAGACCGGGCGGCGCGGCCGCATCTTCCAGTGGGCTGGGTGGGCTGGCTCAGCCACAGCGTGCTCTGGCGGGCCGGGCAGTGCGGCCACAGCTTGCTCTGGGGGGCAGGACCGAGCGGCACGGCTGCAGCCTGCCAGCCCCGGAGCTGCAGCTACTTCAGAGGCTGGTGGGAGAGCAGCCTGGCCAGAAGCGGAGAGACTCTGGCCCCGCCTCTTCCCTTCTGGCTGTGCTGCCACTCCTTGCCCCCTCTGTTTGGGGTGAGGGCTGTGTCCCACCTCTCCCATTCTATACCCATTCATAAGCCGCCCCTTCTCTGATGCTTCCCTTTTTTACTAAAAAAATTCAGCTTATGAATGAGTATATATGGTACTATGATTTGGACAGATTCATGTGCATATTTATTTGTTTTTTCTTAAAGTTAATTAAGTATTTTAGGAAAAATTGCCAAGCAGCCACCAGTTAGAGTTGGTGGTCTCAGAGTGTGGCTACCCAAAAAAAAAATTGTTGTGAGAACCCCTGCTCTAGAACAAAAAGCCTCACAAAACATCCTTCTGTTTGGATTTATTTTTGACAATCTTGTTAACCATCTCAGCATAGAATGCACAGTCTTTCCAGGGCACTACTGAGGCATTTTAGGGAAGCTTGCCCCATAACTGCCCATACTGTACTGTTCTGTGATTTTCCACAATCACCTTTTTTTAGGCAAGAACTAGAGCAAATACATGGACTTTGCACTTATATCTGATGCTCCTGGGAGGAATTCAGTGCAAAAAAATTAAAAATTCTGTGCACAATATTTTAAAATTTTGCAAAATTCTGCATAATATAATCACGCCAGTTTCAATTATTTTGGTAATTTATTTCAAAATACCTGTCGGCAAGTATGTCTAACAATAGATAACATAAAACATTCAGGAAATGTTTTTTGACAAATAGATTCCTTACTAGCATATTAATACAGAACTTTGAGTAATAATTCAATTAAACTACAATACAGAAACATATTTCCTGTGCCACTCAGAAGCAGTGCAAAGGCTTTGGGGAATCAAAGGTAAGGGTGGAGCTGAGGGAGAGGGAAGTAATTGCTGGGCAGGATCCTGGAAGTGAACCTGGAGGGTTGTTGGGTGTGGGTGGGAAGTATGGAACAGGGGTTTTTTTGGCAGGAGAAGGGATTGTTAGGGAATTGGGGAGCCTCCCTCATGCTGACCCTGGCTGACCCCTAGCCTCACGCATTCAGTCAGGCACATCTGCTCCTGCCCCATGTGTTCCTGCACTCCCTCTCCCGCATCCCCATTTGTCCCTGCACCCTATCTCTTGTCCCCATGTGCCCTTGCATCCCCAGTCACCCCTCCCCCATCCCCATGTGACCCTGCACTCCCACTCAGCCACCCCTACCCCTTGTCCTCATATGTCCCTGCACCCCCACTCCCATTCAGCCCCTGCACTAGCCTGCCCCTCACTAGCCCTTCTGAATCCCTGTCTGTGACCCCCAGCAGCCCCATGTGCCCTGCTGTCTGTTCCCCCGCACCACCCATATCCTGTGGCTCCTCACCTGGCCCTGTGGGCAGGGCACTGTGAGGAACACAGCCTCTCCCCATCCCTCTCTGGGGCTGGTTGAGCCAGCTGCCCTCTGTTCTGGTGCCATAGCATCCCCGGATGGGCGAAAGGCATAACTGTAGCGCCTCTCTGGCAGAATGTATTTTCTGCTGAGAAAAAAAAAATCTGCGGGGACAAAATTCTGCGTGTGCGCAGTGGCATAGATTTCCCCCAGGAGTAAGAATCAAAGCTCAGCTATTAGGACTTCCTCGCAGTAGTGAGGATTTGGTCTCTAGTCACAGCACCCATTGTTTCTCACCCACGCAGTTACCATGGTCAGAATTTTTCAAATGGCTCAGCACCCATAATAGGGACCATATTTTCAGAAAACCTCAAGTCCCATTCAGTCAACAAAACAACTGGCCAGATTTTCAAAAGAACCAGCATGTTGGGTGCTGAGCTGTTTTTAAAATCTGTCTTTATTTGAGTGCCTAAAAGGAAGCTGAGCTCTTTTGGAAATCTGGCCTATAACTGATATCTGACAGCTGTGGAAGCAATTTTTCGTCACATGTGGTCAAGTCAGAAAGCTTCATACTTTTTGACCAGATTCCCCCAGGATTTACCCCTTAGCTCAGGGGTGGGCAAACTTTTTGGCTGAGGGCCACATCTGGGAATAGAAACTATGGCGGGCCATGAATGCTCACAATATGGGGGCAGAGGTGCAGGAAGGGGTGCAAGTTCGGCTGGGGGTGCGGGCTCTGGGGTGACACTGGAGATGAGAGGTTTGAGGTGCAGGATGGTGCTCCGGGCTGGGATCGAGGGGTTTGGAAAGCAGGAGGGGGATCAGGGCTGAGGCAGCGGATTGGGGTGTGGGGAGAGGCTCAGGGGCGCAGGCTCTGAGCGATGCTTACCTCAAGCAGCTCCCAGAAGCAGTGGCATGTGCCTTCAGCTCTTAGGTGGAGGCGCAGCCAGGTGGCTCTGCACCCTACCCCATCCACAGGCACCACCCCAGCAGCTCCCATTGGAGAACCAGAGGGGGCCATTTGAGCTTGCAGGTGCCAGAGCAGGGCCATGCCGCAGCTTCCGGGAGCCCCATGCAGCGGCCACAGACCCTGCACCGCGGCAAGAGCGCTGGAGCGGGGCCATGCCGTGGCTTCCAGGAGCTGCGTGGTGCAGTCGCTAACCCTGCGCCCTGGCTGGAGCACCAGGGCGGGGCCGAGCTGCATAGTGTGGCCCCTGACCCAGTGCCCCAGCTAGAGTGGGGCAAGCCCCAGACCCTGCTCCCTAGTGGGAGCTCGTGGGCTGGCTTAAAACAGCTCGCAGACTGGATTTGGCCCGCAGGCTGTAGTTTGCTCACCCCTGCCTTAGCTGGTCCCCCAAATTCTCTAGCTGTCAGTCACTCAATAAATTAACTGATACAATCTTTAAAAATACAGCCAGTTCCCAGGGCCAGATTGAGGCAGAGGATTTTGGGGCTGCAGCCCAGAGCCCCAGCTCAAGGGGGACCCTGCAAAAATAAATCACAGGCAGCGATCTCTGGGGCACTCAGGCTGCCTGGCCTGGCCCCGCGCTGCTCCCAGAAGTGACTGGCTGCTGGCATGTCTCTGATGTCTCTGCAGTCCCCGGTGGGGGGGAGGCAGCTCCGCGCGCTGCCCCCACCCCCAGCACCGTCCCCGCAGCTGCAGGGGCGGCGCTAGCGAGTGCAAGCAGTGCACGGAGACACACTGTCCCCCTCCCTGCAGGGGCACGCAGAGATGTCCAGCAACCAGTTGCTTCCAGGAGCGGCGTGGGGCCAGGGCAGGCAGACAGCCTGCCTGAGCCCGGCTGCGCCGCCGGCTAGGAGCCACCTGTGGTAAGCGCCTCCCAGCCAGAGCCTGCACCTCGCAACCCCTCCTGAACCCCAATTCCCTGCCCAAGCCTGGATCCCCCTCCTGCACCCAAACTCCCTCCCAGACCCCGCACCCCCTCCTGTACCCCAATCCCCTGCCCCCTCCTGCACCAAACTCCTTCCCAGGAAAAAGACTTGTATACAGGGGCCCCAGAAAATCTAATAGCCCCATGCCTACAGGAGAGTTAATCCGGCCCTGCCAGTTCCCAGCACATCCCATGTTCTCCTGCCACTTAGGTGTCTTCTCCATGTACTCCTCTCAACATATGGAGCACAAAAATGTCACTGACTTCATTGTAGAGTTGGATGACACTAAGGGTATGTCTACACTACGGAATAAAGTCGAATTTATAGAAGTCAAGTTTTTTAGAAATCGGTTTTATATATTCGAGTGCGTGAGTCCCCACAGAAAATGCTCTAAGTGCATTAAGTGCATTAACTCGGCGGAGAGCTTCCACAGTACCGAGGCTAGGGTCGACTTCTGGAGCGTTGCACTGTGGGTAGCTATCCCACAGTTCCCGCAGTCTCCGCTACCCATTGGAATTCTGGGTTGAGATCCCAATGCCTGATGGGGCTAAAACATTGTTGCGGGTGGTTCTGGGTACATATCGTCAGGCCCCCCTTCCCTCCCTCCCTCCGTGAAAGCAAGGGCAGACAATCATTTCGCGCCTTTTTTCCTGAGTTACCTGTGCAGATGCCATACCACGGCAAGCATGGAGCCCGCTCAGGTAACCGTCACCGTATGTCTCCTGGGTGCTGGCAGACGCGGTACGGCATTGCTACACAGTAGCTGCAACCCATTGCCTTCTGGCAGCAGACGGTGCAATACGACTGGTAGCCATCATCGTCGTGTCCGAGGTGCTCCTGGCCACGTCGGCTGGGAGCACCTGGGCAGACAAGGGCGCAAGGACTAAATTTGGAGTGACTTGACCAGGTCATTCTCTTTAGTCCTGCAGTCAGTCCTATTGAACCGTCTTATGGTGAGCAGGCAGGCGATACGGATTGCTAGCAGTCGTACTGTACCATCTTCTGCTGGGCAGGCAAGAGATGAGGATAGCTAGCAGTCGTACTGTACCATCTTCTGCCGAGCAGCCATGAGATGTGGATGGCATGCAGTCCTTCTGCACCCTCTGCTGCCAGCCAAAGATGTAAAAGATAGATGGAGTGGATCAAAACAAGAAATAGACCAGATTTGTTTTGTACTCATTTGCTTCCCCCCCCTCCCCGTCTAGGGGACTCATTCCTCTAGGTCACATTGCAGTCACTCACAGAGAAGGTGCAGCGCGGTAAATCTAGCCATGTATCAATCACAGGCCAGACTAACCTCCTTGTTCCAATAAGAACAATAACTTAGGTGCACCATTTCTTATTGGAACCCTCTGTGAAGTCCTGCCTGAAATACTCCTTGATGTAAAGCCACCCCCTTTGTTGATTTTAGCTCCCTGATGCCAACCCTGTAAGCCGTGTCGTCAGTCGCCCCTCCCTCCATCAGAGCAACAGCAGACAATCGTTCCGCGCCTTTTTTCTGTGCAGATGCCATACCAAGGCAAGCATGGAGGCCGCTCAGCTCACTTTGGCAATTAGGAGCACATTAAACACCACACGCATTATCCAGCAGTATATGCAGCACCAGAACCTGGCAAAGCGATACCGGGCGAGGAGGCGACGTCAGCACGGTCATGTGAGTGATCAGGACATGAACACAGATTTCTCTGAAAGCATGGGCCCTGCCAATGCATGCATCATGGTGCTAATGGGGCAGGTTCATGCTATGGAACGCCATTTCTGGGCTCGGGAAACAAGCACAGACTGGTGGGACCGCATAGTGTTGTAGGTCTGGGACGATTCCCAGTGGCCGTGAAACTTTCGCATGCGTAAGGGCACTTTCATGGAACTTTGTTACTTGCTTTCCCCTGCCCTGAAGCGCATGAATACCAAGATGAGAGCAGCCCTCACAGTTGAGAAGTGAGTGGCGATAGCCCTGTGGAAGCTTGCAATGCCAGACAGCTACTGGTCAGTTGGGAATCAATTTGGAGTGGGCAAATCTACTGTTGGGGCTGCTGTGATGCAAGTAGCCCACGCAATCAAAGATCTGCTGATATCAAGGGTAGTGACCCTGGGAAATGTGCAGGTCATAGTGGATGGCTTTGCTGCAATGGGATTCCCTAACTGTGGCGGGGCCATAGACGGAACCCATATCCCTATCTTGGCACCGGAGCACCAAGCCGCCGAGTACATAAACCGCAAGGGGTACTTTTCAATAGTGCTGCAAGCTCTGGTGGATCACAAGGGATGTTTCACAACATCAACGTGGGATGGCCGGGAAAGATACATGATGCTCGCATCTTCAGGAACTCTGGTCTGTTTCAAAAGCTGCAGGAAGAGACTTTATTCCCAGACCAGAAAATAACTGTTGGGGATGTTGAAATGCCTATATGTATCCTTGGGGACCCAGCCTACCCCTTAATGCCATGGCTCATGAAGCCGTACACAGGCAGCTTGGACAGTAGTCAGGAGCTGTTCACCTACAGGCTGAGCAAGTGCAGAATGGTGGTAGAATGTGCATTTGGACGTTTAAAGGCGCGTTGGCGCAGTTTACTGACTCGCTTAGACCTCAGCGAAACCAATATTCCCACAGGTATTACTGCTTGCTGTGTGCTCCACAATATCTGTGAGAGTAAGGGGGAGACGTTTATGGTGGGGTGGGAGGTTGAGGCAAATCGCCTGGCTGCTGGTTACGTGCAGCCAGACATCAGGGCGGTTAGAAGAGCACAGGAGGGCGCGGTACGCATCAGAGAAGCTTTGAAAACCAGTTTCATGACTGGCCAGGCTACGGTGTGAAAGTTTTGTTTGTTTCTCCTTGATGAAACCCCCCACCCCTTGGTTCACCCTACTTCCCTGTAAGCTAGCCACCCTCCCCTCCTCCCTTCGCTCACCGCTTGCAGAGGCAATAAAGTCATTGTTGCTTCACATTCATGCATTCTTTATTCATTCATCACACAAATAGGGGGATGACTACCAAGGTAAGCCAGGAGGGGTGGTGGAGGAGGGAAGGAAAATGCCACACAGCACTTTAAAAGTTTACAACTTTAAAATTTATTGAATGCCAGCCTTCTTTTTTGGGGGCAATCCTCTGTGGCGGTGTGGCCCCCCCCACCGCATTCTTGGGCATCTGGGTGAGGAGGCTATGGAACTTGGGGAGGAGGGTGGTTGTTTACACAGGGGCTGTAGTGGCAGTCTGTGCTCCAGCTGCCTTTGCTGCAGCTCAACCATACACTGGAGCATACTGGTTTGGTCCTCCAGCAGCCTCAGCATTGAATCCTGCCTCCTCTCATCACGCTGCCGCCACATTTGAGCTTCAGCCCTGTCTTCAGCTCACCACTTACTCTCTTTAGCCCGCCACTTACTCTCTTCAGCTCGCCACCTCTCCTCCCGGTCATTTTGTGCTTTCCTGCACTCTGACATTATTTGCCTCCACGCATTCGTCTGTGCTCTGTCAGTGCGGGAGGACAGCATGAACTCGGAGAACATGTCATCTTGAGTGCGTTTTTTTTTCTTTCTAATCTTCACTAGCCTCTGGGAAGGAGAAGATCCTGTGATCATTGAAACACATGCAGCTGGTGGAGAAAAAAAAAGGGACAGCGGTATTTAAAAAGACACATTTTATAAAACAGTGGCTACAGTCTTTCAGGGTAAACCTTGCTGTTAACATTACATACATAGCACATGTGCTTTCGTTACAAGGTTGCATTTTGCCTCCCCCTACCACGTGGCTACCCCCTCGACCCTCCCCCCTCCCTGTGGCTAACAGCGGGGAACATTTCTGTTCAGCCACAGGCAAACAGTCCAGCAGGAACGGGCACCTCTGAGTGTCCCCTGAAGAAAAGCACCCTATTTCAACCAGGTGACCATGAATGATATCTCACTCTCCTGAGGATAACACAGAGAGATAAAGAACGGATGTTGTTTGAACGCCAGCAAACATACACCGCAATGCTTTGTTGTACAATGATTCCCGAGGACGTGTTACTGGCCTGGAGTGGTAAAGTGTCCTACCATGAAGGACGCAATAAGGCTGCCCTCCCCGGAAACCTTTTGCAAAGGCTTTGGGAGTACATCCAGGAGAGCCGCAAATGCCAGGGCAAAGTAATCCTTTCACATGCTTGCTTTTAAACCATGTATAGTATTTTAAACGGTACACTCACCGGAGGTCCCTCCTCCGCCAAACGGGTCCAGGAGGCAGCCTTGGGTGGGTTCAGGGGGTACTGGCTCCAGGTCCAGGGTGAGAAACAGTTCCTGGCTGTTGGGAAAAGCGGTTTCTCCGCTTGCTTGCTGTGAGCTATCTACAACCTCATCATCATCATCATCTTCTTCGTCCCCAAAACCTGCTTCTGTGTTGCCTCCATCTCCTTTGAAGGAGTCAAACAACACGGCTGGGGTAGTGGTGGCTGAACCCTCTAAAATGGCATGCAGCTCATCATAGAAGTGGCATGTTTGGGGCTCTGACCCGGAGCGGCCGTTCGCCCCTCTGGTTTTCTGGTAGGCTTGCCTCAGCTCCTTAAGTTTCACACGGCACTGCTTCGAGTCCCTGTTATGGCCTCTGTCCTTCATGCCCTGGGAGATTTTGACAAAGGTTTTGGCATTTCGAAAACTGGAACGGAGTTCTGATAGCACGGATTCCTCTCCCCATACAGCGATCAGATCCCGTACCTCCCGTTCGGTCCATGCTGGAGCTCTTTTGCGATTCTGGGACTCCATCATGGTCACCTCTGCTGATGAGCTCTGCATGGTCACCTGCAGCTTGCCACGCTGGCCAAACAGGAAATGAGATTCAAAAGTTCGCGGTTCTTTTCCTGTCTACCTGGCCAGTGCATCTGAGTTGAGAGTGCTGTCCAGAGTGGTCACAATGGAGCACTCTGGGATAGCTCCCGGAGGCCAATACCGTCGAATTGTGTCCACAGTACCCCAAATTCGAGCTGGCAAGGCCGATTTAAGCACTAATCCACTTGTCAGGGGGTGGAGTAAGGAAATCGATTTTAAGAGCCCTTTAAGTCGAAATAACGGGCTTCATAGTGTGGATGGGTGCAGGTTTACATCGATTTAATGCTGCTAAATTCGACCTAAAGTCCTAGTGTAGACCAGAGCTAAGATTACAAGACAAGGGATCCCTTTGTCAGTAACTTTAGCACTCAGTCTATCTATGAAGAAGTTTATAAAACATAAGCTGTCAGTTGTCACATGATGTAAAGCCAAATTCTACTCTCAAACGTGCATAAATCAGGGGTGGGCAAACTTTTTGGCCCGAGGGCCACATGGGGGTTGCAAAACTGTATGGAGGGCTGGGTGGGGAGGGCTGTGCCTCCCCAAACAGCCTGGCCCCTTGTCTCCTATCTGCCCCTCCTACTTCCCACCCCCTGACTGCCCCCCTCAAAACCGCTGACCCATCCAACCCCCCCGGCTCCTTGTCCCCTGACTTCCCCCTCCCAAGACCCCCTGCCCCTAACCACCCCCCCCAGGGACCCCACCCCCATCCAACCTCCCTGCCCCGACCCCTATCCACACCCCCATCCCTAACTTCCCCCCAGGACCCCACCCCCTATCCAACCCCCCACCGTTCCCCATCCCCGACTGCCCCCCCCCGAACCTCCGCCCCATCCAACCGCCCCCTGTCCCCTGACTGCCTCTTATCCAACCCCCCCAACCCTCTTACCATGCCACTCAGAGCAGCATGTTTGGCAGCCACCCACCCGGCCGGAGCCAGCCATGCCGCCGCACTGCCCCACAGGAGCGCTCAGCCCCGCCACCCAGAGTGCTGCACACGTGGCAGCGTGGCTGCAGGGGAGGGGGACAGCAGGGGAGGGGTCGGGGGCTAGCCTCCCCAGCCAGGAGCTCAGGGTCCAGGCAGGATGGTCCCGCGGGCCGGATGTGGCCCGTGGGCTGTAGTTTGCCCACCTCTGGCTTAGATGGTGCTTCGTGAGCTCAGTATTAGTGGCACACATCCTAAATTCAATGTTAGTCCTAAGGATCCACACATATCCTCCAGTGATTCTGCTGTCCCTGACTCCGAAGGCATAAGTGAGACAGGTATTGAGACATTCAAAAGCAATAAGGAAGTGACAAAGTACAGGATTTAGAAACATCCCTCTGTTTAGATTTATTTTTCCCATTAGCCATCCCAAGGATAAGGAGGGTTAGTTCTGCACAATCTCATAACTGACAGGCATAGCACCAGTATTAAAAGATGTTCCTGATCGTCTCAGTTTTATTTTAAAATAATTTGAGTGCAACATTTCTGTAATGAAAGCGTGAGTTTATTTCAGGGAGACTTTTAATTAAATTACAGCTATCCTGATATGAACAAATTAAAAATAAAGCTCTCAGGGGAGCAGGTTTTGCATTGAAAACTACTCAGGTCAGTTAAGCTATCTGAACATTCAAAAGATAAGGTGCACAGGAAATATATCAGAAAACAAAGATAGGTGAGTTTTGACTGAAGACCACTCAAAAAACCCATTTACCTTTTGATCTGCTTGTGGAAAATGTCCCAGTTTGTTCCCAAGGATGTTCGCAAACACGTAAAAATATAATTGAGTTCTCTCTCAGTTCATAATAAACATGGAAGAAAATTGTAAAATAATGGTCCAGCAGCAGTATGCTCTGCACTGAGCAGGAGAAATCGCTTCAGTCTCAGAAGCCACTTCTTTTCTCCCTAGTCGAAGTGATGAGCGAGGAAGGGGAAGGAGTCTTGTCTTACTCAATGGGAGAATAGGCTGACAGGATCCAGCGATGGTCCTGACTAATTCTGCTCAGCCAGAAGAATGATGGACTAATATCAGACTGCACCAAGAAGCAAAGATAGTTCCTGCCTCTCTCTCAGGACTTCCAGGGCAGCAAAGCAAGTTATACTTACACAGGGATGCCAACACTCAGAACCAAATGGCAGTGCACAGTTCCTGTCATGTTTGGGTTGCCCATGATTGAAGGAATTGGATGTGTAAACCAAATATTACCTCTCTTCGCTTTGCTGACTCTCTGCCATGTATCACAGCAACTGGCCATCAGCACCCTCTTTCATTGGATGGAGGGTTCAGCACAGACGAACATATGGTGATTATTCTCCATGCAACAACTAAGCATGCTCACTCCAGCCAGGGTGGAGAAATATTTTGTTTTGTTTTAAAATTAAGCTGTTTCAATGATCTAAAATATCATTATTTATTGTTGTTAAAAAAATAAAAGGGTAAATAAAGGCTTAAATAAGTGAATTCTTGAGGTTTTAGGACCGGTTACATGTTGGATTTATCACCCCTGACAACAATAACCTTTTAAGAAGACAAAAGATTCTTTAAAGAATTTGATTGCTTTATTTTAGTTCTTTACTCTCCCTTTCAGTGTCCAGTGCTGCCCTCATTACTCAGAAAAAACAGTTACTGAACTCAAGGTCAGGTCCTCAAATATGGATTTTTTAAAACCCTCTCCCCTTTGCCATCTTAAAACATTATCATATCATTTTAATTCGGACAACAGAGCCAGTATTTTTAACAATATTTCTTTCAAACTTTTTTCCCACCTTTTTCCCCCTTCTTTGTAAGTATCCTTGGAATATCTTATTGCTATAGATTACTGCTTATTGCTTTTCTTTGTATTAACCCTACTCATTTAGTTTCAGTATCCTTTTATCTGCTTAGGAGTCTTCTAGACATTTTCAGGAAGGAGTTTCTTTTGCAGGATTGAGCCCAGATTCTGGCCCTTGTTGACAGTTTCATCCAAGACACCAGCATTTGACTGGTCATGGAGACTGTAATACACCCTCATTTCTAGAGTTATTCCCTTCAGGTCACAGGTAAGGCACACTAGTGGGGCTGTGTTTTAGAATACAAAATGTTGCTCCTAGATTTGTGGTTAAACTAAAATAATGAAGTGCTGGTAGTGTCTCCCTAAAGTATCACATATACTTTGAAAGCAGCATTCATATTTGCTTTCGGTTTTGGCAGCTAATATGACTGCAGTGACTTTACAGATTTTAGTAGTACTGAACATAGGAGTTATTTAAGACTAGAGATATTGCTGCTGGGGAGAAAAATGGACACAGTATCACTTATGGCACTACTCACCCTACATATGCCAATAATCAAGCGATGAGTAGGAGCAGCGCTTGTGGGGAATTCTGAAGGCAGTTCTGTCCCCTATTCCTCCTAGTGGGTGTCACCTTCATGATAAGGCACATACAAAGATCAAGCCAGGATTGGCAAGAGGAAAGCCGCCATCAAGAAGATAAAAGCATTCTCATTCTTTAACACACTGTTATATGGGAATCTGAAAAAACACTGTGGATTCTTCTCACCAACATTGCTACTCCTGCTACAAAGAGCGGTCATAGTGTATTCTCTGTCATTAAGACTAATTGTACAGCACAGCTGGAGTGGTTATTCACAGCACCCTCACATCCAGAAGTCTCTATGCTTACGACTAAACTATTCAGCTGCTGATTGTCCCATCTCCCCTCCACAGTAGTGTAAGGATACCAGAGATCTATGCAAACTCCTAGAATAAACACAACTGTCTCAGTTGCGGGCTTGGTAAACAATTTTTTGGCAGGATGGTAGCCACAGAAAGAACTACACACACAAAAGGCAGGAGGAGAAAAAATCTCTCATTTGGTATAGAAAGAAAGATGTATCTGAAAATGATCTGTGAACATCCAAAATATTATAATAAGAAGAATACTTTGCATGTGTTTCTCATCCAAGAATTCTAGTCACAACTGCATTATTTAGATTTTTTTTTATCTTATATGTTTGGAAAAGATACAGATGAAATGTGTTTAATTTTTAAAAAAAATTCATGCAGGTTATACTTTAATTTCTCTTTTGCTCAGAAATTATCAGAACACAGTTCATTCTCTGATAACATTAAGCCTGGGTTAGTCTGCAGGTAGATCGACCCAATAGAAATATTTTTAAACAAAGGTTGGTTAGATACATAATTTAAACACAAGTGATTACAGCTACCTTTCATAAAGTTACTAATTTTTAAAATAACCACGCATATTTATACAGGACCACACAGGCACACACTCCACACGCGTTCACACCACAGACACATGAATGCACGTGTGGCCGGCACAGGTACGTTCACACACCCACACAGATGCACGCTCACACCCAGCTACATACACGCGCACACACCTGCGCACGGACCCCGCCATGCGGACACCCAATCCACGCCCGGACTTCAACACACGGCGCGCGTCCACACGAACACGCCCTTGAAGCGCTTACGCTGACCCGGCTCTGTGCCTCCCTCCCCTACCGTGTCCTGGGCTTTTTCCTGCGGCCGTCGGAGAGTCCCAGCTTGTGCGCGGGCTGAACCTCCGCCGCCGGCTACTGAGCTGGGGGCGCGGCCCCTGCTAACCACACGAGAGCCGGGGACGGGACTCCGATCCCCCGGCAGCCGGCGCGCGGAGCAGGGACCGGCTCTGCACGCGCCCTCCTACCCACCAGGGCGCAGCGTTTGCGGCGTGCGCCGGAGCGGAGCGGAGCTGGCGGGTTGCTCCTGCGCGCCTCTCCCTCCAGCCTCCTGTGGGGAACAGGGGTTGCTGCTGCCTCAGGCTGTGGCGAGCTCTGCGGGGAACTTCCCTGTATCCCTCACAGAGCCACACCCAGCAAAACCCTCCACCCCCTGACTGAAAATGATACTCCTCCAGTTGGGGGGATTCTCCTCCCTTCTGTTCAGGGCACAGTGCTGTACACAGTGGGTAAAACAGCATACAAAAGTGGATTCAAACGTGTATTTATTTGACTGTGTTTTTATTGACAGTCCAAATAATACACCAACCTCTGCTTTTCTTTAAAGTAAATCAAAGGCAAAAAACAATCTTAATACAATCTTAGCCTTGAGATTTTGCAAACACAAAGTCAGGAAATTCAGTTATGATTCCTGCCCTCCTTCAGTACCCCATAACTCACTTATAATGCACAGATGTAATAACTTACATAATTAGCATCATGTACAAACAAATATTACAAAATACTAAATATTTGCAAGGAGGAGCTCCAGTGCATGTGAGAAACATTATTTTGCATGTTCTTTCTTGTATTTGATGAAATATAAACTTCATTGTTGCATTAACTTATTGTTACAGTTATTATTTTATTTTGGCAATTGTAGTTTAGTTTCAGTTATCACAGTATACAAGTAAATGTGCTGAAATACACGGAAGTAAAGAGAATGAAAATGTAGTACCGAAACCTCATTACAGCTCTGTTATTATTTGAGAACTGGGGTATGTGTGGGGGAAACTTAAGTTTGTTACACAAATTACAGAAGATTTGATCTTACATTTCTTATGTACTAGAAACACCTATTAAGTTCAGATGGGTGCTTAAGGATGCAGAATTAGGCACAACATGTGTTGATTAGAGAAAAGCCAGTTAGTGTGTAAAATGCCACTCTAATTTATTGAAATGTAAATTACAGTATTACAAGTCATAACTGCTTCATCCATGGTGCTTTAAATTAAGAATTCCTGTGTTAGGCAAAAAAGTGATTGTGAAGAAGTCCGTTCTAAAGTGGAACCGTATGGGTGGAGGATCCACTCAAGTGCAGGAGTCTGCCCATATGAATCCCATTGCAGGATGGGGCCTCAAATAGAAACATCTAGAAACGTTGCTGCCTTTTGTGTAAGTTTAATGAAAAAGATACATGCCATCAATTTTTCTTTTAGTTTATATGAAAATCACTCTCACACACCATGTAAACTATTTGAGAATAGAACGGTTTGTATTCTAAGAATACTTAACTGATGTGGATTGAATAACAGCGATTGTCAACAAATTATTTTAAATAAAGAAAAATCATTATTTTAAATGACAAGGCTGATAGTTTTAAGATGCAGCAAAATTAAAAATTATTTTGATAGCTAAAAATAAAGTACAATTAAATAAGGAAAAGGGTAAAAGAAATATAAATCTTACTTGAACAAGCAATCATGTTTCTAGGTTTCACCTGCCAGTTCCAGCAGGGAATAACAGTTAATGATACTATCACTCACACAGGCTGTTGCTATTGTCTTTTTGTGGGTTTTTTTGTTTAGTTTGTGGTAAACGGTTACATTTTGTAATCAAAGAAATACAGTCATTATATGGGACACATGCCAAGCAACTAGAAAGCATCTTGATGGCACTTTCATTTCACATGGCATTTTAATCTGCAACAATTACCTATTTTACCATGCTAGTGTTAAACTAACACTGTTACTGCTCCGTTTATGATTGATAGCGACTGCAAAAGGCAGTGAAGTTGGTGTAGGCTATGAGCCTCCTGAATGTTTTACTTTTGGTGTATATTCATTGACATTGGCAATACTTGGGGTCTAATCCTGTACTTCTTACCCAGGCAAAACTCCCATACATCTGTCCTTTTTTTCATTAACAGATTGATGGAAGATTTGTGCTTTTTATTTATGCCACCCTTTTTCCTAGATCATGTGAACCATATTTATGGTTGATTTTGTTACTGGCCTTCATCAGGTCAGCAAAAAATCATACAGAGTTCCATTTTTGTTTATATATTTTTCCATCTGCCAACCCACAAATAACATGTGCGATGTAATGTGTTCAGAACAGAATTAATAGCCTTTAATGTAGGCAGGATATAACTGTCAGAGGTATGCTTCCTATAATGATGAAGGGATGAGGAATTTCTGTAGGTGGCTGGCTGGCTGAGTTCCTGCTGAAATGATTAGTTTAATGCTGCTGTGATGATTTCATTGTAATTAATTATGTGTTAGGGCATCTTGGATAGATTGTGATGGGATTCCTCAGGGTACAACTTGGAACTGTGGAACTGCTGTGCTCCCTTAACTTTCCAGCCTGGGCTGACTCACACAATGCTATGCCAGTGACAAGCAGCAAAACCTTTCCAGGCATTGTGATCATTCAGCCATCAGCATGTAGAGCCCCATACCCAGCTATGTTGCATGAATACTCCCTGAGCCACTCATGAATCACACAGAGAAAAGCACCAGCCAATCACCCCAGCCACCAGCCTTGCACCCCAGAAATATATCGTCTTACATTGCTCAAGACTCCTTTGGACAGTGCAAGCTCATTAATTAGTTTGCCATTTTGTGAAAGAAAAGTGGACATACACCAGCCTTTGTAATCTGAGCTGAGATTCCCCAAGCACTTCAACCAAAAACACCCTGTTTTTAGGTAACATATAAAAACAGATTTATTTACTATGGAAAGACAGATTTTTTGTGATTATAAGAGATTGATTACATAAGAAACAAAAATAAATTCTCAGTCTAAATTGTAGAGACTAAGCAAGATTTGAATCAAGCAGTCTCTCATCCTAATAGACGTTACAGGCAGCTCACAGTTCTCAACACAGCATCTGGATTCCCTTCCCAGCCTGACACCAATCTCTCCAGTTCAAAATCTTTGTCTTCCAGGTGATCTTCTAGTGTTGAGATGGGAGAGGAGAGGGTCAAGTGATGATGTCACTGTCCCTCTTTTATACTTTCTTCCAGTTGCTAGAAAGATCCTTGTTGTGACATGGAGGTAGGCAGCTCTCATTACATATGTGCCTTCTCTGAGGAGTCTTTGGAATAGTGAATTCTTCTTGATGGGCCATCAATGCTTGTCTGGCCAGTGATAGTTGCTTCTTTGTTGCTACTGAAAGGCTAGCTGTGGGCATTCCCAACCTCAGAACATATTTCAGTAATACATATGGAAATACTTCATAAGTTCACTAATGATAGTACATACAGTTCAACAAAATATTAAGATTCAGCAGATCAAGACTTTTAAAATGATACCTCAGAAGGCATGCATTGTACAAAACATTTCATAATCATATGTCAGTGGTGAATATGGGGATTCCAGGGCGCTACTTGGAGTGTCACATAGGTTTTTTAATAATTTAAAATATAAATAAATCAGCCTATTAAGAAGAATGCTTACTGAGATGTTTTAGAGAATGCTAAATCAAGTCAAATATTTTGTTTTGGGGGTCTGTTACAAATAAAAAACTAAGTCCATGTTAATCAAAAAGATTAATTAAGGATAAAGAAATTTACCAGTTAACCTGAACTCAGTTTTTGGTGACTAGTGGGCCCAATTTTAAGTGAATATGGCCAAATTTATGATTTTACATCTAATTTATACAATAGTCATGGTTGCCAATGACTGGATGTGAAACTGGGTTTTATTTAGTTAGATTCAAATGGAAACTCAGGAGTGCAAGCCCACAGTTGTGTCTGAGCAGAGAAAATGCCTGTTCTGACTCCTGCAAAGCCAGATTTCAGGTAGCTGTAGTTGTAAACTATGCAGTGGCGAAGCTGAGGCTGGTGTGTTTGTAGATTGCTAAAAAAAAATGCCATTGTTGTTAAGGTCACCAGAGAAAGAGAACATCAAAAATAACATTTGTAGGTGTAAATGGTGGAGGATAATTGAGTTTATTTGTATAGCTCTGTAGACAACTTGCTGAATTGAGACCTTTTCACTGAACTAGGACATATAGTCCTAGTACAACATCTTCTGCCAAGACACTCTCGAGTACGTGATCTATTCCATTTTAGAGAATGGATACTTTTCCAAATGGTCATACTGAATGTGATGTTTCATGCAGATTTAACAGACATAAATTACTGACACTTCTGTTTTTTGCCAAGAATGTGAAAGTTAAATTTTAGCTTGTAAAATATGCTGAGCCATCGTTAACATAACCAGTCTTTTTTGCAAGGTCACACATTTTCAGCTAGCAGCAAAGGAAATTGATTTTAGTTTTGTTGGCCCCTTCAAATCTGTAATACCATATTTTGTTCAGTGAAAATTGGCCTATTTTTCTAAACTGTTTATTCATTTTTTCTAACTTAAATATAAATGAAATAAAAATACAAAGCAGAATATTGCAAAGGTAATTTTAATACTGCAAAAATAAAACATATACTTCAAATATTGCCAGAACTACTGCCCCAAAATAACAGTAGAAGGTAATGACCATGTAGTAAGACCAGTGGGTCAGGTTAGGAAAAAAATGATGCTGTTTTTGTTCTCAAACTCTTAGAACAGCTGGATGTTTGTTAAAATGATTAACAGTGAAATAATTAACATTTAAAACTTTACGTTGTCATTAGGCTCCAGAGTCAACACTCATCTGAGATGATTGGGGGTTGTTCACAGCTGTGAGAGAGCTGTTGCTTCAGTTTTTTCTGCCTGCAGACACTAGAAGGCAGCACTGCATTGATTCGTATTGGTAGGGTTTTCTTTACAAGTAAACAACTCTTTTAAAAAAAAAACTTAAATCATGCAAGCATTGATGGGGTAGTATTTTCAAAAGCACTGAAGTGATTTTCATTTCAATGGAATTTGTGCTTCTAAGTCACTTAGGAGCTTTTGAAAGTCTCAAGTGAGCCACAAGAGAATTTCTTGTACTATGTATTCACTATTACTGGCTCAATCCGATCCTGAAGTAAAACTCTCCTAATTATAATAGAGGTTTTACATTTGAACGTATGTCCAGCATGGCACCTGCCAACTTTAGACTTACTGTTATCTGAAACTTTTGCAGTCACTCAGATTTATTTGTGTAATGGATCTAACGGAATCCCTATGCAGGGTGCAGCTTTGTGCTGCCCCAAACATGAGCTGTGCCTTAAAAGCACAATTGAGGCTTATGGCCCAGATGCTGTAAGTTGTTGCATACGGGTACTGCTGCACAGACACCAATTACATGGGGATCCGAGTGGCTGCATGGGTCCACCCATAAGCAACAACATGCACCAGGAAGGCCTACGTTTATGTGATAGTAGATATATAACTAGGATGTTTTAAATGTAAGAAAACAGCCACTGTAGACACATTTCAAGTCAGAAACCAATCCTCTGTTGAAACATTTATGTTCATGTAAAGTTCATAAACTCCTCAAACCTTATTCCCCCCAATTTTAAAACTACAGTAACATATCACTAAGGTTACACAGTTAAATACCCAGCACTGTGTAACATTGCAGAGTTAATGTACTATGAAAACCTAGATTTTTTTTAATTATTATTTTTTATTTTCTCACTTTTACAGCTGGGATTTGAAAAGGAGCCCAAAAGAGTTAACACCAGCTCCCATTGAAAGTCATTAGGAGCCAGATTTTTAAATGCATTTAGATGCCTAAAGATGTAGATGAGGGGTAGTGGGATTTCAAAAGTACCTTGTATTATTTAGAAAACAATATTTTTCCTGTTACAAGTCTGCACTCGTGCCCCATGAAACAATGCCTTGTGTGAGAAAAAAACAGATGGTGCCTCAATTGCCTTAAACCAGTGTTTAACATTCTTTAACAGACACAATTGAAGTGCACATGCCTGATTTGATTTGCTCTCAACTTCAACTGTAATTCATAATTTTCTTCCCCCAGCCAATAGAATCAAGAGGCAGAAATGTATTATTTTTGTAATTTGAGTACCACTTACATTCCTTTCAATAAGGCTGGCAAGAAAACACTTTATTGATATAATGAGCAACTCTCAAATTCATTCAAGCTGCTGTGCAGCTACACAGCTCTTGTCCAGTTATATGACAAAATGGCACCCACCTGCCTCAACAGGTGGGGAACTTGATGAGGCTAGTGGTGAAAGGGGACAATCCCAGAAGCAAGGGTGGGAGACACCTGCTGAGGGACACCAGATAGCTCTTCACCCCCTTGGAATCTTTGGCACCCATTTGCTAGCTGTGGGGAGGGAAGCTGGCCAAGGATTTAACCTGGAATAGGAGCTATGGGGAGCCTCTTCCAGCTCCATTCCAGCAGCCCCACCCTACCCACCCTGAACTAGTAATGGGAACCTGGCCTGACGAACACTGTGGGTCTAGCTGATCGCCCATTTGGGATTCAGAAGGGATTTTTTTCTCCCATAAGCCAATAGGCAGAGGACCAGGGAGCTATTCACCTTCCTCGCAGCACCTTCAAGCCACAGTAGGTTAAGAAGGAATGTGCTTAGTACTTAACTCAGGAACTTGGTTGTGTTAATTCATCACAACTAGTTTCCAGTGCAGTTAGAAGGATAAAATGAACAGTTCCCAGAGGTAAAAGACCTGGGATTTTGGTGATAGGCTTTGGTCTTATGGGATAGGATGCCATGTTGTGTCCCTCGTGGGCAGAGGTCATACCTTGGAACCATAGGCGATGGGGGAGGGGGGTCATGCAGGATCAAGTGCCCCCTCCACCCCAGATTGCTGCGTGGCCTGCCGGGGCAGGGGGAGGGAGAGGGGCTTTGTCTCCTGCTGCGCTTGCCCCCAGGGTGCTCGGCTGCAGCCAGGCTCAGGCGGGGAGCGGACCAGCCACTTCTCACGCTGGGCGCTCTGGGTTGCTGCTCTCTGAGAGAGCCTGGCTGGGGCGCCGGTGGTGGGCCGCCTCCTGCCCTGGTCCGGCTGCAGGGGACATGGGCCGAGCAAGCTGGAGTCCCCTCTCCCCCTCTGCCTAGCACGTTTCTGGCTCACTTGGCCCCTGTCCCTGGCAGTCAGGCTTGGGTAGGGGGCAGCCCACCCCCACCATGTTCTCTCAGGCAGCGGCTGCACTGCATTGAGGCACCAACTGGGAGCGGCCAGCTTCAGCTGCATGAGAAGCGGCTCTGTCCAGCTCCCCACTCAGGCCCAGCTGCCATAGAGAGTGGCTGAATGTGCGGGGCGAGGGGAGGCACAGTGGGAGAAGAACAGAGATCCCCCCCGGAGGTAATGTGGAGCGGGGAGAGTGCAACGGCCCCGGGCTGGGGGCAGGGCTGGGGGTGGGTAGTTGTGGGGCAGAGGAGACATGTGGGGCGGTCATGTGTCTCCCCTTTAGATTGTTCCCCGCCAGTACCTCGCAGGCCAAGGTACCCACTCTTCTGCTTCTTCTGTCCTCCTTGCAAGGGGGGAGGATGTTAGGAGTCAGAGAGAGCTGAGTCCTGGGGGGCATGCTGAGGAAAATCTACCCTGAGTTGCGGGTTATATGGTAGGAGCCCAGTGACACCCGCACTGGAACCAATTAAATGCCTGGTATAGGAGAGCATGGGGATG
Source organism: Eretmochelys imbricata (assembly GCF_965152235.1). Lineage (NCBI taxonomy): Eukaryota > Metazoa > Chordata > Testudines > Cheloniidae > Eretmochelys > Eretmochelys imbricata. The sequence continues at coordinate 191,557,398 of NC_135574.1, read as the reverse complement.
GGTGGGTACCCATCTTCACTGCATTGGTACCACCCATCCATGGTACCACCCATCCCCTCTGTTAACACTTAATAAATGTTGCAGCCTGACACTTAATATCCATCCATATGTCTGTCCTCATTTTGACACTGTCCACATCAATAAATTCAGTACAATAAAATAAATGTTTGTACATGATGAATATGAACAAGGGTTCTTGTGCTGCATATTATAATTATTATTTAAGTGTGCCCAGAAGTGAGCTAGGTTCTTCACAGTGCAGAACACATATATTCTGTTAAGTTAAATGTTTGATGGTTCTTATACAGTATAATGTCAGGCTTCAAGTATTGACATGCACAACATGTTTCATTACTGAGGAGGCTGATTGTGAAGGATTTATTTAATATACAAAACAAATGTATACTTTAAATGTAAGATTATATGTATTAATGTTAAACATTTATTAATTACATATTATTCATAATTAAAAATTAAATACTTTAAATGTCAGATTATATACAAGGGCAGGAAAAATACTCTGACAGGAAGTTACTATCACAATATGTGTGTGTGTAACATACTCAGACACATCAGCATGGTTCACTATAATGTGCATGACAACCAGAAAGTGAAAAGGACAATGGTGTGAACAGAAAGTGAAGCTGACTAGTCTAGTTTTCTTTCCAAGCAGAGTAAAATCAGACCTGTTAAGTCTCAGCGTTACCAATTCTTGTGATTGTATTGCAAGCCTCACAATATTTGGTAGTTTTCTTAAAACCTGAACTCCTGGGTTCAGTTGATGAAATGAGAATCTCTGTTTTGTTTTGTTTTGTTCTGTTTTTAACGTAAGTTTCTATCCCTCATGATTGCAGATGAAAGCTTTGAATAGTGAACTTCAGAGACTAAAATCAGAAGGCAAATAAAAAAACCAAACTGTTTTATTCTTAGGGTTGGCAGAATTTGATTTTTTTTATATAATTTTGACAGATAATATCAATGTGTAATTTAAGCATTTTTTCTATTTTATTTTAAATTTCACAGTTGCAAAATATTATGGGTTTTATGCATTTTTTCTATTTTTATTTATTTAAATTTTCATAGTTGAGGGAAATTGTGCGGGAGAGGGCCAGACAATTATTTATTGACAGTAGACTTTGAGATTCAAAAAATTAAAGCTTCATAAAAGCTTCATTAAAATACAAATTTTCAGCATCACGTGTCAAAATAAGCAAAGTAAATATCCTTAAATCAAACACTAATTCTTACTTTGCCTGTTGGTATATTTTATTATTATTGATGGAAATATTCTTGTTGGTTTGTGTGTGTATGGTGAAATCAAGGTTTACTGACATCTACCAATAAAAATCTAATCCTTTCATGCCTGATTATTTTTAAAAATCTTATGAATTTTTAAGCCAATCTCAAGATTTTGAGGAGGCATGACTCATGATTTGTTAACGCTTGGGGTTGGCAAAACACACTGTCCTCGTTTCTCTAGGAGAGTCGTAATTTCAAGCATGCTCTTCTGGGCTCCTGACTGAGTAGCTGCCTTAATATCCACCTTTTCAATTAACCACTCAGGAGGCATGGGGAAGCCTCCTGAAATCAGCTCAGAGGCTGTGTGCTCTGGCAGAGTCATTCATTACTGTGACTGCTGAGCAGAACAAGGCAGGCTCTTCAAGCAGCCATCAGCCAAGGGAACAGCATGCTGGAGAGGGAGCAAGCTTCTGGCTCCTTATTTCCCAGCACCTACCCTATGGGGAGGAGGGAGAAGGAAAGACCATTTGCCTCCCCTCGCCCCCACAGTGTTTATAGGGAACTGCAAAGGTGATCAAATCTCTACAAAAAAAATGACAGAATTGGGAGTTTTACGACAAAAGCATGAAATCTGTCAAAGAGACTTAGGACATGACCTAATAAAGATTTTCAGATATGGGCCCATCGCCAACTAATGCCCTATTGGTGGTGGCCACCATTTTAACAACTTTTTAATAATTGGCAAATAACATAACATACTCAAACTATAAAGGGATATATTGTTGGTTTTGTTTCAATGTGACCTTAAAATTGGTGTAAGAACACATTTTGTACTAAATTTGATTGTCAATGTGGTCTTGGCAGAATTTAATCACCTTTCCTTTTTTTTCTTTCAGGTGCTATTTTGTGTGACGCTGCCTGGTGATTGGGTAATATCAACCGTACACAGTAATGAAAGATATTAGATTACTATTGGCTATTACTAGTACTTCATATATGTCAAAAAGATAAACTTGTTTGAGAGCCAGGTCTGTCTAACCCTCGGCATTGACAGTCAAGTCTGCAAGTGTGCACTTCAGCTGAAGACCAGTGCTTGCTTGCAAAACTAAGTGCAGGGGATTTAGTGGCCCAAGAGGCAAAGTATCATGCAGGATGTTTGGTGTCTCTCTACAACAAAGTCAGGGAGAAGAAAACTGAGCAAAGTAACACAGAGAAGCTATTGCATGGGATTGCCTTTGCTGAACTGATAGCATACATTGAAGAGACAAGACTGAAGGAAGATGTGGATCCAGTCTTTAAACTAGCACCCCTCACAAGGCACTATAACAGCTATAGTAGAACGGCAGAGGATAACACTGGCTCAGTGCATTCCCAGTACTAAACTAAAAACTCATATCCTTTCACACATTCCAGATCTCCAAGCCCACAAGGACATGGTGTGCTCCTTGCCTTCAACAATGATGTTGGACATGCCTTCCAAAAAACATCTGAAGAAGACTGTGACAAGGAAGCACTTCACCTGTCCCAAATAGCAAAAATTATTCAAAGGGACATGTTTCAAATGAACAGTTTACTGGATCATTTGACCCAGGTTGCCAAGAAAAGTCTGTTCCTGAGTCACTGTTGGCACTGGTGCCCATGATATTGGATGGTTCAAACATTAAAACTCAATCAGAACATGTTTCCATTCGTCCAGTTACCCTTACTTTGGCACAACTGTTGTAGTACAACAACAACATCCATCACTGTGAAAGAACAGAAAGTTTGCACCACAACAAAACTTTAGAAATGTCTTTACCAGTCTACATTGGTTTGACACTTCATGCACAGACATGAAAAAGTGAGCTAGTAGATACATTCTTTAAACTTGGATTGTCCATCTCCTATGTCAGATGTTGGCTATCTCTACCAGCATGGCAAACAGCTCATACCAACACTTCAAGGATGAAAGTGTAGTCCGTCCTCTAAAGCTTTGTGGCGGTCTGTTCACTACTGTGGCAATAGACAACATAGACCACAAGCCCAACTCCACCACAGCAATAGACTCCTTCTCTGGAACTAGGATATCACTTTTTCAGCATCCCAGTACTCAAGTGGAGGGAGCTGTCCAAGGAATTTCCACCCTGGACAGTGAGACTGCAGCATCAGTGAAGAAGATGATCATCACTTCCTGAGTCTTACTGTTATCCTTCCATTCATTTTGAAGTTAACTAATTCTCCCATCCCTGCCACAAATGTTGAAATCAAGACTGACTGCCAACTGATTAGCCAAGCCCTACAAGAAGCATGCAGGTGGCTCAAGCAAAAACTAGAAAACCTACTGTTCCACTTCTCACATACCACACTTCAACTGGAGCTTCTTGTATTGACCTATGTGCTGTCAATCTGCTCAGCAAACTTTGCTCTCTACATTGAATGCCTTGGAAAGCTGTCACCGTGGTTCTTGGCATTGAATGCCTGTTCACCTCCAGATATGGTAAGCCTTCACATAATGATACAGACACAAGTAGAGAGCTCCTAAAGAGGAACTTCACAGTTCACAAGACAGAATGTTTTCTCTGCAATCACACTTGACCAACTTTGTGAACAAAATAATGCTGTACTCAAAGGGGGTGGTGGAGCTGTTGGTCTAACACAAAGTCTAGAGGCCCTCAGCACTGGATGATAACAGGACCAGTGGTGGCCAGGTTGACAGGAAAATTTTAAGCCGCAGAAGAAAGAGAAATCAACAGAAAAGGGTCTAATGCAAAGCACTGTGAGCAGGTGAGCAGCACAACACATCAAGGCACTTGTTGAGGTTATAGAAGACATGGACAACCTGTCATAAATATAAAGGGAAGGGTAAACACCTTTAAAATCCCTCTTGGCCAGAGGAAAAATCCTTTCACCTGTAAAGGGTTAAGAAGCTAGGATAACCTGGCTGGCACCTGACCAAAATTACCAATGAGAAGACAAGATACTTTCAAAAGCTGGGGGGGAGGGAGAAACAAAGCCTCTCTGTCTGTCTGGGTAATGCTTTTGCCGGGGACAGAACAGGAATAGAGTCTTAGAACTTAGTGAGTAATCTAGCTAGATATGCGTTAGATTATGATTTCTTTAAATGGCTGAGGAAATAAGCTGTGCTGAAAGGAATGGATATTCCTGTCTTTGTGTCTTTTTGTAATGTAAGGTTTTGCCTAGAGGGATTCTTTATGTTTTGAATCTAATTACCCTGTAAGGTATTTACCATCCTGATTTTACAGAGGTGATTCTTTTTTCTTTTTACTTCTATTAAAATTCTTCTTTTCAGAAACTGAATGCTTTTTCATTGTCCTTAAGATCCAAGGGTTTGGGTCTGTGGTCACCTATGCAAATTGGTGAGGATTTTTACCAAAACTTCCCCAGGAAGTGGGGTGCAAGGGTTGGGAAGATTTTGGGGGGAAAGACGTTTCCAAACAACTCTTTCCCAGTAACCCGGTTAAACGTTTGGTGGTTGCACCGAAAGTCCAAGGGCAAAGGGTAAAATAGTTTGTACCTTGGGGAAGTTTTAACCTAAGCTGGTAAAAGTAAGCTTAGGAGGTTCTCATGCAGGTCCCCGCATCTGTACCCTAGAGTTCAGAGTGGGGAAGAAACCTTGACACAACCCCTTCTCAGAAGAGAGTGTAGACTGTGTTAAACTGGACACCAGAGACATTGCAGACCTGGCTGTGATTGTCTCTGTTAGGGAGGTTGAGAAGATCAGGCAGTAGCAGTACACCACTTTTGGAACAGAGAGATTGCAAAACAATACAAAACCATTCACAAAGATGATCAAGAAAAATGAACTCCCCTTGTTCACCAGACTCGTGTAAGGGAAATCTCCAAGACCAAATTTCAGCTCTTCTCCTTGAAAAATGTTGGGGAACGTGATGTTTCAATATCTTGAAGACTGTGAAAGACTTTCTTGTTTCTTAATTTGTTTTAGACTGGATGTTTATGTAAGCTGCCTTTTCAGTCTTTTTGTGACAGAGAAATATCCTGATCCATAGATCAATCTGAAATATCATTATTAGCAAAGAGAAATGTAACTTTCTGTTCATGAACAGAAACTTGTAAACTTATTGTGTTATTTTTCTATGTAAATAATATTTTAGTAAAAACAACAAGGAGTCCGGTGGCACGTTAAAGACTAACAGATTTATTTGGGCATAAGTTTTCATGGGTAAAAAACCCACTTCAGAAGAATGAAGTCAGTATGGAGATTTATTTTAGTAAATAGTCCCTGGTGATGCACTACAAAGCATGTTAATTCTTAATATTTTTGTATAAACTAAAACCATCACAATTCATTGCTTTAGTTTGTAGGACACATAAGACAATAGGACTATAAATGTATAAAAATAAATACTCACTGGGATGGTTTCATACCATAAACAATCAGAAACCAGAGAAACATCAGTAGAAAAAATGCATTCAGAATTTAAAATGGCTGCTACAGCTAACATGAGTTCACAATGGCCCCATATCTAAAAATCTTTATTAGGTCATGCCTGAAGATTTTTGGCAAATTTCATGCTTTTATTGTAAAACTCATAATTCTTTCAGAAATCTGGTGGGCTGTAGACGGGGAAACTCAAGGGGCAGAGTGGGGAGGAACCAGAGAGAGGGGAAGAAGAGGGGGAAACCAGAAAAGTGGAAGGAGAACGTGAATCTTAAGGGGGGGAAATGGGAACACAAAGGAAGGGATGGGGGAATCTGAATGGGAACTGATAAATTTGACAGCATGGGGGGACAGGAATTGGTGGATTTTGTGGGGGACGGTTTTGCCAATGTGTGACATTACCCAGGCTACAGTGTGGACTGCTGAATAGCTGTGTCTCCTCAGTTCTGCAACTTGGGATGCCTTTTACTCTGCTTTACTGGTGATCAGCCACTCCTGGCCAGTTAACACACAGTCTCCAGCATGTAACTTGCTCCCAGATACATGGTATTGAGTGTTACTAGCTAGCCACTCATGAATTACACTGCAGAAAAACACTAGCAGATTCTCTGGTCCCAGACTTTCCCCCAGAAATATGCATCTTGTATTGTCCAGCATACTACTGGACAAAACGAGTTCATATGAAGTCTGTCATTTCATCAGTGAAAGCTGATACGCACCAGGCTTGTTATTCCAAATGGAGTTTCCCACACACTTTAATAATCCAAAAATACTGGTTAGATAAAACAGTGAAATAAGTTTATTATCTACAGAAAGAAAAGAAAGATTTTAAGTGACTACAAGTAATGAGGGGTAAAGGTCAGAAAAGAAAAGAAAAGAAAAGAAAAGAAAAAGATAAAATGCAAACTAAATGCCTAACTTAACAAGCTAAGTGAACTTAAAAGCAAATATCTTTCTCACCAAATGCTTTGCAGTCTGCTGGCTGAGTTTTCTTTCAGCTAGGACTCCCCTCCATCCCTCCTCCCCCCAGTTCAGTTATTTAACAGTCGTTGATGTCATGAGCAGAGATGAAGGAGGAGAGTGAGGTTAAGCATTTTTCTTCCCTCTTTATAATTCAATTTCTTGTGCTAGAAACATTCTTGCTGAGTCATGGTGACAAATAGTCTCTTGTGGACATGAGATTTGAACTATCCATGTGATGAAATGCAAATTTATTGTTCTTGTCTTCCCCCTGCCAGACAATGGTCGCTTAACTAAGTGATAGTCCACTTGACGTTGTTGTACCTGTCTGGGGCACCAGTATGTCTTTGTCTCTGAAAAACTGGTTTGGGCCTGTCTTTCTAACTTTAGAACATGTTACAGAAATGTTGTACAGCAGAATCTTGTAACTTTGCATACAATGTTGCCACACATATTTTACCACGACAATCATGTTCACCAGATTATGAGTTTTCAGATACTACCTCACAAGGCATACTTTGTACAAAATTTATCATAGTCTTGTAAAAGTGGTGAACATAATGGTATAGACTGTCACACAATGGTGTAATGCATATTCCTCAAATATGTATATTTGGGCACTAGCTCATAAACATAAAATCTCCAGATTTCCAGACCTACAACCATAATCGGTACGTGAAATGAAATTAAAATAAAGTTAGATACATTTTAAACTTATTCTAACTTCTAGAAGTTGAATGGGTTATGTGATGTTACACCCCTTAATGCTTTATAGAAATATGCTTATAAATGTAAATATGACATAACTGGAACGTTTTATGCTACATATGCCATGTAACATATCTTTGAAAAAGTTATGTTCTACTGAATGTTTTCATCCTATTCGTATGCATGTATCATTTTTATATCTGAAGTTATGAGTGTTGGCTCTATGCTTGTATTTCAAGTGTTTGCTGTAGGAAGCACACAAAACAGATTTTGTCAACATAGTGTGAAGGGGTTATTCAAGTAATTAGGAGTACTCCCAATGAACATTGAAAGTCGCCAATCCACATCTGAGCTTTCCTGGAAACGTTCAAACTAACATGTGGGTAATGGCATCAGCCTGTAGAGAACTGAGTCATGCGTGGACATGTGACTTGCCCATGTGACTCCAAAACTCCATCTTGTAGCTGTAATTCTACACAGGGGGAGAGAGGGGTTTTCACCCACAAGAGAAAGATTATATAAGCCCCTGGAAACCCCTCCATTTTGTCCTCAGATGGCTCAAGAGATAGCCTCTCCACCCCAAAGAGATGCCTGAAAGAAACTGGAACAAAGGACAGTAACTACAGGGGTGTAAGTGATTGCTGGACCCAAACTAGGAGGAAGTCTAGTCTGTAAAAGAAGCTTATTAGAACATCTCTGAGGGTGAGACTTACCTGCATTTAGTTTCTTACTGTACTAGGCTTAGACTTGCGTGTTTTTGTTTAATTTTGTTTGGTAATTTGCTTTGTTCTGTCTGTCCTTACTTGGAACCACTTAAATCCTACTTTTTATATTTAATAAAATCACTTTTTACTTATTAATTAACCCAGAGCAAGTATTAATACCTGGAGGAGCAAACAACTGTGCATATCTCTCCATCAGTGTTACAGAGGATGAACAATTTATGAGTTTACCCTGTATAAGCTTTATACAGAGTAAAACAGATTTATTTGCGGTTTGGATCCCATTGGGAACTGGGTATCTGGGTGTTGGAGTCAGGAGCACTTCTTACGCTGTTTTCAGTTAAGCCTGCAGCTTTTGGGGGACATGGTTCAGACGTGGGTCTGTGTTTGTAGCAGGCTAGCATGTCTGGTACAACGAGGCAAGGTACTGAAGTCCCAAGCTGCCAGGAAAAACGGGCTCAGAGGTAGTCCCAGCACATCAGGTGGCAGCCCCAAGGGGGTTTTTGTGACCCAACGTGTCACAGGTTTCATGGGAAATTGTTGTAAATATATGTTCTTTATCTTAACAATGTCCTCTTAAACATTAAAGCTTTTATTATACAGACTGCAACCAAATCTGCCATGCTCCTTTCAGGCAGCTCACCAGTATGTTAGCAATTTGATGATGGGGAAAGAGGCAGTGTTGTATCTTGCCCTCTTTTATTAACACAATATATAAACTATAATTTAACCAGAGAAAAATCCATCATATCAATGAGCAAAAATCATCTCTGACTGCATAATGAACTGCACTTCTGTAACAGAAATCAGACCTGACTCCCTTCTCAGTTACTCTGATGTCATTCAGGAGTATCTTAGTGGAAGTTAGTCAGGCAGATCCATGTATCTGGGGGGTTGGGGGATGGAAAAAGGAGGTTTTTAACATCTTTCCCATTCTGATCCCTTGAAATATCTGGACAGGTCAGTCCCTGGCTCAACTTAGAGAAACCTCAGAGGTTCTCTAAGGTTCACACACTTGTAATGGCTCCCTAGGCACTATTCTGCCTGACAGCAATCAGCAGAACATAGCATACTCAACCATGTCCTTACCAGGTATGTCCCCTATGTTTAAGGGTGGGGAGGTGTCTGCATCAGCCAAGCATGCATTAGAATGGAGCTGTTTTAGAGCACAATGCTGCAAGGTTGTTGATATCATTGGAAAATGAAGATACTCAGTCCCACAGGGAGGAGCTCACTACCTTGTAGAGCCAGGCGCTTATTTGGGGCCTTACCCTATAAAACCTTACTCAGGCAAACAGTTCTTACTCCCTAGTCTCAGTGACATCAATGGAATTACTTGTGCGAGTAAAAGTTTGCAGGAGCAGGACTTTGGGCCTAGTTTTAGGGGAAGGAAGGAGTTATTCACAAAAGATGAACATGGAAGATATGTTGAAAGGTCAGTTTAAGACAATTGTAAAAATAAATGTGTTGAAAAAACAGGGCATTTTCTGTTTTAACTTGCCCAGGGAAGTAATTCTATGTAGTTAATACACATGGGTGTAAAATACTGGGTGTTACTTCTTATGTTCTTTTTGTTGTGGCTTGTCTTTGTCTGTCTGAAGACCAAAAAACCCCAAAGAAAATTCCAGGTGCTCTACCTTTTTCAGCTCAGAAGTGATTAATCAAATATTGGTTGTTCATAATTAGATAACTGAAAAAGTGCAAAAATAATGTGAATACAGATGCATGGGATGAACCTTCATTTCAGGTTATTAAATGTTATTTAGTAAGAGTACAAATTTGTGCTTGGCACTTTAATAAAGGCAAAAAGAAATGTCCCATCAAATTTGCAATCTAACATTAGAAGTAACAGTGCCGTCCAAACATAAATCTAAACACACATCACAATCATATACATACATAATAAATACCTCTTAGCTAGAAGGTCAAGGCTTTATGCTGTCAGTGTTTTTCTATTTTGGTTTGTTCATTTATTTTACTTAACTTAATATTTTACCTCCGGTCTTCTTATTACGTCTCCAGTGTTTTGGAGGACTAACACAGAAAGCTTTAGGGCTAAGTCCTTGTCTACACAAACTTGCACCCAAATAACAAAAGGTGTGGATTAAAATTGATTTAGTTACTTCTCTGCAAGTTTGAGGGTTAACAAGGACTTAGCAGTAGAAATGTGTTTTGAGAAGTGACTTAGCTTTTCAGATACGAATCATGGCATTTCATTTTTATTTATATTCATACAAATGCAAAAAAATCCCCAACAGCTGTACAAATGTCAAGTGCATAATATGGCTGCTGCCACAAGCAGAGGCCATTTTAGATACCTGTGTTCTCATTTGCAGCAACATCCCTCCCTTTCCCTCTGGCCTTCCCCCTTTCCCCAGTGCCGACATCCTCCTCCTACAGTTATCATCTCCTTCTCTGCCAGCGCTCAATTTCTGGAGCCAAACACCTCCTCCTTGTCCCTCCTGTGATACAGAGCATAGAATAGATGACAGGGTAGTAACAGTGAGTAGAATTGTCCTCATTCCCTGCTGGTGGTGAACGTGACGGGAGGATAAATTTGGACTTGTATTGAGAGAATAGCAAATCTCACTATTTGGTGATTGTTGAAAGTCCTCCATCTTATCCAGGCTGAGCCACAAACAGCAGTCTCACACCATGATACAATCTGAATCAGGCAACAAGACAACAGTAGATTGGAATCTCTATGATCAGAAAGGGTGATGATATTTGATGCTAGGTAACATCAGCATCACAGATCATGGTAATATCACAGATCATGATAGTAGTGATAACTCCCCTGCCTTATCAGCTCTTTGTGAGGTTCCACGTACATACTGAACAAAACCAAACAGGAGGACCCAGATGGCTTATGAGACTCGGATATATCCATCCCATAACAAATTAATGGAACTACTCAAAAGTGATCATCACCAACCTACACACCAGAGTAGCTCACCTCAGTATAAAAAGTAGGAATGTGGACTAGTTTTGCCTAGCTTCAAACTCACTGACATTGGGCTTTTGAAACGAGGTGGTGAAATTGGATGCTATTAAGTTTGTGTCTCAGGGAGTAGAAGTGAGGTGCCGCCAGGGTCCACTCCACCAAAAAGCAATGGAGGTGGAGGAGAAGGAAGCGTGCTATAAGAGGTAAAAGTATGGCCACACATCTTGCATGCTCTAAGAGCTTCACTGCAGCTATAGTTCTTGCAGTGTACATGCTCGTAGATCATAGATGGTTCACACACTGTGCAAGCTATCCCGCAGTGGCCCTCCACTTCTCCCCACTTGCTACAGAAAGCGTCTTTTTTTATTTTTTTGAACTCTGTGAGTTAGACAGGTCAAGAGGTTCTCAAAATCTGAAACTCCACCCAATTGCCCATCCATAACTGAAAATAGTTGTTAGATCTAATATTATCAGCATGGAAAGCAGCTGCATCACATCCATCATTCAACAAAAAAAATTGTCCATTATACAATTCATTACATCACCATAGCATTTGGGGTGGGATATCTAATGGGAAGATGTTGAAAATCCTACATTATGCAGGTTCTATCAAAGTTACTCAGCCACCCATTTCTCAGTTACCTTTCCCTAAAGGGATGGTTCAAACCTGGTGATAATTGGTAAGGTGCTTAATTCAAAGTGATGGTTCCTGGTTCAGAGATCAAACCTGAGCATATTTCAGTTGACCAGCACTCTGACATTCCCAAACACAATTTGAAAAAATATTCCATCCTGTTAAATAATAACAATGGCTATTTGTGAATTTTCAGTAGCTCACACAACTCGCTAGACACTTTCCAAACATAAAAGGAGACATGATCCCTGAAGAATTAACAATCTATAAGACAAACAGATAAAGAGTAGAGGTGCCTATATTGCTGGCTTTGGCAAGCAATCATAGATAAGCAACCTACCCACATCTTGTGAATCTATTCCCCCCAGGATCTTCCACATATAATGGGGTGATGCACTGTCAAAGCCAACCAGCTTAGTAGATGGATTCTCATCCTCTCATTCTGATACTGTCTTCCAAGTGCACGAGAGGCCAGCTCTGTTATGACTAATTTTCTTGGCAAAGCAGATAATTGCTCACAGTTTTCAGTTATGATGAATCAGATTCTTCACTCTGAATAGTTCCACTAGGGCTTCTTCACTATAGACTACATTAGAGGCAAAGTTATTAAAAGATGATGAAAAATAGATTAAGTAAACAGCTAGTACCAGTTAGGGAACCATTGGATAAAATCAGAACGGATTCAAACCTTCATCTAAAATATGAGTTACACTCCACTGAATCTTTTCTAAGGTTCAGAAAAGTTTGTATACTGTAATGTTCCCCCAAATATTTTTAATTTTGCATTACAGAGAAGACTGAACCAAGATTGGAATGTCTTATTTCTATAATACAAAACAAAACTCTTGATCTAAATTATCTAAATTTGGTGATTTGAAATCTGGATCTGATTCCAAATCTTTTTAAATTAAGGGGCAGAAGGGGTATAATTTAGATTTGGTGTTTGAACTAAATCCATTATAGGGATATGTTCAAGCTATGAATTTAGATACAGATCTGTGGTTCAGATTGGGAGATCTGAATCAAGATCATATGTACTTGGCATAGTTCTGTACTTCCTGATTCTTACCTGTTCATAAATAGGAAGGACCAGAAATCTTACAAGAAAATATATTCCCATGAGGTTTCCAGCCCAGCTTTTGGAGTTCTGTTCATTTTGATAAAGTTTGGAAACTTTTGGGTGCTTATCCAAACAAAATGTAACCTCTGAATCTTCTGAAGGGAGGCTCCTTGTTAGTAAAGTAGTAATAATGCTGAAACAGGGAATCAACTGGCTCTCCAGATACCCACATTAGGTTACATTCAATTTTACTTACTGACACTGCACAATAATCCAAATCAAAATGCCGCTAACCATGAACCTTGTATAAGTGTATCCTGTGTTTCCAGTAAAATGAGAAAAAACAGTACTTTAGCTCTAATCTGATTATAATATGGAAAGCAGGATTTCAAATTACACTGTCTAATTTAGCCCTTATTCCCCTTTTAGAATTATCCCAGGATTTAGTTCAGGTTGCTGAGTTAAGAATCTTGTCAATCCTAGAAACACAAATTTTCTGGTGATTGTAGATGAATTGCTCCATGTTAAAGAAAATCTTGTATGGTTTTATCCTTCACTTTGATTAAATAGATGGATTAATTTGGAAGTCTCATGTGAACTTATGCAGAAAATGAAAATTTGCTCAAAGAAGCGTCTTTTCCTTGTAAAAACATATGAGAAAACAATCACAGGAAAAAATTTGCAACTCACCGCCTGTCAGCTGAAGATGTTAAACTGTAGCAAGGGGAAAATTAAGCTTGAAAGGTGATGCAATGGGTGATGCAATTCCCAGACCAGCACAGATTCAAAAGGAGTCAATATTGAACTGAGAAATAAATACATAAATATCCAATGCAGGAAAATGCAGAGCTGGAGACTTGAGAATGTCCAAGGAGAAAATAAGACTAGGAAAGTGAGCAAATATAGCTCAGGATCTCTTTGTTTAGCAGAAGAAATTTTCACAGAGGAAGCCTGATGTGGGCCAGAAGATCTGAAATGTTTTTCACTGGACTGGGGAGCAGTCCATATATTCACCTGAACACCACAAAGATATATTCTTGCATTTGGCTTTTCATAGCTCCAAATGCAAACTGCATCTGGCAGTAATGCAGACTGGAAAGAGGGACCCCAGAGAAGAAACAGAAAATAGAGCTATAGGTTGTGAGCAGAAAGTCATAACAAACAGTACATTTTCTTCAGTGACTAGACATTCTGCATTCTGCATTCTGATTCTTGGATTCCTGAAATATACTCTGACTTGTACCAGTGGCCAACAGCTCTAAGGGACAATTACAGCAGCCGGAGATTGCTGGGAAGCCTCAGAAATGCCCCTTTAAAACTCAGACAAGGTGGGTGAGGTACTATCTTTTATTGGACCAACTTCTGTTGGGGAGAGAGACAAACTTTCAAGATTACTTTTCAACCTAGGTATTCCTGGCATTCAAGAGGAGGGTGGTATAGGAACCCCGCACTACCCAAGGATCCTCCAGGTTTAGGTCTGCTTTCTAGTATTACAAATATGTGGATTTGTATTAATTCCAGGAGTTAATGAAAGCTCAAAAGTCAGCAGAGGAGTAGATCAGTGTGAAGGAAACTGGAGTGTACTGAAAGCTGGCCTCAGGCGATTCAGTGCATGGCCTGGTCCAATTCTGAATAGAGAATTATGATTTTATAACACCCCTGTGGCAACCTACAGCAATTCCTCCAGTGAAAAAGCAATATTAGGGAAGTACTAATGTATTTTTAGCTGACTTTAATACAAGTGAGGTGCTGGTAACAAAGAGGAGAGCCAGCACCATGTGACCATCTGGATCTCCACAGACCATCAAGTGCTCTTCTGGTCACCAGTCCTCCCTGGATCATAGTTTGAAAACTGCTGCAGTAGATGAAGAGCAACTGCCAAGTGAAGAGATCTGTTACATCCTCTGTGCTAGAAATCTGTTGGCACAAGCTCTAACAGACTAAATTTACTTCTGAGGACTCCAAAGGGAGCTATCAGATTGCATCAGTATCCCTGTATCGCTTTTCATAACATATCATTTTGCAGGCAAGTTCTATGGCCCTCTAAAAATTTGCAGATTAAGATTTTTAATCTATATCATTATATGAAGAATTATCTTATTATATCCATTATGAAACAATCTGCAAAAAAGCTATTTTAACATGTTACTGAAGACAGAAATTCTCAAGATATTATGATGATGTGTTCGATCACTGTCATGTCACAAGTATTTTCACATAGGAAACTTGCTAATAATAAAACTCTTCTCTTTCTGGTTGTTTATTGAAAAATATTTGTCCCACTGAACCAATCTGAACATGCTCTACAGTACACCAAATGAAAGCGCATGAGTAATAGCTATTCAGAGAGTGACTGACTATGCAAGCTTAGAATCATAGGGTTAGAAGGGACCGCAAGGGTCATCTAGTCTAACCCCCTGCCAAGATGCAGGGTTTATTGTGGCTAAACCATCCAAGACAGATGGCTATCCAGCCTCCTTTTGAAAACCTCCAGTGAAGAAGCTTCCACAGCCTCCCAAGGCTGTCTGTTTCATGGTCCTACTCTTCTTACAGTTAGGAAATTTTTCCTGAGATTTAAACTAAATCTGCTGTGCTGTAGTTTGAACACATTGCCTCTTGTCCTGCCATCTGTGGCAAAAGAGAAAAACTTTTCTCCATCTTTTTTGTGGCAGCCTTTCAAGTATCTGAAGACCACTATCATATTCCCCCTTAATCTCCACCTTTCCAAACTAAACATGAAAGCTTGTCTCTCTCACCAATTGAAGTTAGTCCAATAAAAATATTACTTCACCAACCTTGTCTTTGTTTTTTCAAGTCAGACCAGTGAGCACACGGTGGCATAACAAAGAGATCACGTAGCTTTCTTATTGGGAAAGCAATCTGTTTTCTTCAAGAAATGCTTGTGAGCATGAGTTGTTTTAGCAAAGCCACAGATATGCCAAGTGGCATTTAGCAAGAAGAGTTTTCTGTTGATTCCCTCAATCTCCCTCATTTTAAAAATCTGCCCCAGAATATTCCTGTGTTGCTCAATGCATGGAGGACACATGGAAGAGCTGCAGAGTTTCAGCTCCACAGTTGTGGAGGACCATGGATCAGGGTGCAACAATTGCACCCCACGATTTCCCTCCTGGCTGCAGCTTTTTGGGGATGCCCAAACTGTGAAGCAGAATTTAGAATATAGAGCTTGGAATACAGAGCTCCAAGTTGTTTTTTTTTAACAAGAAAAGTTTACAAAATATTCCTTTATTCCACTACTTCCAGATTAGGTGTTTTAGAGCCATTGCTCCACCTCTTGTATTATCATTCTCTCCTCTCTCTTTTATTCTATTCTGTTCTATATATTGTTCTGTTCTGTATAGGTTCCTATCCTGCACTCTTCACTGTAGTCTATGAACTCCTTCTTTCCCCTCTGCTGCCCTAAGAACAGCTCATCGCTGAGATTGTGGCATCATAGGAAAGTGAATGATAAAATGTACTGAGGGCAAAGGAGGGACTATAGTAGTTATGTTATGTATATTTAAGCTTTTTAGAGAGACCACAAACCCTGTGAACCAACTTTGAATTTCATAGCTGGAACCAATCATGCCTCACATCGACATGATAAAACATTGGAAGAATATCTGACTTAAAAATGAGCCTAAATCTGGGATCTGAACTCCCCCAACTATGATGAACTTCAGATTTGGAGTTGATACATATCCAATCTCATCAACTGGCCTCTGCATTCATGTGTAAAATCAGGTTTCAGAGTAACAGCCGTGTTAGTCTGTATTCGCAAAAAGAAAAGGAGTACTTGTGGCACCTTAGAGACTAACCAATTTATTTGAGCATGAGCTTTCGTGAGCTACAGCTCACTTCATCGGATGCATACAAAAGCTTATGCTCAAATAAATTGGTTAGTCTCTAAGGGCCACAAGTACTCCTTTTCTTTATGTGTAAAATCATAACTCCCAACTTTGGAAGTATTTGCATTGGTATATGGACATGCTGGCTCCACCTATCACTGGTAACGGTGTATCTTTTAAAACAGCTCCCTACAGAATAAAGAGTTTTAAGGATGAACGGTCCAGTCACCCAGCTCTAAAGTTTATTGACAACAATCTATTTTTATTCCAGTTAGTTCTTTGTTGAATATTTTGTCAACAGACAAGCATATTATCCATGTGTCCAGTGTAGACATAGGAATATTATTAAATTAATCATATCAGATCTGTAAGAATACTTTAAAACAATATGCAAAGAAGACACAATGGCAACATTCAGATCCACCTGACAAAACTGAAACACTGAACAAACAGGACAAAGGCATGACAAATTCCTAAAGACATCCGTAGGGAGATTTGCCACTGACTTAGCATCACTGTTCACAATGGGCATCTATTTATCACTCGTGGCTGGAATCAGAATCAGGAGTAATAACCTAAATCCACTACCACACTCTTATCCTTAGCCATGTGTCCCCATATCACTGTGCCTTATGAAAATGGACACATTTTAATTCTTCATGTAATCCAAAGTGCTACCAAGTATGTATATACTGGCCAACTTTTAAAAGTGTAAAACCAGGAGATTCATCCTGGATTTAACCTGAGAGCGTCACATACAATGTTACCAGCAGATTCAAAATCTGGAGTTGGAGACACTCCTGACCAGGAGGAATTGGGAAATCTTAAAGAAAATTGGAAATCTTCCACCTGAACATAGCAAGTTAGTGACTATAGACCCAGTCCTGTATCCCATGCCAGATTCAGCAGGCACTGAGACCCAGACCTCTGAATAGAATTGGTGCACTTTAGAGCCATTTTTGCAGTCTCCAGGAGGGAATTCATCATGGATCCTTTTTGTTCCTTCCAACCTGACCTCTGGGTCAAGGACTGCAAAATGTAATAGCAAAACCTGATCCTCCTGACCATTGCTATGCTTTTTGTAAGTTATCTGTGAGCCACCTATTGGATGAGAATGGATTTGGGTAAGGAATTGTGCCCAAATGTAGTGTCATGAAATTTACCACAATGAGCAACTTTATTTTGAGAGGTTTCAGAGTACCAGCCGTGTTAGTCTGTCTTTGCAAAAAGAAAAGGAGTACTTGTGGCACCTTAGAGACTAACCAATTTATTTGAGCATGAGCTTTCGTGAGCTACAGCTCACTTCATCGGATGCATACCGTGGAAACTGCAGCAGACTTTATATACACACAGAGAATATGAAACAATACCTCCTCCCACCCCACTGTCCTGCTGGTAATAGCTTATCTAAAGTGATCATCAAGTTGGGCCATTTCCAGCACAAATCCAGGTTTTCTCACCCTCCATCCCCCCACACAAATTCACTCTCTTGCTGGTGATAGCCCATCCAAAGTGACAACTCTCTACACAATGTGCATGATAATCAAGTTGGGCCATTTCCTGCACATTTTGAGAGGTGACCTTCTGCCATCCCAAAGGAAGCTAAACAAACAACCCCCCACATGTCATTACCTACTTCTGCTAGACTCACACTCAACAAACTGGTGTGCAGAGATGGTATCCAAGTACTTGAAGAACAGCCTGAGCTAATGTTGGCAACTGAAAGTCCGTTGAAACACAGTAGTGATGAAGGTCGTAAGGATCATCTCTGGCAATATGCACAGAGTCTGTTTAAAGCTAGAAAGGTAACATTCCTTCTCCGTACTGCTTAAAGGTTGAAGGCACTCAGCACCCTTTATGCTGGTAAAAAAAAAAGGGTCAGAGGGTTTGCCTCCAAATGCTTGAAGAGCCTGGCCAAGGTCCGTCTAAAGAACAGTGAAATATGATCCAACTTTTTGTTTGTTTCTTAGCTGAGGCCTAGTCGACAGTAGGGGAGGAAATCGATCTAAGTTACGCAACTTCAGCTACATGAATAACGTAGCCGAAGTCGATGTACTTAGACCTACTTACCATGGTGTCTTCACTGTGGTAAGCTGACAGCTGATGCTCCCCCGTCGACTCCGCCTGTGCCTCTCGCCTTGGTGGAGTACCAGAGTTGACGGGAGAGCGCTCTGCGGTCGATTTATCGCGTGTAGACTAGATGCGATAAATCGACCCCTGCTGGATTGATCGCTGCCAATCGATCCAGCGGGTAATGTAGACAAGCCCTGAGTGAAGCGTTCAGCGAAGTAGGATGTTTTATAGTGTCAGCTTCAGTTTCATCTTTAAATTTAAATGTTATACATGGTGAACCTGCCACAAGTCCATTACTGAACTGCAAAGGTTCTGTGACTCTCAGTAGGTCAGTACAATTTCTTAGAAATAAGTAACAGTTTCACTTGGAATTCAATTGATTTCACTTGAGTATCTGCTCAAGTTAGTTATCTTGCCTGAAAATGTCTTGAACACAGTATGTGGTAGATTACTGGTGTGATATTTGACAGTTCCAAAACAGCTCCTCCATCATATCAGAACAGGAACAAGAAGTATAATGAATCACTTCCTTCTAAACCCAGCTCTTTCAGAAATGTAGAATATTGGATCTTCCTTAGGGGAAACGAATGGCACACACACTCCACTTGTGTCAATAGTGTTTTGTGGTTCAGATCCTAAACTCTTTCTTCAAGCAAGACTCCCATTAAAGGTCATACCCTAGGGCCTCAATCCTTTGGTGTTATGGGACATCCTTGCACCATTCAGGCAGAGCAAAACTGTCCTAAATCTAATGTAGCCAGCCACTGGAGGATTTCCTTTGCGTAAGTGTAAAGCCTACACAACCTTTCTTCCTTCCTTGGCCACCAACATGGGGGTAATGGCTAGGGGAAACGGGGCATGGCCAATTCATCCCTCAGTCCTCGTGATCTCTAGTTGCCAAAATGGTCCCTGGGGCTACAGGCCTCCAGCATAATACAGAGCCACTTTCAGGCTACTCTACTTCATACCCAGGACAAGCCAGGCACCAGGATGGCCCCAGGGTGAGGGGGCAGCAAAGGTGAGTCCCTCTCTTGAGCTACACCAAGTCCTCCTAGACACAACTCAGGATTTGGGCACAAGCACCTACAAAAGGAGACCAAAAATGCCCCTGCCACTATACAGATACACAGTTCCCAGTCACACTATGCAGTGTGTTATTAATTTATCTGAATTTATTATGCATGTAGTACGGACTCATGTATTCCATGGTTCCGCAGCCACAGCCCCTTGCCAGAGAACCATGGTCTGAAAGCTAAGTTTTCTATTTTTTTTTTTTAAATTATGTTTCTAGCACCTTTGTTTGCAAAGAATCCATCCCAAACACGAGATGACTATAAACCAATGCAGAGTTGTTTTGAGTCTGCAGATGGGCTGAAGCAAGAGTTCTGAAAGCAATATAAATTGCCCCATTCATCACAATGGAATGTTAACTTGTTATACCAATAAAATAAAAACCAGCAGGAACTTATTAAAGGGGAAAAGGCAAAATGCCACATTTATTGTGAATACAGAAAGAATCATAGTAAGCAGTTAGTTATAGCTATAACATTCCATTCAATTTCATATTTATTCACACACACACACACACACACACACACATTCTGTAAGGTTGTTATCATAGGTACCAGCCTTAGAGTTGCTCATGCCAAGCCACTGGCCAGGTGGCCTGGACATGAGGAGGGAGCAGGGCCTTGTCAGATGCTCATCTGATGCTGCTGGAAGTTGGTTTGCAGAATCAGACCCCAAAGTTCTCCCTTTCTAGAGTCCATTTTTATAGGAATTTCTTCCTATGCCAGTCTATGGGAATTGCTTCATCATGCTGTTGCTGAATCAATCAGCAGATGGCACATTCCTGACGGCTCCATGCTGCCAGATGTTATCTTGTTCTTTGGTTCTCCCATTCTTGAGGCTGTCGGGTGGATTCCAGTCTGCCCTCCGGGGGCCCTCTGGTTATTTCCACTTGATACCTTCTTCAGCCGATGGACACTGGATTCTTAGGCTGGCACCTCCCTGATCATTCAGTTATTATCCACACCAAGCATCCATCCACATACATCCTCTATCTCTATTTTAATCACAATTATTAACAAAGCGAGATGAATACAACAAAAGGGTGGGGAGTCTCTGGGTGTTGTTTCTGTTGTTACAGAGTATTGCTTTGAGTCTCCCTCTGTGTGAGTAGTTGTTGTTACAAAGAATTGCTTTGAGAACAGACTCTGTCTTAGAATGTACTAACACAATTAGCAGCTTGCAAGTTTCACACAGAGAGGGAGAGAAACAGTACCAAAAACCAAGAGACCTCTTAATTAGTAATACCCTGGAATTTAAACTATGGGGAATCAAACTCATTTGTGATTTTAATACAGAACTTCTTTAATATGATCCAACAAACTCTGAAACCGAATGATAATTTTAATGTCAACATTATTTACTATTTCACTGCTACTTCATTTTGTTAGAAACATCCCTTTACAGCAATTTGCTTATCCATCATTGCTCAGTGCAGCAGACTATATTGAGGTGGTGAAGCAGTGGGACAGTTGGTTTCTGTCATGGGTTTCTAGAGTTGGAGAGTAAGATCTCATGCCTAGAAATCATCTGTCCCTACACCCATAAAGGGAAGGGAAAGAGGAGATTCATCCTCTCCCTGTTCCAAAAGCTTGAGCCACCTCTTGGTTGCTCATAAAGCTTCCCATGGAGCAGGTGGCTTTGTATGATTCCGTATGCAAGCCAGTGGTTAAATGCAATAATTTGGCCCTGAACTGTTTTTTGTGCTCTGGGTTTTTCAGAAAAAGGTGTGAAGTTACAATATAGCCCCCAGATCTTCTCTTCCAATTATTCTATGAGTTTTCCCCTTTATGGTAGGTTATCCATTATATCTCACTGTTGCATACCTGCTTCTAAACATCCCTGACCTCTGTTAACTCCTTGAACCGCCATTAGACGGATGGCCAACGTCAGGGATTGAACCAGGGACCTTCAGCAATAAAAAGCCTGAGCGTGAGCTGAAGTCCTTTAACTGAGACTATAACAGATTCATATACAAACAGATCAGGCTTCGAGGAGGACTTATGTAAGAAATGAAGGGGGGTTAGCTCCCTTTTATGGACACCCAGCCAGCCAGTTAGCTACAAAATCCCTGTTAGTTGCTGTTCTCTACTTGCTTTACCTGTAAAGGGTTAAAAAGGCCATAGGTAAAAGGAAGGTAGTGGGTACCTGGCCAAAAGAACCAATGGGAAGGCTAGAACTTTTTAAAATTGGGGGGAGAAAAAAACCTTCCCTTTGTCTTTCTGTTGTGGTTCTCCGGAGAGGGGAGATAGAGCAGCGATGCTGTAAAAGCTTGGGCCAGGTATGAAAATCATCAGATCATACCTAGAAACTACTCATTAGAAATCCCAGATATGTATCAGGAAATGTCTAGGGAGACGTGATTAGGTCTCTCTCTTTTATTTCTTTATGGCTTGTGGGCTCCTCAGTGCTAACCCCAGGTGCTTTTGTTTTGTTTGTAACCTTTAAGCTGGACCTCAAGAAGCTATCTTGATGCTTAATCCTTGTAATTGTTTTTTTAAACCTAGAAAAAAGCCTAAGTTCCAGATGTATTTGTTTCTTTTTGTTTTAATAAAATTTACCTTTTTTTAAAGAACAGGATTGGATTTTGTGTCTCTATGAGGATTGTGCATATGTTATTTGATTAGCTGGTGACAACAGCTGATTTCCTTTGTTTTCTCTTTCTCAGCTCTTCCCGGGGTGGGGGGGGAAGGGGGGAGGGAATGGCTTGAGGGTACCCCACAAGAAGGAATTCCCAAGTTCACCTTCCTGGGTTCTCAAAAGTGGTTTTTTGCATTTGGGTGATGGCAGCATCTACCAATCCAAGGTCAGAGAGAAGCTGTTACCTTGGGAGTTTAATACAAGCCTGGAGTGGCCAGTATTAATTTTTAGAATCCTTGCAGGCCCCCACCTTCTGCGCTCGAAGTGCCAGAGTGGGGAATCAGCCTTGACATGGTGGCAGAAGCACAGACCTCAGGATTTTGAAAGGACACATTTTTCCTTTTGGCAGCCTGCAAAGCCAGGGAGGGTTTTTTTCTTTTCTTAGCTACCTGAGGGTGGAACAGGCACAAAAAGGGTTCAGCCTGCCAAGCCAGGAAGTCCAACAAGCGGTTTATTTTTTTTCTAGCTTCGTGGCAACAAAACAGCTAGGCTAGAGTAGGGCAGCCCTGTGCATGAGGTTGCAGTCAGGCACCAAAATCTTAGAGGAACCAGTCTTCCCAAAGCGGTATGCCACAGAGAAGACAGACTGAGATCAAGCCCAGACATCCAGCTCCATGACAGAAATACAGAAAGGGGATGGGGAACCAGGAATTTCCCAGAAGGGAAGGGTCAGCCCTCCCCAACCTGAGATCCTGGTGCCAGGATGGAGGGATGTGCTTAACCCAGGCCATGTTCTAACTGAAGAAGAAAGGAATTTCTTCCTAGAGATGGAGCTCTTGGAAGTGGAGGAGAAGCACTTGGAGGCAGAAGTGGAGGTGAACCACTTGGAAGTGGAGCTGAAGCGCTGAGAGCTGGAGAAGGCTAAGCTGGATCAATCAGGCAGCCTTAACAGTCCTTCTCCAGGTACCACTCCCCATTCCTTATGCACCAGCGGAGAGTGGTTCACTGTTGACAGAGACATCCCCATCACCTGCATCACCTCCAGTAGGACCAAGCCCAAGTCCACAACCAAGCGAGGAGGAACTAATGTCTCCAGCATCAACGGAGCAGTTCCAGGCAGAGCAGGAAGTGGATAAAAGCCTCAAGGGAGCTTGGACGATGGCACGGAGCAACCTACCGCCTCTCAGCTCTTCTAATCAGTCCAGGTTTGTTGTAGAAGGAGGACTCTTATACAAGGAAACCCTTTCTGGTGGGCACAAGGAGGACTGGCATTCTCCGAGACAGTTGGTAGTTCCAACTAAGTATATGGAAAATCTCTCGAGCTTAGCCCACAATCACCCTAGTGGCCATGCTGGAGTGAACAGGAGCAAAGACCATTTGGGGAAGTCATTCCACTGGGAGGGAAAGGGCAAGGACGTTTCTACCTATGTCCGGTCTTGTGAGGTGTGCCAGAGGGTGGGAAAGCCCCAAGACCAGGTCAAGGCCCCTCTCCAGCCACTCCCCATAATTGAGGTTCCATTCCAGCATGTTGCTGTGGATATTCTGGGTCCTTTCCCTAAGAAGACACCCAGAGGAAAGCAGTACATACTGACCTTCATGGATTTTGCCACCCGATGGCCGGAAGCAGTAGCTCTAAGCAACACCAGGGCTAAAAGCATGAGCCAGGCATTGGCAGACATTTTTGCCAGGGTAGGTGGCCCTCTGACATCCTTATGGATTCGGGAACGAACTTCCTGGCAGGAACCGTGAAACGTCTTTGGGAAGCTCATGGGGTGAACCACTTGGTTGCCACCCCTTACCACCATCAAACAAATGGCCGAGTGGAAAAGTTTAATGGGACTTTGGGAGCCATGACACGTAAATTTGTGAATGAGCACTCCAATGATTGGGACCTAGTGTTGCAGCAGTTGCTCTTTGACTACAGGGCTGTACCATGTCCCAGTTAGGGGTTTTCACCCTTTGAACTTGTTTATGGCCATGAAGTTAAGGGGCCATTACAGTTGGTGAAGGAGCAATGGGAGGGGGTTACATCTTCTCCAGGAACTAACATTTTGGACTTTGTAACCAACCTGCAAAACACCCTCAAAGACTCTCTATCCCTTGCTTGAGAAAACTTACAGGATGCTCAACAAGAGCAAAAGGCCTGGTATGATAAACATGCCAGAGAGCGTTCCTTCAGAGTAGGTGACCAAGTCATGGTCTTGGAAGCGCTCCAGGCCAATAAGATGGAAGCATTGTGGGAGGGGCCATTATGGTCCGAGAGCGCCTGGGAGCTATTAATTACCTCAAAGTGTTCCCAGACCCTACCCTAAAACCTAAAGTATATCATGTTAATTCGCTAAAGCCGTTTTATTCCCAAGAAATCAAGGTTCTCCAGTTTACAGACCAAGAGAGAGACAACACTGAGTGGCCTGAAGGAGTCTACTATGAAGGAAAAAGCAGCGGTGGCATAGAAGAGGTGAACCTTTCCATAACCCTTGGGCTTAAGCAACAACAACAAATCCAAGAGCTGTGCACCAGCTTCATACCAATGTTTTCAGCCACTCCAGGATGGACAGAATGGGCATACCACTCCATTGACAGAGGTGATGCTCGCCCAATTAGAGCCCAACCCTACCGATGGCTTCTCAAGCCAAAACCACAATAGAAAGGGAGATCAAGGACATGTTACAGATGGGCGTAATCTGCCCCTCTGAGAGTGCATGGGCCTCTCCAGTGGTTCTGGTTCCCAAACCAGATGGGGAAATCCACTTTTGCATGGACCACCGTAAGCTGAATGCTATAACTCGCCCAAAGAACTATCCAATGCCACGCACAGATGAGCTATTGGAGAAACTGGGATGTACCCAGTTCATCTCCACCTTAGACTTAACTAAGGGGTACTGGCAAGTGCCACTAGATGCCCAAGGAAAGGTCAGCCTTCATCCCCCATGTAGGACTGTATGAATTTATTGTGCTCCTTTTCAGACTGCGAAATGTACCCACCACCTTCCAGACACTGGTAGATAACCTTCTGGCTGGATTTGGGGAATTTGCAGTCGCCTACCTTGATGATGTGACTATATTCTCAGATTCATAGGCAGAACACCTGAAACATCTCCAAGCTGTCTTCCAGCACATAAGGGAGGCAGAATTAACCATTAGGCCAAAAAAATGTCAAATAGGCCTAAACAGGGTAGTGTACCTTAGACACCAGGTGGGTCAAGGAACTATCAACCTCCTACAGGCTAAAGTAAATGCTATCCAAAATTGGTCTGTCCCTAAGTCAAAAAAGCAGGTCCAATCCTTCTTGGGGTTGGCCGAGTATTACCAACGATTTGTACCACACTACAGCCAAATTGCCACCCCACTGACAGACCTAACCAGGAAAAAACAGCCAAATGCAGTTCAGTGGACTGAGAAGTGTCAGAAAGCCTGTAACCAGCTTACATCTGACCCTGTACTAAGGGCCCCATACTTTGACCAATGGTTCGTCGTAACCACAGATGCATCTGAGTGTGGTGTAGGAGAAGTTTTAATGCAGGAAGGACCAGATCAACAATTCCATCCTGTTGTGTTTCTCAGCAAAAAACTTTCTGAGAGGGAAAGCCACTGGTCAGTCTCAGAAAAAGAATGTTACGCCATTGTGTATGCTCTGGAGAAGCTACGCCCATACATTTGGGGACTGCATTTCCACCTGCAGACTGACCATGCTGCACTGAAATGGCTTCACACAGTCAAAGAAACTAACAAAAAATTTCTTTGTTGGAGTTTTGCTTTTCTAGACTTTAATTTTGAAATACAACACATTTCAGGAGCCTCTAACAAAGTGGCTGATGCACTCTCCCGGGAAGGGTTCCCAGAATCAGCTGGGTAAAAATGTCCCTGTATTCTAAGTCATTGTAGTCCTTGAAATGTAAAAAATACTGTTTAGTTCTCCATGTAATTAGTAGTAAAATTAAAGATGCATGTATCTTATTAACTCTGTTTCCTAAACCTCCACGAAGAAATTCCAGCCGGTGTGCACCTGACCTAAACCAGGCTGGCCAGCACCGTCTGTGATTTGGGGGGCGTGTAATAAATGAAGGGGGGAGAGAGATTATCTCCCTTTTATGGACACCCAGCCAGCCAGTTAGCTATAAAATCCCTGTTAGTAGCTGTTCTCTACTTGCTTTACCTGTAAAAGGTTAAAAAGGCCATAGGTAAAGGAAGGGAGTGAGCACCTGGCCAAAAGAACCAATGGGAAAGCTAGAACTTTTTAAAATTGGGAAAAAAACTTCCCTTTGTCTTTCTGTTGTGGTTCTCCGGAGAGGGGGGATAGAGCAGCGATGCTGTAAAAAGCTTTGGGCCAGGTATGAAAATCATCAGATCATACCTAGAAACCACTCATTAGAAACCCCAGATATGTAAGTAGATCAGGAAATGTCTAGGAAGACGTGATTAGGTTTATCTCTTATTTTTTTATGGCTTGTGGACTCCTCTGTGCTAACCCTAGGTGCTTTTGTTTTGCTTGTAACCTTTAAGCTGGACCTCAAGAAACTATCTTGATGTTTAATCCTTGTAATTGTTTTTTTTTAAACCTAGCAAAAAGCCTAAGTTCCAGATGTATTTCTTTCTTTTTGTTTTAATAAAATTTACCCTTTTTTTTTTTAAAGAACAGGATTGGATTTTTGTGTCCCTAAGAGGTTTGTACATATGTTATCTGATTAGTTGGTGGCAACTTTCTCAGCTCTTCCCCGGAGGGGGGGTGAAAGGGCTTGAGGGTACCCCACAGGAAGGAATTACCAAGTTCACCTGCCTGGGTTCTCAAAGGGGTTTTTTTGCACTTGGGTGGTGGCAGCATCTACCAACCCAAGGTCAGAAAAAAAGCTGTAACCTTGGGAGTTTAATACAAGCTGCTGCTCTAAATATTCAGATTCCTCCAAATATTCCTTTGCTGACCTGCTCTAAATATTCAGATCCAGACCCAGATTTCAAATGCCCCAAGATTTGGGGATGTTTGACTCTGGGGTTGGTTACAACAATCCTAAAAGAAGTTAACTGTGATATTCACAGCCATGTTCAGCAGCTGGAAGCAGCTGAAGTGTGAAGATGCTTGGGTCTGGGATTTTGGTTCTGGCCCATCTCTGATCTCTAGCAAGGATTAATTTTTAGAATCCTGGCACCCCCACCTTCTGCTCAAAGTGCCAGAGTGGGGAATCAGCCTTGACAACTTATAACACACATTCATTAGTGGGTTACATTAGGCCTACTGAGGACGTGGTCCTACAGCTTGTTCCAGGTCTCATCAATCCTGGCTGTAGTAGCTACTTAAAACCTCATCACAATCTCTGTCCTTATTACAACTACTGCTACTGTTGCAGCTTTAAACCTGGTTTTGGACTGGTATCCCTTTTAGCATTTATTCTTTTTCCTTCTATGCTTTGCACTGATCAGTTAGCTAAGATTTGTTTCAGCCATGGTCAAGAATGTGATTACACCTAGCACATTCTCTCTCCTCTAACTGCAGTTTTCATATATGCCTTTTTCTCAAAGAGGCGAGGACAATATCTGGTGGAGATGGGCCCCTGACCTGCTCTAAATATTCAGATCCAGACCCAGATTTCAAATGCCCCAAGATTTGGGGATGTTTGACTCTGGGGTTGGTTACAACAATCCTAGAAAGAGGTTAACTGTGATATTCACAGCCATGTTCAGCAGCTGGAAGCAGCTGAAGTGTGAAGATGCTTGGGTCTGGGATTTTGGTTCTGGCCCATCTCTGATCTCTAGCAAGGATTATATGAGTTTGACTTGACTTTCTTGATTAATTAGCCATTTTTAAAATTAATATTTTTATTAATACTTGATGCACACAACAAATGTACCCAAAACATACATGCTTTTCAGGATGCTCAGCAGCAAAGGTATTAACACCCATCCCAGCTAAGACTTGAATACAACTTCTTGTTTAGAATCTCCCTTTAAAATGGCAGAGCAGAAGTGGGAAAGGGCACAGAGGAAGAGGCTGGGATCAATGCTGCTAAACAGACCCAGGTTCTGTCATTCATGGTAAAAGACAGAAAACCATTTTCCAGGGTTTATATGGCTTGTTTCCCATGATTGCAATAATAGAAAAATCTCATAGTCCCAAGTCACAGGTCCTATTTCCCCAAGGTATGACATTAATAAATAGTGGAAGAAAACAAGGGAAATAAACACTGTAAAGAGACAATGCGATATTAAAATACAAAAGCTCCCTCCTGTGTGTTTCTGAAAAGGTCCTTCTTTCTCCCTCTTTTATCCCTTTTGAGAGGAGACAAGACATCTTCCAGATTTCCACTGATTTGTTTATGAGAAAAATAACTGACTGGAGACTTCAGTTTGCATACACAAAGATTCTGGCATATGAAGTGGTAACAACGTGCCTATCGACCTGATTTGTGTACAGAAGTGCTTGTTTGCATGTACAAGTGTGTGCTGTGTGCACACAAATCAGAGACTCTTTGAAAGTATATCTAGGTCAGCTGGCTCACCTGCTTTGCAACAGCTTCAGAAAAGAAAGAGAGGGTGGAATTCACACCCACGCATTCTGCAGTTCTGCTCTCACAGACCCGCAGAGAACTCAGGCTTTGTCTGCACAACAGGGAAAAGCCAATCTAAGCTACGCAATTTGAATTACGTGAATAGCGCAATTCAAGTCAACATAGCTTAGATCTGCTTGCCACGGGGTCCACGCTATGCGATGTCTACAGGAGACGCTCTCCCGTCAGCTCCCCCTACTCTTCTCAATCCGGTGGAGTACAGAAGTCGACAGGAGAGCAATTTGCAGTCGATTTAGTGGGTCTTCAATCGCCGATGCACTGATTGCTGCGCGTCGATCACCCGGTAAGTGTGGACAAGCCTTCAGTTAGAAACATGGTGAGGAACAAAATTCCCTGCGAGTGAGCCTTCAAATTGCCTGGAAGCAGTAACTGATCTTTTTAGAACATAATCTGTGGCTTGCTGACCTATTGCCCCACCTCTTCTGCAAGGACATTGGGAGATGGTCCCAGTAGAGACAAAACTGGGGGAGAGGCAGTTCTTGTCCAAAAACTTCATCTGTTGATCCCCAAAAGGCTTATGCTCCCTGTCATAGAGGTGTCCTATGGCAGAAGTTCATGTTCAGGTATCTGCAGATAGTAATTATTATTGTACTGGTTTTATTTTGCATAGACCATTTTGAGAGTGTTTGTTCAGGACCTCACCTTTCAAAAACCCCTTTGTGAGAATCTACAATTCAGTCAAAATCAGATCATTAATGTCAGTGTTGATGTTGATATTTGATGTATGTATGTATGTATATATGTAGTGCTCATTCTGTGCTGGGTGCTTTCTAAATACTCAGTAAGGACAGTCCCTACTCAGAGTAGCTCACAGTCTAAAGACAGGTTTCAGAGTAACAGCCGTGTTAGTCTGTATTCGCAAAAAGAAAAGGAGTACTTGTGGCACCTTAGAGACTAACCAGTTTATTTGAGCATGAGCTTTCGTGAGCTACAGCTCACTTCTAAAGACAGAAACACAAGTAGTCAGAGGTTGGGATAGGAGAACATCCGCAGGCAATTAATACACACATCAACTCAGTTCACTCTAGGCAGCATGGCAGAAATGGATCTTAAAGAGGTATTTTAAATATACACAGAGTGAGCTTGCAAATGAGTTCAGAGAAGTTGTACCATGCATAGGGGGCCATGTGGAAGGAAACCTGGAGGTGACTGTATGAGAAGTTGACAAATCAGCGTACAAGACTGGGGGTACTGGCAGAGTGGAGGGGCTAGAGGATGATGTGAACAGTTGTAGGATGAATTCTTTCTATACTTGCGTATCTTCATTTCCACATTGTTTGTATCTGTTAGGAAAAAGCATTCTGATTAAACATTTTTAAAGGATCACAATTTTGCGACTCTTCCAGCAAATGTAACCAATTGATGATTTTTTTGTCTTGTTTTCTACTTTCTTATTTATGCCCCTTCCTAGTAATTCATCATCATAAATGCACAAACTTAACTTAGGTTTTAAAATCATCACCACCAATACCTGGCTCTTATATGGTGCTTCATCAATAGATCTCAAGCCACAGTATGCATTTAACAGGTGGGAAACCGAAGCACAGAGACAGAAGTGACTTAGCCAAGGTCCCCCAGCAGGTTAGTAGCAGATCCAGGAAGAGAATCTACATTGCCTGAGGGCTAGTCCTGCACTCTAGCGACTAGACCATAGTGCCTCCCACAGTACTGATGGTCATGGTATCTAATGTTATATCTTATGAGATGGGCTGATGCTTAGTATATGGATTACATGTGCAACTGGTAGTGAAGTGGTTTAGAGATGGCCTGTTGTTTGGGCAGTCCCAGTGCTGTTCTGTTATCCCCTTTGATAAGACAAGGTAGGCAGACAGCTAGCTTAGCTGATGTTTAACTCCTGCTTCTATGTGTAAATTCCAAATAAGCAACATGTATGTAAACTATCTAAAGTATTGAAATCATGAGGACAAGAAATGCTGAATATATTACATGGGTTTTGCCACTAGTGAAACAGACTACATTTTCTGGCTTCAGCTCTAGACTATGTCCCAGAAAACATTAGTGTCCTAGATCATTTGTAGACATACGGAGTAACATAATGACAGGTTTCAGAGTAACAGCCGTGTTAGTCTGTATTCGCAAAAAGAAAAGGAGTACTTGTGGCACCTTAGAGACTAACCAATTTATTTGAGCATAAGCTTTCGTGAGCTACAGCTCACAGTGAGCTGTAGCTCATAAGCTTTCGTGAGCTACAGCTCACAGTGAGCTGTAGCTCACGAAAGCTTATGCTCAAATAAATTGGTTAGTCTCTAAGGTGCCACAAGTACTCCTTTTCTTTTTGGAGTAACATAAGTATCACTTTCCAGTGCTGTGCAAAACACTTGCTATAGTGTATTCTTAAAGATTGAAAAATGACTTTTTTAATGACATTGTCTAAATAGCTACATTCTGTGTTAATTTATTAGTCTGTTATCAGCCTGTTCTGACAGGTATTGTAAATCACCTTTACAGTAATAACAATCTAGCCTGACTGGTATTTTAAATCATCTCTGTTGCACCAGAGTCTCAGAGTATAGACAAAGTGATGATACAACACTTTGCATATAATTATTACTGTTTTATAAAAGCCCTAATTGCCTGGTGTTTTAAATTCTCTTGGTGCTAATAACATGGATTGGCTGGCTGAAACGTTGAATCACCTTGGCTTTAATAGCCTGGAAAGTATTATTCTTCTCATAAACCCCTAGCACAGGTCCAGTTACCTAGGTGCATCATACATTGTGTCTTGCATGGGCTCTGCCTAAGCAGCTGAACTAAACCGCTTTTCAGCTTCATGGTGGAATTGATGATATGCTGAATAATTGAGCCAATATGTGCTGTTTTTGAACCTCATAGTTCACAAGAGCAGTCAGGTAGGTTCCTGACCACTATCCTCTTCTCTGACCACCTTGACATTGGAACTCCATAGCTGGGAGATTATATTGAGATATTTGCAGCCTTTATATTTAGTAAACAATTGTGTGGACTGTTGTATTCTGTGTAATAGGGTTATTTTTGGTAAGGAGTGAAATATTCTGGCTACAGTATGTTCATTAGGATCTTTGTTATTAGATAGGGGTTGTGGTAAAATACGCATTGTGTAGACACTCTGGCAGAGCTTGTATGCCTTTAGAAGAAATCAATTACGGAACAAAGAAATAATGGATCTATGTGGGCTGACCCAAGAGCATGCTCTGTTACAGTATTGAGTCATTTAAATAATTAGCTTACACCCAACATCTTCTATCTAGTCTCCTTTTATTTGAAAATAACCATCAAATTCTTTCCTACGCAATTGCAGTCAAAACTGAGCCCTGCAGAAATGTAAGGCTGGCACACACAGATCATCTACAGCATTTTGCCCTCACTTGGGTGTACAGTTGATACCATGACATTAATTGTGACTGATAAATCACAATAAGAGATGAAGAGAGATGGACTTGTGTCTGTCACTGGATTGAGGTTCAAATCCCTCCTCTGCCACAGACATATGGCCTTGGGCAAGTCACTTAATCTGTCAGGGCCCCTGTTTTTTAGCTACAAAAAACAGGATTAAGAGTTCTCTCCTACCCTTTTTCTTGGCTATTGAGATCATAAGCGCTTTGGAGTGGAGCAGGGAATGTCTTTTACTACAGATCACTAGCACAGTAGTATGTGTCTACACCGCATCTTGCACAAGGGGGTCTCACTCTTGAGGTACTATTGAAATATAGATAACACTAGTAAGCACATGATATGTTGAATCTCATCCATTTCACAAGATCAGAGCAAAAACATGAGTATCCGCTCCAGAGGTTATTAGTGACAAACCATTCACAACTTTATTTTTCTCTTTTGATTTTAAACAGTTATACCAGTTAATGAAACACATTTATATCTGTTTAAAGAGCAGTTATTGAAAATACATCTGAGGGATTATTACCTCATGCTTGTCAAACACATTGGTGGTTTGTTTATGAAAGAACTGTGCTAAATAGCTGGATTGTTGTTTTGACCCTTTACCCAGATCTTTTCATAGAAGTTACTAGAGTGCCATGTAAAACAAGTATATAAGCTTAGAGCCAGGACTGCTTTTAAAGGCAGTTAGTTTAACTAGAAAGCTGCAAACATTCCCATGTTATGCATTAGCAGAATGGGCTTTGTGATAGTCTTTTTTTATAATGGATGACAATTTCATATTACTATTTAGTAGCATATTTACAGTTCTATATTGGTGTGAAACATTAAGAGCTACAAGCAAGTGCTATCACATAACGGTGTACAACGCACAGTAAAAGACTGTAAAGACACTGGACTAAGTCCTGTGGTCCATACTCACTTCTACTCAGCCCTTTACTCTCATAGTCATGCTTGCTATTATTTATGTTTTCTCCTGGAATTATCGTGATTGAAACAATTACAATTTTGCCTGAGTAAGGACTGATCAAAAGCTGTAAACATTTCAGGATATGGCCCTACGAATTAACAGCCGTACTTCAGGATGGATAATGCAAGTTTCCTTTGCCACCTGCAAGAGGTACATAACCCCAAATGGTCTGCTCATCTCTTAAATTAAAATGATCTATGGCAACGATATTTTCAACATCAGAATGTAAGATTTATAGCTCTTTCCTATTACTGAATTTCTTCTCGGAGTGTCATGTTTAATAACGGGGTGGGCAATTGTTGCAGCAGAAGTGATTCCCCATTACAGTTCATATTGTTTGTAAATTTTCACTCCCCAGTCTGCATAACATTGTCTGTTGGCAGAACCTGCTGCAACTTTTCAGGCAGGGCAGTATTCTGTCGTTGTTTAGTGTTTCTGTGCATATCACCATCCTCTACAGTCCATGGCGAATGCTAAAGGGGGAGCAGGGGGGGACAGAGAGAAAGAGTGAGAAAGAGAGCGAATTTAAACAGGAGATGAAACACAGGGCAAGAAATCTGTTGCTGCTGCAACTAAATTTAGAACCTAATCTTGTCCCCACTGAAGTCAACGGGAGTTTTGCAATTGATTGTCATGCAAAAACAGATCATGCTCTTAGCTAGCTATTTTGTAATGATTTAGTGTGTCAGAGACACAGAGATCAAGCCTCCTTTCTAGCAAGTATCATGTTTAATTGGCTATGTCTCATGCACGTGCAGCCTGGTAGCTGATTTCACAAGATATGCCCTACACACAAAGCCCTCTGCTGGAGGGGCAGGAATGTCTAAGGCACAGAGCCCTCTTGGTGGTCAGTGGAGTCAGCAGAGGTTCCCACACTCGTTTTCTGCTGGAGTGGCAGACAGGGCCTCTGCTGTGAAGGTGGTTGAAGGACCCCCTCGTCCCTGCACTAAGCCCTCTGCTCATATGGGTGGAAGCAGGGCTTCCCTCCTCCTCGACAGACCTCAGCCTGTTTATAAACAGGGAGTGGTGGACCAGGGATGAGGGGGGCTCCAGCCTGTCCAAAGAGAAGCAGTGGTAGACCTCCCACTAGCCAAGCAGACAGCTTTTGTATGGGTGGCCCCTGCCACCATTAACCCCACCCCAAACTGGATGGGCCATAATGGGGTCATGGGCATATGGCAGGGTCCCATACTGGGGGAGACTACATATGTAAGACTCCAGACTGCTTTCATCTAGCCCTGGAACAGGAGGCAGTAATGCGCTGCTCTGAACTAATGCATCGTGCTCTTCTCCCAACAAACTTTATAACTGTGGGTCTGTCACTGGGTGAGCTGGCTCTACAAGGAGACTGGTGCTTAGCTGGATACTGTGCCAGCCTCAGCCTGCCTTCCCAGGTGAAGGCAATAAATCCCAGAAGGATGACAAGGTAGAAGAGTGTGAAGCAGAGCCAGACATGCTAGGCTATAAAGGGCAGCCTCTGCTCAGAGGGAGAGGTGTGGGGAGAGTCCTGTAGAGATCTTGGCTCAGGGAAAGGCCCTGGAAGGGGATTTGCCATCGCAGGTAGGCAAAAGGCCTGTGCAGTTAATAGCAAAAGGCCTCTGAGGCTCAGGAGGGTTAGGGAGCAGGACCTGGTTTACCTATTGTGACTGATGTTGAATTGTTTGAATAATAATAAATCCCTACCTAGGAAAAGGGAAGGAAATGCTGACAGTGGGGGAATACAGTTGGCTGGTGAGCTGGGCTGATGGCTTATATGAGTAGGGACCCTGAAGCAGAGGCAGGGTATGATGCTAGGTTGCGGGAGACTCTTTTACAGGGCCCTAAGTAACAGAACTTCTGTGGATGCTTTATCTGCAAGTTATGCAAAAATCAGTGACGTAGCCCTTGTGGCAGATAATCCTAAATGAAGTCCCCAAGATAGCAGAAAACATGAACTCTGTGCTTCAGCAACCCTACCTTGTCTACCATTAAGTGTCAAGCTATGCTTCCCTGTGTCTAGAGAAGGGATCTAGCCTGCCCTGCTGGCAACATTAGTACTTCATTGACCATAATAAATAAAAAGAAAAGGTGCCACAAGTACTCCTTAGAGACTGACACATTTATCTGAGCATAAGCTTTCGTGAGCTACAGCTCACTTCATTGGATGTAGCTCACGAAAGTTTATGCTCAAATAAATGTGTTAGTCTCTAAGGTGCCACAAGTCCTCCTGTTCTTTTTGCGGATACAGACTAACGCGGCTGCTACTCTGAAACCCATAATAAACAAGTACCCTCATGGGGAAAGGTGGGAGACCTCCTCTAACATGAGGGACTACAGCCCTTTGTTTGATCAATGCTGAAATCCCTTAGGAATAAGCTACATCTGATAACTGAAGACCAGATATAACTGTGTGGGCGTGATGTTGAGAATGACTTTGTTAGAGAGGGGGAGGGTGCATGGTAATGAATCTAATTCTTAGATGCAATAACTGACTCCAAAAAACAGCAGGGTTCCATGGGCGCAGAGGGCTTTTTAATTCCATCTCTGCACTAGTAAGAAAAAGGGGAGGTCTCCCTGCCTTTGGCTGATTCCTGTGGAGAGGATCAAATAATCTGATGGCGCACTGAATGCCCACTATTCACAATATCATCATGTGAAGAATTGGAATATGGGCCCTAAACTCAGTCCTAAGCTTTTATAGTGGCTGGGACCAATGGAAGATAGGGAGCACCTTGAGTTATTTGTGACTCCCTTTCAGCTGCTCTAGATGACTTATCAGCAGATTCTGGAGAGAGACCCACACTCCAACGTCTACTGCCAGCCCTGTATATTGTGTCCTTTACAAGAGGAACGAGGGCAATCCTGGAGAGCTGTGCATAGTCCAGGGGTGGAGAGCAAGTTTTTCGATAGCATGAAGGCAATTTCAGAAAGCTAGAGTCTTGTATGGTTTCCAAGCCAACCTGTAAGGACTATCCTTTGGGATGAGACTAATCACTCTGTCTGCAAAACAAAACAGAGTTCTGAATGTGTACTCTGACATTGAGTTTCATATTAGTCCTACTGGAGAGTGACCATAAGAGGTTTCCTCATCAGGTTACTGTTGTTTGAGAGATCTCTGGCAATTAAGACTAGAATTTCTATTTCATATTGATCAGATTCTGATTTGAGTTAAAAGAACTCCAACCTGAAGCAAACTCACAAATTAAGGGCAAAAATCTTGTTGGAAAGCAAATTTTAGGCACATGAATCTGTTTGACTATCTAAGATGTCTGTCAATTTAGTGCTGGATTCATGATCTGAAATTTTCAAGACTATAGAATAATTTTTTGTATAGATGACACTGTGGCAACTACTGGAAAATGCTGACTCTTCTATGTCAAACTCCTCAGTTTAATAGAAGGACCGTTTGTAGGCTGATTTTCAAAGTGCATCAGCTCAGTCTAATTTTGTGCAAATACTAACACCTGAGCAGCCACAAGAGGTGACCCCCATCATTCACTCAGACTCATTGTTTAATCAATCATCTAGTTGCCATTACATTTCATTGTGGGTCTGTAGGAATTTCACACTAAGCTTTTTTCCCTTCTAAAACTCAAATATTTCTTATTTCTCCGTATTGATTCAACCCAGCTACCATTGATGTCAGCAGCACTGAGCTCAGGTATAGTGTGTATGTGTAAATATATATTTGTGTGCTTCTTTAATTCAAAATAGATTATGAGGAGGTAGGTTTTTTTAGACAAATTCATTGGTACCCAATGGCTCCATGAAACAGGTTATGCTGGTGCAAGGGGGCTGCAAAACAAGCATAAGGATAGCATAGGTACTTGCAAAATACTGCTGGTTCAGTGAGCCTGGGTGGCAGGTTCAGAGTTAGCTCTGCTGGTTCTACATGCTCCTCCCCAAGGATCCCTTGGCTCAGTGAGTGGATTGAGGTGGGAAGAGATGTAGGCAGAACCAGAATGTTCCTGAGCCCAGACTTGCCCTACAGCAACTCCAGGAGAGGGTTTGCTTGGTCCCCATGCTGTGCCCAGCACAGCACTGTATTCAGTGGGGCACATTCAGCCACTGTAACGTCTAACAAGCAATTTTATTTTGGAAGTGGGGAGGTAGTAAATAAAGACTGTCAAACCCATCTTCCCTTCCCCTTGGTGAGTACTTGTGCCAGGGATAATCCATTCTGTATGCGTATTCCTACCTAGCTGAAGTCGTAACACTAATGGTCATTAATAAGAAACAAACAAACTATCTTTAAAGGAGCTTGATAACAT
This sequence comes from Eretmochelys imbricata, assembly GCF_965152235.1. NCBI lineage: Eukaryota > Metazoa > Chordata > Testudines > Cheloniidae > Eretmochelys > Eretmochelys imbricata. Next base: position 191,519,993 of record NC_135574.1, on the reverse strand, counting down.
TCTCTTTTTCAGATCTAGGAGTAACAGCTGGAAATTCTTTCAGTGGTATTATCTGTCAGTCCCCAAAAGGAAACAAAATAAAATAAAACATAAAGAAAACTCACTGGGAAATAATAGGCGCAGAAAGAAATGCTATTGAGATGGAGAATTGTAGCCTGATATTTTAAAACAAGTTAGATGTGCAATTATGCACTTAATTTGCATGAGCAATTGCTATGATCATAATTACTATAATCTGACCATAATTAGCTATTTGTTCATGCAGTTGCATTCTGTGCACTTACTGTAATTTATTTACACATAATTATAGAAATCAATCATGGAACAGCAAATAAGGACATCTTGTGTATCTCCTGCTATTGCAGGAGAAAGAAAATTGAAAAGCTGAGTATTTTAATGGTGATTTTTGCCATCAGTATATTGAATCCCTTTTGGGACTCAGCATGAAATCTTATCTCACTGGAGTTAAGGGGAGTTTTACCATTGATTTTCAATAGGTCTAGGATTTTGCCTTCAAAATACAACCCAGTACCCCATGTATTCACTCTACTAATTTTTGACCTGATGTCATAGTAAATGGAGAGTTCGATAACTCTCAAAAAATAAACAAATTATATGTGCCACCCTCTGCGAGGGATGGTAAACTTCTGGTACCATAGATGTCACCAGGAAGCCTCAGTAGGCCAAACACAATCCAAATTAACAGCCAAAACCTAAGGAATTTGAGGATATTCACACCTTGCAGGAGGCACTCCACATGGCATCTGACTGGGCCTCAAATGTAGATATGCACAAAATATCCACCTAATAACTCTTATATAGCACTTTTCATCGGTAGATCTAAGTGCTTTACAAAGGAGGTCAGTACCATTATCACTATTTTTTACAGATTGGGAAACTGAGGCACAGACTGATGAAGTGACTTGCTTAATGTCACCCAGAAACCTAGTGCCAGAGCTAGTAATAGAACCCCCATCTCCTGAGTCCTGTTCTCTTTCTACTAGACCACACTGCCGCTTCATCTAGGATTAGGTCCTTGCAGAACCCCCACAGCCAAAGTAACCAGACTGAGCATTTAACCAGCTGCAGGTGGTGTTGATGTACAGAATCCTCATCCCCATGCTGTACTAGGTAGTGGGCATCTGCTCCAGTAATGCTACTTCAAGGTTGCTGTTCCCACATATGTAACAATTTTTCAGGCAGTGAAATTACAGTTTGTGAATCCACTGGTTATGTGTTTGCCACATGTGGAAATAAAAAACTATGAAAATGCAAAAGGCTGAAAGACCTTATGGGAGTCTGGTAACAATAATATTAAGAACAAATACTAAAACTGTATTGTATACTGAAGCAGTAGTACGGATATTCAGAGCAAATACCTGAATACTGAATCTTTAATGCCAAATTAATGCCTGGTATAATTTCAAAATGCAAATACATCTCAATTTTACAAAAGTCTGAGTGGACATCCAAGACTTTTGATGAGTCAGGGTTTCATAAAAACAGGGAAAAATACAATAGCCTACTATTAGGTTGTGGGATACCAAAGCATTTCAGATAAATGGGAGTTACATAAAACTGGAGTTAATCAAGCTGCAGTTCATCCTCTACCAGCATCTCTTTTATTACACCTTTAACATTTATGTAAACATCAAACCACTATGGGGGAAGGGGAATGTACTTTACCCTATTATAACTTGAGGTGATATGGGATCTTTTGTATTTCTAAGACATTATAACATAGTTTGACTGCACCCACAGTGGCCAGCCAAACCCTATTAGAACCCAGTTTGGCCACAGATGAAACCATGTTCAGCTATAGCTGTTAAGTTCAGTTAAGAAATCTGTGTAAATGGGATCAAACTCACCAGGAGAAATGCTTCTAGCCCCTGTCTAGACTAAGGTTGCCACCTCTCAGGTACAAAAATCCAGGATACCTGGGATGATGCTAAACCCATAAAACTAGCCAGCTGGTAGTGCACCCTTACAGATTTCCTGGGAGAGCTATCTCAGAAAAGGATTGTGTGACGGGTTGGATCACAGACACCCCCTCGGAGCTGCCACCTGATGTATCAAGACTACTTCTGCCCCTGCTTTCCTGCCCTGTCAGCTTAGGACTTCAGTGCCCTGCCTGGTTTGAGCCAGACCCGCTAGCCAGTTGCAAACCCAGACCCAGGTCTGAACCATGTCCCCTAACAGCTGTAGGCTTAACTGAAAGCAGCTTACAGAAGTGTGCCTGTCTTTAACACTCAGATGCCCAACTCCCAATGGGGTCTTTACCCTGTATAAAGCTTATATAGGGTAAACCCATAAATTATTCACCCTCTATAGCACTGATAGAGAGATGCACAACTGTTCCCCCCCCCAAGTATTAATACATACTCTGGGTTAATTAATAAGTAAAAAGTGATTTTTATTAAATACAGAAAGTAGGATTTAAGTGGTTCCAAGTAATAACAGACAGAACAAAGTGAATTACCAAGCAAAATAAAATAAAACCCGTGAGTCTATGTCTAATAAAACTGAATACAGGCAACACCTCACCATTTCCAGTAAGTTTCCTTTTACAGACTAATCTCCTTCTAGTCCGGGTCCAGCAATCACTCTCATCCCCTGTAGTTGCTGTCTTTTGTTCCAGTTTCTTTCAGGTATCCTTGAGGGTGGAGAGGCTATCTCCTTAGCCAGCTCAAGACAAAATGGAGGGGTCTCCCATGAGCTTAAATAGATTTTCTCTTGTGGGTGGAGACCCCCCTCTTCTTTCCTATGCAAAGTCCAGCTCCAAGATGGAGTTCAGGAGTCATCTGGGCAAGTCACATGTCCATGCATGACTCACGGTTTTTACAGGCAGAAGCCATTGCCCACATGGTATCTTGAATGTCTCAGGAAGACTTCTTATGTGGATTGGAGCATTCCAAGATGCATTGTTCCTTAAGTGATTCTTGATTAGGCACTTAACCTTGCAAATTCCTTTCTCCAGGAACTGACCAAATGTTCTATTAAGGTTACTTAGAAATCAAGCCAGTACACGGCCAATATTCATAACTTCAAATACAAAAATGATACATGCATACAAATAGGATTAATAGATTCAGTAGATCATAACCTTTACATAGATATGTTACATGACATATGTAGTATAGAACATATTCCAGTTATGTCATATTTATTCCTAAGCATATTTCCATAAAGCCTTATGGGGGGTACCGTCACAGACTGATCCTCAGAAAACATGGACAGATGGCAAGCCTATTCTAGACTAGGGGGAAAGGTGTTTTAAACAAAAAAAAGTTAGCTAACATTTTAATTAACACATTTTAAATATCACATACTGAAACACCTATTGTAGATATGTTTAATGGTGTTAAACCTTATTAGAGGGTTGTGGTGAGCAGGTTGTATTACTATTTTGCACTACAGAATGCACTACAATAAAATTCATTCTCAGTTTTTCTTTAGGCTGAAAATGCACATCCTAACTGGACCAGTAGATGGCATAAACCATTTACTGTACCAAATATGGTGAAATATTTACTGTACTATCTTCAAGATAGTGTTGTTACACATCCCTAGTTTTTATCCTAATGACTGTCACTCCTAAAACATTCAAATTGGTCCGATAGCTGATACTGCCTATTTGATATTCAAACTAGCTAATTTCTACTTTTGCTATAAACTCACGAGGCTAGATATTAAAAGATGTGCACCCAAATCTGCCCTGAAGAGGTTGAATAAGGAATTTCATTTATTTACTTATTTAGAGTTTTTAAATAACAAGAGGTGCCTGTCTGAACACACTGGGTAAATGATTCAATACATATAAAAATAAACACAGTCCTGTAACATATGACAACACTAAACAGCCAGGCATGAAAAAAATAACCCTCCCCCCATGTAGCAGCGTGTTCTGTCCTTTTCAATGCCTAGGGAGCTAGGGAGCTGCAAGTCCTGGCCTGAGGAGCAGTCCAATAGGCAGCTGTTGATAATCAGTTGATCCAGCTAAGCAGCAGCTAACGATTGGCTCCGATTCCCAGCCAAAAGATATAAGTGAAGACCTAGCTGCCTAAAAGAAAAGAAAGGCTAGGAGAAAGAAACATTTTCCTTGGAGGGGGCTGGCTGGCTGGCTGGCTAACACTGTGGTTCCCCTTGAGGTTAAGGGAAGGCTGTGACCTTTGAGCTACTAGGGGGTAGAGGACCCTGCAGTACTCCTTCAGATCAGGACTATCACTTTTGTTACTTTTTTATATTTCTTGTGTTTATGTGGCAGAAAAATAAAAGAACTTGAGCAGAAGGCTAAAACAGAGTTGGGTGTGACTGTCTAGTCCCCAAGTCAGTGGACCGACCCACCATACTACATCCCATTTGATGCATATTGATATATTTGTAAAGGGTGCTCATCTGCATGTACAGCACATTACAACTAGTTCAGCACCTTGCAAAAATGAAGGTAAAGTGGACAGAACTAGGAATGTGGGTGTGTTCCTGTGTAAAGGAAATCTTCAAAAAAATATGTATGGGTGTGCAACTTTTGTTGGTCAAGTCAACTTCTGATGACAAACCTATCATTAAGACCAATTAGATTTCCTGTAATTTGACAAATTACAGCAGGAATGTCTGGAATCAGCTATAATAGTTGCTAAAATGCCTCTGGGGGTTAGATAAGAGAGTGGAAATTTACAAGGCTCAGGTGGCAAGATTTCAGATTATATAGAAAAGTGGGGAGAACATTACAATATATGTAAGAGGCTGCTAAAGTTTTAAAAATAAACACATAACAAGCAGGTCTTATGAAAACAATGTATACCAATATTTGACAAGTGAAATCCACCAGAGCCCTACATCAGATGTAACAGCAAAAATCTAATCACTTTGAAATTAACATCATTTCATAGACAAAGACTGGTCAAAGTTATGGTCCTTGACCAAACCTGGCCTTTTTAACTGTGGCCCCCACAAGCTGCAAGACTTGCATTTGTTGTGTGCTTTTGTTGCAGTGCACTATGACTGCTAGTGTCTGACCCTTAAATGTGCTGAGCACTCACAAGTCTCTGAAGTTATCTGTCAGGATGAGGCACAAACATAACAGGAATAACACAGTAGTAAATTGTTCTGTGATAATTTGCTTATACAAGACCTGATTCTACCACCCTTACTGACATGGGTAAGTGCCTAACTACACCTAATCATACTGAAATCAACAGGATAAATATTTTGACATCCAAGATTGAATATTTGGGTGAAACAATTTACAAACATTCCAAGTGCTTGAACAAATGCTGTAAGGGTCTGATCCATAATCCATAAGAGTCAGTAGAAGCCCTTCTATTGACTTTGGATCGGCCTTAAATGCCAAAATTCTCTAGTGAAGATGGAGTTCTTGGGATTAGTCATCTGTACTCTCATTTCTGATGATGCTTCTGTATGAATCATTCACTGCATAAATACAGTCATGTAGGCTTCAGCATACAATTTTTCTGATGCAAAATCCTAATAATTCTGAAATAAACACAGGATGTATACATAGATTCCCGAACAATTATCATCTATATGCTTTGGTGTTATAAATATATGTTGGAAAGCTTTACTTCTTAGGGAGGAAAGAGAAGAACAAATGGAGTGAAGAATGTTGGCATAACTGGGAATAAGGGTTTTATATTCTATAAAGCATGGAATTTGTACTGGTAATATTTTGATGGAGAATTTTCAGAACCTCTAAGAAATAAAAGTAGTTCACTAAGATACCATTTTCTCATTGCTGCAAAGTTAAACTATAGTTATGTATTTATATGACTTCATGAAATATGTTTCCATAGAAATATTATGGCTTCACTTCATTTCACAGGGCTCACACAACTCTTAGTTTTATAGCAAGTGTTCACCATGGAAGCACATGTTAAAGGCTATGGAATCATAGGGTAATTATCTGCTTATTTTTGTGTGGATTTTCATCAAAAAATGAATTTCCAACAAAACAGTTATTGGACATTTCAATCAGTTTTCTCTGGGACCTCTCTTCTTGCTTCTGCACAAAGGGGGCAGGAGTGGGTGCTGCTGGAGGAAAACCTAAGGATATGGGTCCAGATCCTCAAAGGTTTTCAGGTGCCTAACTCCCATAGAGTTTAGGTGCCTACATACCTTTGAAGATCTAGGCCATACTGCCTCTCCATCCACACTGTACAGAATGCAAAAGGAGCCTGTATGTAAGTAAGGAAAAGTAGAAAAGGAAGGGGGCTGGTATGAGAGAACAGAACAGAGACCATGATGTGAGCATAAAGAGGGAGTCTGACTCAGAGGCACAGCAAACAAGGAGAGAAGAGGGCTGGAAGAACAGATTTGAGAGATAGCAATGGGAGGAGAAAAGCAAAGATGATCACAAAAAAGAGGGAAGAAGTGAGGACTGGAATGGGAAAAGACAACTGTCTGAAGTGTTGCAGTGTTTGATTTGTGGTTAATTATTTCTAGAGGGGTTGGGAAAACATCAAAATAAACTGGTGACAATCCTGAATATTTGAAATCTTTGTTCTGTTAGTTTCCAATACTACATTTTCAAAATTTTCTGTGAAGTTTTCGTTTTTCATTTTATTTTTAAAAATGATTTTTAAATGTTTTGGTATTACATTTATGAAAAAAATCCCACCATTTGACTAAACTTATCCATCAGAATTGGCCCCTCTCTTCCTCCTAGTACACCCAAAGAAGTGGCTGCAAAATTAGGGAAGGATGACATTCAAAAAGGGAATCAACAGGTTTAAGGAGAGACTTCCCTCTCCTGGTTAAGACACCAGGGTAAAATCCTTGCCCCACTGAAGTCAATGAAAATCTTGCCACTGACTTCAGTGGGACCAAGATTTCACCCCAGGCCTGGAACACCAAGGAAAGGAGGTCCAATTCCACTAGTACCACACTGTTTCTCAGACCATTTCCAGGTCACTGGATTTTCCTGGGGGACAATGCGTCCTGAGAAGGAGATTCTTTTCTCAACTTTTTCCAAAGATGAACTCTGTGGATGTGGGAACCCCTGCTGAATTGTCTATCCTGACTAAGCTTACACTGTGCTGATTACTCCTAGTTCACAGGGGGTGCTCAGTACCTTGCAGGACTTTCCAAGGAGTCCTGAATTCTAACAGTTATCTACCTCACAGCCCTGAGTGCTAATGCTGCTGGGGAATCTTCTCCAGAGAAAAGGACAATTTTCCATCCTTCAGTAGCAGGGTTGTAATAGGGGGCCTTTCTGCAGAAGAATCTCTACAAACCAACAGGAGAGGAAACGGGAATGGATTTGTTCAAAGCTGGTCTCTAGAGAAGACAAATTGTTAAATTCTGGTCCAGAAGCGAGCCAAGTAGATAGTGTCAGCACCAAGTAGTAGGAGACTCAGCAGGTGCAATCTCTCTCTCTGACAATGTAGTGGTGCTGAACCTTAAACCACAGAGTAGTCTCTGATAAAAAGAGGAATAATGAAAATTAGATTCATATCTGTGATAGGTTTGAGAAGCTGAAGCAGATTCAGGTTTCTCCCTGCTGGCCAGTATAATACTAATACTAATATAATATTGCAAAATCCTTATAAGCCTTGTGAAGGGTTCCCTCCAGAGTACAAAAATGCTATTTTGATGTGTGGTGTCCTACCTGGATGGTGGGATCACTGAGCCCACCAAACTGGGCTGTCCCTCACACTGTGAGCTAATGTCAAGCTACAAGCCTCTGACAGGCACTGCACTTACATAGCCATCCACAGGAAGGGATACACCCAACTGAGTTACATGAATAATCTCCCAGCCATTCATGAACCATCAGTAGGCTTCAGCCAATTCCCCCCAGCTCCCAGCCTTACACGCCTAAACTGTACTGGCTTAAACTGCTCAAGGCTCCCTTGGGCAGTGCAAGTTCATTAAATAGTTCGCCACTGGAATGGACATACACCAGCCTTTGTAATCTGAGCTGAGATTTCCCAAGCACTTTAACCAAAAATGCTCTGTTTTAGGTAAAATATAAAACAGATGTATTAACTGTAGGAAGATAGATTTTAAGTGATTATAAATAGCAGGTGTAGAGATCAGAGTTAGTTACCTAAGGAATAGAATTTAGACTGCAAATTTATTTTTAACTTAAACAGACTAAGCAAGATTTGGATCAGTCTCACCCTAACAGATGGTACAAGCAGCTTACAGTTCCTCAAAACACAGACTGGACCTACTTCGAGCCTAGGACCAATCTTCTCCAGTTCAAAGTCTTTGTCTTCCAGATGATTTTTTAGGTGTTGAAATGGGAGGGGAGGGGGAGATAGAGAGGACAAGTGATGATGTCACTGTCTCTCTTTTTATACCTTCTTCCAGCTGCTAGAAAGATCTTTGCTGTGACAAAGGGGACCAGTCAGTCCCCATTGATCAAGCAGTCTCCATTCTGTACATGCTTCTCTAAGGAGCCTCTGGGATAGTGGATTGTTTTTTTTTAATGGGCCATCAATGCCCGTCTGGTCAGTGATGGGTGCGCCTTTGTCCTTACTGAAAATCTGGCTGTGGGAATCTCACAACATATTTCAATAACATTTATAGCAAAACTTTGTAACTTCACATACAATGATAGCACATACAATCCAACAGGATATTAATTTTCAACAGATCAAGACTTTTAAAATGACACCTCACAAGGCATACTTTGTATAAAACATATAATCATATTGCAGTGGTGAATATGGGGGTTCCAGGGTGCCACTTTGAGGTACAGAGTATCACAGCTATATATTTACATTTTGTGGAAAGTTGCCTTCTAGTCCAGGAATGTAATCTATAGAGGTTAGTGGTTACAATGAAAATAGCTATATTAAAGCAGGGAGCATAAACTGCCTCATGAATAAAGGAAGCAAGAAAATCACAGAGTATAGAGATTCCATGGGCTACATAGATGTGGGTCTCTTGGAAGGTGCTAGCAATTCCCTACCCCAACGCTGTGTAACCATATAAATAGGGAGTGGATTGAAATTACAATTTGAGCAACAGCAAACTCACAAGGTTTTCTAAGGGCCCCATCTACTTTATTTTCTAAAGGCACCATAGGCATGGCGTTTCCTTCTGTGGAAAGGCAATTTTGCTAGAGCAGGAGACTATTGTGAAAAATGTGGTAAACTGTTGGGTTGTTTCCCTAGCCATGGAAGGGAGGCAAATGCCAAACCAAGTACCTTAATGTACTGGGAAAAAGTAGAACGGTACCACCCCTGGTCTGACAGCCTCAGGGGAGGAGGATGGAAGTCACAGGGAAGTAGAGCATCAACTGCAGCAGAGGGAAATGATCCCATAGTTGGGACCCTCCTTCCAGATGATGTTGTAGTATCTTCTTGTACTGAGGATACCTCTCTGTGGGAGGGAACTCCAGTTATTAGGAAGAGACTGGTATTAGTAATGGGCGATTCGATCATTAAAAACTTAAATAGCTAGGTTTGCGATGACTGGGAGAACCGCATGGTGATTTGCCTGCCAGATGCAAAGGTTGTGGATCTCTCAAAGCATCTAGATAGACTTATGTGTAGTGCTGGAGAGGAAACAGAGTTTGTGGTACATGTAGGTACCAATGACATAGGAAAGGATAGGAGAGATGTCCTTGAGGCCAAATTTAGGCTGCTAAGTAAGAGATTGAAGTCCAGGACCTCCATGGTAGCATTTTCTGAAATGCGCCCAGTTCCACGCGCAGGGCCAGGTAGACAGGCAAAACTTCAGGGTCTCAATGCTTAGAAGAGATGATGGTGTAGGGAGGAGGGGTTTAGATTGATTAGGAACTGGGTAACTGTAGAGGGGCAGATTGGCCGCCCACAGACCCAGAGTGGGAGGAGCCCCTCATTGAACCATGGTGGGTGGAGCCACACCTCGCTCAGCCCTCTCGCCAGAAGTTAGTGGGTGGGACAGGAAGTACAAAAGGCAGGCCAGAGAATTCAGTTGGGAGGCAGCTGCCAGCGGAGCCAGATGCCTCCTGTGAGCTCCCGAGCTGAGAGGCTGCTGCAGACCCTGAGGGAGCCAAGGATGGGCCAGGGCCATTTACAGACCCGAGCACGGAGGAGCTGCAAGCACTGACAGAGGCCTTCTTTCCCAATGACTAGGACGACCCTCTACAGAGCCGGGTACACCCTGAGGGGGAGTTAGGAAGTGGCCCAGGCGTAGCCAACCACTCTGACTACAACACTGACAGCAAGTGAATCAGCGTGTTGCGGTCAGGATCCTGCTCTGCCATTGCTAGGGCCCTGGTCTGGGATGCAGTGAAGTGGGTGGGCCTGCATCCCCCCCCCCGCCACCACAATCCGTGGGTAGCAGTCTCCCCCTCTCTGAGGCAAGAAGCCTGCACTTTTCGGCCCTCTGCCAGAGCTAAGAGGCCGGACTGCTTGCTGCTCAGCCTGAATGCAGGCTTCAGCCAGAAACTCTTTGCTGCCCTGCCCCCACCAGGGGCTAGGGCTCCGTAACTGTGTTTGTTGTTCGCCCCTGATTACAGACCCGAACTCACGTCCCCATCGCCCCGCTGATTCCCCACGTCAGGTGACCCTTGGACATGTAGTGGGGTGGATTAGACCCGGATCCGGTGGGGGAAGAGCCAGTCCCTCCAACGGACTACCCTTGGGAGAGAATGTGGGCATCGGCCCGACCCCTGCAGTAAGGGGCCCCACTGCAGCAGTTCGCCGTTGGGAACCCTAAAAAAAAAAGAGAGAAAAATGGAGCTTAAGAAGCTCATCAAATATCTTGCTGAGAGCTGAGAGCCAGCAGCAGTGCAGCTGCTGGGGGCACAGCAGCAGCAGTTAATACTCTTGGAGTTGGGAGCCCAGCACCAAGAGCAATGGCGCCTCCAGCAGCTCTCAACCCTGCTGCCCAGACCTAGTCCGGCCCCAGGGAATCCGACTGCTCCCTCAGTGCCCTTAAGGCTCTCCAAGACGGGACCCGAGGATGACCTGGAAGCCTTCCCTGTCACCTTTGAGTGGATCGCCGTAGTGGCAGGGTGGCTCCAGGAACAGTGGGCCAATCTCCTGGCCCCCTACTTGACTGGGATGGCGCAGACCGCCTACTGGGGGCTTCCTCTGGAGGAGACTATGGGCAGGTGAAGTAGGCCATCTTAGATGCCCTCCACATCACGCCAGAGACCTTCCATTGGTGGTTCTGGACGATGACCTACCCGCTGGGTGGCCGGCACCACATCGTAGCCCAGGCAATTAAAGACCTCTGCTGGCAATGGCTTCTCCCAGAGTGACACTCGGCGAGCCCTAGAGCAGTTCATCCAGGTGCTCAAACTCCGCGGTAGGGCTTGGGTACCCCACCACCACCTAACGACCTAGAGTGCAGCAGTCACCTTGATGGAAGACTTCTTGGCCACAGAGACCCACATCAGTCCAGAAACCTGGAGACCCAAACCCAAGACTGAATGCCAACTGAGGGTCCGCAGCCCCGACGGCCAGCCCCAGGACATCCCTCGGCAATCTGGACCCGTGTATTGCGGACACCCAGAGCAACCCAGCAAGGCGGTCTGGGACTCTCACTGAAGCTCTCCCCCAGAGACGCCACCGTGAGTAGGACATCCAGAAGTGGGACCCTGCTTCTCCTGAAGCCATTTTGGGCATTTACAACGAGAATGTCCTGAGATGGACTGCAGTTTCGGCCAGGTCTGTACCGGAGAGTCCTGTGCCTACAAGTAGTCCACCCCAAAGCTGATGACGCCCATGGTGGTGGGGCTGAGATGAGTCGTGGCCCTCCTGGACTCGGAGTGTGGGCAGACCTTCATCCGTCAAGGAGTTGTCCCCAACCCTAGAGTGATGGAGGGGGAGAGCAGACTCCAGTGTATCCATGTGGATGTGCGAGCATACCCCACATCAGGGAACTCCTGACGATAAATGGTGTGACAGAGGAAATGACAGTGGGGTTGGCCCCCACTCTCGCCTATCTGTCATCCTCGCCTGAGACTGGCTGGGCTTTAATGACCTCCTGGAGGAGGACAGCCTTGGGGTACCTCCTACCCAGCCGGACCTAGAGGGAGACTCCATTGGAGATGGGGACACCAATGCCGAAGATGGGGGACACCCTTGAAAATGTGGAGGGGAGGTTGGAAGGAGAGGACCCTGATGAGTCTGGGATCCTGACTCTGCCTCCAGATCCCCCAGGGGAAGGCCCCTCGATAACCCCCCTACACAACTTCCCTCAAGACCAGCAGAATGACCCTACACTCAGTGATGCCTATGACCAGGTGGCCAGCATTAACGGGGCCATGACGGACACCCAAAGAGCAGTGCGATGGCCCCAATTTGAACTCGTAGCAGATTGCCTCTATTGGGTGGAGCGGGACCCACAAACACAGGCGGTTCGGACCCAGCTGGTTGTTCCCCAGTGTCATCAGAAAGGCTTTTTGAAGCTCACACACGACATCCCTGTGGCCGGCCAATTGGGGCAAGAAAAGACCCTGGCCTGAGCCCTATCCCATTTCTACTGGCCAGGAGACCATCAGGAGATAAGAGACTATTGCTGCTCATGCCTGAATGCCAGTTGGCCACTGGCCCAGGGGTGCCGAAAGTGACCTTGGTCCCCTTGCCTGTGGTAGGTGTTCCCTTAGAGCATTGGTTTCCAAACTGGGGGGCTCTGTTAGATGTGTACCCTGTTGGGCATTAAGAAGCTGCAGACATCAGTGTATTATCCGCAGACAGATGGGCTCATCGAGCACTTCAACAGGACTTTGAAGGGTATGTTGAGGAAGTTCCCTCCACAAGAATTGCAGCAGTGGGACCAATTGCTCCTGCCATTGCTGCTAGCCATCCACAAAGTACCCCAGTCATCCACCAAGTTCTCCCCCTTCAAACTCCTGTACAGACAACAACCCTGCGGGATACTGGATCTGATGAGACACCTGGAAGCACACTGATTCAGCTTCACATGGACTTCTCCAATATGTGCTGCAATTGCAGGACTGACTCACTCGGGCAGGGGCCCTTGTACAGGAGAATCCCCAGGAGGCACAAGGGACCCAGGGCAGTGTTTAAAACCAGGGGGCCTGAGACTGAATTTTCAATCCTGGTTACTGAGTACTCCTCCTTCTCCCCTCTGAGGAGTTAAAACTGCTTGCCCGATGGCAGGGCCCTTATGACGTGGTCTGGTGAGTGGGGCTGGTCACTTACGAAGTCCACCAACCAGACTGAAGAAGAAAGAAGCAGATTTATCACATAAACCTTCTGAAGCCTTGGTATGCACAGGGTGGACTGCTAGTTACCCCTCGCCCTCCCAAGCCGGACTTACGTCCCCAGGTCCTTGATATGGCCAAGACCGAGGAGCCTCAACTGGGGGACACCCTCTCCCCGGGACAATAGAAAAAGGCTTGGTGCCTGCTGGATGCTTTTCATACAACTTTTACCACCCACCCAGGCCAGACTAGCATTGTCCAGCACACCATTAAGATGAAACCCAGGGAGGTGGTTGGGGAAACCACTCGCCCGCTCCTGCGACAGACACGGGAAATTGTTGAAAGGGAAGTCCAAACGATGATTGAGCTTTGAGTCGTGGAATGATCACAGAGCGAGTTGTGCAGTCCCATCGTGTTGGTTCCGAAGCCTGATGGGACCCTCTGATTCTGCATAGATTTCTGAAGGGTGAATGCGATATCAAAGTTCGATGCGTACCCGATGCCCAGGATCAATGAACTCTTTGATCATCTGGGGACCGCCAGATACATCACGACCCTTGACCTCATGAAGGGCTACTGGCAGATCTGCTTGGACCCTAACTCCAAAGAGAAGACCATGTTTGCTACGCTGAGCGGGTTCTATCACTTGACCCGGATGCCCTTCGGCCTCCATGGAGCCCCGGCAACCTTCCAGCGCCTGATGGACTGCCTCCTGGATCCCCACACAGAGTATGCCGTGGCCTACTTGGATGATGTCGTGGTCTACAGTCGTCAGTAGGATGAGCATTTAAATCAGGTGGCCAGCGTCCTCCAAACCCTGTGAGGGGCCGGGCTCACGGCCAAACCCCCAAAATGTTGAATCTACTGGCAGAAGACTACGTACCTGGGATATACCCTGGGCTGGGGCCTCATCCGCCCCCTCATAAGAAAGGTCCAGGCGCTGCAAGAGTACCCAGCCCCAACAACAAAGAGCCAGGTACAACAGTTCTTAAGCCTAACTGGATACTACTGGTGCTTTGTGCCCCAATTTGCATCAATCGCAGCCCCCCTCATGGCCCTCCTCACTAAGGAAAGCCCCCGCTGGGTACGCTGGTCGATTGAATGCGAAGACGCCTTCCAGGATCTTAAGGGAAGTCTATGTCAGGAACCCATCTTATTCAGCCCCAACTTCAACTGGGAGTTTTTGGTTCAAACAGATGCCTTGGAGCCGGGGCTCAGGGCTGTCCTCTCCCACCAGATGGATGGAAAAGAACATCCCATCCTCTACCTTAGCCGCAAGCTTTTTCCCCGCAAGTGTAAATACTCGGTCATCGAGAAGGAGGCCTTCGCCATCAAGTGGGCAATCAACGTGCTCAGATACTATCTTCTGGGGGGCCCCCTTCGTCCTGATCACCGACCATGCACCCCTGAAGTGGCTAAACGCCATGAGGAACCTTTAACGCCAGGCTGATGCACTGCTACCTTAACCTCCAGTAATACACCTTTACTGTCAAGCACCAGGCAGGTAAGGAGAATGCCAATGCTGATTTCTTCTCCCGCTTAGGGTGGAATCAAGAGACTAGCCCTGAAGACTGGGAGCTGGACTTGAGGGTTGGTGTCTGTAGTGGGGCGGATTGGCCGCCCACAAACTCGGAGTGGGAGGAGCCCCTCATTGAACCCTGGTGGGTGGAGCCACGCCTCGCTCAGCCCTCCCGCTGGAAGTTAGTGAGTGGGACTGGAAGTACAAAAGGTGGGCTGGAGAATTCAGTTGGGAGGCAACCGCTGGAGGTACCAGGCACCTCCTGTGAGCTCCCGAGCTGAGAGGCTGCTGCAGACCCCGAGGGAGCCAAGGACTGGCCAGGACCACTAGGGCCATTTACAGACCCGAGCACGGAGGAGCTGCAAGCACTGACAGAGGCCTTCTTTCCCGATGACCAGGACAACCCTCTACAGAGCCAGGTACACCCGGAGTGGGAGTTAGGAAGTGGCCCAGAGGTAACCAACCTCTGTCTGGCTGCAACGCTGACAGCGAGTGAGTCAGTGTGTTGCAGTCAGGATCCCCGCTGACCCAGTGGCAGACCACTCTGCCATTGCTAGGGCCCTGGTCTGGGATGCAGTGGAGTGGGTGAGCCTGCACCCCCCCCCCCCCACCACCACAATCCGTGAGTGGCAGCCTCCCCCTCTCTTAGGCAAGAAGCCTGCGCTTGTCGGCCCTCTGCCAGAGCTAGGAGGCCCGACTGCTTGCTGCTCAGCCTGAGTACAGGCCTCAGCCAGAAACTCTTTGCTGCCTGCCCCCACCAGGGGCTGGGACTCCATAATTGTGTTTGTTGTTTGGGCCTGATCAGAGACCCAAGCTCACATTGCCCATCGTCCCGCTGATTCCCCATGTCAGGTGACCTGCCAGAGACATAGTGGGGTGGATTGGCCACCCACAGACCCAGAGGGGGAGGCACCACTCCCCTTAACAGACTACAGGAGCCTTTTGGGAAAGCGGAAGCCTATACAGGAAGGATGGGCTCCACCTAAACCAAAATGGAACCAGATTGCTGGCACTTAAAATTTAAAAGGGGTTGTAGAGCAGTTTTTAAACCCAATGGCTGGGGGAAAGCCGACAGATGTGGAGGAGCACATGGTTCAGACAGAGACATCCCTTAGGGGAGGATCTATTAATGGAGGTTCTCTATGTCCTAGTAAGGAGGAGAGGATGGAAATATGGATAGGATCTGATGAGAAACAGTCAAATGAAAGTGTCCTATTCAATTACATTACATAATGGCAGACAGCTGGAAAGTGACAATATTTTAAGTGCTTATATACAAATGCTAGAAGTCTAAATAATAAGATGGGTGAACTAGAGTGCCTCATATTAAATGAGGATATTATAGGAATCACAGAAACTTGGTGGAATGAGGATAATCAATGTGGGACAGTAATACCAGGGTACAAGACATATCGGAAGGACAGAACAGGTCGTGCTGGTGGGGGAGTGGCACTATATGTGAAAGAAAGTGTCAAGTCAAATGAAGTAAAAATCTTAAATGAACCAAACTGTATGGGTAGTAAATCCAAGCTTGAATAATAAGATTATAGCAGTAGGGATATATTACCGACCACCTGACCAGGATGGTGATAGTGATTCTGAATTGCTCAGGGAATTAGAGAGGCAATAAAAATAAAAAACCCAATAATAATGGGGGAATTCAACTATCCCCATGTTGACTGGGTACATGTCACCTCAGGATGGGATGCAGAGGCAAAGTTTCTTGGCACCTTAAATGACTGCTTCTTGGAGCAGCTAGTCATTGAACCCACAAGAGGAGAGGCAATTCTTGATTTACTCCTAAGTGGAGCACAGGATCTGGTCCAAGAGGTGAATAGAGCTGGACCACTTGGTAATAGTGACCATAATATAATTAGATTTAACATCCCTGTGGTGGGGAAAACACCACAGCAGCCCAATCAGCATGGTAGCATTTAATTTCAGAAAGGGGAACTACACAAAAATGAGGAAGTTAGTTAAACAGAAATTAAAAGGTACATTGTGAAAAGTGAAATCCCTGCAAGATGCATGGAAACTTTTTAAAGACACCGTAATAGGGGCTTAACTTAAATTTTATACCCCAAATTAAAAAACATAGCAAGAGAACCAAAAAAGTGCCACTGTGGCTAAACAATAAAGTAAAAGAAGCAGTGGGAGGCAAAAAGGCATCCTTTAAAACAGAGTTGGGCAAACTATGGCCCACGGGCCGTCCTGCCTGGCCCCTGAGCTCCTGGCCTGGGAGGCTTGCCCCTGGCCCCTCCCCTGCTGTTCCCCCTCCCACGCAGACTCATCTCACTGCACTGCTGGCGCAATGCTCTGGGCGGCGGGGCTGCGAGATCCTGGGGCAGCGCAGCTACAGAGCCCAGCCTGACCCAGTGCTCAGTGCTCTGTGGCGCGGCTGCCTGTCCTGGTGCAGCCACGCTGCCAGCCACCGGTGCTCTAGGCAGTGCAGTAAGGAGGCAGGGAGTGGGGGCGGAGGGGGTTGGATAGAGGGCAGGGGAGTTCGGGGTGGTGGTCAGGGACTGGGGGTCAGGGCAGTCAGAGGGTGGGGAACAGTGTGGTTTAATGGGGGCAGGGGTCCTTGGGGGGGCAGTAAGGAAGGAGGGAGGGTTGGATGGGGCTGTGGGGGGCAGTCAGGGGCAGGGGTTCCAGGGGCAGTCAAGGAGAAGGGGTGGTTGGATGGGGCAGGGATCCCAGGGGGGAAGTCAGGAAGGAGAGGGGAGTTAGGGGTGGGGAGTCCTGGGGGCGGTCAGGGGACAGAGAGCGGGGGGGTGGATGGGGCAGGGGTCCCTGGAGGGCTATCAGGGGACAAGAAGCAGGGGGGGATCAGATAAGGGGCGGGGGCCATCCATGCCTGGCTGTTTGGGGAGGCACAGCCTCCCCTAACCGGCCCTCCATACAATTTCAGAAACCCGATGCAGCCCTCAGGCCAAAAAGTTTACCCGCCCCTGCTTTAAAAAGTGGAAGTTAAATCCTATTGAGGAAAATAGAAAGCAGCATAAACTCTGGCAAGTGAAGTGTAAAAATATAATTAGGAAGGCCAAAAAAGAATTTGAAGAACAGCTAGCCAAAGACTCAAAAAGTAACAGCAAAAACTTTTTTAAATATGTCAGAAGCAGAAAGGCTGGTAAACAACCAGTGG
Organism: Eretmochelys imbricata; assembly: GCF_965152235.1. Classification (NCBI taxonomy): domain Eukaryota; kingdom Metazoa; phylum Chordata; order Testudines; family Cheloniidae; genus Eretmochelys; species Eretmochelys imbricata. The sequence continues at coordinate 191,502,203 of NC_135574.1, read as the reverse complement.
GGCCACTGGACGATCAAGATGCTAAAGGAGCACTCAAGGATAAGGCCATTGTGGAGAAACTAAATTAATTTTTTCTATCAGTCTTCACAGCTGACAATGTGAGGAGATTCCCAAACCTGAGCCATTCTTTTTAGGTGACAAATCTGAATAATTGGCCCAGATTGAGATGTCATTAGAGGAGGTTTTTGGAACAAATTGATAAACTAAACAATAATGAAACACCAGGACCATACGGTATTCACCCAAGAGTTCTGAAGTAACTAAAATGTGAAATTGCTGAACCACTGACTGTAGTTTGTAACCTATCATTTAAATCAGCTATCCTCCAGTCATTTGGTACAGAAGCTATTGTGACCCCAATTTTTTTTAAAAGGCTCCAGATGCGATCTCAGAAATTACAGGTCGGTAAGCCTAACTTCAGTACCAGGCAAACTGGTTAAAACTACAGTAAAGAACAGAATTATCAGACACGTAGATGGAACGTGATTTGTTGGGGAAGAGTCAATGTGGTTTTTGTAAAGGGAAATCATGACTCACCAATCTACTAGAATTTTTTAAGGGAGTCAACAAGCATGTGGACAAGGATGATCCAAGTGGATATAGTGTACTTAGCTTTTCAGAAAGCCTTTGACAAGGCCCCTTGCCAAAGGCTCTTAAGCAAAGTAAGCTATCATGGGATAACAGGGACAGTTCCCTCATGGATTGGTAACTGGTTAAAAGATAAGAAACAAAGGGTAGAAATAAATGGTCTGTTTTCAGAATGGAGGGACGTTAATAGTGGTGTCCCCTATGGGTCTGTACTGGAACCAGTACTATTCAACATATTCATAAATTATCTGGAATAAGGGGTAAACAGTGAGGTGGCAAAATTTGCAGATGATACAAAACTGCTCAAGATAGTTAAGTCCAAAGCAGACTGTGAAAAGTTACAAAGGGATCTCACAAAACTGGGTGACTGGGCAGCAAAATGGCAGATGAAATTCAATGTTGATAAATGCAAAGTAATGCACATTGGAAAACATCATCCCAACTATACTTATAAAATGATGGGGGTCTAAATTAACTGTTACCACTCATGAAAGAGATCTTGGAGTCATTGTGGATAGTTCTCTGAAAACATCCACTCAATGTGCAGCAGCAGTCAAAAAAGTGAACAGAATGTTGGGAATCATTAAGAAAGGGATACATAATAAGACAGAAAATATCATATTGCCTCTATATAAATCCATGGTATGCCCACATCTTGAATACTAAGTGCAGATGTGGTTGCCCCATCTCAAAAAAGATATATTGGAATTGGAAAAGGTACAGCAAAGGGCACAAAAATGATTAGGGGTATGGAACAGCTTCCGTATGAGGAGAGATTAATAAGACTGGGACTTTTCAGCTTGGAAAAGAGACGACTAAGGGACATGATAGAGGTCTATAAAATCATGACTGGTGTAGAGAAAGTAAATAAGGAAGTGTTATTTACTCCTTTTCATAACACAAGAACTAGGAGTCACCAAATGAAATTAATAGGCAGCAGGTTTAAAACAAAAGGAAGTATTTCTTCACACAACACAGTCAACCTGTGGAAGTCTTCCAGAGGGTGTTGTGAAGCCAAGACTATAACAGGGTTAAAAAAAGAACTCGATAAGTTCATGGAGGATAGGTCCATCAATGGCTATTAGCCAAGATGGGCAGGAATCGTGTCCCTAGTCTCTGTTTTCCAGAACCTAGGGGTGAGCGTCAGGGGATGAATCACTTGGTGATTGCCTGTTCTGTTCATTCCTTCTGGGGCACCTGGTATTGGCTGTTCTCAGAAGACTGGATACTGGACTAGATGGACCTTTGGTCTGACCCAGTATGGCCGTTCTTATGTTCTTAATGGGCCTTGCTTCTCAGTGTGATTTATTGTTTAAAAGCAAAGGACAAACAACACAAAATAAAACAACTCAATTGACAAATGCAGGCTATGTTCCCCAGAGGTTTTCCCCTGCCTCTACCACTCAGGGGAAAAACAGGAGACATCCTAGTCCTGTTGACCTCTGCCCCCACCTTCCTATTCCTTATATACCCCACTTACCCATTTGATACACATTTCTTAACCCATTCCTTTCCAGCCTGTTGCTTCACATCAGTCTTGTAGTTAAGACAATGGAACGGGAACTCAGGAGATCTGGCTTCAACTCAGCTCTGCCACAAATTTCTTGTGTGACCTTGGGCAAGTCTCTTAGTCTATTTCTCTAATTCCTAATCTTCTGCTTGTATCCTTCTCCCAATTCTTGTCCATTTGTGCAGTAATCTCTTCAGGCCGGGGACTCTCTCTCACTACGTATGTGTATACTGCCTAGAGCAACAGGGCATTATTGTTGATTGGGGTTTCTAGGTGCTAACATAAAACTCTTAATATTTGTGGCTACACCTTGGGAACTGGGAACCACAGTTCAATTTCTTCTGTGGGAAGCTTGTAGAATTAAGCTGAATTATTGGGAAGGATAAACTTCATATTAAGGGATGCCCAGATGTTGTTAATGAGAATGCTGACTGGTACTATGTGGTCTGTCTTCTATTATAATAAGGAGAAGCTCCCCTGAGATGATAACAAAGGTGGGCACTATACTTAATCGGAAGGATTTTAGTGCACAGAAAAGGCAGTTCTTCCATAAGGAAGTACTGAGAGGAGTCAGGGGCTTCCTCTGCGTTGCCCCTCAAGTCAGACATGTCTGCCTTTCACATTATGATGATTAGGAGAAGCAGGAGTTGTCCCAGAGGACGAGAAAAGTAAGATTCTGCCCAACTCTGTTCCCTCAGTGGTGGCATTTGTAGTAAGACTCCTCAAAGTTTTAAACTGACCTTATCAGAAGATGCCTGAGTTGCAGCTGCAAACCTGCCCTTGGGCAGTGGTATAACAATGGAAGCCTTCTTCACTGCAGTAGCTGCTCTTATCTCAGCTGGAGGAGGAATGTTTGAAGGACCAGTTTGCACTCTAATTTGCACTCTAACTTCAACAAATCCTGGAGCTAGCAAGAAGTTAGAATCACCAGAGAAGTTAGAGAGGGGGAAGACGGATTTGATCATCCAGTCCATCACCCTGCCAGTGTAGGATTGCTCCCTACAGTCACTTTTAGTGTATTGGCCTATCTTATTTTAAATGTTTTAAGTGATGGGCTTTCTAGCACTTCCCTTGAGAGACAGTTTTACATCCTAATATGTATCGCTATCACAAAGTGTTTCCTAATATTTTTCTTTCTTTCATCCCAATCTGCTAACTCTACCTCTGTAAACTGCGCAGAATAATTACTCTCTACTTTCCTTTCCCATCAAATAATTGTAACTAAAAGTCAGACAAGCTATATTTGATCTTTGCTATTTTAATCTTTGCTCATATCTTCCCTCCAGGCCGCAGCTCATTTTTGTTCCCTTCATCTGAATTGTTTTTGTTTGCAAAAATAATTTTAGTAATGGTTGCCTAGAACAGAATATAATATTCCAAGGGTGAAACCCTGACCCAGTTGAAGTCAAAGGAAATTTAACCTTTGACTTCAGCAGGGTCAGGATTTCAGCTAAGATATCAAACCATAGTGACTGTAATGCTTTCTGCTCCATGACATGATGCCTTTGTGTATGCACTTAAAATTGCACTGGTTTGGGGGGGGGGGGGGGTTTGCCGCCATATTGCATTGTAAACTAGGTGTAACTTGCTCTCCACTCACAGGCATAAAGCCAGGTATGAAGAAGGGAGGGAAAAGCAATACTCCTAACTGATTAGTAAGATGTAGATATAGCTGCAGTCCCATCTCCACTAGATACTTCTGCACAGCAGAAGTAATTTTTTTCAGAACGGCTGAATAGAAGCCCTGGGTAAAGCAGCTGTCTCTGGGTATGTCTGCACAGCAATTAGACATCTGTGGCTGACCCATACCAGCCGACTCAGGCTAAGGCTGAGGGGCTGTTTCATTGCTGTATAGGCTAAAACTTCTGGACACAGCATGGAGCGCAGGCTCTAGGACCCTGTGGGGTGGGAGGGTCTCACACCTTGGGCTCCAACGCAAACCAGGAAGTCTACACAGCAATGAAACAGCCCCTAAACCTGAGCCCTTTGAGCCTGAGTCAGCTGGTACAGGCCAGCCATGGGTTTTGCTTTACTATGTAGACATACCCTCTGAGATCACCTGAAGGAAGGGTTCAGAGTCCAGAGAAAGTGAAAAGCATTAGCCCCAGTGGCCAAAGGGTGAAAAGTTTCTCTGCAAGAAGGATACATTTAACTGTCTCCCCCCCCCGCCTTGTATTTTTTGACTTCTCATTCATCAGTGGATTGTATCCAATCACCAACAGCATAATGGAAGGAAGACATGCTTCTGTGACTTATACTGCAGCATGGAAGATCAAGACTGCAGGGATGCTGGAACAATTTTTGTAGTGGGAGCTGAGAGCTATTGAATCAAACTGTAAATCCTGTATATAATGGAAACCACTTTGAGCCAGTTCCAGCACCTATGCAAGACTGGGAAACTGGAGAGACTCATGTTTTCACCTAAGCCGAGATCCACAAAGGTGCTTAGGTGCCTACACCATATTCTGATGTGTGGCTCCTGAGTCTCTCCTGTTTGTTGAAGCTGTTCCACTGTGTATAAATATTTAGAGTCACTTGGCCAGAGAGAATAGAATGACTGTATAGTCCTGTGGTTAGGGTACCCATGGGGAGATAAGACTCATGGTCTAGTCCCCCTGCTCCTATGTCTCTTAACAGCTTCAACAGGAGAGATTGAGAATTTCCCTCCACCGCCCACATGAGAATATGCCATCACTAGTGATTAGAATACCCCCTTAGGATTTGAACGAGCATCTTTACCTCTTTTCTCCCTAGCAGGCAGAGAGGGGAATTAAACTTGGGTGTCCCACATTCCAGGGGAGTGCTCTAAGCACTGGGCAAAAGCTTATAAGGCAGGTGGCAGGAACTACCACCTTCCTCTCCCCCACATTTTATGTGCAGTGAGGCAGGCCTAACTCATCCTCCACAAGAAACAGCTTAGGTGCCTAAGCTGCCTGGCTGCAGGAGAGAGGATCGCAGTTGTGGATCACAAGCAGAGATAGGGGCCTCCCTCCAGCCTGGACTTAGGTTCCAAACTCTGAGAGGGACAGGACTTAGGACATACCCCTCAGGTTAGCATCTCCCATGGGCTAGCTTAGGCATCTTCCCATTTGGTGTGCTGGCTTTTGTGGATCCCATTCTATCTCTCCCCATGCATCATATAGGACACGTAGGTGCCTAATGTGGGCTTTATGGATTGCATTGTTGTTCCTGTGATTTTCTAAGTGCCTGAAAGTTAGCCTTGTGATGCTGAGTAATTCCCTCCATGGATCCGGGCCCTAGAGTCGTTATTAGGTTTAGCGCTATTGCTTCTCACTTTTGTGGTATCACCAGTACATCCAGCATACCAGAGTGGGGAACAGAACTACAGGATCAGCACTTTTAGGCTGATGTGTCCCTGAATAAAACACAAATGTCCCACCATCCTGTCATTTTACAAAGCAGTGATTTTGTAAACAGCTGCAGGCCCCGTGAGCCTGCCCAGCAACCATCTTCTACACAATTCCTCTACCCAGATGTTCCCTGCACACACAGTCCATTCCACAGGGTGTCAGAGAAGGCAAATTCAGGAGTGCTGCTGGGCTTGGCGGGGAAGAGACAGAAGCAGGAAGCCTTTCTTTCTCTGCTTACTCCACTGCCAAAACCCTCCTGTGCACACCTCCCTGACACCCCACTACAAGCATACTCCTAGTATCCTCGGCTTGGTCTGCTCTACAGAGTTAGGTAAACTAAGGCAGCTTATGTTGGCCTAATAATAGTGTCTACACTACAGCCTGGTCCCACCGATGTAAGTGCTCTACTACACCAACATCATAACTCCACCTCCACGAGAGAGGCAGGCTTATATCAGTGTAGTTAGGGTGAAGCAGTGTCCATGCAGATACTGTGTTATCTACATTGGCTGTTGGCTGTCATTCTTGTCAAGTTCATGGCTCCATTCTGGAGCCGTAAATTTGACAAGAAAGCCCAGGCTGCTGGTGGGCTCCTGCTAGAGTACGGCTGCCCCCCATTCTGGCTCCCTGCTCGGGGAGCTGAGAAACCCAGGCCAGCTGTCCCCTGCTCCCAGTGAGGAGGAGAGAAGCCCGGGCCGCTGAGAGCAGGGAAGCGAGATGCCCAGGTAGGCAGCTGGGCTCCCAGTGGGAGCTGCATGGAGCTGCGAGCCCTGGCTCTCAGCACCCCCCCCCCCCCGCCCCCCGGCCCCTCTCCCCCCACACTTCCCCTTTTCAGTCAGTGCACCACTGACAGAAGGAGGTTAGCGTGGACATGCCCCTAAAGTTTAAGCCCCAAGGGCCTATTAGATTATCTAGTCTGACTCCTGTATATGACAGGCCACCAACACCACCCAGCACCCACACACTAAACCCAACATACTTTGTGTGCCCACCTCAACAAGCGTCCTGTTTTTTCAATTTCAAAATTTGTTCACTATACACTTTGGTTGCCTGATATTGAAAACTCTGATAGGAATTTGAGATTCCAAGTACAGAAACACTGGCTAATTTTAGCTGAAATACATTTGTTGGCTTTGCTTTTGATAGCCTTTCCACAACAAATCATATACATGAAGACAATGCATTTTGAAGATGACAGCACTGCTCCTGGATTACTACATAGGACCACGTAAAGCTCTTACCAGCACCTCAAGAAGCAGTGGATATAACTAGCAGAGACTGAACTCTCTCTTTTTGACAGTGTTTATGTTGCCTGCTTTTTAATTCTGAGGCACTAACTATTTAAACTGTTCTGTTTGAATCTGAGCAGTGACCTTCCACTGCTTACTGTCAGAAAGATAAGTAATGACACTAATTTACAGTGAATGAAACAAATTCAGTTTGCAAGTTCTGAAATTCCAAGATTTTACTGGTATTTTGCTGATTCTCCAGACTATATTAATGGATTTATTTCACTGTTCAGACTGTTTTAATTATTTTTAATATATATGTTCGGAAGACAGCCTCATGCAGAATTTGGTTACTGTAAACTTCTGATATGAATACTGTAGGAGGGAATATGATGTTTAAAATCCGTGTTTCTTCTCTCTGTTGGTTTATGTTTTCAAGGTTATTTTTCTCAATTTAGAAGAGCTAGAAACTTTCTTTTAAACAAAGATTTTAAATGTGTCAAATACAGGAATAGGCTAAAGGAAATCCCTACTCCTACTGTGTGAATGCACAAGGAGGCAATGGGACAGCTTATGAAAGGCAAGCTGAATTTGGCCTTACCAAAAGTCATTCCCCCTAATGATAAACGAAATGACTGCTTGACAAACTTAATACTATCATAAGCAGGGCTGGCCCACAACATTTTGGCACCTGAGGTGGGGAGCTCAAATGACACCCCCATGCTCCCTCGCTTGGGCCAAAACTTTGAAAGGTCTCAATTCTGCCTTCTTCCTGTTCTACTCCTGTCATGGTACTGCTCTGCTACCTACCCCAATAAAGGAGAACTAACAACTTAAAATGCCTTGTTCAAAAATTTTAAGTAACACTTAACTTTCAAATACCTGAACAGCAAAATGTAACTTTTCTTGTCTGCATAGCAAACACTGGCATTTTTATCTGTTTGAATAATCAAAGTGGTGCTTTCCGTGCCTTCTTGGTTGCAAAGATGTGAACTGCTTTCTGAAGGTCCACAGTTTGGGCCAGCTCATGCTCTATTGAGAATGTTGCAAGGCCGACCAGCCTCTTCTGTGTCATTGTGGAGCATAGATGTGTTTTTATTTAACTTCAGCTTGGAGAAGCTGCGTTCTCCACTGGCAACGGTTACAGGAAGTGTTAGAAGTATGCGCAGAGCAACAAAAGCATTTGGAAAGAGGGTGGTCATCTTATTTGTGCACATGTATTCCAGAACAGCCTTTGGAGTTGATCCTGCTGAAATGTATCTTGAAAGGGCTTTCAGTTCATCACCTAAATCACTTGCATCAATATCGTGCATGTCATCACTGTCTCTAGTGCCCTGCATTGCTGGTATAGGCCTTCTTCAGGTATAGTGAGGAGTTTTGGAATATCATACAACATCCCAAATATACTGCTGTGTTCCTTGAGCTGCATGAAACATTCTTCAACTGATTGTATTGCACAGTCTAGCATCTGGTTAAAGAATTCAACTTTGAATTGTTGTTTGGGGTCTCTTGTGGGATTATTCCATGCCTCGTAATCAAAATGTCTTCTTCTTCAGTGACTCTTGTATTCTTGAATGGGTGGGAAAATAGCTTCAGTGTGAAGTTCCTCTGCCAACTTATGTGCACTCTTCAGAACGTTTTGAAATCCCCCGTCTGATCGGTAAGACTGTAGGTGTGACTTTGCTTTGTCCAGTTGTTCCATTGCTCCAGATATATCAAGGTCAACACCTTCGTGTCTCTTGCTTACATTTACTTCAAACAGAGGTGAAAGTAAGCCGGTACGCCCCAGTATGGCGTACTGGTAAGAGCCGGTGCGCTGTACCAGGACCGGCTTTCAGAGAGGGCAATTTAAAGCCCTGGTGTAGCAGCGGCGGGGCTGCAGTGGGGATTGAAAAGGCCCTGGAGCTCCAGCTGCTGCTACTGCCCCCCCTCGGGGCCCTTTAAATCCCGGCCTGAGCCCTGCTACCTGAGCCCTGGGGTAGCGGTGGCGGGGCTCTGGTGGGGATTTAAAGGACCCCGGAGCTCCAGCTGCTGCTACTGCCCCGGGGCCCTTTAAATCCCCGCCACAGCCCCATCGTCACTACCCCAGGGCTCGGGCAGCAGGGCTCAGGCCAGGATTTAAAGGGCCCCAGGGCAGTAGCAGCGGCTGGAGCTCCGGGGCCCTTTAAATTCCCTCCAGAGCTCCGCCGCCACTACCCCAGGGCTCGGGCAGCAGGGCTCAGGCCAGGATTTAAAAGACCCCAGAGCTCCAGCCCCTGCTACCCTCCCGGGGCTCTTTAAATCCCCGCCGGAGCCCTGCTGCCAAAGCCCTGTGGTAGTGGTGGTGGGCTCCGGCAGGCATTTAAAGGGCCGGGGTGGAAGCAACAGCTGGAGCCCCGGGGCCCTTTAAATCCCCGATGGAGCCCGGCCACCGCTACCCCTGGGGCTCGGGCAGCAGTGCTCAGGTGGGGATTTAAAGGGCTCAGGGCTCCAGCAGCTGCTACCATAGCGGAGCCCTAGGCCCTTTAAAGCTCTGCCAGAGTCCAGAGCTCCGGGGTAGCAGTGGCAGCCAGGAGCCCCCAGGGCTCCTCAGCGATTTAAAGCGCCCGGGGATTCGCTGCAGTATGTCATGCCACAACACTAAGCCTCACAGAAATTTGAAGTTATGTATGTTTCTGGTGATTCCATTTCCCTCTGCCTCTGTTCTCCCACGAACAGTTCCTGTTATAGCATCGTCCTCCATAATGGCAACTATGGCATCATCTATCTTCCCAATTTGGTGTTTGATAGGCTTTATTGCCTCCACTCAACTTTTCGATCCTGTGGCACTCAGTGGTTTCAGTGTCAGAGAGGATGTTCCAGATGTTGCTTCAAAATTTGCCATTGAGGAGTTGATGCAGAGAAAAATAAATAGATGCTTTGAATTACATTAAAAAATTCAGCAGCCTCACTAGAAGCTGATGCTGCATCACTGACCACCAAGTTCAATGAATGAGAACTGCATGGGACAAAAAAAGCTCAAGGGTTTAACTCTCGGATCAGTGTCTGCACTCCTCTGTTCTTTCCTCTCATGTTGGCACCATTATCGTAGCCCTGATCTCTCATGTCAGCTATCACAATTCCCGTATCTTCCAGTTTTTTAAGAAGCACATTTGTCATACCAGCTCCATCAACGTCAAAAAATTCTAAAAAATGCTCTCTGACAGTCCCCATTGCAGGGACATTTTCACTAGGTTCTGTTGTTGTTGTTACAAAACGCACCATTAAAGTCATTTGGCTGATGTCAGTCATATGGCTGATGTCAGGTGTGCAGTCCAGAATAACAGAGTAATATCTTGCTGACTTCAGATCTGCCACAATCTTCTATTTGACTTTCGTTGCCAGTAACTGTATGATCTCATTTTGAATTGTTTTTCCAAGGTAGTGGTGTGTGTACATTTCTTGCGTGGTGACTCTTCTTAGATGCTCCTGGAGTACAGCATCAAACTCAGCCATCAGCTCCACAATTTTAAGGAAGTTTCCATTGTTTGGCGCATACAGCTGATCTGAAGTGCCACGCAGTGCTAGGTTTTGGGTAGCAAGCACTCTCACAATGGCAATGAACCTTTTCAGAACATTTTGCCAGTAAAGAGACTCTGATGCAATCTTCTCTTGATGCTTATCATCTATGGTGGCCTTTAACCTTAGTCTCATCTCACGCTCTTTCCACCTATGGAATGCTCTCTGGTGATTTGCTGCCTTCTCATGGCATGCCAGATTTCTAGCCAGATTTTTCTAGTCCTGGGTTCCTGTAGAACCCAATGTGGCTGGAACACTAAACTGGAAGAGGTTGCAACAAAAACAGTATGCAGCATTCTGGGTTCTTGAGTACATAAGCCATGGCCCCTCCACTTTGGCACCATTGGGGATTTCATGCCAATAATGTGTTGGATGGAAACTTCTATTTTCATTGTCTTTGGGGAACATGAAGTTTTTCACTTGCTGTGGCCCATGCAGTACAAGGAAGTCCCTCAGGCTAGTGCTCAAGTGGGTCCACAGTCCTGGATCACCTAGACGTAAGGAACTAAACTCAGCAGCAGCTGTTTCTTGTGCCTCCACCACACTCTTCTCCGATCTACACTTTTCTTCAGTAATGTGCATGGTTACATCCATTTGAGATGGAGATATGGATGCTGCAGCAGCTGCCAGGTCACCTGCACTCTGACTAACTGGAAGATCAGGCATCTCCTCACCACTCACATCCACACTGGGGTGGAAGGCTCACCATGAACATTTGTGTCTATGTATCTCAGGAGAGCTCCTTCCTGCTTAGATAGAAAAGCTTCCTTTGATTTCTTTCTTTTTCTGAATGCCCAGGGGGGCGTTTTCTTCTTTCATTCATGACTGCTGTTCTGTGCCAGCTATAGTGGCTCTCAATGCTCAATTGATGGGGACAAATAAGCAGGCTGGTACCAGGGCCTGCGTGAGGGAAGATATCAGCGTCTTAAGGGCCTAACTGGCTCCTACTACTTCAGTTGACTGCCTGTTCTCCTCAAGTGGGTTCAGGGAAGCAGCAGGAAACAGGAAGCTCCCTGAGAAGCTGGTGCTAATCAGTCCAGGCTCCTGGGGGTGCTAGAGAGGTACATAAGAGGCTCCTCCTCCTCTCTCTCCCTGCAGCTCCTGCTGCATTCTGTTATTCCCTCTCACCTTTTCTCCTGCCTGCCTGTTATGTCTCTTGTGCCCTCCTTCCTCCAGCGCAGCACTTCACCATTTCTGTGCATCTAGAGCAGAGAGAATACACATGCACCAGCAGCAGACACAATTTTCTACACCCTGGGTCCTAGTGGTGCCCCCCCCCACCGTCTGGCACCTGAGGCGGCTGCCTCAGTTCCTCTCATGGTAAGGCCAGCCCTGATCATAAAGAGAACATCTTTTTAGTCATTACATCACCATATTACCTGATAAAGAAACAAATGTCAGTTTTATATTTTCTCAGGGTTGTTTATAGATAAAACATTTTGAATCTTAAATACGTCTGTTTAGCCCCTTTCCACTAGCTATTTGCTACTACACGCAGAACACCACACAGCTGAAGCTCTTTTAAGCATATTGCATAGCTGTAAAGGAATTTCACTGCATTCATGGCTGGGATGCTAAAGAATGTCTTTATTTAATTTACTGGAGGCTCCTACTCTCCTTTACTCCCCAAACCACAGAGAATAGACAGACAGAGTTGCAAGACCTAGTATATTTCCAGGTTAGTAACAAGCTTGTTTTATGTTTGGCTGCTAGTGAATGTATTTGTTTTTGAAACTGTTTTTATGATACAATGCTGATGTATGTTAATTCAACCATCTGTATCATTTCTTTGTACTACACTTTACAGTTAAAAAGCAGATAAAATTAGATAGTGGTAACTGTCAAAGTGCCAAAGTGCCAGATTCCTTCTAATGGGGTATTGATTATACTTGGATGACCTACTGAACACGTGTATTTTTGTTGGTTACCCTGCAGAATAACTTCAGGAATTTAAGTGCTAAAAATAATATTAAAGTATGGTAATATTTTCAGTATGTTATAGACCAATGATGTTTTCCATAAGAGAAACAAAATTAATATGAGTATGAGTTTCTCATGGAAGAGATGTCTAATAATTTATATTTTAATTACACAATAGGTTTATTTTAATATTTGTATCAAACTGTCAAGTACTTTTTCCTTTACATATATTGCTGGCCCAAAGTTAAATGTCCAAATTCTTCACTCTTCTCTGCCATAAAGATACTAAAACTCATAAAGCTGGAAGGCTAAGTCAGTTGATTAGAAATAATTTCCCGCCTCCCTACTTCTTGTAACTCTTAACCCAATAATTTTAAATACAAAGTAAATTTGTGAGTCTAAGGAAAACAGTAATTTTATTCCAAGTACAAAGTATGAGGATCTCTTCGGTCTTGTGGCTCTTACACTGACATGTAATTTTAAAACTTCTTGTAAACTTCTTGTAACTTCTAAAAGAGTGCTTAGAAATCCAAGGAACTATCCCCACTATAATCTGAAACATGCAAGGTTCAATCATATTTAAAGGTACTTGTTACTAGGAGCCATCTAGCAGAGAATTGTGCTATCCAAATAATGTTATAGCTTTTTCTTGTAGATATGGTAGTAAATGCCAATAGTGTGGTCTTACTTTATAACACAATTCTCAGACTAAATCCACAATCACATTGGTCAGGGAAATCATGCTGCCATAGATCCCTGATGGCAACAACCATAGAACAGGGTTTGCATCCACACAACACTGTCACAAACTGTTGTTAAATTAGGTTTTAACTCTGATCGGGACCAATTTCCTGGAACATTGTTGGTGCAGCCGTGGTTTAGATGAGAATACAACACAAATTCCCAATTTCTCTGGGCAGGCAATCCCTCAGACCAGTGTTTCTAAAATTTTAATCCTGAGCTTCCTTCAGGGAAATTAATCTGATTGAGCCATTCCCACCCTGCAGTTCTGCTATATATTATTAAAGACCTACACATCTTTCTTTTACTTCTCACCTGCTAGTCCTTCATGCACCCCACACTTTGGGAAATGCAGACATGATTCTTCGTTTCCTTTCTTACATGTTTTGATTCGCAGATACATAGTTAGAAATGTTGACATTTAAATTGTCATTGACATCACCTTTGTAGGTATAGCTGGCTCCCTTACAACAGGTATGCGTGTCTGTTTCTACTATAGCATTATTAATACGCAACCCACTGACTTCATTCAGTATCTGGACTAGTACATTGCCTGTTGTGGAGCAACTTTGCAGATCACACCTTATTTTGCCTTAAATAAATCCTCTGTGGTTAGAAGGAATGATGATTAACCACAATGGCAAATAACCTTTTTAAACCACAATTTGGAGAGGAAAGGTGACAGTGAATGAGTGAAATTTATCCGGGACAAAATTCAGACAAGCAAAAACCCATGATTACGACAAGCTCCAGATGGATCTAAACAAAATGGAAGTGCTCCACTACTCCTGTCATGAGGGTAGATTAATGTAACTTGAATAAATGTAAGAATTAATACCATTAATACATCTCTAAATTTCTCATATGCTGATTGACTCCCTAATCATAGGATATTTAAGGAAAAAGTCCCAGGATTGTCAGACGATTGTCCAGTGAGGATATCTGGTCTATGTACAGCAGAAGGGAAAAAAATAATATAGAATAATTGGCAGCGTTAAGAGAAAAGATTGAAAAATGATACTCTAAAGCTATGTCCTTGCCTGGGGCCAAATTCTCATTCCTTGTGTGTCCAAAAATCCCATTGGAGTCCACAGGAGCTTAAGGCATGCAAAGAATGCAGCTCTTTGGTTTACAAAATTCAACTTGTCACCTCATCTCAAAAAGGTCATAAAGGGGTGATGAAGATGGATTAGAACAGTGTGATGTTTGTTTATGAAGTGAAACTAGAGAGAAAACTGGGATTAGCCTGAGGATGTGAAGAAGAGACTTGAAAGAAGGTGTGTAAGTGTACTGAGAGTATAGCAAAAAAGCAATCCGATGCTCCATTCTAATTTGTGCCACAGGAAGTCACCATGACTAAGGGTATGTCTACACTACTCAAGTTACAGCGCGGCCACAGCAGCGCTGTGACGTGGGCGGTGTAGACACGCTTTATTGCCAGGGAAGAGCTCTCCCGGCGATAAAAAAAACCCCACCCGAAAGAGCAGTAGTGGTGTTATCGCCGGGAGCCAGGCTGAAACTGGCTAAAACTGAATGAAAAAAGTTTTAGTGCTGAAAGTGATAGTGTAGACACAGCCTAATAGTGTGTTTGGGTTTTGAGAAGACTAGATAATTTCATGATTAGCTATATGCAGTTGGGAAAGGTGATGGCAAGATTCTAACTATATAATAAAGGGAGTTAGTTGATCACCCTCTTGGGCTGAGAAAATAGTCCCACAAGACATAAGATTCTACACAAATTAGGGCTTGTCTATACTTAAAAAGCTACAGCAACGCCATTGCAGCTGCCTTGCTGTAGCACTTCAGTGTAGATACTACCTACACCGATGGGAGGGGTTCTTCCATCAGTGTAAGTAATCCATCGTCCCAAGAAGGAGAAGCTCAGTGGATGGAAGAATTTGTCTGTTGACCTAGAGCTGTCTACATGGGGATTAAGGTCGCCTTAACGATGCCACCCAGGGGTGTGGATTTTTCACATCCCTGACACGTAGTTAAACTGAACTAATTTTCTAATGTAGACCAGGTCTTAGTTACAGTGTTTGTATGTCTTTCTTGGAGGCACAGTATAGGTCATGATGAAAGGCATGATATCAGACTAGGTCAGGGGTGGGCAAACTTTTTGGCATGAGGGCCACATCTGGGAATAGAAATTGTATGGTGGGCCATGAATGCTCACAAAATTGGGGTTGGGATGTGGGTGCGGGCTCTGGGGTGGGGCTGTGGATGAGGAGTTGGGGGTTAGGAGGGTGCTCTGGGCTGGGACCAAGGGGTTTGGAGGGCAGGAGGGGGATCAGGGCTGGGGCAGGGGTGCGGGAAGGGGTGCAGGTTCTGGCTGGAGGTGCACACCCCTTAAATCCAGGGCAACATTCCCCTCCTTAAAGGCCATATATTTTTAATATTAAGGCCTTTACATATACTGTATATAACGAGTTTAGTGAGTTACTTTTGAAGGTTTTTAGCATTAGGCTCAAGGCTTTCGACCAAGACTAAGCAAAAATCTTCTCGCTGGCACTTTCTGGTTTCACCCCTCACCTTCCCTTGTTAAGGACCAAACTCTATGCACTTATTTTTGGGGAGTACTCATGGTCTATAAAACAGCTGACTTTGCAACCAATCACTCTTCCTCTGAATTCAGCATATCAGTACAAGAAGCACAACAACCAACACCACCTGAAACATTAGAATTACCACAATTAAATGTAAGGTCAAATTAAATCCCCAATGCTGTGGGGGACCATTTTAATAATGTCTTTTATTAATTTTGTTCTGAATTTTTGCTAATCCTTTTAATTACTTATTTAATTTAATTAGAAGCATGGTGGATGGTAATTATGACTTTGGGTGCCTTTTGCCTAGCAACTTACAAATAATTTTTAAATAGGAATGCTTAAATAACATTTTTATAATAATTAAATTTATTTTAATAAATACTGGCTTTTTTGTTATTTTTAAATATATATTTTGTGGCTGCAAGGTATTTGTGATTTTTATATTTTAAATTTTTAAGTAGGCTTTAAATTTTTAATGGGAGTATTTTACTTTTATTATTTTAAATTATGTTTTTTACTATATTAATAATTTGCATTTGCATGCATGCCAGGTCTAAGGAAACATTACTCTGGAGGGCACCAACAGCCTGCAAGAGGTAGAGATAGTTCTTCTTTGGGGATTGCTTTTATTTTTGTAAAACTTGTGCCACCCCATCCTGTATGCAGCTTACCTGATTTAAAAATATCCTTGGGGCACTGCTAAATTTTTTAGGTGTTGACCCGTTGCATTTATTTTATTTATAATTATTTTTATTGATATTATTTTGTTGTTTTTACCGTACATTTACATAAGTGACTGTTAATTTACTTTTTATTTGTATATGCTTATTTACATTGGGGTGAAATATATATGCTTTAATTCAATTAATTACAGGTGGTTTTAAAATTTATATTTTTGTATTTTTGACTATTTTATTGAAGCACCATTTAATTATTTTATTATTTAAATATTTTTTTGGTTTTTTATAATTTTTTTGAGGACCTCGGGCCTTTTAAATGCAAGGCAAAAGAGCCTTTTATTCCCTTTATGGTGTTTTTATTTGTAGTTTTGCCCTCAAACTTTCCTGCCCAATGTTTGGGTATAAAAGGGAGTGTTTCAGCCTAGCATAAATTGTCTTTTTTCCTGGTGCTTTCCACTTGGGAATGTCCATTCATAAATGAACTCAAAGGGGTTTACAGGTGGAAAAAGAATTAAAATTTAAACTAAAATTGTCACCAAATTGCAGTCCCAAAGTTCCATATTGCTGTTGCTTTTTCTTTCCACCAAAGTAGATGCTTTGTTGTGGCTTCTGGAGGTGAGTTGTGGGTGGGGTCACTTCTGTCCAATTGACATTTGACCATGTCCAAGAGGTATTGGCAGCACTGCTGGAGATGTTTCTGGTCACCAAGATCTACATTAATTTTTACTGTGTTATTTACTTTGCACGCCACTGTCATCCACAGGAAGTTTTCCCGTGCTGCGGGCACACCAAGTTCCGAATTCAGACCATCAGAGGAGGAGGCCTGCAATCCAAATGCCAACCAAAACAGCACTCAGGAATGCATCATTTCCAACATCTTCCAGCATTCACATAATTAATAATTTAAAACACAAAGCAAAACAAAACGTCTGCCCTCCCTATATAGAGGGAAGTATACTTTAAACATAACTTAAATATTTGACTAACTTATTAGTCTGTACTTAGACCCATTTGGGCCTAAGTCCTTTCCCCCTCCACCTTTTTCCTTTGGGAGGGGCTTTTTAACTCTTAATTGTGCTTTGAGCACCCACTTGGGGCTCAGCAAATTCATCATCTCTAATTTGCTTAGGGCTTGAATGGGCTGAAGACATAACCATTATTAATTTTGCCAGCAAGCACATATTTCACTGGGGAGTGGGCAGTTTTCAATAAAACAGGGGATAATCCCACCAGATATTCCCAGTAATGCAAAACCCAAACTACTGCCAAAACCTCCTTTTTCACAGGGCGTAAACCTGAACCGCGGCCACTGGGAGCTGCGGGGGGCTGTGCCTGTGGACAGTCAACATCAGCAAAATATCTTGCACCTGCAATCAGATTATCCTAATGGGCCATATGCGGGCCGCAGGTTGCCCACCACTGCTTTAAACTAGTTTTCTGAATCTTTTGTAACACCTTATTCAGTACTTTCAAAAAAAATTTTTTTGGGCTAAATACAGAGCAGGATGTTACTTACATTAAAAAAATCACACTGTCTTTCTCAGGCATCCCATCCCAGGTTTTAATTACAGAGGGACCCTGGCAAAACGCAACTGCTTCACTTGAAAGGTAAAGCAAATTTGTAATAGTGGTCCCAAGGTAAAGGGATAGCAAGGAAAGCATTGGCCAAATCCAAAACTGAGAACCACTGTGCTCCCGCCCCCCTGCTCCCCCTCCCCGCCCGCCCCACACACACACAATGGAGGTCATCACCTCCTGATACTTAGCCACTGTGGGAGCTATCAGTGGTGTCACCCGATCAAGGGGCGAAAATTAATTACTAGCCCCAGGTCTTACCATCACTTTTAAGGACCAGTCAGAGAGCAGCATTATTGGGTCTTGACTAAAACCTCTTGGTTTTAAAGCCCATAAATTGTTTCAGGCTGACTTCTGCCTCCTTTGGATACCTGTACTGCTTCTGGGGTGGGGGATCAGGGTCTGTAACTAGGATTTCTGCCTCAATTTTACCACATTCTATTTTATTTTTGGTCCACAAATTGCCAAAATTTCTGGATTCCACATGGGCCACTTCAATTCTTTAGATGCCTTAAGGGCCGCTATCTGATAACTTGCTAAAATCTTCATTGGTTCCCAGGATATGCCAGGAGGCATTTTTCGTAGAATCCTGTTAGCAAAATTAGCTGACACTCTTAATTTTTAAAAAATATTAATTTAAAAAAAATTGATTAAGACAAATTTCTTTTTATTTTATTTTTTTATATTTAATACAAAATATTTTTGCAAAGGGAACAACACTCTTTGTTTCATTAAATCCCTGTAAGGTCTTAACTCCAGCCAGAGGGCCAAAGAAATTCTTATTCTGGATACTTATTGAGGAGTAAGTGGCACCTGTATCTAACAACAAATTCTGTCTGAATGCCCCTCCTTCAAACTCCACATAAACCATGAATCTCCCCCACCCACTGGTGTCCAAATGTGTCACTGCTGAGGAAGTTGAAGGGTCCAGGCCTCCTACAGGGAGGCAACTGGCAGTGGTAGCAGTGCCCTCTGGATTTTCCCTACATGCTCAGCCAGCCTTAACAAAAATTCCAGGGTGAACAAGCCTTAAAAGCTGTCTTCAAATTTCCACCCACCAGGGATTAAGAGCTTTGACTCAACCCTTGAAGGTGCTATCTTCATTTACTTCCCCCCCTTTTTATGTGCCCTCCTTTAAAATTGTATTTAGCAGGAGCCATGGCTTTAAACAAGATTGCTTCCTGTGGACACAAACTTTTCAATCTTTGGGCCTGATCCTTCTCCTGGCAACCATATTTTCAAAGACAGTAAATACTTTCAGCGAGGTGGGCGGAAGGGGGAAACAGAAAGAGAAAAAGCAAAGAACAGGTGGAGACAAGAAAAGCAGAGAGAGAGGGGGAGAAGAAGCGGAGATGGGGAGTGAAAAAAGAACAACTTAGGGAGAAAGGAAAACCTAAGCTGAGGAAAGTACAGACAGCAACAACAAATCTAGAAGTAGGGTTCCTCAGACCAAAGCATCTGGACCCCTAGCCCCTATCCTGGCTCTGAGAGGAGAGTGGGAGTTGCTGCCACATCTGCCAGAGATCGTGGGTGCCAGCTATCTTTGCCTGTCATTTCAAGGCTGTGCTCTGGGTTAACGGGTCAACCAGTTTTCATGTGGCTCTAGCCTGGTTAAGGGTGAAGAGCTTGACCTCTACCCATTCTTCCCCTCTTGGGTTACCCCCTTGGGGACCAATCTCACTTTCAATGGGGGCTGTGAGCAATTTCAGCTCTTCCAGTGTTTCAAGCCAGGGACCCTACGGAGACTGCCTAGAAGAGTCCAAGGGAAAAGGAAGCTCATGGGGATTACACCTCATATCATTATAATGAGAATACGAGTCGATATCCTCATCTGACTGCCCCCCACTTCTAAGGCTACGATTCCCATGAATTGTAACCACTGTTCCCTTTTGCTCTCCCCACATGGAGCTGAGTGCATAACTTTGACTTTTACGTTCCCCGAGATCTGCCTGGCTCTTATCCTGGGATTCCTTTGGTAAGGCTGTAACAACAGATTCACTCAGTTTTCTGTTGTTTCAATCCAGACACTTCCTGCTCCAACCTGTTAATCTCTCTCTCTCACTATCCTGCTTCTTCAGTGCCAATATTTGAGCTGCCCTCAGTCTGGATATTTCTTTGTCTTAACTTTCTTTATTTCTGTCTTTAACTTCTTTATTTGCTTATCTGCTAGCATCGTTATCATATACTAACAGAGCTGCAGAACGCTCTGGGATTGGTAAAGCTCTCAGGCTTCCAAAAACCATTATTATGCACCTACATTAAATTTGCCAAGTTCTTATCCAAATTTACTTCTAGCTTTTCTTTCTTTCTAGGTGTTCCCTGTCCTTCTGACATATCTTTTTACTTAACCAGGCTTTTGAGCCTAAGCCCATAAATCAATAACGGAATGTGACCATAAATTAACTCACAGACTACGGCATGGAGAATTACAGGTTACCCTGTTCCACTGTCCCTTTCACCTATTGCAACAAACAAACATACAAACCACTTGCATCAATTGTTCCCTTCCTCTATACCAGCTCCTGGCTGATGCGCCAAAATCTGTTACCCAGGGTTTTCAGAACCTCCGACAGGGACAACTTAACTATTTCACTTTAGGCAGTGTTAGAAATAAATTAATAGGAACACAGCAATTTCATCTGATAAGATTCATGTAAGAAATATGCTTTATTTAAAACTGCAGTTTATTAGATTTAAGCACACACAAACATAAGCAATAGATTTAGAACATCCCAGATAATTACCTAACATCTAGAACGGTACTGAATAATTAACAGCAGGTTTGCAGTGGCCAGTTGCTCACCCACTGGGGAGAAAGCTTGTTAGGAAAAATGTCTCTCAAAAGTACACTTTATTTACTTTAAAGTACACTGTCATAAATATAAAGGGAAGGGTAAACACCTTTAAAATCCCTCCTGGCCAGAGGAAAAACCCTTTCACCTGTAAAGGGTTAAGAAGCTAGGATAACCTCGCTGGCACCTGACCAAAATGACCAATGAGGAGACAAGATACTTTCAAAAGCTGGGGGAAGGGAGAAACAAAGTCTCTCTCTCTCTGTCTGTGTGATGCTTTTGCCAGGGACAGAACAGGAATGGAGTCTTAGAACTTAGTAAGTAATCTAGCTAGATATGCGTTAGATTCTGATTCTTTTAAATGGCTGAGAAAATAAGCTGTGCTGAATGGAATGTAGATTCCTGTTTTTGTGTCTTTTTGTAACTTAAGGTTTTGCCTAGAGGGATTCTCTATGTTTTGAATCTGATTACCCTGTAAAGTATTTACCATTCTGATTTTACAGAGGTGATTCTTTTACTTTTTCTTCAATTAAAATTCTTCTTTTAAGAACCTGATTGCTTTTTCATTGTCCTTAAGAACCAAGGGTTTGGGTCTGTGTTCACCTATGCAAATTGGTGAGGATTTTTATCAAGCCTTTCCCAGGAAAGGAGGTGTAAGATTTGGGAGGATTTTGGGGGGAAAGACGTTTCCAAACGGACTCTTTCCCAGTAACCGGTGTTAGACATTTGGTGGTGGCAGTGATAAAGTACAAAGACAAAAGGTAAAATAGTTTGTACCTTGGGGAAGTTTTAACCTAAGCTGGTAAAAATAAGCTTAGGGGGGTTTTCATGCAGGTCCCCACATCTGTACCCTAGAGTTCAGAGTGGGGAAGGAACCTTTATTTGATAATTTTTTATAACTAACTTTTATAAAACACATAAGTTATAATGATCCCTACAATATTATTACTTTTTACATTTTTCATAAACGTTTAATATTAGAGCTGTCTAGAGATTTAAGGTTTTTAACCAACAAGGTTTTTAATCTTAATTCTTTACTTATTTGTCCCCTTTTCCCATTCTGGTTAGCAGAAACTGCCAGCTAGATATGACCTTGTTTCTAAAAGCCTGTCTCCAAATTAAACCTTAACTATGTGGTGTTCTATTTTATGAATTTAGAGTGGCTGAATGCATATAATATGGTTGCAATTAACTTAATCATATTCGGGGGTATACACACCCCTTAAATCCAGGGCAACATTACATACACACAGGTTCTCCCAATTCCTAAGGTGTGCAACCCCCTCTGGAGTATAAACCCAAAATTATACCATCTTGCACTGCACAGAGATCGGTACAGTGTAAGTTTTTCAACCTCGCAACATGTTTTGGTAACACATACATAGCCAAACTTCATAACGTCACATACAATGATAGCACATACTGTCCAATGAGATATTAATGTCTAGCAGATCAAGACTTTTAGAATGATACTTCACAAGGCATACTTTATACAAAACATATCCTAATTACATGACAGTGGTGAATATTGGGGTGCCAGGGTGTCACAGTATCAACTGCAAATTTTATTAACATTCTGTTGACACCCTCCTCTGGCTCATTAAGAACATAAGAATGGCCATACTGGATCAGACCAAAGGTCCAGCTAGCCCAGTATCCTGTCTTCCAACAGTGGCCAGTGCCAGGTGCCCCAGAGGGAAAGAACAGAACAGATAATTATCAAGTGATCCATCCCTGTTGCCCATTCCCAGCTTCTGGCAAACAGAGGCTAGGGACACCATCCCTGCCAATCCTGGCTAATTGATTGACCTATCCTCCATGAACTTATCTAGTACTTTTTTGAGCCCTGTTATAGTCTTGGCTTCACAAATACTTTCTTTTGTTTGTTTTGAATCTGCTGCTTATTAATTTGGAACATTTAGCTGGACACACCAGTTGTTTCCTTCTGTACAAGATGATCAGTTAAACATAGAATCAGATAAACAAATTTGGAAAATAAAGTGAAAAAGTCAACCAAAAATCTTTGAGGAGTTAAATAGCTATAGTAGAATCTCGATCTAAAGCGGCAAGTGTAACTCATACATTCATTAAAAAAATCAGATGTTAAATGCAAAAGGACAGACAGGGCTGGCCTTACAGCTTCTGATCCCTGAAATAAGCTAGGTTAAAGACTCCTGTGGGTCAAAGGATGGAACAGCTTTCACTTATGGCTTTCATTAACCAAACACAAACATTTAGGTCTCATCCAATCAAAACTGCAGAAAGCATTTTAAGCAGGGACTACTACACAAGGTGGTAGGGGTAAAACAGGGACCAATCAACTCCATATAAGATACTCTGTCAGGGACTATGGTCCACAGGGCTCTTTGGAGCTAGTAAGCTCCAACCTGCCATCAGTGACCTGCTTATAGTCCTCAGAATAGGAGTGAATTCTGACGGAGGACTCCAGTCATGGAATCTGACTGGCAGAATGTTGGGGTCCTGATTGGGTCACAACTTCTATATAAATCCAGCACAGAAACAGGAAGTTGTCCATGCAACTGGGTTCTCCCTGCTTTGGACTGCTTCCCCTGTGATACCTGCTCCTGATCTCCTGACCCTGCCTGACACCTGACTCCTGGTTTGGACTCTGATCTCCTGGTAACCTGACCCTGCCTGACTCTCAGTTTGCCCTTTGGCCTGTTTTGGACTGTGACCTTCTGGTATTGGACCTGCCCTGATCCCTGAGTCCTACTCTAACCACTAGGTCAGACTGCCCACACCCCAGTTGTGACACTCCATTCCAAAACCTCCATACTCAGAACTGTGTAGCGGAGACCCCTTTGGGGCACTAGGACCTAGGTAGCATCTCCCTCCCGCAATCCATGAGGCTGTGGGGAAAGAAACTGCAGGAAGGATCCAGCCAAAGCCTGAAATCCCACTAGCTGTCATAGATACACATGGTCTGGTCTAAGCCACAGGCCTTGACCAGTCCCATGGGAGTGACCTCTTTAGTATACTGGGCCCTAAAAACCCACACAGTTCCACAGGAGCAATCCCATCAAGCCCAGCAATCCCTGTCTCTGTGGCTCCCTGCAGCAAATCCAGGCCAGTCAGGCTCCTGTTGAAGGCTTGTACTGTACCTCTTCAAGATGCAATGGTCTCAGTGAGTATTTACAGTGACACTAGGCAGCCTTTCCAAAACAAGGTAACAATATTATTAGTCACCGGGCATACAGATTCTGAAAGTCCTTTGTTAGTAAAGATAGAGTTCAGCCTGGCAAACACTAGACTAAGGCACCCTTGAGCCATGCTGCCATCAAAGCCATCTTCACTCTCTCTCCTTGTCTCTGTCTCTTTCTCCTTCATTCCTAGTGAGTCTCTCCAAAGACCAGCTCTTAACCCAGCCACCTGACACCTCTTCCCTTTGTTCTCCAGCTGGGGCCTTTGTCTGCTTCACTGCCAAGGGGGATGTGCAAGGTTCAATTCCCTCCTCTGCCTGAGGAGAAAGGAAATGCCTGTTCAAATCCTACCTACCTCACAGGAGGGTGCCCTAATTACTGGACCACAGCATCATTCTCACCTCCTCTCTCTGTCTAAGCCAGTAACTATTCCAGTGGATAAATACTTAAATAGTCATTGGTCCAGAGAGAGAGAATGGGAATGACTCTGTAATCCAGTGGTTAGAGCACTCACATGGGAGGTGGGAGACCTGGGTTCAGTCCCCCTGCTCT
The DNA here is from genome assembly GCF_965152235.1 of Eretmochelys imbricata. NCBI lineage: Eukaryota > Metazoa > Chordata > Testudines > Cheloniidae > Eretmochelys > Eretmochelys imbricata. The sequence continues at coordinate 191,477,998 of NC_135574.1, read as the reverse complement.
AATCAGTCTTTCATTATTTAGCCACAGTGGAAGAGCTTCAAAAGGAAAGACTGAGGAAGTCCATGTCAGAACATCTCTGAACATCTATCTTCCCCGGTTTGTGAATCGGGGACTTAGGCAGGAGATAGGCATCCAGATGTTGAGAGTGAGGCAGAAGTGTGCATGCTCAGAGGCAAAACACAGACCACTAGTGAACTTTTACCCTGAAAACTTGGGGAGGGAGTTTAGGTACCTACTGGTTTGGCAGGAGTTTTATGGATCTCAAAAAGAAAAGGAGTACTTGTGGCACCTTAGAGACTAACCAATTTATTTGAGCATGAGCTTTCGTGAGGTACAGCTCACTTCATCGGATGCATACCGTGGAAACTGCAGCAGACTTTATATACACACAGAGATCATGAAACAATACCTCCTCCCACCCCACTGTCCTGCTGGTAATAGTTTATCTAAAGTGATCATCAAGTTGGGCCATTTCCAGCACAAATCCAGGTTTTCTCACCCTCCACCCCCCACACACAAACTCACTCTCCTGCTGGTAATAGCCCATCCAAAGTGACAACTCTCTACACAATGTGCATGATAATCAAGTTGGGCCATTTCCTGCACAAATCCAGGTTCTCTCACCCCCTCACCCCCCTCCAAAAAACCCCCCCACACAAACTCCTGCTGGTAATAGCTCATCCAAAAGTGACCACTCTCCCTACAATGTGCATGGTAATCAAGGTGGGCCATGTCCAGCACAAATCCAGGCTTTCTCACCCCCCCCTTTTTCTTTTTTCCCGGGGACACACACAAACTCACTCTCCTGCTGGCAATAGCTCATCCAAACTGACCACTCTCCAAGTTTAAATCCAAGTTTAACCAGAACGTCTGGGGGGGGGGGGTGTTAGGAAAAAACAAGGGGAAATAGGCTACCTTGCATAATGACTTAGCCACTCCCAGTCTCTATTCAAGCCTAAATTAATAGTATCCAATTTGCAAATGAATTCCAATTCAGCAGTTTCTCGCTGGAGTCTGGATTTGAAGTTTTTTTGTTTTAAGATAGCAACCTTCATGTCTGTGATTGCGTGACCAGAGAGATTGAAGTGTTCTCCGACTGGTTTATGAATGTTATAATTCTTGACATCTGATTTGTGTCCATTTATTCTTTTACGTAGAGACTGTCCAGTTTGACCAATGTAAATGGCAGAGGGGCATTGCTGGCACATGATGGCATATATCACATTGGTGGATGTGCAGGTGAACGAGCCTCTGATAGTGTGGCTGATGTTATTAGGCCCTGTGATGGTGTCCCCTGAATAGATATATGGGCACAGTTGGCAACGGGCTTTGTTGCAAGGATAAGTTCCTGGGTTAGTGGTTCTGTTGTGTGGTATGTGGTTGTTGGTGAGTATTTGCTTCAGGTTGTGGGGCTGTCTGTAGGCAAGGACTGGCCTGTCTCCCAAGATTTGTGAGAGTGTTGGGTCATCCTTTAGGATAGGTTGTAGATCCTTAATAATGCGTTGGAGGGGTTTTAGTTGGGGGCTGAAGGTGACGGCTAGTGGCATTCTGTTATTTTCTTTGTTAGGCCTGTCCTATAGTAGGTAACTTCTGGGAACTCTTCTGGAAACTCGTGTTGGAGAGCTGCCGAGCAGCCTCTTTCGACCTTCAGGAGGAGTCCACCTAGAATCCTTCTTTCTGTAGTGTACCAGCAGACTGGAAACAGCAGACTGGACTTCTACATAGAGTGCTTCCGCCAATGTGCACGGGCTGAAATTGTGGAAAAGCAGCATCACTTGCCCCATAACCTCAGCCATGCGGAACGCAATGCCATCCACAGCCTCAGAAACAACTCTGACATCATAATCAAAAAGGCTGACAAATGAGGTGCTGTTGTCATCATGAATAGGTCGGAATATGAACAAGAGGCTGCTCGGCAGCTCTCCAACACGAGTTTCTACAAGCCATTACCCTATGATCCCACTGAGAGCTACCAAAAGCAACTACAGCATTTGCTCAAGAAACTTCCTGAAAAAGCACAAGATCAAATCCACACAGACACACCCCTGGAACTCCAACCTGGGATATTCTATCTACTACCCAAGATCCATAAACCTGGAAATCCTGGGCGCCCCATCATCTCAGGCATTGGCACCCTGACAGCAGGATTGTCTGGCTATGTAGACTCCCTCCTCAGGCCCTACGCTACCAGCACTCCCAGCTACCTTCGAGACACCACTGACTTCCTGAGGAAACTTCAATCCATCGGTGATCTTCCTGATAACACCATCCTGGCCACTATGGATGTAGAAGCCCTCTACACCAACATTCCACACAAAGATGGACTACAAGCCGTCAAGAACACTATCCCTGATAATGTCACGGCTAACCTGGTGGCTGAACTTTCTGACTTTGTCCTCACCCATAACTATTTTACATTTGGGGACAATGTATACCTTCAGATCAGCGGCACTGCTATGGGTACCTGCATGGTCCCACAGTATGCCAACATTTTTATGGCTGATTTAGAACAACGCTTCCTCAGCTCTCGTCCCCTAAAGCCCCTACTCTACTTGCGCTATATTGATGACATCTTCATCATCTGGACCCATGGAAAAGAAGCCCTTGAGGAATTCCACCATGATTTCAACAACTTCCATCCCACCATCAACCTCAGCCTGGTCCAGTCCACACAAGAGATCCACTTCCTGGACACTACAGTGCTAATAAACAATGGTCACATAAACACCACCCTATACCGGAAACCTACTGACCGATGTTCCTATCTACATGCCTCCAGCTTTCACCCTGACCACACCACACGATCCATCGTCTACAGCCAAGCTCTGCGATACAACCGCATTTGCTCCAACCCCTCAGACAGAGACAAACACCTACAAGATCTCTGTCAAGCTTTCTTACAACTACAATACCCACCTGCGGAAGTGAAGAAACAGATTGATAGAGCCAGAAGAGCTCCCAGAAGTTACCTACTATAGGACAGGCCTAACAAAGAAAATAACAGAATGCCACTAGCCATCACCTTCAGCCCCCAACTAAAACCCCTCCAACGCATTATTAAGGATCTACAACCTATCCTAAAGGATGACCCAACACTCTCACAAATCTTGGGAGACAGGCCAGTCCTTGCCTACAGACAGCCCCGCAACCTGAAGCAAATACTCACCAACAACCACATACCACACAACAGAACCACTAACCCAGGAACTTATCCTTGCAACAAAGCCCGTTGCCAACTGTGCCCACATATCTATTCAGGGGACACCATCACAGGGCCTAATAACATCAGCCACACTATCAGAGGCTCGTTCGCCTGCACATCCACCAATGTGATATATGCCATCATGTGCCAGCAATGCCCCTCTGCCATTTACATTGGTCAAACTGGACAGTCTCTACGTAAAAGAATAAATGGACACAAATCAGATGTCAAGAATTATAACATTCATAAACCAGTCGGAGAACACTTCAATCTCTCTGGTCACGCAATCACAGACATGAAGGTTGCTATCTTAAAACAAAAAAACTTCAAATCCAGACTCCAGCGAGAAACTGCTGAATTGGAATTCATTTGCAAATTGGATACTATTAATTTAGGCTTGAATAGAGACTGGGAGTGGCTAAGTCATTATGCAAGGTAGCCTATTTCCCCTTGTTTTTTCCTAACACCCCCCCCAGACGTTCTGGTTAAACTTGGATTTAAACTTGGAGAGTGGTCAGTTTGGATGAGCTATTGCCAGCAGGAGAGTGAGTTTGTGTGTGTCCCCGGGAAAAAAGAAAAAGGGGGGGTGAGAAAGCCTGGATTTGTGCTGGACATGGCCCACCTTGATTACCATGCACATTGTAGGGAGAGTGGTCACTTTGGATGAGCTATTACCAGCAGGAGTTTGTGTGGGGGGGTTTTTTGGAGGGGGGTGAGGGGGTGAGAGAACCTGGATTTGTGCAGGAAATGGCCCAACTTGATTATCATGCACATTGTGTAGAGAGTTGTCACTTTGGATGGGCTATTACCAGCAGGAGAGTGAGTTTGTGTGTGGGGGGTGGAGGGTGAGAAAACCTGGATTTGTGCTGGAAATGGCCCAACTTGATGATCACTTTAGATAAACTATTACCAGCAGGACAGTGGGGTGGGAGGAGGTATTGTTTCATGATCTCTGTGTGTATATAAAGTCTGCTGCAGTTTCCACGGTATGCATCCAATGAAGTGAGCTGTAGCTCACGAAAGCTCATGCTCAAATAAATTGGTTAGTCTCTAAGGTGCCACAAGTACTCCTTTTCTTTTTGCGAATACAGACTAACACGGCTGTTACTGTGAAACCTGTCATTATGGATCACAGTGGAGCCAAAACTAGGAGTTTGGTGCCTGAATCTGGGGTTTAGGCACCTAGTTATGTTTGTGGATCTGGGTGTCACTAACTGCCAACTCTGAAATTCCATATGACTATCACTTGTTCTGCACTCCTGCTTCAGCCTGAAAACTGTGTTGAAGTCATTTATGCACATGCACAGGAAGGTGAGAACCCTCAACTCAGAATGGTCAAAAACTCAGGCAATGTCAGTGAGCAGAAAGTCTTTTAAATTAAACAGCACAGAAATTAGGGTAAACATCTTTGTGGAAGAACAGCATATGTAAATGTATAAGTGCTCCTACAGTATGATTTCTTGATCATGAAGTATGTGGTTAGGATACTCTTGAGGGCACTTCTGTTATTAGTTCTTCAACCCTACTTTTAGTTATTTTTTTATTAATCTTTTCTCTTGTCCTAGCAATATAGGATTGGACCTCAAAGGTCATCTAGTTCAGTCCCCTGCACTGAGGCAGGACTAATTATTTGACCATCACTGACAGATGTTTCTCTAACCTGTTCTTAAGAACCACCAATGATGGAGATTCCACAACTTTCCTAGATAATTTGTTCCAGTTCTAAACTCCCCTTAAAGTTAGGAAGTTCTTCCTAATGTCCAAAGCTCCCTTGCCACAATTTAAGCCCATTACTTCTTGTCCTGTCCTCAGTGGATACAGAGAAGAATTTATCATCCTCTTCTTTATAACAATTTTTACGTATTTGACGATTTATCATGTCCCCTCTCAGTCTTCTCTTCTCCATACTAAACAAACACATTTTTTTCAAAATTTTCTTGTAGGTCATTGTGGCAGGGCAACTGCCCCACACTGAGAGAAGAAGGGGGTTAAAAGTAGCACCAGGGAAGCTGTGCAGAACCCATGAATCAGGAAAAGGGTTATTGAGCCCACCAGTAGGAGGAAGGCTTGCTGTAGCAGCCAGTCAGGGCTGGAGAGGGCCATGTATAAAAGGCTGCTCAGTAAAGCAGAGGGCAATCTCTCCCTGGAAGGCAAGGGAGGAGCCTGCCTGCGCGCTGGGCAAGGGCAAGGGCAAGGGCAAGGGCAAGGGCAAGGGCAAGCTGCTGGCTGACTGACCACTGCCAGGCTGGGGTCTTGCAACAAGGGCTGAGAGGGTACTGGGGCTATGAGGGAAGTGGCCCAGGGAAAATAGGCAGCAGGTTGGAGGAGGGCAGTAGATAGTGGCTGGCTATAGGATCCCTGGGTCAGAACCCAGAGTAGCAGGCAGGCCTGGGTTCCCCCCTCCCCTTCTGCACCGCACTTGCCAATGAGGAAAATGGCCAGTATCCAGACTGCAGTTTGCCCCTGAGGTGAGGGGCTGGACCTTGGACTGCAGTTGGCTGCTGAGGCAAGTGGTGAGACTAAGGACTGTCAGTCCCCCCAGAAAGTGGGGGAGAAAGCACAATGGGGGCATAGCCAGAGAGCTGTGCCCAGAAGAGGACAGTGTGGTCTGGGGAGCGACGTGGGTCTAAAGAGTGGAGACAGCAGTGTTGGCAAGTATGACATCACTAGCTGAAGGCGGACTGGAAGGGCCGAGAGGTCATTCCCAGGACTGCCAGCAGGAGGTGCCATGGTGGTGACTCCTGCCCCATTACAGTCAAGTTTTCTAGACCTTTAATCACTTTTGTTGCTCTCCTCTGGACTTTTTCCAATTTGTCCATATCTTTCCCAAAGTGTGGTGCCAAGAACTAGAGAGAGTACACCAGAGGAGGCCTTCTCAGCTGCACTACCCCTGCTACTCCACACTGGGGGAGAATACAGGCAATCACAGTGGCACATACACTGACCTGTGAAAGACATGGTTGGTGTCCATGTTTCTGAAATGGAAATGACTGTTCTTTCTCCTTTATTTATTGAGTTTTATTCAGGTACTAATTTGTCTGTTTGCATGGGTATGGGATAAAAATCTATTTATGGAAACCTAATTATTCTTTAATAGTTCACAGTATATGCTGGCTGGGGCTGATATCATTCACAAAAAAATAGTAATAGATGCATATGCAATGTTATATTACCATACACAGCACTTATTACAAGGTTCATAGTGGGGTGCAAAAAAAACAATGCCAGGCAGAGCACACTACAGCAACACACATTACTGTGGCTCATTATTGAAATGGGCTTTCAAAAACCTCCCTAAGCTGAATAGCTCTGTGTTGAGCTGTTATAGCCCTGGTATCCAGCTGCTTAAAACTAGCACACAGCCATTTCACCTCCACTTCGGCAGAAACTTTTCCACTTTTGCTTCACAGATATTATGCAGAATACAGCAGGCAGCTATAATTAGATTTTTTTTCTCACTAAGGCCCTATCTTGTGAGTAGACAGCGCCAGTGACCCTTCAGATGACCAAAGGCACATTCAACTGTCATTCTGCATCTGCTGAGCCTATAGTTGAAGGGCTTCTTGGCGCTGTCAAGGTGAGCGGTGTTACAGTTTCACGAGCCATGAGAGTAAAGGGTAGGCTAGGTCTCCCAGGTTCACTATTGGCATTTCACCGTCCCCAGTGGTAATCCGCCAGTCTGGAAAGAAAGTTCCTGTTTGCAGCATTCTGAACAGTTCTATGTTCTTAAAGATGCACATGTCCTGCACCTTCCCTGACCAGCCCACATGGATGTCAATAAAGCATCCCTGGTGATCCACCAGTGCTTGCTTCATACAAAAGTAGCCCTTTCTGTACTCTGTGGCAAAGTGGTCTGGGGCCAAAACCAAGATATGTGTGCCATCTATCACCCCACCGCAGATTAGGAACCCCATTGCTGCAAAACCATCCACTATGTCCTGCACATTGCCCAAAGTCATTTGTAACAGAATGCAATTAATGGCCCTGCCCACTTGCATCACAACAGCCCGCCTGGTGGGTAGCAATTGGGAGTTGCAAGTTTCCACAGAGCGATTGCCATTTGCTTCTCCACTGTCAGTGCATATCTCATTTTGATATGGCTGTGCTGAAGGGCTGGGTCAAGCTCTGCACATAGATCCAGGAATGTGGTCTTGCGCATTCAAAAGTTCTGCACCAATTGCTCGTCATCCCAAACCTGCATGACAATGCAATACCACCAGTCACTGCTCATTTCTCGAGCCCAGAACCAGCACTTCACCATCTGCAGCTGCTCTGTGAATGCCACCAACATCTTCTAATTTTTTTTTCTGCGTCCCACAGCAAGGAATCGGCATGTTCCCAGTGGCTCCTCTGGCAGTTCTGCAAATACTGTGGGATTAGGCACCCCGTGCTTACCATGCTCATCACAATAGTGCAGAGCTGTGCAGGATCTATACTTCTGACACAGGTGGTGGACAGCAAGGAGGGACGTATGGGTTTGTGGGGATTTTGAAAAGAGGAATGAAACCTTAGAGGATGCAAGATGAAACTATGGGATGGAGACCATTGCATTATGGGACCTTGAAATCATGTTCCCAGTCACCCCTCCATGATTTGTTTAAGCCCCAGGAGGCATTGCAAAACCTTTCCAAAACTCCCTGCGATATATGGTGGTGAGTTGTATGGTGGGATAGTTATCCATGGTACATTACTCTCCGCATTGATGCACGCGTTCCTAATGAGGACATGCACTGTTGACACAAGGAGTGTAGTGTAGACACACAAAAGCTATTTAATTACGGCAGAGGCTGTATGCTGATGTAACTTTGGTCACCATAATTTTGTACTGTAGACATGCCCTCAGCGTAGACAATGTGTTGCTTACATAAACTGGTAGTGGCTTTCAGGAGCCATCCCACAATGCCCCACACTGACAGTACAATCGACCCAATAGTGCTTAGGTCGATTACTATGTGCACAGCTGACACAAGGAGCAAAGGGTAGACACACACAAATGATGTAATTACTGCAGCAGCTGTATGCTGAAGTAAGTTAGGTAGACTTTATTTTTGTACTGTAGACATGGCCTAAGTAATTCTTAATTTGATCTTTCCCTGTTTTAGTCTCAGATCCTACCCCATTACACTGATATTCACTCAATCACTGGTAACCTTTTTGGTGAAAACTGAAACAAAAAAAGCATGTAACACTTTGGCAATTGCAGTGTTTTCTGTTGTCTTTTCCTCCCCATTGACTAATGAGCCTACTCTGTCCTTGGTCTTCCTCTTGCTACTGATGTATTTGTAAAATGTTTAATCTCATTTTGTGCCTGGGCGTGAGCTCTCTCTCTGTGTGTGTGTGTGTGTGTGATAGAATATCAGGGTTGGAAGAGACCTCCGGAGGTCATCTAGTCCAATCCCCTGCTCAAAGCAGGACCAATCCTCAACTAAATCATCCCAGCCAGGGCTTTGTCAAGCCTGACCTTAAAATCTTCAAAGGAAGGAGATTCCACCACCTCCCTAGGCAACGCATTCCAGTGCTTCACCACCCTCCTAGTGAAAAAGTTTTTCCTAATATCCAACCTAAACCTCCCCCACTGCAACTTGAGACCATTACTCCTTGTTTCTGTCATCTGCTACCACTGAGAACAGTCTAGAGCCATCCTCTTTGGAACCCCCTTTCAGGTAGTTGAAAGCAGCTATTAAATCCCCCATCATCTCTTCTGCAGACTAAACAATCCCAGTTCCCTCAGCCTCTCCTCATCATTTTTGTTGCCCTCCGCTGGACTCTTTCCAGTTTTTCACATTCTTCTTACAGTGTGGGGCCCAAAACTAGACACAGTACTCTAGATGAGGCCTCACCAATGCCGAATAGAGGGGAATGATCACGTCCCTCGATCCGCTGGCAATGCTCCTACTTATACAGCCCAAAATGCTGTTAGCCTTCTTGGGAACAAGGGCACACTGTTGACTCATATCCAGCTTCTTGTCCACTGTAACCCCTAGGTCCTTTTCTGCAGAACTGCTGCCTAGCTGCTCGGTCCCTAGTCCGTAGCAGTGCATGGGATTCTTCCGTCCTAAGTGCAGGACTTTGCACTTTTCCTTGTTGAACCTCATCAGATTTCTTTTGGCCCAATCCTCTAGTTTGTCTAGGTCCCTCTGTATCCTATCCCTACCCTCCAGCGTATCTATTTCTCCTCCCAGTTTAGTGTCATCTGCAAACTTGCTGAGGGTGCAAACCACGCCATCCTCCACATCATTAATGAAGATATTGAACAAAACCAGCCCCAGGACTGACCCTTGGGGCACTCCGCTTGATACTGGCTGCCAACTAGACATGGAGGCATTGATCACTACCCGTTGAGCTGTACATTTCATATATACATCCTTTCTAACTTGACCTAGTTTCCACTTTTTGTATGACTCTTTTTTTTTTTTGAGTTTCAGATCATAGAAGATCTCCTGGTTAAGCCAGGAAGGTCTCTTACCATATGTCTTTTCTATGCATTCGGATAGTTTGCTCTTGTGTCTTTAGTAATGTCTCTTAAAAAAAATTGCCAACACTCCCAAACTTTTTTCTCTTACATTTTGTTCCTAGAGAATATTACCTACCAGTTTCTGAGTTTGCTAAAGTCTGCCTTCTTGAAGTCCACTGTTTTTATTCTGCTGTTTTGCCTCCAACCATTCCTTAGAATTAATAACTTTCACCCAAGCTGCCTTCCATCTTCAAATTCTCAACCAGTTCCTCCCTATTTGTCAGAATAAAATCTAGAATAGCCTCTCCCCTAGTCACTTTCTTCACCTTCTGTAGTAAAAAGTTGTCTCCAATATATTCCAAGAACTTATTGGATAACCCAGTGCTCTGCTGTATTATTTTCCCAACAGATGTCTGGGTAGTTGAAGCCCCCCATCACCACCAAGTCCTGTGCTTTGGATAATTTTGTTTAAGAAAAGCCGCCTCATCCACCTCTTCCTCCTTGTTAGGTGGTCTACAGTAGACCCCTACCATTATGTCACCCTTGTCCTATAACATCACTGAGCAGTATTTGTTTTATTACCAAAATGATTAGCCTTTATTTGAACAATATGCCACAAATGCAGAAAATCATTACGTTACATTAGTGATTAAACTACATTCAGTGCTATCAGGGACTGCTTAACAACATTATTTATGTTTTGCATAAAATATTACAGAACAACCTCAGACTTTGTAAGCCAATTCTATCCTTAGAATAATTCAAAAAGACTTCATGTTCCACAAAGTCTTTCTAGACAATTTATAGTATAGTTTGTGAGCACTGAAAACAAACTTGATTTAAAATCAGGAGTAAAATTTGTCATGGCAACTGTATATAGTAACTAAAAATAATAGATAATGTCTTGCATCAATTCACCCCCAAAGAATTTCAAAAGTTCCTTTAACCTCTAAGATTCCCAATAAGCTTTACAAACTATGGGCTTGAACTCACCAACTCTTACTTATCTGAGTTGTCCTACTGAAGCCAGTGGGAGTAATGAAAGATCTAATCATGTGAATAGAGGTTTGCAAGACTAGGCACATGCACGTATTATGGAAGCATTTGTAGAGATTCTATAGTGAAGCTTGCATTGAACTTTTCTCTTAATTCAGTATTATCTCTCTCTTTCACAGTCCAGTGACTAAATTTAGTTTTTAAGTTTATCACAATATCTGTTCAGAGGACAAGTGCATTTAATTTTCTATGACCTTTTGGATAAAATAGTTTTTTTTGTTTTTTTCTCAGAGAAAGTTAAAAGGGAATCCTTTGGCCAAAGGATTCAAACTACAGACACCGAACCAACAAAAGTCTCTTCCAATAGGCAGAGAAGCAGCCAATCAGTACACAACATTTGGGTGTGGGAGACCCAGGGCTATGGACACTGGGGCAAAACCCTATTCTTAATGGCTCTTTAATTTCCACAAGGAGACACACAAGGGGCTGAAAAATGCTAACGATTCTTCCTGCTCCGGCACAAGCAAAAGTAGATTAATGGGCATGGCATTACAACGCCTGAAAAAGCCAAAAAAATTTAGCTACCCAAGAGAACACAACTGCTCTAAAGAAAGTGAATACCATCTGTGATGGGCTGCCCATCCCACACAAGGCCTGAAGGATTAAATTAGGTTAATTAACCTGTAGGCTGAACCAGGAGAAAAGGCAGGATATGCTAAAGTCTAATTTGCTGATGTCATCCAGCTGAGGGGAGAAGCTGTGCCAGGTTTATAAAGGCAGGAAGCTAGCAACAGAAAGGGGGTTTGGGGATGAGCAGGCAGTGGTCTGCACTCACTCCCTGTAAAGAGGGAGGTGTATGTGAGGCTATGGGGGTCAATTGTCTGCAGTTACTCCCTGGAAGGAGGGAGTTTAGGCTGGTACACCCCAAGGAGCGGGGAGACAGAAGTTGTAAGAAGGAGTCCAAGGAAAGAGCACAGGCTCTGAAGGGAAAGCAGACCACAGCTGCCAGGTATAGAGTTCTTGGACTGAAACCCAGAGTAGTGGGCAGGTCCAGGTTCCCCTACGGGCCCCTGAGCAAGTGGAACCATCAGGGCAGTGCATGAGAAGACTGCCTGAGACTGTTGGTATGGAAATCCTTTGATTCCCTGGAAGATCTAATCACGTGAATAGAGGAGGGCCAAGCCACGAAGATGGAGTACTCTGAATCGCAGGGAGCAAGAGAGAGATGGCAGAGTGTGCAGCTCACAGAAGAAAGGGGGCCTAAGACCTGAGAGGAGCTAATCCCCAGATGTGGCCACAAGTAGGTGCCCCTGGTGCTAAGTAGAGCTCCCTGCAGAGGTGACATCTGTAGGGGGCATGTGGCATCACGTGCCCTCCCCTGATTTGTTGCTTGGCTTATATTGAGCATGCTCACATGGACTGAGCCTGCCCAGTAACGCTGCTGAAGCCAGCTGCCCTCACTCTATCTTCTCCCCTCCCCCCCCGACTATCAGCAGGCATGGGTCATCTCAGGCGCCCTGTCATATCATCCCAGATCATTTCTGTTCATTATAACCTTGTAATCAGTGACTCAAAGTATTAGAATTAGGCCACAAGTCTGAAGTCATTCCTGTTCATTTTGCATTGTCTCCTGTTAACTGTATGCAAGCTATCCTACAGACCTAATCTGTGCTGGTGACAGCAGGGGAAATGCTGCTCAAACAAATCAGTAAACTCATTGTTCCTCAAAAAAGCCTGTGCAGGATACAGCCTACATTCCTTGAGGACCCAAAACTACCATGGACTTAATTGGCCCCCTTTCAGGATTGCTCACAAGAACGCCAGTTAGTGACAACTGGCTTTTGTGGATAGTTGTCCACTGAGAAATGGAATGAGCCATCTATTCATGTCACATCCTATTTGAAGGGTAAATAAAGGATCAGCCAGTCATAACTGGTAATAGCATCCTGGGAAAGGTGAAAACAGCAGATGAAAATCTGCCCTTATTGCCATTGACTTCAACAGGGCCAAGAGTTAACAGTCTGGTTGTAGACTCTCTGTAAAATAGATCCACCATGCTGAAATAGGAGGATATATGTAGATGAACTCAGGTTTGGGTGGGTTAGGTTAGGGAAACCTGCGTTGATAGGATGCACAGAATAACAGTCGTGGTCATCATACAGAGGCAAGAGATCACCATACGGTATACTATCCTTTCTTGAAAACATTATTATTTTTAACACTTCTTTTAACTAAGTATGAATGTTAACATTAAATTAAAAATGGACTAGCTAAAATAAGGTACTTAAGTTGTTTGGATTACCTGACTTCTGCATTTTCATATTGTCCAAATTTTAAGTTATACCTCAACTTAGAAATTTTCTATCTTGCTGTTTTCATAAAAATTTCAAATATTTTTTCTCCTTAAATGAATAGAAATTTACACCCTTAATTCCACTTATAACATTTATTTACTTTGAACTTTATATAGGTCAGGCATCGGCAATCTTTGGCCCCCAGCCCACCAGGGAAATCCACTGGCGGGCCGGGACGGTTTGTTTACCTGCAGCAACTGCAGGTTCAACTGATCGCAGCTCCCACTGGCCGCGGCGAACCGCGGCCAGTGGGAGCTGCGATCAGCTGAACCTGCGGACGCTGAAGGTAAACAAACCATCCCGGCCTGCCAGTGGATTTCCCTGATGCGCTGTGTGCCAAAGGTTGCAAATCCCTGATGTAGGTGTTTTTGAAAGTGTCAACAAACCATATAAAACCTGTTGTAGAACTATTTATCCTCTATAAAGTATGTACATTTGATTGCGTTATTGATGATAACTGTGTAAATTAGCCTCTTTGTCTTCTGCAACAAAGTTTCTTTAAAGCTCTGTCTGAGGACCTCTTAAAGTCATTCAAACTAGCCTGTTCTAAAGATTGTAAAGAGTTGGCAGGCTTGAGTAGGTCTGAGGAGACTATCTGCACATTCCCCTAAAGTCTGTGAACCAGTCTGAGATCTGGTCTAAACTACAAAGATAGATCAGTATAGGTCACCTTGCATCTACTTAGTTGTGCATGTTTCTGCACTCAAATTTGTCCCCCACTGATGTAAGTGCCCATTATGGTGATGCAGTAACACCACCTCCCTGAGCCCTGGTTGACTGACTGTGGTCAGCACCATTTAAGTGTAGACAATATGTGACCTATGTCTACGTTAACACTTCTCCAGCAGCTGTCCCACGATGCCTGACACTGATTGCTCTAGTCACAATTGTTGAACTCCCATGCCCAGAGGTCAGAGACTGAAAGCTAACCCCGCTGCCTTTTAAAACCTTCATGTGTTTTTGAAATGCCTTTTCCTGATTGCCCAGCTTGGTGAGCACATCTAGCAGCTCTGCATTGTGTGCAACTTCCCAATTGACCATGGTGGTTCCAAGTTCCAGATGAACTCCTGTCTGGAGTAGACGGGTACTGGATTTCCTAGGACTGCGGGGAGAAGCAGCTTTGCAGGCACAGCTGCAGAGCAGTTGTACAAACATGGACATCTACTACAGACTGCATGGGGGATTCAGGCGAAGAGATTCAACAGGGATCAGCAGCAGTGCCAGGGGAAAGCAAAGGAACTTTGGTAGGCATGCCAGAAAGCCAATAATAGATCTTGGGGACAAGCCACATACCTACCACTTTTATGAGCTTCATGCCATATTTTGTGGGCACTGGTGGCATCTTTGCCGCACATTGTGGATCACGAGACAGACCCGTTGTACAGTGTAGAAGATGGGGGACATGTAACCAAGGGTGGGGGTTCCAGCTATGCTGTGAGCCCAGATCTGTTTGAAACACCACTGCAGTCTAATCTGTCCTGGCAGCAAAGCATGGCCAAACCCAATGCAGGAGAAGGAACCTAAGCATGTGAATGCATTTCTCATTATAATGTTGCAATATACTGATGGCACCCCTCCCCAATGTAGCCAGACACAGGTATTGACTTTTCATTAATTTACTCATATTAGAAGCAGCAGTGGTACAACAAACAGACAAAGTAGTTTATCTACTTTTCATTCCCCTGTAGAGTTAGCTTGGGGGGAGCATACAGAGCAGTTTACATATCCAGGGATGTCCCTTGAATCCTCTTGAGAGAACTCAATGAAACTTTCATGTAGGTACTCTGCAATCCTCTCCCAAAAGTTTCTAGGGCCGGCAGCCTAATTTCTTCCTCTACAGTAGGACACTTCCCATGCTGGTGTGCGATGACTTCAGCAGGCATCATTGCAGTAGATGGGCTAGCGGCATATGGGCCGAGGGGGCTTTAATAAGCCAGCAGCAGCTGTATTTTCTGTGCCTTTGTTACCCTAAAGAGCGAGGTATCAGCCAAAAATCACCACTGGGTATGGAGAATAGTGCCAGTTCTCAGTGCCATTGCCTTCCATCCATACCCATTGAAATAGGGGCTGAAAGATGTTTCATGCAATTGAAAAATTCCCTCTTCATTCCCCCTCTCTACCCTCCAAAACCCTGCTGGGCCATGGCTCAGCCTGGAGAGCAGTGCTGTGCACAGGCACCCCAAGGCTGAAATGTCAATAGGCACATTGTGTTTAAAACTTTAGGGGAGCAAGGGGATGGAGTTCTGAAACTTAACTTTCGCTTTCCCCTGTGACTATACATACAATTATATCTGTTTTATCTGTAGCTGCTGCCTTGAGGTTTCCCCCCTCCACACCCATAAAATGCCTGACCATGATGAGGCGGACAAAGAAGAGGATATGGGAGAATGTGTTCAGTGAGATCCTGCAAGCCAGTGTTCCATTAGATCGTGAACAGAAGGCCTTGAGGGTGAATACTGCAGACAATATGGAGAAGGAAAGAGCAGACGTGAGAAAGGGCCAGGAGTCAGAGAGGGAGCTGCACCAGAATTTAATGTGGCTTCTCTAGTAGTAAATAAAAATGCTGGAGACTCTTGTTTGACCTACAGATTCAACAATCATGGGCTCACTTCCCTTTGCAGTTAACGAATAACTCCATTTTAGCATCTCCCTGCACCTCCAACATTCCACATGGCATCAGAGGCAATATCTTTAGCCCTACCATGCCATGCCGGGAGACAGTAAGGACAATCACAGCTCCAAATACACTGAACTAGAAGCCATGCTTTGTTGTATGGGTAGCAAAATGGACATGAATGTTCTCTCCCCTTTAAGTTCTATTCATTTCAGAAGCTTTTATTGTATTTGTTTTTAATTGCATCTTGTTTTGGTAACAATCTATTTGTTGGTAAATAATTCATCCTTTATTACTAGTTCTAGTAAAAGCATCCACTACTTGTCACACTGTACAATAACAGAACTCATAGGATCAGTGACAAACAATGTAATAATTATAAATGTACAGCAAGCACCACAAACTTAACAGGCACATTGACAGTTATATTCATAAGTGTACATCAAGTACCCCACAATTCCTAATAGCCCCCAAAACTTCAGGGCCAGGTGAAGCACAGTCCACAATACCACATTACTATGACTGACTGTTAAAGTGCTCTTTCAAGGCCTCCCTCAGCCTCATAGCTCCGCACTGAGCTCTTTTAATAACCCCTGCGTCTGGCTGTTCAAACATAGGACTTGGACACACTAGCCCTTACTTTAGTATAATTTAAGTCACTTGGAGGTGTGAAAAAGCCAGCCCCCTTAGCAATGTAAGTTACACCGACCTAATGGGCAGCACTATCTCAGCAGGAGAAACTCTCACGCCGACATAGCTACTGCTGCTTGGGGAGGTGGAAAAATTCTTCTATTGAGAAAGCTCTCTCCCATCAGCATAGAGCATCCGCACTAGCCGCACTACAGCGGCTCAATTACATTGGTCCAGCTGCACTGCTGTAGCAATTCTAATGCAGACTAGCCCTCAGATAACGAGACACCCATCTCTGTCCTCCACTGTGGTGGCAACTTTTCCCTCTTTGCCATTCAGATATTATGCGGGACACAACAGGCAGCTATAACCACTGGGATATTTTTCTCACTGAGATCCAATCCCGTGAGTCCTCGGCACCAGTATCCTTTCAATCTACCAAAAGCACATTCAACTATCATTCTGCACCTGCTGAGCAGGTAATTAGATCTTTTCTTGTTGCTGTTGAGGTGGCCAACACATGGCTTCAAGAGCCAGGGGACCAAGGGATAGCATGCATCTCCCCACAGTCACTATTGGCATTTATATTGCCAATAGCAATGCAGTGGTTGGGAAAGAACATCCCTGCTTGCAGATTTCTGAACGGTCTTGTGTTCTTAAAGATGCAAGCATCATACACCTTCCCTGACCAGCCAACATTGATATCACTGAAGTGTCTCTGGCAATCCACCAGTGCTTGCAAAATCCTGGAAAGGTAGCCCTTTCTGTAGCAAGGTGGGCTGGTGCCATAACAGGGATATGCACAATATCTATTAACCCACTGCATCTTGGAAGCCCTGCTACTTCCATTCTATCAACTATGTCAGGTGTGGCCAAGCTGTGGCTCCGAGCCACATGCGGCTTTTCAGAGGTTAATATGCGGATCCTTACATAGGCGCCAACTCCGCGGCTGGAGCTACAGGTGCCAACTTTCTAATGTGTTACAGGGTACTCACTGCTCAACCCCTGGCACTGACCCAGGCCTCAGCCCTACTCCACTCCACTCCTTCCCCCAAGGCCCCTACCCCTTCCTGAGTCTGCTGCACCCTTGCTCCTCCTCCTCCCACCCCTCCACCCCCAGCACACCACAAAACAGCTGATTGCGGCTGGCGGGAGGCGCAGGGATGGAGGGTTAGGTGCTAATCGGTGGTGCTGCTGGCAGGTGGGAGACACTGGGGGCAGGGGAAGCTGACGGGGGGCTGCTGATGTGTTACAGTGGCTCTCTGGCAATGCACATTGGTAAATTCTGGCTCCTTCTCAGGCTCAGGTTGGCCACCTGTGGACTATGTCTTGCACATTAGCAAAAGTAACAGTCCTGTTTAGCAGGAAAAAATGAATGGACCTGAACACCTGCGTGGCAAAAGGCCCCACTGTGGATTTTCCCAACTCCAAAATGATTTCCTACTGTCCAGTAGCAATCTGGCATCACAAGCTTCAATAGAGCTATCACCACCTGCTTCTCAAATGTCAGTGCAGCACTCATTCTGGTGTCCCTGCACCGGAGGGCTGACGGGAACTCAGCACACACATCAGGAATGTGGCCTTGCACAGGTGCAAGTTCTGTAGCCACTGCATATCATCCCAAACGTGCTTTATGATGCAATCCATCCGTCAGTGCTCATTTCTTGAGCTTATACGCAGCGCTCCACTGTCTGCAATGGCTCTGAGAACGCCATCAGCATCCTTGAATCGGCTTTTGCTATGTCTCACAGCTATCTGTCCTCCATGAAATCACCATGTCCCTTGTTGCTGCAGTTCTTCCTGTGGCTCTGCAAATACCAGGATTGTTTGTCCTATGTTTACAATATTCATAACAACCGTTATGGAGCTGTGCAGGCTCCATCCTTCTGCCACAGATGGCAGACAGCGAAAAGAGCTGTGTAGTTTGGTGGGATGTTTAGAAAAGGTCCTGGAAATTATGGGACATGGATAGCACTATAGGATGAAGAAAATTGCATGATAGGGACTTGACCCATTGCTCCCAGTCACCCCTGCAGAACTCGTTTCTGCCCCACCAGACATTGCCATGATTTCCCAAGACAGTGAGTCAGATGGTGGCAAACTGCACACTGATATACCTACCCATGGAGCAATGCACATCAGCATAAGCACTCTTGGGGAATATGCACAACACTGATGCAAGTACGCATGTGCCCATACTAACAGCTTTAAGTTGACATAACTTGCATCGATCAACATTTGTAGTGTAGACATGGCCTTATTTCTGCAGAGTCCATGTAAAGAACTGTGTAGATAGTTTTTCTTTCTTCAGGCTTTTTCCACCAAAGAATAAAGTCTATCATCTCATTGCTCAGCTGACATGAATAGCGCAATGAAAAGCCATTAGTTCCACAATGCAAGATGATTATGATATTTTAGAGTCTGTGAACATTAAAAAGGTTTGCAGTGGAACTACTGGAGCTCCTAATAACTCAGCTTAAGCATGATACTTTTCCAAAAAGGTTCCTAAGGACAGGTGAATTAAACAAATTCTGATTTTCTAGCTCAAACTGCTTTTGAGATGCCATTCCAAAAAATGCAGTCTTAAAGTGAAAACTCTCATACTTTCTATCATATCTTAAATTTGATTCAACAATTTTTCTCTGGCAAAGGACCAAACAAACAATTGGGTGTTTACTGTCTTAGTTTTGACAAAGTTAAGAGGTGGGGTACCAAAATCCATTTTATAATGGAAAGCTATTTGCAATCTTCTAATCTGCCTTCCATAATAGACACATATTCATACAAACATAGGGCAGGACCATGTCATCAGTTATTAAGCAGAAATCACCAATGATATAACAGATTTCTGCTTACAAACTACTGGTGTGATACGGTCCATAACTTGGCAAAAAGATGGACTATAGTATTTTATTCAGAACTAGAAACCTAACTTATAACCGTTTTTTCTTATTAAGCTTTATCAGATACAGCAGAGGCAAAGGTGTTATAAATTGCATAGAGAAAGCAGGAGATATATGGAAGAAAGTAACTCAAAGGCAAAATATAGAGTATTTCACATTTCCAAGTCCAGTCTGTGTAAAGTAGGTAAAATACAATCTCCCACTTCTTTAGTATTTTCTTTACAGTGCAACACACTGTGAAGATCGCTCACGTTTTCTCACAATTACTTAAACTAAATAGAAAAGGAGTCCTTGTGGCACCTTAGAGACTAACCAATTTATTTGAGCATGAGCTTTCGTGAGCTACAGCTCACTTCATCAGATGCATACCGTGGAAACTGCAGCAGACTTTATATATACACAGAGAATATGAAACAAAACCTCCTCCCACCCCACTGTCCTGCTGGTAATAGCTTATCTAAAGTGAGCAACAGGTTAGGCCATTTCCAGCACAAATCCAGGTTTTCTCACCCTCCACCCCCCACACAAATTCACTCTCCTGCTGGTGATAGCCCATCCAAAGTGACAACTCTTTACACAATGTGCATGATAATGAAGTTAGGCCATTTCCTGCACAAATCCAGGTTCTCTCACTCCCTCACCCCCCTCCAAAAACCCACCCCCATACACACACAGACTCACTCTCCTGCTGGTAATAGCTCATCCAAACTGACCACTCTCCAAGTTTAAAACCAAGTTAAACCAGAACATCTGGGGGGGGGGGGGTAGGAAAAAACAAGAGGAAATAGGCTACCTTGCATAATGACTTAGCCACTCCCAGTCTCTATTTAAGCCTAAATTAATAGTATCCAATTTGCAAATGAATTCCAATTCAGCAGTTTCTCGCTGGAGTCTGGATTTGAAGTTTCTTTGTTTTAAGATAGCGACCTTCATGTCTGTGATTGCGTGACCAGAGAGATTGAAGTGTTCTCCGACTGGTTTATGAATGTTATAATTCTTGACATCTGATTTGTGTCCATTTATTCTTTTACGTAGAGACTGTCCAGTTTGACCAATGTACATGGCAGAGGGGCATTGCTGGCACATGATGGCATAAATCACATTGGTGGATGTGCAGGTGAACGAGCCTCTGATAGTGTGGCTGATGTTATTAGGCCCTGTGATGGTGTCCCCTGAATAGATATGTGGGCACAATTGGCAACGGGCTTTGTTGCAAGGATAAGTTCCTGGGTTAGTGGTTCTGTTGTGTGGTATGTGGTTGTTGGTGAGTATTTGCTTCAGGTTGCGGGGCTGTCTGTAGGCAAGGACTGGCCTGTCTCCCAAGATTTGTGAGAGTGTTGGGTCATCCTTTAGGATAGGTTGTAGATCCTTAATAATGCGTTGGAGGGGTTTTAGTTGGGGGCTGAAGGTGACGGCTAGTGGAGTTCTGTTATTTTCTTTGTTAGGCCTGTCCTGTAGTAGGTAACTTCTGGGAACTCTTCTGGCTCTATCAATCTGTTTCTTTACTTCCGCAGGTGGGTATTGTAGTTGTAAGAAAGCTTGACAGAGATCTTGTAGGTGTTTGTCTCTGTCTGAGGGGTTGGAGCAAATGCGGTTGTATCGCAGAGCTTGGCTGTAGACGATGGATCGTGTGGTGTGGTCAGGGTGAAAGCTGGAGGCATGCAGGTAGGAATAGCGGTCAGTAGGTTTCCGGTATAGGGTGGTGTTTATGTGACCATTGTTTATTAGCACTGTAGTGTCCAGGAAGTGGATCTCTTGTGTGGACTGGACCAGGCTGAGGTTGGTGGTGGGATGGAAATTGTTGAAATCATGGTGGAATTCTTCAAGGGCTTCTTTTCCATGGGTCCAGATGATGAAGATGTCATCAATGTAGCGCAAGTAGAGTAGGGGCTTTAGGGGACGAGAGCTGAGGAAGCGTTGTTCTAAATCAGCCATAAAAATGTTGGCATACTGTGGGGCCATGCGGGTACCCATAGCAGTGCCGCTGATCTGAAGGTATACATTGTCCCCAAATGTGAAATAGTTATGGGTAAGGACAAAGTCACAAAGTTCAGCCACCAGGTTAGCCGTGACATTATCGGGGATAGTGTTCCTGACGGCTTGTAGTCCATCTTTGTGTGGAATGTTGGTGTAGAGGGCTTCTACATCCATAGTGGCCAGGATGGTGTTATCAGGAAGATCACCGATGGATTGAAGTTTCCTCAGGAAGTCAGTGGTGTCTCGAAGGTAGCTGGGAGTGCTGGTAGCATAGGGCCTGAGGAGGGAGTCTACATAGCCAGACAATCCTGCTGTCAGGGTGTCTTTTTGCGAATACAGACTAACATGGCTGTTACTCTGAAACCTGTCATTAAACTAAATAGCGTAACTTTTACATCATACGCCTTAAAAATTATTTTTGACCCTAACAAGTGATTAAAACCGTAGGTATTTTTAAAAAATATTTATCACCACTAACTTATATTTGCTGTTGTATTCAACTTGGCCAATGAAAACAGACAAGTCAATTTCATTTTTGTCTCTATCCTATTTTACTATCACTTTCAGGTTCTAGTGCATAGTGCTTCAGTATTTGATTTTAGGGGTGGGGGAAGATTTCCCCATATACCTACCCAACTCACAGTTCATTTATATACATTTTCCTCTTTAAACCATGCTGGTATTATTTTACAGGGTCTACAACTAGCGACTTTTTAACATCTTCAGACAAACTGGAAAACCCCCCCAGCAATTGAGGTGTTTATATTCCATAGCCTAGACTAAGTGATAGAGTACATGGTCAAATGACATTGTACACAGATTTCAGAGTAACAGCCGTGTTAGTCTGTATTCGCAAAAAGAAAAGGAGGACTTGTGGCACCTTAGAGACTAACCAATTTATTTGAGCATGAGCTTTCGTGAGCTACAGCTCACTTCATCGGATGCATACCGTGGAAACTGCAGCAGACTTTATATATACACAGAGAATATGAAACAATATCTCCTCCCACCCCACTGTCCTGCTGGTAATAGCTTATCTAAAGTGAGCAACAGGTTAGGCCATTTCCAGCACAAATCCAGGTTTTCTCACCCTCCACCCCCCCACACAAATTCACTCTCCTGCTGGTGATAGCCCATCCAAAGTGACAACTCTTTACACAAGGTGCACGATAATCAAGTTAGGCCATTTCCTGCACAAATCCAGGTTCTCTCACTCCCTCACCCCCCTCCAAAAACCCACCCCCATACACACACAAACTCACTCTCCTGCTGGTAATAGCTCATCCAAACTGACCACTCTCCAAGTTTAAATCCAAGTTAAACCAGAACATCTGGGGGGGGGGGGGGGGTAGGAAAAAACAAGAGGAAATAGGCTACCCTGCATAATGACTTAGCCACTCCCAGTCTCTATTTAAGCCTAAATTAATAGTATCCAATTTGCAAATTAATTCCAATTCAGCAGTTTCTCGCTGGAGTCTGGATTTGAAGTTTTTTTGTTTTAAGATAGCGACCTTCATGTCTGTGATTGCGTGACCAGAGAGATTGAAGTGTTCTCCGACTGGTTTATGAATGTTATAATTCTTGACATCTGATTTGTGTCCATTTATTCTTTTACGTAGAGACTGTCCAGTTTGACCAATGTACATGGCAGAGGGGCATTGCTGGCACATGATGGCATAAATCACATTGGTGGATGTGCAGGTGAACGAGCCTCTGATAGTGTGGCTGATGTTATTAGGCCCTGTGATGGTGTCCCCTGAATAGATATGTGGGCACAATTGGCAATTGCTATTACCAGCAGGACAGTGGGGTGGGAGGAGGTATTGTTTCATATTCTCTGTGTATATATAAAGTCCGCTGCAGTTTCCACGGTATGCATCCGATGAAGTGAGCTGTAGCTCACGAAAGCTCATGCTCAAATAAATTGGTTAGTCTCTAAGGTGCCACAAGTACTCCTTTTCATTGTACACAGAGATATCAAGTAGTTATGACTCTAGTACTTTCAGAAACATCTGACGTGGACAGTGCATATGTTGATGGAAGAGGATGGGGGCATCTTTACTACATTCCCATACTTCCAGTTTATTTTTAAAAGTTTTACCTTAAACAATAGAAAGCCAGGAATTTAAGAGTTTTTTTTAAAAACAGTCGTTCAGTGACTTTTCTCCTTAAGTTACATCACGGAAGCAAGCAAGCAAAGCTTGACAAACCTATGTTGGCAGTCAAAATTAAATCTCCTTGTAGATACACTTTGGCCAATAATACATAATCTCAGAGAATTCACTACTCAGTTGTGTCAGGTGCTACACGAACCCCTTCTTTTACTATCTCTTTTACCTTCAGTGATACAATCAAGAGATCTGGGTGTAGTATTTTCCACTTTGGAAATACAAAAGGGACCAACCACTTCCTACAAAAGCAGATTTTGTTGATGTTCTTAGGCTGCTTTTTATAATTTTTCTTCCCTGGACTGTCGTGTTTTGTTTTTATTTAAAAATATCCACCACCATAACGTGATGAAGGCTTACTCATGATACCATATATGGCCAGTTATAGTCTTAAGTACCAATCTTTGTTTCATCTGCAGCCTTTAATGCGACTACTGTTTAAGTACTTCCCATGTAAAGTGAGGAATCCTGATTAGGTAAGCACTAATGCATCGGTTCCCAAACTGGGGGGCGTGAAGAAATTCCAAGGGGGGCACAAGGCTGCCCGGCCCTTGAGCACGCAGCCGGGTAGGCTGGCGCCCGGCCCCGCCCCTCCCCTCCTGTCATAGAATCATAGAATATCAGGGTTGGAAGGGACCTCAGGAGGTCATCTAGTCCAACCCCCTGCTCAAAGCAGGACCGATCCCCGACTAAATCATCCCAGCCAGGGCTTTGTCAAGCCTGACCTTAAAAACTTCTAGGGAAGAAGATTCCACCACCCCCCTAGGTAACGCATTCCAGTGTTTCACCACCCTCCTAGTGAAAAAGTTTTTCCTAATATCCAACCTAAATCTCCCCCACTGCAACTTGAGACCATTACTCCTTGTTCTGTCATCTGCTACCACTGAGAACAGTCTAGAGCCATCATCTTTGGAACTCCCTTTCAGGTAGTTGAAAGCAGCTATCAAATCCCCCCTCATTCTTGTCTTCTGAAGACTCTTCTGAAGACATCCCCAGTTCCCTCAGCCTCTCCTCATAAGTCATATGTTCCAGTCCCCTAATTATTTTTGTTGCCCTCCGCTCGACTCTTTCCAATTTTTCCACATCCTTCTTGTAGTGTGGGGCCCAAAACTGGACACAGTACTCCAGATGAGGCCTCACCAATGTTGAATAGAGGGGAACGATCACGTCCCTCGATTTGCTGGCAATGCCCCTACTTATACATCCCAAAATGTCATTGGCCTTCTTGGCAACAAGGGCACACTGTTGACTCATATCCAACTTCTCGTCCACTGTAACCCCTAGGTCCTTTTCTGCAGAACTGCTGCCGAGCCATTCGGTCCCTAGTCTGTAGCAGTGCATTGGATTCTTCCGTCCTAAGTGCAGGACTCTGCACTTGTCCTTGTTGAACCTCATCAGATTTCTTTTGGCCCAATCCTCCAATTTGTCTAGGTCCCTCTGTATCCTATCCCTACCCTCCAGTGTATCTACCACTCCTCCCAGTTTAGTGTCATCTGCAAACTTGTTGAGGGTGCAATCCACATCATCCTCCACATCATTAATGAAGATATTGAACAAAACCGGCCCCCTCCACCGCAGCTACACCACCGCACAGGGAGCGCTGCTTGTGCTCGCCCACCTCCCAGGCTTTCCAATAAGCCAGTCCTGCCGCTCTGAGCAGCCTGGTAAGGGGGCGGTGAGCAGGGGGTTAGATAAGGGGCAGGAGGTCCCGGGGGGGCAGCCACAGGATAGTGAGCAGTTGGATAGTGTGGAGGTTCTGCGGGGGCAGTCAGGAGACAGCAGCGGGGAGGTTGGATAGGTGTCGGAGTCCCGGGGGGCCTGTCAGGGGGTGGAGGTATGGACGGGGTTGGGGCAGTCAGGAGACAGAGAGCAGGGGGGGGTTGGAAAGGGGTGGAGTCCCAGGAGGGGGCAGTCAGGGGACAAGGAGCAGGGAGGGTTGGATGATGGTAAAGGAGAGGTGGGGGTGTGAGGGTTTCTCGAAAATTAAAAAGGGGGCATGATGCCGAAAAGTTTGGGAACCACTGCACTAAAGCATCTAGCAAGAGTACAACAAACATTTTGCTGTACAGTAAAACAAAGAACAAAAGTAGAATAAAAAGCACTGAACATCAAGAAGCACTGGTTGAGTTCTTCTCATCCCATGCATGCCACCAGAAGTATTATGTGGCATGGCTGTTTGTAAGTTAAAAGACTAATTGTAATTGACCTAAATTTTTTAAGGCAGTTAGTGATTTTTGGGAGTCTTAGTTTTGGGATATCAGTTTAAACACACCTTAAAGGAACTTGATTTTGTGAGGGCAAGCAGTGAGATGTCTTTTACAGGGTTTCAAGTTAGCCATCCCATCATGAATAGTTACTTGGGAAAATTTACACAAAAGTGTCTGAACACAAGTTGTATAGGTGTTTCCTCCTATTTGGCTATATACTTTAAGCAGCATCTTCAACTCCTGTGAAACAAAGCAAATAATCTGTCTTTAAGTCTAACTTTATTCAGTATTTAGCATTACAAACTATGTATTTTCCTTTGAAAAAACACCAAAATAACAAAGCATGTTACAACTGAAAGGCATCACTTTTATGGTGCCAAGGAAACTCCTTGTGCTAGGGATTTGGTGCTCAAATCATGGTGTTGTTGATTCATATACCACTTGAAAAACAAAACTGTTTAAGAATATATGTGGTAAAAGTCTATACTTTTTTTTTTTATAGGAAGGAGGGTTAAATATTTGAAAAATGCATTAGAAGATTCAAACTTCTTTTCTCCAATTAAAAATTGGTTATATTTTACAACACAAACTCCTACCTACAGTATTTCCCAAGTAGTATTTGAACAGACCTTACTACTTAGCATACTAATTCTGGGAACCGTATACCTTGTTATGCCAATACTTATTGAAAATGAGTGTAATTAAACACATTCACATATAACAATGCTATTGCAAAAAGAAAGCAAATCAGGAATGTGCTCTAGTCTTCATAATTAGATAGGTTTCAAAGGGGTAGCCATGTTAGTCTGTATCAGCAAAAACAACAAGGAGTCCTTGTGGCACCTTAGAAACTAACAAATTTAATTTGGACATAACGTTTCGTGGACTATAACCTACTTATGCCCAAATAAATGTTAGTCTCTAATGTGCCACAAGGATGCCTCATTGTTTTTATAATTAGATAGGGTTACCACATTTTCCCAAAGGGAAAACATGACACCACTTGGGGTGGGCCCAAGGGCCACCCTGGGGCCCCCCTCTCTCTCCTGCAGGTGGGAGTGGCCCCAGCCCCCCCGCAGTCCAAAGCTCCCCTCTACCTGCTGTGCACGGGGCCAGCCCAAGACCCCCTGCCACCTGCTCA
The DNA here is from genome assembly GCF_965152235.1 of Eretmochelys imbricata. Classification (NCBI taxonomy): domain Eukaryota; kingdom Metazoa; phylum Chordata; order Testudines; family Cheloniidae; genus Eretmochelys; species Eretmochelys imbricata. Next base: position 191,451,352 of record NC_135574.1, on the reverse strand, counting down.
CGTGGGGCAGGGCAAGGCTGGCCCGGCCCCAACTGCTCCCGTCCCCTCCCACACCCCACACATTTCTCCGTGCCCTTCTAGGGGTCGCATCCCACTTTTTGGCAAAACTGTTCATTTGTCCAGTTTGCTCTTGCCAACTGATGCTGACTTGGCAAGAGCGAACAGACGGTTTTGCCAAAAAAAAAAAAAAAGGCAGGACACAGCTTAAAAAAGGGACTGTCCAGCCAAAACGGGTCACCCTATAATTACACTATCATGTCCCCATCAAAGAGTGGTTATTAAGAGCCTCCTCCCACCCTCCCAGGTCACATCCCTTGTCAGTGAATTGCTTCTTGAAGAGAGTTACAGTCACAGTAGCTCACGAAAGCTCATGCTAAAATAAATTGGTTAGTCTCTAAGGTGCCACAAGTACTCCTTTTCTTTTTGCGAATACAGACTAACACGGCTGTTACTCTGAAACCAGTCACCGCTTGGCCAGTTTTAGCCACCAGAGAGCAGGATAGCGCTGTCCCAACACCCCCATTCAGTATAAAGTGCTAACAGGCCAGTGCTAACAGGGACTTTCTGCCCTGTGGGCCCTGGGCGAGCCACTTACCCTCCGCGCCTGCTACCCTGCTGCAACACGGGGCTGCCCCGCCCTGCCTCACAGGGGTGCTGTGAAGACAAAGACTCTAACGGCTGTGAGGCGCTACGGTGATGGGCTCCCACACAAGTACCTGAGGGAAGATAACCGCGGGGGCTCCCGTTGACACACACAGCAGCCCCTCCCCGGTACTTTCTACGAGCCCTTCTCCCGCTGCCCCTACGAACCAGCGACAGCCGCACCCACTCGCCCCTGCCCCCTCCCAGCGAGCGCCGAGACACAAGCCCCTGCTGCTCCTACTAGGAACAATCCCGCGGGAGGGCCCTACACGCGCTCCCCGCGCCCAGCGATCCCGCGATCTCTCCCCGCGCTTTCTCGGCGCCTCACTGCCCGTTCTACTCAACCGCGCGCCCTTCTACATGCACGGTCCTAAAAAGCTTCAATCGAACCCCTACGTCATTCCAAGCGCCCAACCAATCGGCAGCAGGTAAAAACTGCGCCCGCGGGTCGGGAGCTGTGGGCGGGCACCGCCCTTGAGCGACAGCTCTGCGTGACCAATCAGCGAGGGTTGCGGCTCCGCCACCTCCCCCCTCTGCGGGCAAATCGCTGCTGGAGAGGAGGCGGGGCCTCCCGCTCCTCCTTGTCAGGGCAGCGCAGTAGACGGACAGGCCCGTTGTCCAATGAGAGGCGAGGCCGCCTGCGCAGCGACCGTGTTCGGAACCAATGGGCGCAGCAGCTGGGCGGAGGCCCGAGGTTTCCAAACGCTTCGCGGCGCCATGGGCTGAAAACTAAACCGAGATGGAATCTCCCAGTCTGAACCGGTTTGAGCCGGTTCCGAGTCTGTGGCACTAGGAGGGGGAGAAACGCTGCGCTCACTCCCTGCCGCCGCCGTCGCTGCCTCCGCCGCTGTGTGTGTGACCTGCTCACAGGGGAGCCCGCAGGGGGAGCCGCCGACACATCCACGGGGGCAAAGTTTAGTGCGAGCGGGGGGGAGATGGGGGTGAACTGAGCACCGGCCAGATCAGGGGGAGCAGCGGGGGCCCGGGCAGGCAGAGACTCAGCCAGAGGAGCCCGGGGCCTGGGGAGCGAGAGACCCGGGGCCCACCAACGCAGCGACTAAGCGGGGCCTGGGGAACTAGGGAATCAAGGAGCTCCAGGAAAGCAACGAGCCGGGGCTTGGGGAGCCAGAGCTGAGCAGCCGGGAAGGGAGGGGCTCCATCCCCTGCGCTGGGCGGCCTTGGCCCTGGAGCGGGGAGTTGGGGGCCGAGTCCTTGTAGGGCGAGCCAGGGGCAGCAGGGAGTAAGTGAGCCTGGCCAAGGGGCAGCAGCGCTGAGCGTGTGTCATACAACCAGCCCCGTGCACGCTTGTCTTGGAGGCGGTGGGGGAAGAAGGTTGACACCAATAAACGCTCAGTAGGGGAGAGGGCGCGCGTGTGTGTGATTTCTCCTATTTTTTTTTTTGTGTGGTTGGAAACTTCACCCTCCCGCCCGTATTTTTTTTTTAAAGGCAGAGGCTGTAATAACTATTTAGGTAAGTAACTCTTAATACTGGGGGGGGTGGAAATCATGGGGTGCGGGGTCAGACGTATTGGGGGACAAAATGGGAGGCCAGAAAGGGGCCAGAAGCAGAAGGGGGGATGTGTGCGGAGGGCAGAAAGTCTGTGGGGTAGGAGAGGCACAGTGGGGTGTAAGACGCGGAGCGGGAGCATAGGGCTCCTTGGGGTACCACCGTGAGACGTGTCGGCTGTGCAATTGACTAGAGAGTACAGCTTCCACCACTGATGCCATGGATGTGGGGAAAGCAGGAGCGCGTGAGCAGATGTTGTTGGGAGGCTGCTGTGAGGGCTCGTGGGGGTAGATTATGGTCATTTTGTGCCCTTCATATAGGTGAAGGCTGGGGCTGGGGCTGGCGTTGAGAACTCGGGAAACTAGGGACATAATCTGTAAATTATTAGGAGTGGAAGTTTCCAGAAATATTTTTGTGTGTCTGTGCAGCAGTATTGAAACGTCCGCCTGGATCACGTGGGGTGGCCCTGTATACAACGCAGGGACCGAGAGGAGGGAGGGGCTGCAGTGTCCCTGCTGCTCTCTGCAAAGAAACCCACCAAACAGCCTCCTATTCCTAACTACCTACACCACCCGCCCCCACCCCCCCCGTCCGGTAGATACTTTAGTATTAACTACTTGCTAGGAAAACCGATTGGCGTGTAGTTGTGTGTTTTAATGGTATAAATGTTCCCATGTACTGCGGTATTCCTGCTGCTTTGCAAGGGAAGTCAGCAACGGCCTTTACATTGGGTGGGTGTGCGTCTGTGTGTTCACGTGTGTGTGTGTGTGCTGTATTTGTGCACATCAAATATCTTGCTGATAATAATTCCAATGAATTTACATTGAATTGGATAAATGTTGGGTAATGTGATGTGTCTGCAGCTTTGCAAGGAAATTTAACCAAAATTCTCCTACCCATTATTGCTATACACACACGTATTCGGGGGAGGGAAACAAGCTCGTTCAAAGAGAAAAGGAGGACTTGTGGCACCTTAGAGACTAACCAATTTATTTGAGCATGAGCTTTCGTGAGCTACAGCTCGTTCAGTAGCGTCTGGAACTGCGGTATTAACTTTAACGTAAATGCGCTATATTTGTGTATGTGTCTATATTGGTGTATAATGCATGTGTGGTGTGCTGTGCATGTCTAATTGTGCATAGGCTGAACAGTTAGAAGAAACTGAACTTTTAATTGCGTGCTATAAATAATCACAGTTAGTGTGGAAGAGTGTGGTGGGATGCTGATTTGACTTTCATTGTAGTTAGAAGTGGAGCTGTTTGCTCGCTGATTGGGGCGGGGTAACTGTATGTTTCTCCTACTTCTGTACTTAAATGAAGCGTGCTGCTGCCCCCGCGCAGCCCGAAGTAGCGTAGCCGTCTCTCTTTGTAGAGAGTTGTATTTGACCTAGAGTTTAACTCCCGTGTTTTAAGCAGATTTTTACTTGGTTTTTGCGTGTATGTTCTAATTCACCCAGCCCAAATCATTTTTAAATTGCTATTCTAATCTCTTTATGAAACGGTAATCGGAACACTTGGTCTAAGTATTCTTGCACTTGATTGCACAAGGCCACTGAGACATCGGGTAGCTATATAAGCATTACGTTTCCGTTCTTCCGGGCTTCGGCAAGTGTCATTCTTCCCATGTTTATTAATTTTCATAGTATTTGGTTTGTTTTCACTCCAGTTTTATTAGCACTGTTGTATTAATATATTTTGCCCTCTAGAAGCGTTTTTAGGTGCAGGCTGATCTATGGATGGGGGTGGGAGTCTAGCAGATTGCATACAATACTGTAGGCTTGATGTAGGCACATTATTGGGAGTAGGGAATCAAGTTAATCGCAGTTGGCATTGACCACAAAGCCGCCATTTTTGTATTTCAGTTCACCAGTAGGTAGGTCATTTTGAAGATAATACTGGGAGTGGCAAAGTGCTCTATTAGAAATGTTTCCTTTCTGCTTCCATGACTAATAACTAATAACTTCTAGTCACGTGGAGGCTGAAGAGCGCTCTTAAAACCGTTTTAAAGCAATTGGAGGCAGCTTACACCTAAATTGAATGTCAATTCAAACGTTGCTTAGATTTAAAAGCAGCTTTCCTACTTCACTGTTTAGCCATGTGCAGCAGATGCGAACGGAAGGGGGCGTGTCTGAAAGTGTATGCAGAGGAGGGGGGAGTTAAATGTAACTCGAAGATTATATGAATTGAATAGTTTTACTGCCTTTTTTACCAGTTGGCACTTTGTCCAAGGAAGGAGGGGTTCAGGGTTAAAAAGAAGAATCTTACATTTCAAATCTGAAGAAGCAGAAAGAAATCATTTTTGAATCTGCCATTTGTATAACCATAGTGGGGTATGGAATTTGTATTTGGAGTGAAGAGAAATTTGACAGCCGTGGTGGATTATTTAACTTCTTTGCACCATGGCCCTTTTCTGACAACAAAAATTACCACATGGCACGGGGGGGGGACCGAAGCGTGAACCCCCTCCCGCCCCCAAGCCCTGCTGCCCTGGGTGGGGGGCCAAAGCCGAGCTCCTCTGCTCTGGGTGGAGGTCGGGGGGCCAAAGCTGAAGCCCAAGGGCTTCAGCCCCAGGCAGGGGGCCTGCAACCTCAGCCACATCACCCAGGGCTGAAGCCCTCGGGCTCCAGCTTTGGCCTTGGGCCCCAGCAAGTCTAGCCCAGCCATTGAGACCCCCATAAAAGCAGAGTTGGGACCCACTTTGGGGTCATGACCCACAGTTTGAGAACCACTGCTCTAATATTTACTTTTTGCCAGCGCACTAATCCTGGAGTGAACTGTCTGAGTTCAAAATAAAGATGTGCCCCTCTGGTATTGGAACACTTATTTAGCATGTTTGGTTATATAAATCCCAATGAAAGAAATTTTCTGAATGAGCGCTTCGATGCACGAGTCTCTCTCGCATTTTGTGTAGTAATTAGTTGGACAGACTTGGGATACAGCCTCTGTCTTCCTTTCTAAGCTAAACAATTCAACTTGGATGGCATAAGTTATACCTGGTTTCTTTTTAAACAAGAAATGGTAACTTTTTAATATACACTAGGAATTATTTGGGAAAGAAGATACAGATTACTTCCAGGAGTTTTGCTGGTGAATCAGGGGGACCTAATCCAACAATGTTTGTAGTATTAAGCTTGTTTTGAAATAGAGCTTCTAATAGTCCTTGTGGCTATGTTCAGCCTCCCAGATATCTCCAGTGCTTCTGCTGCTGTTCAGGGGTTTTGCTGCTGCTAGCCAGTGTTATGGGTATAACTGAAATGGATGGTCATGCTTAATTTCACTCTGTAGCTGTATGGGGAAGTTATGAGCAAGAGGCTAAGGAATGGTAAAGCCATAGAAAACTCCCTTAATGGCAGTGGGAGTGTGTGTGAGTGAGAGTGAAAGCCCTTTCTCCCAGCAGACAAAGTGAATCATGAAGCTGATCAGATACCTACAAATCAAAGGTTGATATGCAAAGAGCCCCCAGCCACACTCCAGGATGATAATTCCCTTCCAAATAATACCTTAATCTGATCTGAGCGTCTTGCCTTCACTGCTGTGGATGCCCCTCCAATCTTTTATCACTTTTTGGCTTGTAAAAGTCCTGTAAATTTTTCGAACTCTGGATTTTACTGCACTGTATTTTAATACATATGTATGTTTGGGTGGAAAATATGTTGTTGGTACGTTTATTCCTTTAGTGTGGGAGATCTTCACTGTCCCCTTTTAGACAGATTTCTTTTTAATTAGAAGTGGGCAAGTAAGTTATGCTGAAAACTTAATGAATACATTTTGTGTTCTTCTGTTTGAAAAATTGCTCCTAAGCCTAGCACTAACTTCTCCAATTTACTTGTGTGAGAGATGCACCAAGAATTATTTCTCAATTGTGAGCAGTTCATTGCAGATATTTGAAGATTGGTCTGGGCTGCTGTTGATTGGATACATAGGTGACAGTTCAGTTCCCAAAAATCATAAAACTAGACTTCAGGCGTGCATATTTGATATGGAAATTCAAAAGTCTGTCTGAATATTCTTTAATATTAGTTTAAATCTAATTTTTTGGCAAATATTCCTGTCAATAAACTTATTTGCTAGAGTATTTGCAAAAAATTAACAAACAAAAAATTACCTCCAGTTGAAACAAATTAGTTAAATTTTAAACAGATATTTGCAAATTTTGTTATTAACCTAGCTTGGCTTTTAGTGTGGCTTGCTAATGCTGTAACATGTTGAATTCTGATTCTGATATCTACAGTCTTACCTTGAATTGGAATGGAAACTAAGGCCAGCTAAACTTAAGTTTATTCACATGTATTAAGTCTCCCAGTGTAAAATCTACTGCCAACCTGTTTGGCATTATAATTTGTAAGTTTTCAGATAGACATAGTCAATATTGAAGCTTTTCTAATATTTACAGTATTGCACTTTCATAATTCAACATGCGGTGACATTGACATATAATTTTATCTGCGAGGTCTAAGAAAAACTACACAGTTAAAAGTTTTCTTTCCAGTTTTTAAGTGAGATGGGTATATTGAACAGGTCGCTTATAAGCAGCTGTAGAAATAGTTTCCAGCAAGTTTGTAAGAAACTATGATTAACTTCTCTAATTTGATCTGATTCATTTTATTTTGCAGTAATCTATGCCAGCAATTATGACAATGTTAGCAGACCATGCAGCTCGTCAGCTGCTGGATTTCAACCAGAAATTGGATATCAATCTCTTGGACAACGTGGTGAATTGTCTGTACCATGGAGAAGGAGCCCAGGTAAAATATATGTCCAAAAATATGGAAGTCTTAATTCAAGAGTATTATAAAGTTGGCCTTATTAAAACTTTACATTAGTCTATAAATCCTTAGAGGAAAGCTAAGTCAAATAGTTCAATTCATTTCAAGTTCACCCAACAAATTTAAGCAAGGAGTGAAACCAGAGGGAATTTCATTCTGATATGACTAGAATTCTCATGGAAAGACTATTTGGTAGTATTGGTGACAAGGTACCTTACAAATCTGGCAGACTACCTGATGTTGATTTGTGTCCCAGTGTTTAAAGGAGGCTTTAAGATAAGACAAACATGAAGAGAACATTTATATCTAAAAGGATCTGCTTACCCAGTCGTTCTTCTGTTGTTGAAGGTATGGAAAAGTGTGCTTTGATAAGAGCTGTATCCATCACAGCCCAACTTCTATACTTTATTCCTGCAGGGAAGTCATAATCATGCCATATTTGACATTCTGTTAGCATGAAAATAGTTGTGATGTCACAAATTCACCATTGACTTCACTCCAGGATCATATTTAAGGGAGAAACCTTTTGTTTAAAATAACTCTGGTTATTGTACATAACAAAAGACATTATAAAAATGCATGTGATGTCTGGACTCTTCTTTCCTTTATACTCCTTCTTTTGCCACTCTTTCCATGTACATCCAATGGATTGAGACTTTTGGCACTTCGTACTCACTGTATTTTAAAGTTGCTTTATGCTACCTGTCTAAGAGTGAACCTTTTATGGCCTTTTTAAATCAGTTTATGTAAGCACTATATAAAAGCTAGGTCTTTCATTTTTAAAGATAAGTATTGCTCAAACAATACTAACATGTCTGTTTTTCTGGCATACTTTTGTTGTTTTATAATACTTGTACAGTGTCACAGATTTTGTGGCAAGTAATGGCTTGTAGCTAGTATCCCACCCTAAAGTATCAAACATTGAACAAGACTTGAAGAATGTGACAGTATCATAAAGAGGCTAAATATTTGTAACCTAACACTTCTTCTGTCCCCTTTCCCAGATCCCCCTTACTAAAATAAATAAAACCAACCACACATATACCCACTTTGTATATTGGTACCTCCATAAAGGGCAGTCTGCTATGCCAGTTTTCTTAGTGTAGATTCTTATAGATGCTAAAATCCATTGTTTGACCTTGTGTACATCTTCTGGGATGTGTACAATGTGTGAGCTCCTTTCCAAACTTAAGCTGTCACAAGTTTACGTTCATAAGATGACAATTTCTCATATACTCTGAAGCTCTGAAATTTCTTATGCAAAGTAACATAGTATAGACTCCTAAATATTTGCTATTTAAATAGTATATGCAGCAAGTCTTAAAGGAGCTCTTAAGATATCTGCTTTCTGTTTAGTATTCAGCATTCAGAGGATATATTCCAGTTGTAATTCCTCCTAACATCTAATACCAATTCAACAAAAGAATACTAAACAATTTTGTTGAAAAAAATGCCATTGCTCTGTCAATGAAAGAGATTGAGTGGTTCCATTTATAAATCAAATGGGTACAATTTCATTGGATTTGTGGGTCTTTTAAGCTTTTGACACTTAGATAAGCTAATGGCAAAAGAATTGAAAAAGGAAAATGAACTAAAATTGTCAAAAACAATTATATGCTTAAACAGTTTGCATCAGAGCATAAATACATGGCTTCTTCATGAAAAGTCTCAGTATGTAGTGTATTAAAAAGTGTGTATTCCTGTGGAAGCACACATTTTTCAGTGACAGGTTTCAGAGTAACAGCCATGTTAATCTGTATTAGCAAAAAGAAAAGGAATACTTGTGGCACCTTAGAGAGTAACCAATTTATTTGAGCACAAGCTTTCGTGAGCTACAGCTCACTTCATTGGATGCATCACGAAAGTTTGTGCTCAAATAAATTGGTTAGTTTCTAAGGTGCCACAAGTATTCCTTTTCATTTTTCAGTGAGTATCTTCATATTACTGACTCTCGTATGTATATTTCCACAACAAGCACTAGTACCAGCAGAAGCACTGCCTCTAAAAGACAGACTTGGCACAGAGCACAGCTTCAAAACTGGCTCAAGCAATAGGAATGCAAAGTTAGCTGAGATGAAGTTATTTAAAATTTCTTCTCTTAAACATTAAAGACTTCCATGCTTCCTCCCCTGAAACCACTTACATGTGGAAAAAATGTCTCTGTCCTTAAGGCTCACTCTTGCCATAGTGATTACAAAACCCTCAGCCTGCTTATCAGGTACGCAAGTGAGAAACTATGAATGCCCATCTTCCCCCTCCTTTCTTTTCCTGTTTACGTTATTCTTACTAACTTCATCATTCCTGCCTTTCCCCAAGTTAGATCTTTTAAAGTTATGATTATTGAGTTCTGTATTTTGATCTGAATGTAAAATATATAAAATTCCATACAGGTGTCTTAACTCAGCCCCACCATATTTATTTTGTCCATCTTGTTTGCCATCTGTTGGACATGTAGATTTTGAGCCCTCTGGGCCAGGGGACTGTCTTTCTTATATGTGTGTACATAATGTATGTAAGGTACATAATATGCTTATTTCCAGTGACTTAAGAATACAAATGTCTTAGTGCAACTGTATTCTGAAAAGTAACTGTAAAAATGCACATACTTATTCAACAGATCTGCTCCTTATGTTCAGTCAGGCCTATTTGCTAATTTGAGTGACAAAAAGTAAGCTTTAATTGTGTTATACTTGGGAGAGTGAGGTAGATTCTATTAGGCCTTTTATGCGCCATTGTTTAGTATGGCAAAAATTTCAAACCTGCCTTCTCATAAAATCAGGTGCCAAACACCAGGTTTCCATTGATTGCAGTGGATTTGTTGGTAATTGCGTTTTTTCCAGAAGTGCCCAGTTACTTGGCTTTCTAAGTGTGGATCTAGGAGTCTGATCTTAAGCACTCAAATATATAAACTAATCTAAATTTCATATAGTTATTTTGCACACCCACTGAAGACAGGATGGTTGGACAGGTCACCGAGGGTCTACTTTGGCCTGTATAATCCTTATTAATAGGGCTGTCAATTAATTGCAGTTAACTCAAGCGATTAACTCAGAACAAATTAACTCGATTTAAAAAAATTAATCACTATTAATCACAGTTTTAATCGCACAGTTAAACATAATAAATTCCAATTGGTATTCTATTATTAAATATCGGTTTTCTACATTTTCAAATATATTGATTTCAGTTACAACACAAAGTGGTCATTGCTCACTTTATATTCTTGATTACAAATATTTGCACTGTAAAGGTAAAAAATTGTATTTTTCAATTTACCTCCTACAAGTACTGTAATCCCTTTATCATGAAAATGCAACTTACACATGTAGAATTTTGTTGTTACATAACTGCTCTCAAAAACAAAACAATGTAAAACTTTGAGCCTACAAGTCCACTCAGTCCTACTTCTTTTTCAGCCAATCACTAAGATAAACAAGTTTGTTTACATTTATGGGAGATAATGCTGCCTGCTTCTTATTTACAGTGTCACCTGAAAGTGAGAATAGGCGTTCGAATGGCTCTTTTGTAGCCAGTGTTGCAAGGTATTTATATGCCAGTTATGCTAAACATTCATATGCCCCTTCATGCTTCAGCCACCAATCCAGAGGACATAACTATGTAAGTGGGGGAATGGCCCCGCTATTGTGGGGAACTTTTCTGGCTTACACACTACTCTGGTGAAATTGGCTAGCAAAAGAATCTGAGTCCTTGCTCCTACTCCCCTTACCCAGAGGCCTGCCTGACCTCAAGGACTCCCCTTCCCCTCTCCTGTGTAGCAGAGTTCTTGTAACCCTAACAAGACTGGGTCCAGAATTCCTGCGGGGCTTGACCCCCAATCTTGTTGTGGTCACTTAAGACAGAGGCTAAGGTGTCCCCTGTCCAGGATTTTCTTTTCGCATTGAATGCTTCCCTGACCCCACTGATGTTACATATAGTTCAAAGCAAATACAATTATTAAACAGCAACCAATTTAAAAAAATAAAAAAAAAAAATTGGAAAGGTTAAAGGAAAACACATAACCACACTCTGTGAGCACGGGGGAAACAAAAACATCTGTCTCTGGAGGATAAGGGAAATTCAGTCTGTTCCTCACACGTGCCGGGCCCTGGCTGTGCCGCAGGCATGCAACAGGTCAGACACTTGCTCTGGCAGTGGCCGCATACCCTCAGGCTCTAGATCGGGGTGGGCAAACTTTTTGGCCTGAGGGCCACATTGGGGTTGCAAAACTTTATGGAGGGTCGGATAGGGAAGGCTGTGCCTCCCCAAACAGCCTGGACCCCGCCCCTTCCCACTTCCTTCCCCCGACTGCCCCCCTCAGAACCCCCAACCCATCCAAACCCCCCCCCCGCTCCTTGTCTCCTGACCACCCCCTCCAAGGACCCCACTCCCTATCTAACTCCTGTGCTCCCAGTCCCCTGACTGCCCTGACCCCTATCCACACCCCCGTCCCCTTTCTGCCTCCCCCCCCCCGAACCTCTGTCCCAGCCAACCGCTCCCTGTCCCCTGACTGCCCCCCCCCCCCCGGACCCTCTGCCCCTTATGCACCCATTCCCCGCACCATGCCGCTCAGAGTGGCAGGAGCTCACAGCCATGCCACCGCACTGCCCAGCAGGAGCGGTGGGCCAAAGCGCTGGTGACACAGTGCGCTGAGGGGGAGGGGGGACAGCAGGGGAGGGGCCGGGGGCCAGGAGCTCAGGTTTGTCCACCTCTGCTTTAGATGGTAGGACCTTTCTTCCCAGTGCCAGCCAGCCCCCACCTGCCCCAGGCCTGCAAGACCTCTTGGCTGGTGGCGTCTCCTTGCTTTGCTCTGCTCTGCTGCTCACTATGCTTGGCTCTGGACTGCTCCAGCCCCAGCTTCACTCTGACTCAGTACTGTTGCTGTTCTGCCTCCAGCTCAGCTCCCTGGGCTGCTCCACTTGCCCTTCTGGCTGGCATGGCTCTGCTCCCCAGCTCAGCTTGGGCTCCTGCTCTGTCCTTAGCTCAGCCCACACTGGCCATTGTCGGCTCCAGCTCTCACAGAAGATGGGACCCCCAGGCTTCTGAGTCCATCATTGGCCTGTCTGTCCTGTCAATGAGGCTGACCTGGAGCTTTGGCCTCTCCCCATTGGACCTGGTACTGTCAGTCTCAGGGTCCTGATTTCTCATTGGCCCTTCCACTTTCTTTTGATACTGGGAGATGGCCAACCAAAAAACCCCACTAAGTTTCAGTAAGGGGTCCACAGTCCCCTTAGATTTCCATACCTATGATGTTGATTAAAAAAAAAATGCATTAATTAAATTTGTGACTGAACTCCTTTGTATGTCTCCTGCTCTGATTTTTTTTTACCTGCATTCTGCCATATATTTTATGTTATGGCAGTCTTGGATGACAAACCAGCACGTTGTTCAATTTTTAAGAACACTGTCACTGTAGATATGACAAAATGCAAAGAAGGCACCAATGTGAGATTTCTAAAGGTAGCTACAGCACTAAACCCAAAATTTAAGAATCTAAAGTGCCTTCCAAAATCTGAAAGGGACAAGGTGTGGAACATGTTGTCAGAAGTTTTAAAAGAGCAACACTCCAATCCAGAAACTACAGAACCCCAACCACCAAAAAAGAAAATCAGCCTTCTGTTGGTGGCATCTGACTTGGATAATGAAAATGAACGTGTGTCAGTCAACATTGCTTTGGATTGAACCAATCATCAGCATGGAAGCATATCCTCTGGAAGCTGAAGCATGAAAGGGCATACAAATGTTTAGCATATCTGGCACATAAATACCTTGCAATGCCAGCTACATCAGTGCCATGTGAACTCCTGTTTTAACTTTCAGGTGACATTGTAAATAAGAAGCGGGCAGCATTATCTCTCATAAAAGTAAACAAACTTGTATGTCTAAGCAATTGGCTGAACAAGCAGTAGGACTGAGTGGACTTGTAGGCTCCAAAGTTTTACATAATTTTGTTTGAGTGCGGTTAGGTTTAAAAAAAAAAAATTGCACTTTTAAGAAAAAGAGATTGCACTCCAGTATTCTATGAGGTGAATTGAAAAGCACCATTTTTTTCCTTTTTTCAGTGCAAATATTTGTACTCAAAAATATGAAGTGAGCAACGCATTGTGTGTTGTTGTAATTGAAATCCATATATTTGAAAATGTAGGGAACATTCATAAATATTTAAATAAATGGTATTCTATTCTTGTTTAACAGTGCTGTTAAAACTGCGATTGTGATTATTTTTTATCTCTCAATTAATTGCAACTAATTTTTTAAATCATTTGATAGCCCTAGTTATTAATGGTTGTAATGAGGGAGAAGGAAAGAATGCAGTGTTGTCTTTAGAAATACCTCTTTTTACTTGTAAGGCAACAGAAATCAAGACCATAAATGTGGAGCTCCTTGATATTGCTTTAAAGTCACTCGAGTACAATAATACTATTTCATATTTGCCCAGTTCTTTACCTGAAGAACTTAAGTGCCTTCTATTTCAGGATGCAGTGGGTTCTAATGCAAGTAGAGTAATGTAAGTACTTGCACTAAAGCCTGTGAGATACAGGAGGTCAGACTAGGTGATCTATTGGTCCCTTCAGGCCTCAAGTTCTATGAATATATGAAAGCTTGTAAATTTAGAGTATTAAGTAGAATTTATTCTGAACATTTTCTCTTTATGGACTAATTCCATTCCATTCTGGTTTGAGAGAATGCCAAAGTGTTAGTTAACAAAACTTGCTGACCCAAAGAGTCAGAAAACATTTGATGTGATCTGTTGCTCCTGGCGTAATTCAAACCGCTTCTGGTTTTAATGTGGTAAGTGTTTAAACTGTTCAAAAAACATTTTTGTTTTAACCTTTTTTTAAATTTTATTTTATTACTGTAAATAGCTTCTAAAATGCATTTAATTGTGTTTTGTTATCCTTCTTTAGCAAAGGATGGCACAGGAAGTCTTGACTCACTTAAAAGAACATCCTGATGCATGGACCAGAGTTGATACTATTTTGGAGTTCTCTCAGAATATGAACACCAAAGTAAGCACCTGGTCTTTAATTGACTTTTCTCCCTTTCTTCCATTCATAAACTTTGAGGAAGGTATCTCATTTTTAGCATTAGCTTTTGTTGCTTCAAACCACATTTTTTATTGTTTTATTCCTAAAATTGCCTTAAATTTAACCCTACCATAAATAGGCCTAGCATTTAAGTTTCCCTTTACATTGACACAGTTTTCTTAAGGAAGAGATAAATTAGAAATAAAGTATTTCAAGGCACATGCAGAATTCATATGAGTTTGGTATATGTACATATCTGAGTAATATAAAATTTGCTAGGGACAAATTTTGTCCTTGAATAAATGTTTGCTCTCATTATTGGGAGCCATGTGCACATAACTGAGGGCAGAATTTGTTCCTAAGTATTTTGAAGGTAGAGCAGAACACACAATGATCAGATTGGGATTATTTGGGGCAGTCTAATCAATACAAGCAAGGCACCCCAAACACTTTGTAGTGTTGGCTATAATCTGTATTGGCTTGCAGAGCACACTAAGTTGTACAACTTTTTAAACCTGCCACCATTATAGTGACTGATTAAGGGGACAGAACTCAGTTTTTATTTGCAATTCTACATGTTTTACTCTAAGACTTCTAAGCAATTTGAACAGAAGAGTTGATCAAAATGTGTTTTGACTGTCTTAAGTTTGACTCACACTTCTCTTTAATTTTAAAGTAATTTTTATGCATGGTTTTCTGCTTGATACACGTTACTTTAATATACTTTGTGTTCGAACAGAAAATAGCCATGTTCAGGTATGTTTCTGAATTCAGATAGTATTCATGAAACAGTCCTAACATTTTAAAATTTATTCTGTAAATTTTAGGGGAAAACAGTTTAAGAACTTCCTCAAAGTGCTAACCTTTAAGTAACAGTGTTTGCCTGTTTGCTTGCCTGGTAAACTTTGCTTTTTATACTGACAGACATTACTAATGTTTAAGTTGATTTATCAACAGTATTTTTAAAAACTCAAATTTGTCTTGTGAAAAATGAGATGATTAGAGGAACAGAAAGAAAGCAACAGGTAAAGAATTCTTCAATTTACATAAATTGCAAATGATTTGGTGCTAAATTTATGCACTATGACATTTGGCTTTTATGCAATCATATTTTATCTTTAAAGCTGTTAACACTATCTGATATTAATCATAATGTTCCATTATGTTGATTGCTTGTAATAGGAAGAAAAGGGGTGTCTTCCTGTGCAACTGACACAGCTAGGCTTTGACGGCAGGCCTCCACAAGGTCTACCCTTTTGATTCCCTTTAACTGAATTCTGTTCATCAATTGTTTTTGTTTCTTGGGAGGTGGGAGGGAAAGGGGATTCAATGCATAGAATAAGTAATTAATAAGGGTACCATAGAAATTTCTGCCATAGGGATCATTTCATGCATTTTTTCATTTAGTCTTTGCTGTTCTGTCCCTCACCTTCATAACTCAGCAGTCGATTTGTGCAATGCTTCTGATATTTAGCATAAGATAAAACCAGAGACTAAATAACTACTAGAAAAACATTACCTGAATTTTGAGCGCTACATAAATGTGCTTGTACTTTTTATAGACATCTATACATTACTGGAATAAAATCCAAGATGTTTAGATTTAGACAGTATTTGCAATTCTGGGCTGAAAAGAATTCCACCTATTGGAGCGGGCAGGTACTTGAAACACAGTGCCAGAAATGACTGACTATAAAATAAAACAAGGCTTAAAAAGACTATATCGTCCAGGATAGGGACTGGGAGCCATCAGCATCTATTCCACAAGGTGGCCTACATAGTCTTCTAGCATGGTATGCCAGGAGGGTGGATTGGGTATGCCAGGAGGGTGGATTGGACACAGTAATGATGTTGAGGCATTTGCCTTCTCTGTTTCAGTTCATGTGCAAGTGGTACAGCAAAGTTGAAGCTGGCAAGGTTCGCTTTGCTTCTTTCTTATACGTAAACTGGGAGAAGTAAATGCGTAAAAAATTAGTGGACAGAAAGGGTAAAAGACAAGGAATCTAGAAAAGGAAATTAATGAAAAACAGGATAATGGTTAGACATTTGCCTGTATCATTAAAAAGTTATGAATTAAGTTTGTCTGGAAGTCTCGGGTCACTTTTTGTGTGTGTGTGGGCGGGGGTGGGGGCTCTAACAAAAAGTTTCCATCCCCCTTTCAAAGCAAATTGATTTGATTTGTTGAAAATACAGCTCTCGGGAGTTGTTAAGGAAGTAAAGATACAGTTTTGGTTAGCCATTAGCTTTAAGTGTATTATTAATGTGACTGCAGCCATACAATTTGGGAACTTTAAAGTGGTTCAGAGCTGCTTTGGGAATGTTAATACTGCCTGATATCAGTGTTCAACCATTGAGTTTAGGTTGAATTTTACCACCAGCTTTTATACTTTTTTTTGTTTTTGTTAGCTTCTGTTTACCTGTAACAGAAACAGAGGCTATACCTATAAAACTATTTTAGTTGCTGAGGTTGCTTGCTATAAAGTAGAGCATGCTGTTTTAAAGAAATTGTATGCTTGTGAATCATTCTCCTATACAAATGTTTCCTTGGCTTCACTTCAGCTAGTGTTAGTTGTACAAATTTAAAAACAAAACCCAGAAGATAAACATTTACTACTGATTATGAAAAAAAATTGGCATTTGTTTTCTGTAATTGCAGAATAACTATGTACAATGTTTTTGAAGTCTAAGGAATATTCTGCAATGTGGAATTATTGAGTGAAACAGGCAAAAATTGGTAGCGAGCAGGAAGGCATATAGAAGTAAACACTGTCAAGATGAGAACAGCAAAAACGTTAATGTTTTTGGATACAATGTAGTTTGGGACAGTCTATATTGTGCTGTTAAAGTGTGCAGTTTACATGATCCCTGTGGTTGAAATGCTAATGAATTCTACTTTGTATAACAACTAACCATTTTAAAGATGAACTCTTATTCTCAGCCAAACTCTAGTCATACTACTAGATAGACATGAATAAGTTTACCTTTCAGGCATTGGTACTGTCTTCCTCCCTAAGCAACCACTGACTAAAGAAACAAAAAATTCCTTTTCCCTTTTTTCCTTTCTGTCTGTTCACTTTTAAAGTGCATGACCTATTAAGTTGCTGGTCATGCCAGAATTCTCTTTACTACTTATGGTGAGTAGGCAGTAGGGACAAAATGGATTGAATGAAGTGGCCTCCCCCCTGCCCCAATAAACTCTTTCCAAATTTTTGGGTCAGAGCTCAGGAAGCAATACCTGAAAGGTAAAAGGATTTCAGAGTGCATGTTAAAATTTTAATTACTTTTGACTGAGCAAAAAAGATCATCTTTAAATTGTAGAAATAGCTGCCGTAGGGGTGGGGATTGAAATTAAGTAAACCTGTGGGTTGTCTTGCTGTTCCTTAAGTAACACACCAGTGAAGTTTGGGAACCACTTTCTTTAGAAAGTGCCAGTGACAATACATATAATGCTAAGCCAAGATTTTTCATCTCAGAGGGATAGTAGAGGAAACCATCCAAGCTGCTAAATTTTTTAGGAGCCTGGTGGTTTTAATACTTGAACATATGAGCAGTCATTTATGTTATGAATTCATATCTGGCTGCTACTTTCTCTTCTACAGATAGCCCCTTTGGCTGCCAAATGGCTTTTTTTTATTTCTCCTCCTGGTGTGAGCATGATCAAACAGCAGGACTTATTTAGAGTAGCAAACAATAAAAACAAGAAAAATGCATGAACAACTCAGTAAATGGGTGAATAGACTTTATTTTTAACTAAATTTGTTAGTTTAATATTTTTGAAATCTTAGATGTTAAGTGTGAATGTTTGCTTGAATGAGAATCCTAAAAGTTATTGTTAGTCCTACAATAACATACTCACATAATGCTCTTCTCCAATTTTCAGTATTATGGACTTCAAATTTTGGAAAATGTGATAAAAACAAGATGGAAAATTCTTCCAAGGAACCAGTGTGAAGGTAGGAAAATACACTACATTTTGTATGATGATTTTGAATTTGATAGTTAACTATGTTTGTTGACATCTAAATAACTTTCAATTTCAAATATAGTTAGTTTGTCTTTTGGATTTAGGAGATGAGGGATCCATACTGTAACATTTGTGAGCCTAGCAGGAAAAGTTTTCTATTCGTTACGGGGCTGATTAGCAGCGATGCTGAGCACCTGCAGCTTCCATTAATTGTAATGATGTTGTAGAGAGTGCTTAGCACTCTGATAATCAGACCATAGATGTGTCTGCTGACCATTATAGAGCTCCTTAGGTAGTTTAAAAAAAGAGATGTGTAAGTTGTTTTGGCAATTTTATTCAAAATAACATTGCTTTTTTGCTCTTAAAGAAATTTTGAACTCATGACTCAGTCTTGATTCTTGGATCTATTCTCCTTTCTCTCACTAGTCTACAGCAGGGGTTCTCAACCTCTTTCTTTCTGAGATCCCCTCCCAGCATGCTATAAAACCTCCACCATCCACCTGTGTCACAACAACTGATTTTCTGCATGTAAAAGCCAGGGTCGGCATCAGTGGCTAGCAAACAGGGCAATTGCTTGGGGCCCTAGGCCACAGGGAGCCCCGTGAAGCTAAGCTGCTCAGGCTTCAGCCCCAGATGGTGGCACTCAGGGCCTCTGGCTTCAGCCCCATACAGTGGGGCTTTGGCTTTCTGACCTGGACCCCAATGAGTCTGATGCTGGCCTGCTTGACGGACCCCCTAAAACCGGCTCATAGCTCTCCAGGGAGCTCTGGACCTCAGATTGAAAACCACTGGTCTACAGCACAAGTTGGGGGGGAGGGATAGCTCAGTGGTTTGAGCATTGGCCTGCTAAACCCAGGGTTGTGAGTTCAGTCCTTGAGGGGGCCATTTAGGGTTCTGGGGCAAAAATTGGGGATTGGTCCTGCTTTGAGCAGGGAGTTGGACGAGATGACCTCCTGAGGTCCCTTCCAACCCTGATATTCTATGACTTTAAAAATTGCAGTGGTTATTATAACTGATCAGATGTTGTCCTTTGCCAGTGAGAAGGAATAGTTGGTCCATCAAGATGTTTCTAGCTCAGGCAAGTCAGGAAATTTGGACCTTAAACTAATTTCCTGGTAGTGTTAGCTATGTAAAAAACCTCTTGACAATGGTTGTAATCGTTCTAAACTTCTTATACTCTTTTGTTACTGGTAGTGGTTTTTGTAAAACATTTCTGAAGTTCCAGGAGACTTAAAAGTATAATTTCTGCTGTGATTTTTCACAGTGAAGTTTTGTGATGCCACATGAACTTGTGCTGCTGCTTCTCTTCTGCTAAGCACTGCAGTTTCCAGGTTTTAAAGAGGACCTATTCTTGATGAAGAGTACTATCTGATGAAGACTAATGAAAAAAATCATTGTTTCCCATCCCATGTGATATTTTTGTCCATTTTTAAGATTCTCGCTCCAACAATAGATGTGGAAGTGGAGTTTGTTTGTGACATCAGTAGAGGGAAGTCACACAATCTCTCAGGGAGTGGCGTCAAAGCCAAGATAAAAACACTAATCTCTGTAAAACTTTAGAGAAATTTTCAGGGCTCTAAAGGGACATCTTCAACTTGAAATCTAGTAAATTTTAACAGTAGGTTTGGGTACTATGCTTGTTTAATTTTATGTTTGCTTTTTTCTAAAAAAAAAAAAAAAAAACCCCAAAAAACAACAAAACTTCTTGCTGTGTGTAAGACAAGCAAAATGGGTCACTGAGAATAGAGAATTGGTACAGGCTATATATGAAGTTTAGTCAGATGAACACGTTTAATAGATGTTCAGAGGTAGAGGATGGAACCACTGGCAGGGCATAATTTACTATGTAGATTTATTTTAAATTGGGGGGAAGAAATTGGCTGTAAACATGCTTATTTGATTCAAGAAGACAAACGCAGAAGGCAGAGAATAAGGCAGTTGAAATTTTGAATAGGATCGTTGTGGGAAAGATTGTTGGATAAGAACTAAGATGCCCACAATATCAGATAGGGTCCCCAAGTAAAATAAGCTCTCTGTTCCTCTCCTCTTGCCCCACTTCTCTATACAGTGCTTACCATAGTTACTCTCCTTCACCCACTCTGTGTTCACTTGCAAAACAGTTGGCAGCTTGATTGAGGTGTTTGATGCTTATTCAGACTTCCTTACAATTGGAGCTGGAAGGTGAGGGAAAGCTGGGGGGTCAGCAGTTGATGCTGAGGATAGAGTAGTTACTAACTCAGCACCGCTTGTGGCCCCTAGTGGAGAGAGGCAGGGGTAAAACAGTAGGTGGCAACAGTCCCAACATCACAAGATGTGGTAAAAGCTCGGGATATCTGGTGCAGGAGTGAACTGGTTGACCAAATATAACACATTTTCATGAGTAAATTACTTAAACATGCATTGGATTAATGAGTTCACAGGCCAGATAAAACCAGTTGTGTGAGAGGTATGGGGGGAGAGAGCGTGTAGATTGCCGTTTAGACCAAACTGTCTTAGATGTTACTTGTAACAGTAGATGATGATCACTCTATTGAAAATCACACTCGTCTACACTGTACTCTTTAATTTCATTTGTCTTTTGGCAGATTGGGACTATCAGTCCAATATTAGGGCTGGGATTGTATTTTACTTTCAGCTACTGCTATAATAATTATCATAGTTGGACTAGTGGCTAAAAAAACTAAAATACAGCCCTAGTTCTAAAACTAAACAATCTACTTCTGTTTTTTCCTCTGTTTTCTGCCCTACATCCTGGGAACTGTTCCGGGAACAGGAAAGGGGCCAGATATGCGGAGTTGTGGTATGGCTCTGTGGCTCCATCTTTTTGGCTTTAGCAGCGTCAGATAGAGGAGGGGTAGAGCCTGCTGAATGGGTATTTCAGCTCTGCCGTTTTTTCATCTATTTTGTCTTCTAAACTAATGGCTGGGACCTGATAGCAGGGAACTGCACTTTTCCAACCTTCATCTGGCTATCTAATTGCCCAGCAAGCTGAACATACTGAGGCCTGCTCAGTTTGACCCAGTCATCCAGTTGAAGGGCAAGACTCTCTCTAGTGGGTAGAAGTAAAATACAGGGCCAGATTTAAGACTGACTTTTTAGGAGTTTGCCCTTCAGTAACAAAATAAGCAATATGACACCCAATACGTCGGAACGAGAAGCTGGATATGAGTCAACAGTGTGCCGTTGTTGCCAAGAAGGCCAATGGCATTTTGGGATGTATAAGTAGGGGCATTGCCAGCAGATCGAGGGACGTGATCATTCCCCTCTATTCAACATTGGTGAGGCCTCATCTGGAGTACTGTGTCCAGTTTTGGGCCGCACACTACAAGAAGGATGTGGAAAAATTGGAGAGAGTCCAGCGGAGGGCAACAAAAATCATTAGGGGGCTGGAACACATGACTTATGAGGAGAGGCTGAGGGAACTGGGATTGTTTAGTCTGCGGAAGAGAAGAATGAGGAGGGGGGATTTGATAGCTGCTTTCAAGTACCTGAAAGGGGGGTTCCAAAGAGGATGGCTCTAGACTGTTCTCAGTGGTAGCAGATGACAGAACAAGGAGTAATGGTCTCAAGTTGCAGAGGGGGAGGTTTAGGTTGGATATTAGGAAAAACTTTTTCACTAGGAGGGTGGTGAAACACTGGAATGCGTTACCTAGGGAGGTGGTGGAATCTCCTTCCTTAGAAGTTTCTAAGGTCAGGCTTGACAAAGCCCTGGCTGGGATGATTTAGTTGAGAATTGGTCCTGCTTTGAGTAGGGGGTTGGACTAGATGACCTCCTGAGGTCCCTTCCAACCCTTATATTCTATGATTCTATGAATCAGGTAATTTTAATTACAATCTTATTTTCACAACACTTACCATCTTCTGGCTGGATTTTCGCAGTAATTTTTACTGAAACGTAGTTAAAGACATAATGACTTATAATCGTGAAAGCTGGGGTTGCCCGCTATTTTCAGATGGAAAAAACGTTGGTTTCTGCTGGTAGCTACAGCACTTCTCAGTATCATGGCTGTTAAAATCAGGTCTGGATTGAAGTGTGAACGGAAGAAAACAATGTTATTGGAATGACCTGACTTAAAGATTTGGGGAGATAAGTCTGTGGGGAGATAAACCAATGCCATGTACCATTGGAAAGCTGAACCTCTTAATTTTTCCTTCGGGGTACAGCATTTGTTTCTAGTCTTATTTGTGAGAGAAAAACTAATTAAACTGTTTAAAAATTATTATTGGTTCCTCAGAATGGCCACATTTATTGTTACTGATGTGGGCTTAAGTAGTAGTAGGTCTTGGACCAGTGGAATTTCCATTCATTGGGATTATTTTTTTGCCTTCAGTCCAAAATTCCAAATACAGGAAGCTATCTTCTGAAGACGTGTCCTTTGGACTTGGATTTCTACTCTCATTTTGCCTTGAATTTCTCAACACCGTACAGCCCTACTGGAGATTGGCATTTTGAGATGTTCTGGGACTGTTGCGTTTGAAGTTGGGCACAGCTGCGTTTGGTTTTCTCAAGTATTGTAGTTTAGTTTTTAAAATTGATCAATGTGTTGGTCATTTTTGTGCAGATTTTAACTGTATCCTTCATGATTTGATTCCAGATCAGGAACAAAGATAAAGTCAGTGGTCTAAACTACTTTACAAATTTAATGTTTTTAAATGCCTGTCAAATTAAAGCTGTCTGGACAAACCTGGATTCTTGGAATACAGAACTCTTGGGAAGATGTTCAGATTTAAAAAAAATAGTATAAAGACCAAGTGTCTGCACCAGTGTACTGTTGGCAACTTGGTCTCTGCCATGTTGAGGTGTCAAGATACGGGTCACAATAGGGATGAGCTAGACTTGCTGTTAGGGTGCTCAGCCCCTGTGAGAGTGCATTGCTTTTGTCAATTCCCAGTGTACACGGTGACTTTGCAAGCTCTGGAAGAAAATATATTAAGGCCTCTGAGGGGTAGAGTGGGAAGAAGGATGTGTTGGTTCCGTCCATACATTGAACTTGGGGCAGTCAATCCCCTCTAGTGTCTTTTGAGTATATGAGCAGTAAAATGGCACACAGTCTTGAATGTAAGCACTTGAATTAATAAAATCAAGGAAAGAATACTACATGTTCACTAGTGATTGCTTATGCAGTCTTCTGATGCTTATTTAAATTTTAAAAATTTTTATAAGTGGTTTTTGTATTGGGCTGATTAGTATTAGGAATTTTGTAGTCCACTATTACATTACTCTAAACTAATGAGAGCACACATATAGGGAGTGTCCCATAATAATGGGAACTTGAGAACTAGGTTGGTTTTCTGCTACAAAATATGGAAAGCTTGCCCAGAAAGATACCTTGGTTTTTTGTGCTTATGGTCCAATAATAGAGAGATAATTGACTTCGTAATGTGAAATGAAATTCTACTTTTGTGTTGAAGGTAGCTTATCTTTCACTGAGTTAGTGTGGACACTTGTTTAATCAGTCTGTTATGAAATATGAGCATTTTTCTCTAGCATCATTTAATAGTGAACATGTTCAGTGACAGTATAACGCATTGGCTCAGAGCAAGGGGCTTAGTTTAGAACTAGCAAAGGCAGGGAACTGTAGAAGCAGCTTATTCCTGGGGTGTGATGAGGGACTCTTCTCCTCCCCTCCCCCCTCCATTTTACAGCTCTTGTGGGTTATGGAATTAGGTTGGCATTAGGGCTGTCTATTTAATTGCGATTAACTCCAATTAATCACAGTTTTAATTGCACTGCTAAACAGAATACTAATAGAAATTTATTAAATATTTTGGATATTTTTCTGTTTTCATATTGTATTCTGTTTTGTAATTTATAATCAGTGTGTATTTTTATTACAAATATTTGAACTGTGAATGATAAACA
This sequence comes from Eretmochelys imbricata, assembly GCF_965152235.1. Lineage (NCBI taxonomy): Eukaryota > Metazoa > Chordata > Testudines > Cheloniidae > Eretmochelys > Eretmochelys imbricata. The sequence goes on along the minus strand of NC_135574.1, from coordinate 191,427,586 downwards.
AAAGAGAGAGTATTTTTCAGTTCACCTCATACAAGCACTGTAGTGCAATCTCTTTGTTGTGAAAGTGCAACTTACAAATGTAGGTTTTGTTTTTGGTTTTGCTACATAACTGCACTCTAAAACAAAACACTACAAAACTTAGGAGCCTATAAGTCCACTCAGTCCGACATCTTGTTCAGCCAATTGCTAAGACAAATAAGTTTGTTTACATTTTCAGGAGCTAATGCTGCCCTCTTCTTACTTACAAGTGTTACCAGAAAGTGAGAACAGGCATTTGCATGGCATTTTTGTAGCCGACATTGCAAAGTATTTATGTGCCAGATATGCTAAACATTCGTATGCCCTTTCATGCTTTGGCCATCATTCCAGAGGACATGCTTCCATGCTGATGACACTTGTTAAAAAAAAAAGGTGTCAATTAAATTTGTGACACAATTGTCCCCCAAGGAGTTTAATGTCCCCTGCTCTGTTTTACCCACATTCTGCCATATATTTCATGTTATAGCTGTCTTGGACGATGACCCAGCACATGTTGTTGTTCATTTTAAGAACACTTTCACTGCAGATTTCACAAAATGCAAAGAAGGTACCAATGTGAGGTTTCTAAAGATAGCTATAGCACTCGACCCAAGCCTTCCAAAATCTGAGAGGGATGAGGTGTGGAGCATGCTTTCAGAAGTTTTAAAAGAGCAACACTCTGATGCAGAAACTACAGAACCCAAAATCAAACTTTTGCTGGTGGCATCTAACTCAGATAATGATCATGCGTCAGTCTGCTTTGGATTGTTATTGAGCAGAACTCATCATCACAATGGATGCATGTCCCCTGGAATGGTGGTTGAAGCACGAAGGGACATATGAATCTTTAGCGCATCTGGCACGTAAATACCTTGTGACACTGGCTGTAACAGTGCTATGAGAACACCTTTTCTCACTTTCAGGTGACACTGTAAACAAGAAGTATTCTCTCCTGCAAATGTAAACAAACTTGCTTGTCTGAGTGATTGGCTGAACAAGAAGTAGGACTGAGTGGACTTGCAGGCTCTAAAATTTTACATTGTTTTATTTTTGAAAGCAGTTTTTTTGTACATAATTCTACGTTTGTAAGCAACTTTCATGATAAAGAGATTGCACTACAGTACTTGTATTAGGTGAATTGAAAAATACTATTTTTTTACAGTGCAAACACTTGTAATCTAAACATAAAGTGAGCACTGTACACTTTGTTCTGTGTTGTAATTGAAATCAATATATTTGAAAATGTAGAAAACATCCAAAAATATTTAAATAAATGGTATTCTATTGTTTAACAGTGCAGTTAATCGCGATCAATTTTTTTAATTGTTTGACAGCCCTAGTTGGCTTACTTCATTGATGAGGAGAGGGCACATACTGATATACTTTAGTTGGGGGAATAAGTGTCTGCATAAGATTTTCAGGGAGAGTACATAGACAGGAAGGGAAAAAAAGATCTGTTTTTTCCCTACTTTTTTATGAGAACAAGAAAATAAGATGTTGTACTAAATGCCACTCTTTTTTATTATTCATAATTTCCAAAGCCAGAAAGATCATTGTAATTATCTAGTCTAGTGGTTTTCAACCTTTTTTCATTTGCAAACCAATCTCAACTCTAAGGTGTTAAAAGTAATTTAAGATAGTGGGGAAAGTATTATAGCTTTCTAAAGAGTACTCTAAAGAGTAAGACGACAGTATTTCAAAACTTGTTCATGTACCTTGACCAATTATCACAAGAGTCATGGATCTCGATCTGTGATCTTGGAGGTATGAGTATGGGATTGGGAGTCCAGAAGTCTTGAATTCTAGTCCTAATTATGATTGGTTTTTTTTGGCCATTTACTTCAGTTTTGCTTTTGTTTCCCTTTCTGTATAAAGTGGGGGTATTTATTTGTCTGTCTCACAGATGGTTAGTTTATTTTTAACAGTACTTTGACTATAAAAATATTAAACTTGCTTTTAGATAGATGGGATTTCACTGCTATATATCTGTTTTAAAATTCAGTATTATGCATAAAGGTTTTACGTTCACATGATAGTTTTGTGACATACTTGTCACTTACGTAGTACCTTCCTCCTATCTGAGGATCTGCATGCACTTGTATAATCCAGTTAAGGGTGCACATTGTCATGTAATAGAGGATAGGAACAGATGTTATAGTTTAGTCAGGACTGAGGCCCTGTTGAACGTGGGTCTGTTCAGATACAGACAAGGGATTACAACCTAAAATGTGTTTGGTTTTTTTTTTAAAAAGCAGCAAACATGCCAAAGTGTGGGAGGCATTTCCCATTTCTCAGTTTAGTTAAGTTTATTACAGTATTTATTAAACTTAGGTATTGTATCTGCCGCTGTTGTCCAGCTGTTCATTCAACCCATTGTTTAGCCAGGGTCTCCCCTGAAACCCTTTCCTTCCAGCATGGCTTCCAACTTCCCAGTACAGACTTGCTCCTCCACAGCGGAGTACCTTCTGAAAGATCTTTAGGATATGTCTACACTGGAATAAAAGACTTGTAGCTGTCCTGCGTCTGCTAACTCTGGCTGCAAGGCTAAAAATTCTGTGTGGGTGTTTGGGCTCAGGCTGGAACTTGGGTTCTGGAATCCTCCCCTCTTGGAGGGTCTCAGATCTTGGGCTCCAGCTCGAGCTTGAATGTCTTGCATAGCAACTTTACAGTCCCCCTGAGCCAGAGTTGACTGACTCAAACACCTGCGGCTGGCCTAATTGCTATGTAGGTGTATCGTTACAGTCAGTCCTGTAATCTTCTAAGATGGCTCTAACTGGTGTCTTGGTTGAGAAAGAGACATTCTGCTCTTGTTCATTTGTGGTTTATGAACACTCCATTCTTTTCTACAATATGGGGGAAGACCGCAAAATAAACTTCTATGAAGCTTTCAGTGTGCTTCCAGAGTGTTAAGAAGCTTTGTTAATAGATATTAAACAGAAGAAGTCATGGAGAATGCAGTTTATGAAACAAGTTATTCATGTGCTTGACTCACTGTTTAAACTTGTTTAAACTTATCCTGTGACAACAGTTCTGTTGAGTTGCTCTCAAAAATGAAACATTATTGTAAACTTTATGAAAGGGTTAAAGTTAAAATATTTTTTACTCCTATGTAGAAATATGATCTTTGACTTGGTCTGTTAAAAGAATGTGGAGTAGTATTGCATAATACTCCCTGTAAGTAATATATAGTTATAGTAGAAATGCATAATCTCAGCCCCAAAAAGCAATGGGAACTAGGTAGTTTAGGCTCCTTAATGGGTTAAGGCAGTGGTGGGGAACCTATGGCCCACGGGCCGAATCTATCCCGTTGGTTAATTTCATTTGCCCCCTGACCCCCCCGGGCTGGATCTGCGAGTGCCAGCTCACCTCGCTGTGGGGAGAAGCCCCAAGCCTCCATGCCCTCCTGAATGGGTGAGTGGGCCTGTGATTTTGTGTGGTTTTTTTTGTTTTGTTTTTTTTTTCCTGTGGGTCAATGGCCTGTGACAGAAAAAAGGTTCCCACCCCTGGGGTAAAGAATATGTCACTTCTCAGTAACTAGGTGAAATCTATAAACAGTCACTTATGTTGGTCATGTGACCATTTATATGCAAAGAACTTTTAGTTCCTAGTCCATTGTTGTCTACAGCAGTGGTTCTCAACCAGGGTGCATGTACTCCTGGGGGTACATCAGCTCATTTAGATATTTGCCTAGTTTTTACAACAGGTTACATGAAAAGCAGTAGCAAAGTCAGGACAAACTAAAGTTTCATTCAGAGAAAATGAGGAAGTAAGCAGTTTTTCAGTAATAGAGTGTGGTGATGCTTTTGTATTTTTATATCTGATTTTGTAAGCAAGTAGTTTTTAAATGAGGTGAAACTTGGGGGTGCACAAGACAAGTCACTCCTGAAAGGGGTATGGTAGTCTGGAAAGGTTGAGAGCCTCTAATCTAGTGGCTCATAAACTTTTTCATGCCATGTCCCCTTTTGGGCTTAGCTCTGTTAACGCGACCCCTGGGCTGGAAGAGGGGGAGTGCTTCCTTGTGTCCTGAGAGGGAGATATTTAGGATGGGGTTGGCTGAAAGAGGAGTTGTGTGTGTCTAGGAGAGCACAGGAAGAGACTTGTTGGGGTGGGAGGAGAGGAGATGGGTATGAAGGGGGCTGACTGGAGGTGGGATGGAAGGAAGGTCTGGTGGAGGTGAGGAGATAGTTGCTTGGATCAGCCAGGTTTGTGGAGAGGCACCAATACCATGTGCAGGGAGCACCGAAGTGGATGGAGGATATTTATTCCTGCTGTGGGCAGCTGCTAAGTTTGTCCCAGCCCTGGATGCACTTGTGCAGCCCCAGGTATCAGTGGCTGCTGGGGTAGAAGGCGCCGAGTGCCCACACATCATCCCCACTACACCACACTGCTGGTGGTCTTTGCCTAGCTTTCCATTCCTAGCAGTGGTCGCGCAGCACCTGTGTGTTCAGGCACTGGACAGACACATTGGCCCTTGCACAGGTTCCCACTGCCAGAGGATCTCACCAATACAACCACAGGGAGTATTTGTGCCTCACCCTGAGCCTGGTTAACAAAGTGGTACACACAGTGCATGACATGTACATGACTTCCAGCGCCACATGGGCCTGCTCAGGTTTGGCCCATCAGCTTTTGCATAGATTTGTCAACTCCTTATGACTCTCAGTTTGGGAACCACTGCTCAGATCACTTCACAGCAGGCAATGGATCCAAATGGTACATGGCGTTAAGTGGCTATAATATCTTGTTTCTGAAAATAGTGTATTTAAACTATTATTCAACAGAAAAAAATATTTCTAGAAAAGTTTCTTTTCAGTTGTCTAGTATGTGACAGATTCTCTAATTGCTGTGTCAAAGTCAAATAGAAGTGGGACTGTTAATGAATAAATATTATATTTGCTTTAAAATCAAAAAAGCAAAGTGAGTTCAATCTGTGGCAACCTTGTAAAACTATTACAAATATATATCAGTCCAGGCCCAATCTGTGGACGTGAACTGATGTGTTAGTGACTCGTGTCATGATGATGATGGAAAAAGTTAATGAGACTGTAGGGAAGCATAATTTTGATAGGCTCACACATGGCATCTGATGTTGTAAAAAATATGACTGAAACTTTTAAAAATGTGTTACATTTTTCCAAATGATTTAAAATGGGTAAGATTAAACAGAATAATATCTCTGTGTCCGTGCCTGTACAGAGGGAAATTTACAAAAACATTCCCACTAGATGAGTTGAAATGATATTAAAAATGGTCAGAAACATAATGTAGAGAAGGCCGGGCGTGTTTTTACCGCCATTTTTGTTAAACCAACTGAAAAATGTTTAAAGTGGTGGTTAAAACAGGTCTGGCTGTAGGAGCCTTGTCTGCATAATATATTTCCCACCATTTTAACACCAATCTAGCTAAACGCATGTGTGTTTTTGTTTTGTTTTTGTTGTTAAGATTTCCAGTGTGTAGACAACCCCTAAAAGTGATAGGGGATGGGAATACACTGTACTCGGTGAACTCTCTTGCAGCATTGCCTTAGCTGCCAATTGCTTAAGTTCACAATATTGTAGCCGTGTTGGTCCGAGAATATTAGATACACAGGGTGGGTGAGGAAATATCCTTTATTGGACCAATTTCTGCTGGTGAAAGAGGCAAGCTTTCGAGCTACACAGAACTTTTCTTCCATTGGCTATATTTGACATTTTTGACTGGTTAGCGTGAGACTCAGTTCCTGGGGAAAAGTAGCCTAATAGGCTTTCCACAGGTGGTACCGGGGGTGTCTTTTCTTTCAGATTTTGCAGCAGCCTCCGTATTTGTGAAGCCCGAGAAACCTGGCAGAACTTCTATGGGCAGTAAAGCACATAGATTCATTTGGATTAGAGCACGCAGTCTATTTAAATTTAAAATATGAAAATTTAACATTTTAATCCTTAGTCATTCTGCAGCTTCCTTTGTTTTAATAGCAAGAATTCCATCTGATGCAGTTCATGCAACTAAAATATGCGTATGATTGGAAGACACTAACTGATATTCTTTGGAGATGTTTTTGGTTCTTTGATATTCTTTGGAGATGTTTTTGGGTTGTATCCTCCAGTTGATGTGCATGTGTAATTAAAACTAGCTTGAGGTTGTACATGTGCACGCTGCTGAGAGACTGTTTAATGCTTCTGGATTCAGGTTTTCCATGTGTAGGTGATTTATCCATAGTAACAGATCAGGTTGAAAATTTAATTTTTAACTCTCTTCGTAGGAATAAAAAAGTATGTTGTCGGCTTAATTATCAAGACCTCATCTGATCCAACATGTGTAGAAGTAAGTGAATTCTCTTTAGGGGAAGTGGAATGGGAGGGAAGCATTACTGATAACTTAACTCTCTTTTTCTCTACTCTAGAAAGAAAAAGTGTATATTGGAAAACTGAATATGATTCTTGTTCAGGTAAACGCTAGCTCCTAGTGCATTTTTAATCTTGCATTAAGAAAATTACACACTTAACAAATCTAACAAGAAGAACTGGTTTTGCATATGGAATGTTTAGAAAGAAAGCTGTACCAACCACATGGATGTTCTATGACTTTCAGATACTGAAACAGGAATGGCCCAAACACTGGCCAACATTCATAAGTGATATCGTAGGGGCAAGCCGGACAAGTGAGAGTCTTTGCCAGAACAATATGGTGATCCTTAAACTGTTAAGTGAAGAAGTTTTTGACTTCTCTAGTGGGCAGATAACTCAAGTGAAAGCCAAGCATTTGAAAGACAGGCAAGTAAAATATTCTGTAATATTTCACATACTCCTAATGTACATCACATTTTCAGTTGCTGCTCGAGAATCGCTCTCATCGAAGGTTTTTGGCTAGCTACCATAGTAGCTTTTTAAATTTGAGATTTGACTATTTTGATGATTCCCTTTTTCTTAGTGACACTGTTAAACCTTACCAGACTCATTTAGCTGCTGTGTACACTTCTGCTTTATCAGCTTCTACATTCATAGGTATTGTAGTTCTGCCCTCTTAATTGTGAGCAGGTATGGTGTTTCGTGTTCTGTGCCTGTGATTGCAAACCAAAATTTGCATGTGGAGAGTTATTTGTATAATTTTCACAGAAACTTTTCTCTCTTACTGCAAAAGCACCATTATTGAAATGTGTAGTGTAGTTCACTAAATGTGGCGATGCTGAATGTTTAACATCTTACTATTTTAATTTTTTTAGTATGTGCAACGAATTCTCTCAGATATTTCAACTGTGTCAGTTTGTGATGGTAAGTTTAATTTCAGTAACTTTTTAAAATAGAGTGGAATTTCGTAGGAAGAGGGTAAACTAGTTTATGTATTGTTCCATTACAGGAAAATTCCCAAAACGCTCCTCTTGTTCATGCAACTTTGGAAACTTTGCTACGATTCCTTAACTGGATTCCACTGGGATACATTTTTGAGACCAAGTTAATCAGCACATTAATATACAAGGTAATCGGGGGTTTGGTTTTTGTTTTCTTTTATTGATGTCTACTAGCAAATAAGATGGAAGCTTTGGTTAGCTGAAATAAAATGCTTAATATGTAATTTGCTTTTTTGTACTATCTATAATCTTCTTTCTGAAATCTTTCTTATAGTTTTTAAATGTTCCCATGTTTCGAAACGTCTCTTTGAAGTGCCTCACAGAGATTGCAGGTGTCAGTGTAAGCCAGTACGAGGAACAGTTTGTAACCCTCTTTACGCTGACCATGATGCAGTTGAAACAGGTAACTTTTTGAACTTAATACAAAATAAACTTTCCTGATTTAAATTTTGACTGCCTTTTATTTAGCAAAATCAATTTAATAGAGGAAGCTTAGCTTATATTTGCCAATACACATTCATTATAGAAAGCTAGCTATCTTTTTGCAGCAGAATGTTATACTGTAAGTTTATTTTTAAAGATGTAACTAACAACTTTTGAATAAATCTTAAAGGTTCACAAGCAAAATAGTTTTTAAACTGAAGTTAAGATTGTAAGTATCTATTGGTTACTTGAAGAGTGTCTTTTCAGGCTACTATTATATTCAAGAGTTGAAGATCAGGTTAAGACAAACAAAACAAAAACATCAGAAAACATGAAAATGCATAGTTGAGATTATCTAAACCGCCATTGTTTTTGTCCTGCCCTCATTGACTTGACCTTGCAAGTTCACCTAGCTTGTGTTCTAAAAAAAAAAAAAAAGTTAATGCGTTTGATGGAAGCGTTCATAAGGACTTCAGAAAACGCTGCAGGCTGTTGTGTAGTAAATTCACTAAATCAGTGCATCTTGAGTGTGTACGTTACATAATATTTTACCTGTCCGTTAAATTTGTAGCCTCAGGTATGGTAGTTACATGTCTAAACTAAGGTTTCAGAGTAGCAGCCATGTTAGTCTGTATCCGCAAAAAGAAAAGGAGGACTTGTGGCACCTTAGAGACTAACAGATTTATTTGAGCGTAAGCTTACGTGAGCTACAGCTCACTTCATTCACTAAGTCATTCAGAAGGATGCATTTCGTCAGCTGAAACCAGGAATCGCCCTGGAGATTATCCTGTATGATACTCTTGGAAGTGTTTGTGTTTATTTAAATTATATGAAAGCAGTGTGACTTTTTTTTCCAGCTGATTGACCTTAAAGGATGGCCTCTCTGTAAGAACATGCTGCACCCTGGTTCAGTCAGTCTATCAATAAGTGAATTTAGATTACTTTTAAGTTTTCAGTTACTGGTATATTGATGTGCATTGTTTCAGTACAGAATTGTCTTCTGGGTTTTAGTTTTGTGGTTGGTCTTTATATTAGAAAAAAAAGATTTGGTGTTTGATGATGATAGTATAGCAGTAGGAATATACTACCGACCACCTGCCAGGATGATGATGGTAATAGTGAGATGCTCGGGGAGATTAGAGGCTATAAAAACAAAAGCCAATAATAGTGGGGGATTTCAACTATACCCATATTGACTGACTGGGTGTATGTCACTCCAGGATGGGATGCAGAGGTAAAATTTCTAGACATGGTTAATGATTGCTTCTTGGAGCAGCTTGTCCTGGAACCTACAAGAGGAGAGACTCTTCTTGATTTAGTCCTAAGTGGAGCATAGGTTCTTGTTCAAGTGTTTGCTCATGTCCATTCCATATGGAGGGTGGGGAGGGTGCACACTGTGTGCCTTATTGCTGGAGATTTTTCCCTCAGTGGTATCTGTTGGGCTGGCTCTAGTACCCTATGGAGCCGCGTATGCTCATGTACCAGTGTAAGGGGTGCTGCCAGCCACACATTCACTCAGTTCCTTCTTACTGTTGCTGGAACGACCCTGCTTACTTTGGCAAGGCTTCTTCCCAATGGCTTCTGGATTCTAATTTTTAGTTTGTTGTTTAAACATAGCTTTTTGTGTACACAGATTTTGTAGTTAGTGTTAGTGCTTATCGTCGAGGGACTCCCTTCGTCTCAGAGGCTGGGTATGCCCCAATCCCCGAGCTTCAAACCTTGTGCCTCCTTTAGCAAATGTATGCCTGTAAGCGACCCGTACTGCATCTGCTTGAAGTGCTTAGGAGAACTCATGTAAGGGACAAGTGCCAGATTTGTCAGGACTTTAGACCCTGCACCAAAAATGACAGAGAAAAAAGACTGAAGGCTATCCTAATGGAAGCCACTCAGACCAGCCTCAGAGCCAAGTTGCTACCATTCTGCAGTGAGCATTTTGGCTTTGGTACAGTGCCAGAGGAGTGCTTTGTTCATCATCTCTGGTGACAAGGAAGAAGGACAAAAAACAGTGCACCGACAGAGGGGCACTCACCGGTGCAGAAAAAGGACAAGAATGGGGAAGACTGCGCAGTGCAACTCGTGCTGGACTGCCACTCCACCCTCAGTCCCTTGGTGGCACCATCAACTCCGCCCAGAGCACTGAGTCTGGTGCGGGACCCTCCGCTGAGACCCAGAAACCACCGCAGCGCCAGAAGCCTTTGCAGCAGTCGGATTTACTATCACTCCCGGTCCCCTGTCGTGTCCGTCGTCTTCTCCCTCCTCCCCCCACCCCCCCCCGACTCCGATGGGACAGTTGCTGGCTTTGATGACTGGGAGCAGGGAGCGTTGAGCTCCTTCTGGGCACCAGGACCCCGGCACCCTCTAAGGGAAAATCAACCCTGATCCTGTCGTCACAACTTACGGTCTGCCACCGGTCCCGGGACTCTCTGCACTGTATGGAGGCAGAGAGGTATACCACTCCACTGTAGTCACCAAGGGAGGACCCTTCATCAAAGTCCAAAGGGGAAACCTAAGAACCACCACTGGTACCCAGCAGATTCCCCCCACCAGCACCTGGCCAACGGGTCAGTGGCCAAACTGGAACCCTTGGGGTTTTCCCCCAGTACTGGATTCTCCCTCCCGTCGATGGCACTCTGTGGTCTTGAAGAGGTGGGCTACCACCCCTTCTCACTTATCGCAACCCCGATACTAACAGGATGTGGCTCCCATAGATGTTATTGAGGAAGCCGCCGCTGCCGCCTTCTCCCCCCTCAAACAAGGTCATCTCAGGGCCCAGTAGCTTGCTCCTGCAGGATGACTTCAAGGTCCATCAAGACCTTTTGAAGTGGATAGCAGCTAACATGGGGATGGAAATTGAGAAGCTTAAGGAAACATCCCACAGCCTTATTGACATTCTGGCTGTGGCAGCTCCCTCCAAAGTGGTCTTACTCATTAACGAGGCTTTACTGGGTCCAGTCAAGGCTCTCTGGCAAATTCCTTCTCTGCGCCCCCTCCGCCCCCCTCCCACCTCAGAGGTCAGAGAAGAAATATGTGCCAGCATGTGGGTTCAAGTACCTATCCTTGCTCACACACCCCACTGTGGGGATCTGGTTGTGTCGGCAGCCAACAAGAGGGGATAGGTCCAGGTTTTTTGCGCCCTGCCTGTTTTGGGGGAGAGATTTATTCAACAGGTAGCCTTCAACTGTGTATCTCTAACCAGCAAGGTGCCAAGGAAGAAGGACAAAAATCCGTAGGACTCCCTGGCCAAATTTTAAAACTCTCTCTGCCTCTAGATTCAAGGCAGGAATTCAGTGACCTCTTGGAAGAGGGTAAGAATGTGACGTGACCTCTCTCCAGGTGGCTCTGGACACAGCCAACACAGCAGCCAGGACAATGACCTCAGCTGTCGCCATGAAGCGTTGCACGTGACTCCAGTACTCAGGACTTCCTTATGAGGTCCAGCAGTCTATCCAGGACCTCCCTTTTGAAAGCTCCTTACTGTTCTTGGCACGTCGGACATGAGGCTTCATGGCCCGAAGGACTCAAGGGCCACCCTCCTGTCCTTGGGCCTCTACGCGCCATCAGTTTCAGGAAGCTCTTCAGGCCCCAACAGCCACCTCATTTCTCGGCACCACCTCTGAGACAGGAACCCTGTAAAAAGAAAGGGAGCGGTTACAAGCAGCGTCAGCCTCTCCTGTCCACTTCAACTTCCCAGGTGGGGTCTCATAGATGCTCCGGTGGGCCTAAGTAGGCCTTTTGAGGGTGTGTCCGAGGGCACTATACCAGTTCCTGCTTCAGATCCTGCCTCCCCATTATTTTTGGACCATCTGTCCCACTTCGCTCCAGCATAGTCCTGCATAACATTGGACCACTGGGTGCTGAACACAGTGACAATTGGCTATACCCTCAGTTTTCATCCACCCCCATCCCTCTTCAGAGACCCTTCTCTCGAGCAACTCCTTGCCCGTGAGATGTAGTCTGTTCTGGAACTGGGGGCTGTGGAGGAAATAGCTGAAGACTTGAAAGGGAAGAGGTTTTACTCCTGATATTTCCTAATCCCAAGGGGGCCTCCAGTCTGTTTTCGACCTACATCACCAACAGTCATCTCAAGAAATTGAGGTTCTGCATGGTTTCCTCTCCTTCATTATACCCTCCCTAGATCCAAGGGGCTGGTACACTATCCTCAACTTAAAGGACACATACTTTCTCATTTCTATTTTCTGTGGCCACAGAAGATTTCTTTGATTTCTTGTGAACCAATGCCAGTACCACTTCATCGTTCTCCCCTTTGGCCTGTCTACAGCCCCACGGGATTTCACAAAGTATATGACACTAGTAGTGGCCTTCCTCAGGTGGTGAGGCATCCAGGTCTACCCATACATTGTTGACTGGCTTATCAAGGGTCGGTCAGTGGCTCATATATGGAACAGCATCAGCATAGCCCAAGCCACCTTCCGAACACTGGACCTGTTTTTAAATGAATAAAAGTCAACTTTTATTCCAGTTCAGAGAATAGAGGTTATTAGGGCAGTGCTTCACTGAACCCAGACCAGAGCCTTTCTTCCAGAGGCCTGATTCCACACAGTTGGATCTGATATCCAAAGTCATAGTCCACCCAATTACGACAGCCTGAGTTTGCCTCAAGCTGCTGGGGCACATGGCATTCCATGCACTTACATGGTTCAGCATGGAAGGCTGCTTCTCAAGTCTCTACAGATGTGGCTGGTATCAGTTTACTCCCTGAACAGACACTACCTGGACTTTGTGGTCACTGTTCCACCCCTGGTCCTCACCTCTCTGGTCAGATGGAAAGATCCAAGATTAGTGTTGATGGGGGGTACTCTCTCGAGCCCCATAGCCATTGGTTCCCTAGTTTTGGACATGTCAGACCGAGGTTGTGGAAGTAAGGCTTCCCAACCTAAGGACTCAGGGCCTGTGGTCCCAGGAAGAACTCGCCCTGCACATAAGCAGCAGGGAACTCAGGGCTGTACGTTTAGCCTGTCAGGTATTCCTCCCCCAGATCTTAGGCAAGGTGGTGCAAGTTCTGACAGACCATGGCCATGTTCTATATCAACAAACAGGGAGGAGTTTGATCCTCTGCCCTGTGTCAGGAGGCCATCCGCTTATGGGACTTCTGTGTGAAGCATTCCATCCGCCTAGAGGCATCAGACCTTTCGGGAGCCTGGAATGCACTGGCAGATCGCCTCGGCAGATCCTTCTCTTTTCACCGCAAATAGTCTCTTCACCCAGAGATCGCCAGGCTCATCTTCCAGAGGCGGGAGTCTCCCCAGGGGACCAAGCAGAACAGGAAGTACCATCAGTTTTGCTTGCTGCCTGGGCGCAGTCTAGGCCCCCTCTCTGATGCGTTTCTGCTCCATGCTTTTCCCCTGTTCCCTCTGATTCACAAAGTCCTCCTGAGAATCAAGAGTAACAAGGCAAGAGTTATTCTCATAGCTCCAGCGTGGCCATGTCAACACTGGTTCGGCATGCTGCTGGACCTATCAGTAGCATCTCCTCTTTTGCATCCACTCCACCCAGACCTGATCTCACAAGACCATGGCTGGTTGCTCCACCCGAACCTTGCATTCCTTAACCTAACTGCATGGATGTTACATGGCTGAACCCAGAGGAGCAGGCCTGTTCAGAGCAAGTTCAACAGGTCTTGCTAGGTAGTAGGAAGCTTTGCACTGGGGCTACCTGCCTGGACACTGTAACGATGCTGCCTTTGGTAGGACACAACTGGGAGTATCAATTCAGGACAAATTGCTTAGAGCAGGGCAGTTACAGCTCAAAACTGGGTGTTCTTTTATTATTAAGGCATGCCAAACCAGCCAGCCAGAGAGTACTTTGGTTTTACCCCATTGGCTAACCATAAGTCACACAAGAAATTCCTTTAGGTGCTCCAGTTTCCCAGTATTGCCACCAGCACCGCTCTCCTTATGGGGATGACCAGTTATGAAAACCAATACCCCAGTAAAAGAAAAAAGGTTCTGATATCAAAGGACCAAGCCCCAGACCCAGGTCAAATGATAACTTAGATCTTACCCCAAATACACGCTTATAGCCAATTCTTATTAACTAAACTAAAATTTATTAAAAAAGAAGAAAGAGAGTTGGTTGAAAGATTGATATACATACAGACTTGAGTTCAATTTCTTGAGGTCCAGATACATAGCAGAGATGGTGAGTGTAGTTGCCAAAAATTCTTTTAGAAATAGTCCATAGGTTATAGTTCAATGTCTCTATTCAGGGTGACTCTAGTCAGTGACTGGGGATCTCAATTCTTATGGCTTAAGGTTTCCCCTTCTTGAAACCCAAAGCAGATCTGAGATGAAGAAGGGTCGTGTCCCAGGATTTTTATATATTTCCAGCAGCCTCTTGGCCTGAGAAAACAATAGGCTTAACTTTCCGTCTCTCAGACATCATGGCAATTAGCATAGGGGGTAATTTATCCATTATACAGTTCAGATACAGGTTACCACAACCTTCAAAGAGACCTATAGACAATAATACTGTTTCACTCAAGTGTCTTCCTAAATGTTAATACTCCTTTTTTGATCTTTGAATCAAAGCCATAGTAATAGACACGACTTCTTTGCTTACAACACAAGACCTGAGCAAACAGCTACTCTTCTATCCCTAACAATGCAGGCTTGCATTCAAAGCTCTATTATTTACATATCTTCCTAACAAGTCTTTAAAGTTCAGCCATGGGTCATGTCAGTCTGTGAGTTAATTAACTCTTTCTGGCCCAGTGCCACCTTTCAGTAAGAAAGTATTACACTTAACGTCACAGACACATGGAAGCGCTTCTCATTGTGGGCATCTCAACGAGGTCTCTCTGGTTTATTCTTCCCTTCGTCTATCTTGGACTACGTAATCCATTTGAAGCAGCAAAGTCTGGCCCTGGCATCTATCAAGGTGCACTTAGCAGCAATCTCAGCCTTCTGCCTGCCAATGAACGGCAGGTCAGTGTTCTCCAGTGAGATGACTGTCCGGTTTCTCAAGGGACTGGAGAGACTTTACCCTCACGTCTGCAAATTGATCCCTCCTTGGGACTTAAACCTGATTCTGTCAAGGCTCATGGGCCCTCCTTTTGAGCCACTAGTTTTGTGCCCTCTACTACTTCTCTCTTGGAAGGTGACCTCAGCCAGAAGGGTCTCTGAAATCAGGGTCCTTACATCAGACCCACCATACAGAGTGTTCTTCGGGGACAAGGTCCAACTGTGCCCCCACCTGGCTTTCCTACCAAAGGTGGTTTCACAATTCCATACTATCCAGGCTATTTTTCCTGCCAGTCTTCTTCCCGAAGCCTCACAAGAAGTCTGAGGATCAGCGGATTCACTCATTGGATATTAGACATGCCCTTGTCCTCTATATTGAGAGAACTACATCCTTTTGAAGATTCATGAAACTCTTTGTAGCAGTAGTAGAAAGGATGAAAGGGCTTCCGGTATCAGCCCCAGAGGATGTCAGCCTGGATAACCGCATGTATTTGGGCTTGTGACGAGCAGGCCAGTGTTACCCCTCCAGCCATCCTAACAGCTCACTCCACGAGAGCTCAAGCCTCTTCAGTGGCATTCCTTGCACAAGTCCCAATCAAGACATCTGTAGGGCAGAAACTTGGTCATCGATGCATACCTTTGCATCCCACTATGCCATCACTCAACAAGCTCGAGATGACCGGTTCGGAAAAACAGTGTTGCAGTAGCATTTCCATGAACTCCAGGCCCACCTCCTAAGCCCACGACCTGCTCTGATACCCCTCTGTTGGAGCTGACCAGCAATAGAGAACCGAAAGGGTGAGTGGCAGATGGCACCCTTATACCAGTGCATGAGTGCATGGCTCCAGAGGGTACTAGAGCCAGCCCGACAGATACCACTGAGGGGAAAATATCCTGCAATGGTGCACGTGGCGCCCACGCTCCTAACATGGAATAGACATGAGCAACACATTCCAAAGAACAACAGTTATGTAAAGTTAGTAACCATTTTATCTGTTCAAGAGGTAAACATAGCTGAACTGCTTGGTAATTAAATGTAAGTAGGGTTATCAAGTGATTTTAAAAAAATTAATCACAATGATTAAGAAGATCAATCAATCAAAATTGTCAAATTATGGCTAAACAACCAAGTAAAAGTGATTAGAGACAAGAAGACATCCTTTAAAAATTGGAAGTCCAGTACTAGTGAGTAAAACAGAAAGGAGCATGAATTCTGGCAAGTCAAGTGTAAAAGTATAATTAGGCAGACCAAAAGAGAATTTGAAGGACATCTAGCAAAAGACACAGAAATGAACAGCAAAAAGTTAAGTACATCAGGAGCAGGAAGCCTGACAAGGAGTCAGTGGGGCCTCTGGACAATCAAGGTGCTAAAGGATCACTCAAGAAAGACACAAAGTCATTGCAGAAAAACTAAATGAATACTTGTATCTGTTTTCACTGCAGAGGATGTGAGGGAGGTGCCTACAACCTAGCCATTCTTTTTCTGTGACAAATCTGAGGAACTGCCCCCAGATTGAGGTGTCAGATGGTTTAGGAACAAATTGATAAATTAAACTGTGTAGTAAGTCACCAGGACCAGATGGTATTCACCCAAAAGTTCTGAAGGAACTCAAATATGAAATTAAAGAACTCGTAACTGTGATTTGTAACCTATCGCATAAATCCGCTTCTACACCAGATGACTAGAGGATAGCTAATGTATGCCGATTTTTAAAAAAAAGGGAGGGGGCGGTTCCAGGGGTGATCCTGACAATTACAGTCAAGTAAACCTAACTTCAGTACCAGGTAAATTGGTTGAAACTATAGTAAAGAACAGAATGATTTGACCTATAAACACAATATGTTGGGGAAGAATCAAAATGGTTTTTGTAAAGGGAAATCATGGCTCACCAATCCATGAAAAATCTTTGAGGGTATCAGCAAGCATGTGGACAAGGGTGATCCAGTTGATACAGTGTAGTTGGACTTTCAGAAGGGTCTGACAGGGTTTCGCACCAAAGGCTCATAAGCAAATTAAGCAGTATGGAATATGAGGGAAGGTCCTTTCATGGATCAATAACTGATTATAAGATAAAAACAATGGATAGGTATAAAATCAGTTCTCACAGTGGAGAGGTAAATAGTGGGGTCCCCTAAGGATCTGTACTGGGACCTGTGCTGTTCAACATACTCATAAATGATCTTGAAAAAAAGGTGAACAGTGAGGTGGCAAAGTTTGCAGAGACACTAAACTACTCAAAGTAGCTAAGTCAAAAGCTGACTGAGAAATGGATCTATCAGAGCTGGGTGTCCGGGCAGCAAAATAGCAGATGAAATTCAGTGTTGATTAGTGCAAACTAATGCACGTTGGAAAAAACAATCCCAACTATATAGACAAAATGACAGGGGCTAAAGTGGCTGTTACTATTCAAGAAAAAGATCAGTCATCGTGCATAGTTCTCTGAAAACATCTGCTCAATGTGTAGTGGCATTCAAAAAAGCTAACTTTGTTAGAGACCATTAGGAAAGGGATCAGAATGCCAAAATATAAATCCATGGTATGGCCGCACCTTGAATACTGTGTGCACTTCTGGTTTCCACATCTCAAAAAAGATATTTTAGAATTGGAAGAGGTACCAAGAAGGGCAACAAAAATAAGTGGTATGGAACAACTTCCATACAGGGACAGGTTAAAAAGACTGGGACTGGTCAGCTTATTAAAGAAAAGAAAAAAAAAAAAAAAAAAGACCCCTAGTAGGGGATATGATAGAGATCCATAAAATCACAAATGGTATGGAGAAAGTGAATAGGGAAATGTTATTTATCCTGTCACATAACACAATAGTTATGAGATTAATAGGCAGCAGGCTTAAAACAAACATACGAAAATAGTACTTCACACAGCATACAGTCAACCGGGGATGTTTTGAAGGCCAAAAGCACAATGAGGTTCAAAAAAGAATTAAATAAGTTCATGGAGGATAGGTCCCTGAATGGCTATTAGCCAAGATGGTCAGGGACACAACCCCATCCTCTGGATGTCCCTAAATCTCTGATTGCCAGAAGCTGGGACTGGGCAACAGGGTTCTGTTAATTCCCTCTGAAGCTTCTGACACTGGCCACTGTCGCAGACAGGATGCTGGGCTTGATGGCCCATTGGTCTGACCCAGCATTACTTAGGTGATTCATGACAAACTTAAGTTGGTTGGTGACCTTTAGTGCTGACTGTGACTTTCTATGAAGATCACAATGTTCAAGGGTTTTTCCTTCAGGTAACACAAATTTACAGCATTCACTGTAGCTTAATGCTTTTTTGACAGGAAATTTCCTTAAGTTTATGCATAAAAATTGCTCTGGCTGAGCTTGCAAGCTGTTTGGACTAAACAGCTTGTTCCTCTCCGGCCCCAAACCATCTCGTGGGTTTTCTCCCACTGACATGGGGACAGTAATGGATCTAGGATTTTACGGTGTGGTGTGCAAATTTGTTTTGAGACAGTGAAGCAGTTGAGGTGTGTGTGGAATATAGCATTCATACCAACAAAAATCTTTGAGATCAAAGTTTGCATTTTCTAGCAATCTGTTCATGTTATAGGTCAACTCTTGATGAATAAAAGTCTCATAGTGACCTTAAACCAGCTTTGGTGGTGGTGATAACAATTTAAGTTTCAACCTTGGCGTAGATTGTACTACTAAAATGCATTTTTGAACAAAGTAGTACTGTATCTTCTTCTGGTTTGGCATTCAGTGGGTATTTAAATGAATAGCTGACTTGGATTTTGTTAGGATAAAATCTGGCTTTGATAAAAAGGGATGGAACTCAGGGTTGTGGTTTACCCAATCTTGGTGGGGCAGGGAGAAAAATGGTTTGAAATAAAATACATCCCATGTGATGTGTTTAATTACAGTTATTCCTCAAACACGGACAAACTTTATCCCAAACGGAAAGCTATTCTGTGAAACATAAGTGTATTTGCTCTAATATATCAAAACACTTCTACCAATGTACTTGCTTTTTCAGCATCTAAGCTACTACAAAGCTTGAGCCAAATTTATCCAAATGAGCTGAGAGCATTTCTGATGCCAAGTTTGCTGGACTGAAGTGCAGAAATCAATTCTAAATACAACACTTTGTTTTCAGTGGTTCTGTCTTCCATGACTTTATTTCCACAATTAACAATCATCCTCATGCAGCAAATTATGCTCAACCTCTTTCACAAGTATAGGCTATTGGTTTGAATTTTGGATCTTCAATTTTAACTATTGGAAGACAAGAAATGAACTAAATTATGTCCTCAGTAGTCAATTTATTTCCTCTTGTATAGACTCAACGGATGGCCTTGTGTTTGAGACAATCATGTTGGCTAAGTAATGGAAAAGGTTCCTTAGCTTTGATTCAGTTCTTGGTTTGTATGGGTTTTTTTTGTTGTTTTGATTGGTTGGGGGTTTTTTGATAGTGATAGTTCTTGGAGCAAGACAGATTTCCACTGAGGATGTGACAGTAGTGTCAGCCTGTAATCTGACAAGTCTCTCAAAGCAACTGGAAAAGGTTTAAGTTCAGTGGCTTCTCTGATGAGAAGCATTCCTTGTGTAATATGAATGCTGCTATTTTAATCAAAGTACACTACACTTCTACCCTGATATAACACAGTCCTGGGGAGCCAAAAAATCTTACCACAATGTATCGAACTTCCTTTGGCCTCCAGCATTTCCGTTAATAGTCACTTCCCACCTCCTGACTGTCCCCTCAGAACCCCCAGCCTGTCCACCCCCCCCCCCCCCCCCCGCTTCTTGTCCCCTGACCGCCCCCTCCAGAGAGGATCCTCCCCATACCCCCGGTCCCTAATCACCCCCTACCCAACCCCCCGGCTCCCTGTCCCCTGACTGCCACGACCCCTATCCACACCTCCACCCCCTAACAGGCCCCCCGGGACTTCCACTCCCTAGCCAACACCCCCGTTCCCCATCCCCTGACCACCACACACCCAGAACCTCCAAACCATCCAACCACCCCGCTCCCTGTCCCCTGACCATCCCCTGAGACCCTCTGCCCCTTATCCATCCCCTCGGCCCGGCCAGGCACCCTTAAAACTCCACTCAGAGGAGTGTGTCGGAGCCTGATGCACTGATCCGCTGGAGCGTGTAGCCCTGCCCCCCAGAGCGCTGGTTTACCACGTTATATCTGAATTCATGTTTTATCGGGATAGAAGTGTAGTCCTCATGCTCAGTGTGAAATCTAACATGGTAGTTGGATGCAAATGTAGTAACAGTCTTCCTGAGTTTCTTGGTGTGTCAGTGAAAATCTGGGGCACCGGTTCTTTCAACCAGTCATTCACCAAGCAGTTGCTGGTTGCCTAGGAATTTATTTCCACAATATGCATTAGGCTGATCAAGTTTATTACTTTCTCAAACTCAAATAGCATGCTGTGCACCCAGATATGGTTGTACCTAAGTTTGATTGTACGTAAAGTTCACCTCTCATTTTCTGATCAATATCCTTGTCATATTTTATTCTGCATCCTTAGATGGCATTTTCAGCAACTTGAATACTGTATATTTTTATGAACAGATCTTCCTCGTGTGGATGCTTATAGTCCTTTTTAAGTCATCTTACATAAATGACTACATGAGTTTTTCTTTTAATTTTCCTCTGTTTGTTCACTTGCAACATCTAGTGGACCTGCAAGTTTTAAAGCATCTGGAAACATATGGCTAGTGTTTTAAACAGGATTTTTTGCAATCCTAATGTGGCTCCCATTGAAGAAAATGGGGATTATACCCTTTTGGGCTAAATTCAGACATGTCAGAGTTCTGAGTATTACTCTTTGTTTAATTTGGCAGCTGGTGTTCTGTTCTTCCATGCTCCTGTTACGTGCTTTTACTTCTTTCTACTTAAATTTGCCTGGCTTATTGAGTTTTTATTCAGTTTATGTACCAATTGAATAAGTATTTTAATATACCACAAATTGGGTAAACCCATTTTAGTACCACATTATACCATTGCTGAATTTGGCCCAGAGACTTCCATTTGAATTCCTTCTTCTTACTCTAAGACTTCATTTGACTGAATTAGTTTGTTTTATAAAGATAAACTATATTAGAACCAAACTAATTTAACACTAAAATATAATCTTGGCAGATAATTAAAGATTTAGGTCCTCTGAAACAATTTAATGTCAATACTGTTTTTTTAAGGCAGTCATCAAACGTAAGGCATTGAGATTATTTTTATTTATATTGTGGGTAGCCCTTGAAAGCCACGGCCCTATTATACAGGCACGGTATAGTATATTAAAGATTAATGGAATTTGTTCCCATTTCTTGGGACCTTTCCATACAGATATATCTGTGTGCTTTTGGTGGGGTGGAGGGGAGAAGCATTTGCAGAGTGGTTGTAAGGAGGGGAATGCAGTGATTAGCAGAAATGTTTTTTCCTAAAAGGGACAAGTCATTTGTTGTTTAAAAACACCCAGATGTTCCCTGTCGTCTTCAGGTAATATTGCACAATTGCAAACAGGAGGAGATATTGTTTGAGATGCCTATTTGGTGTGATCTGTACTATACAAAAGTTTAAAAACTGCTGACCTAGAAACTTCATTCCTGTTTTTTTAGATGCTTCCTTTAAACACCAATATTCGACTCGCATACTCCAATGGAAAAGATGATGAACAAAACTTCATTCAGAATCTCAGCTTGTTTCTTTGCACGTTTCTCAAGGAACATGGTCAACTTATAGAAAAGAGATTAAATCTGAGGGAAACGTTAATGGAGGTAAGTTCTCTAGTGGCAGTTAATGTACTTTGTATGTCCTTGTGCTGGATGAGTACCTCAAATGATGTGTCTCTAGTGCAGTTACTTGAACTAAATCTGTAGCACTCACCACAAAAGAAATGCAGTTAGAGAAGTAAGTACTTGAATTTCCTTCCCATAACTAACAAATACTTAAACCCCTGACTGAGACACATTAAAGATATTTCACTTGGTAACACCTGCTAATTGCACTTTTATATACAGTGACCTTACATTATTTATATCACGATGCCCAAAGACTGCAGTCATGATCAGGGCCCCTTTGTGCTATATGTACAAATTTATAGGCAGATACAGTTCCTGCTACTAAAGAACTACATGGTAAAACTTGAAAGCTGTGTGAGGGAGGGGTGTATGTATGTGTAATATAACATTTAGCTTTCGACTTAAACTATCCTAGTGTCTTCTCTGTATTTATCATAACCTCCGTAAAGTGAGCCGTTTCAAACTTTCAGTATTAAACTAAGCAACCTAGTTGAGGGAAGTATCCCATCATTATGTAGTAACAGAGAAATACATTGCAGTAATACATGCCATTGGGGTAATCTTTACAGGTTAATAGTGGCGGTGTTATACCAATAAAAACCAGCAGGATCTTATTAAAGGGGAAAAGACAAAATGCCACATTTATTGTGAATACAGAAAGAATCATAGTAAGCAGTTAGTTATAGCTATAACATTCCATTCAATTTCATATTTATTCACACACACTCACTCACACACACACATATATTCTGTAAGGTTGTTATCATAGGTACCAGCCTTAGAGTTGCTCATGTCAAGCCACTGGCCAGGTGGCCTGGACATGAGGAGGGAGCAGGGCCTTGTCAGATGCTCATCTGATGCTGCTGGAAGTTGGTTTGCAGAATCAGACCCCAAAGTTCTCCCTTTCTAGAGTCCATTTTTATAGGAATTTCTTCCTATGCCAGTCTATGGGAATTGCTGCTTCATTCCTGATGGCACCATGCTGCCAGATGTTATCTTGTTCTTTGGTTCTCCCATTCTTGAGGCTGTCGGGTGGATTCCAGTCTGCCCTCTGGGGGTCCTCTGGTTATTTCCACTTGATGCCTTCTTCAGCCGATGGACACTGGATTCTTAGGCTGGCCACCTCCCTGATCATTCAGTTATTATCCACACCAAGCATCCATCCACATACATCCTCTATCTCTATTTTAATCACAATTATTAACAAAGCGAGATAAATACAACAAAAGGGTGGGGAGTCTCTGGGTGTTGCTTCTGTTGTTACAGACTATTGCTTTGAGAACAGACTCTGTCTTAGAATGTACTAACACAATTAGCAGCTTGCAAGTTTCACACAGAGAGGGAGAGAAACAGTACCAAAAACCAAGAGACCTCTTAATACCCTGGAATTTAAACTATGGGGAATCAAACTCATTTGTGATTTTAATACAGAACTTCTTTAATATGATCCAACAGCGGAACTCTAAGCCCTATTTACCATGTACTCTTGGTGACCATATTTGCATTGCAGCAGGGTGTGTCTACACTGCATTTACACACTTGTGGCTGATCCATGCCTGCTGGCTCGGACTAAGGGATCGCTTAATTGCAGTGTAGATGTTTGGGCTGGGGCAGCAGCCTGAGCTCTAGGATCATTCCACCTTGCAGAGTCCTAGAGCCTGGGCTGAACATCTACACTGCAATTAAACAGCCCCACAAGCCCCAGCCTGAGTCAGCTGGCACAGGCCAGCCATGGGTGTTTAATTGCCATGTAGACATATCCCTAGAGGTTGCAGTTAGATATTAAGGCCTCGTGCTAAATGCTGTACATATGTTGTAGTAGTCAAAGCTTACAGTATTACTATAATTCTGCTTGCTCCCTTCTTTTCCTAGTTGCTGCTGCATTCCTTTTTCCTCTCAGTCATGAAATATAACTAAGAGCAATGCAGTGAAATAGAATAAAAGAAAATTTCAGTTGCAGTTGAAAAGGGTGTGAAACTGAAACCCTGGAAGATTTTATCAAACACTTAAAGGGCAATCTATCTAAGCAGCAAGTATAGAACAGTTACAGTGGAGTCCCCTGAGTCTGTTTGTAATCTAGACAGGCCCTTAGACTGGGGAATAATCTTGCAATGGAAGTGTAAGAAGCCCCATTTTTTCAATCATTTAAAACTGAACTGGGCAAGGTACTTGTGAATATTTTGCAGAAAACTGCTCTGCACCATCAGAAGTATTAGAACAGTGGTTCTCAATCTGTTTTGGCCCATGGCCCACAAGAACCTAAAAGATGATTCTAGGATTTGAGTCGTAGGATAGGTCTCTTTAGTCATGTGTTGCGATTCAAAGTTGTGCTGGGTGTCGGCTGTTCTGTGTTGCTGCTGCTTCTGCCTCTCTCCTGCTCAGCCCTTCAACAACTAAGTATTTTCATATTCATGTGCAAAGTTTTATGTGGAACTAGATTCACTTTCTGCCTTTGTTGTTTAAGCACCACTATGGATGCATATTAGCTGACATGGGTCTCCTGCTACTTCAACTGTTGTCCCACATTGTAGTGTGGTGGCCTTTTGAAATCTCCCTCAGTGCATTGCTTCTGGAAGCTGAACTACTCTGATCAGGGTTCAGAATATTGCAGCTGACAATGTTTAGGACAATGCTAGTGAGGACATAGGGCAGACACTGCAAAATATCTTAAACTGATTCAGCATAGCTAGCATGAATACGCTGAATTGTTTGTCGTTAAATTGCTTCAGTACAGTGAGTTTAGTTGCAAAAGATTCACATCTTTAGTAATGACAAGACCTCTTTTTGAGGTGTTCTTCATAGCACAGTTTCTTCATTCTGGCTTCCTAGCTCTGTCAGGTGCAACTGATAAGATTATATAGATTTGTTTTCTTCTTTAGAAAAAAATCAGTATTCTGAGAATCCAGGGACCAGATTTTTAAAGGTATTTAGGTGTTGCTTGGTCACCAAGTGTTGATGGAATTTAGACTAAGTGCCTAAATCCCTGTTGAAAATGAGATTTAGGCTCTTAAATCAGGTGTTGCAACAGTGACCCAGCAAAGCCTGAATACCTTTTAAAAATGTGGGCTTAAGTCCCTGGGATGCTTATGAAACACTTCAAATCCTATGCAACTGCTTCAACTGGTTTTACAAAAGTTCTTAAAAACTGGTTGCGAAGACTCTGCTTTTGGAGTTTTAAGAACTGATTTATTCTTCAAGTGCTTGCTCATGTCTTTTCCATGGTAGGTATGTGCATGCTGTGTGCACTGTTTCTGGAGATTTTTCCCTTAGTGGAATCTGTAGGGTCGGCTCTAGTGCCCTCTAGAGTTGCGTACAGACGCATTGGGATAAGGGGCGCCACCGGCTTTGCATCCTCTTGATTCCTTCTTACTACCCATGATGGTTGCTGGAACGATCCTTCTTGCTGCGGCAAATGGTTTGGACTTTTCTCCATTTATTCTTAGTGTAGTTATTGTAGTTAGTTCTCAGTATTAGCGTATATACTAGTGTGAATAGTTGTCTCTGTCATCGAGGGACTTTTTGCCACAGAGGCTGGGCATGTCCTGATCCCTGGGCTTCAAGCTCTGGGCCTCTTGCCACTAGCAAGCTAATGCAAGGTGAGTGACCTGTACTCTAGCTGTTTAAAGTGTCTGTCTGGGGGAGTCTCAGGTTAAAGATAAGTGCCAGATCTGCAAAAATGCAGCCCTCGCACGAGAAAAAAGTGTCCATCAGCTGAATGTCCTACTCATGGAGGTGGCCCTCAGACCAGTCTCGGAACCAAACTGTTCCACATCGGTGCTGAGCATTTCGATATCCATGCAAAGCACTCCCTCGGCACAGTGCTCTTTCTGCCACCGTTCCTCGTCTCCGGTGCTGAGGAAGAAGCATAAGAAACAGGACACAGAGAGAGGGCGCTCTGTGGTGCAGGAAATGGACAGCTCAGTGAGACCCATGTCAGGTCGCTTGTCCTCACCGAGCCACTGATGGCACTGCCAACTCCACTTAGAGTGCCTAGTCTGGTTTGGGACCCACCATAGGCTCCTGGAAGCAACCATGGTGCTTAGGTGTCCGCCACCTCTTTCAACGCCAGAGGCATTTCAAGTGATGAAGGACCTGTCTCCCCCAATTCTGCCAACCCCACAAGGATCTCCGGCAGCCAGGACAGCCGGGGATAGGAAAGCAGGAAGCGCTGAGCTCCATGCTAGGACCAACCACCTCTGCACTGTCTAGGAGCAAGCCTTTCATGATCCTGGCACAATGGCCACTGATCCGCAGGCTTTTTAAAGGTGCATCAGAGGGCATTACACCAGTCTGAGTTCCAGATTCATCGCCTTTCTTGGTTTTGGACCATCTTGTTGCCCTTCAGCCAAGCATGGTCATAGATAATGTTGGACTGTTGGTTACTCAGTACAGTAACAGTTGGTTCCACCCTCCAGTTTGTATCTGCCCCTCCCTCCCATTCCCCACCCGAGTCCCTCTTCAGGGGCCCTTCTCACCAGCAACTCCTCGCTGGGGAGATGCAATCCCTCCTACTTGTGGGGGCCTGTAGTCCATTGGGGGGAATAGCCCCTCTCCCTCTGGGTGAAGCCAATCGGCCTCACTACGTCTCTGGGAGTCTGCCTGGCATGGGAAATGCAGGGCAGGTCTGTGATCAGGGCCAAACGACAAACACGGAGCCCAGCCCCTGGTCAGGGTGGGGCAGCAAAGAGTCTCTGGCTCAGGCTTGTACTCTGGCTGGGTAGCCAAACAGTCAGTTAGCCCAGGCCCTTGATCAGGGTGGGGAAGTAGAGTCTGAGGGCTCAGGCCTGCACTCAGGCTGAGCAGCAAAACAGTCAGGCCTCCTAGCTCTAGCGGAGGGTCAACGAGTGCAGGCTTCTTACCTAAGAGAGGGGGAGACTGCCACCCACGGGTTGGGGGTGGCGTGGGGGGTGACGCAGGCCCACCCACTCCACTGTATCCCGGCCCAGGGTCCTAGCAGTGGCAGAGTGGTCTGCCACTGGGTCAGCGGGGATCATGACTGCAACTCACTGACTCACCTGCTGTCAGGATTGCAGTCAGACGGGGGGGTTACCCCAGGCCACTTCCTAACTCCCCCCTCAGGGCATACCTGTCTCTCTAGAGGGTCGTCCGGGTCGTTGGGGAAGAGGGCCTCTGTCAGGGCTTGCATCTCCTCCATGTTCAGGTCTGTAAATGGTCCTGGCCAGTCCTCCACTTCCTCAGGATCTGCAGCAGCCACCCAGCTCTAGAATTCGCAGGAGGATTCTGGCTCCTTTGGCAGCTGGGGCCTCAACTGAGTTCTCCGGCCCGCCTTTTGTACTTCCTGTCCCGTCTACTGACTTCTGGCAGGAAAGTGGAGTGTGGCGTGGTTCCGCCCACCAAGGTTCAGTGAGGAGCCCCTCCCCCTCCGGGTCTGCAGGTGACCAATCTGCCTCGTTACAGGGTCATAGAAGAAGTTCCTTGAGAGGGAAGAGGTTTTTTTGGTGTTTTTTTTTTACTCCCAGTATTTCCTAATCCCAAAGGAGGCCTACTGCCCATCTTGAACCTGCATCACCTCAACAGATATCTCAAGAAACTAAAAGTTCCTCATGGTCTCTCTGGCCTCCATCATACCCTCCCTAGATCCAGGAGACTGCTACGCCTTCCTCAGTTTAATGGAGCTTACTTTCACATCTCTATCTTCCACAGTCACCAAAGATTTCTCAGGTTTGTAGGGGGTCAACGCCACTACCAATTCACCGCTCTCCCCTTCAGCCTATTGGCAGCCCCACAGGTCTTCATGAAGTGTATGATAGCAGCAGCAGCCTTCCTCATGCACTAATGTGTCCAAGTCTATTCATGCCTCAATGACTGGCTGATCAAAGGTCAGTCGCATGCTCAGGTACAGCACAGCATCAGTACAGTCCGGCCCACTTTCCAGGCACTGGTTCTGCTGATTAAACAAACAAAAGTCAACTCTCTGGTCCCAGCTCAGAGAATAGAGTTAATTGGGGCAGTGCTTGACTCGACACAAGCCAGAATCTTCCTTCTGGAGGCCCAATTCCAAATTTATGTCGGATCTGATATCCAATGTCACAGTTTATCCAATAATGACTGTTCAGGTGTGCCTCAAACTATTGGGACGCATGGCAGTATGTACTTACGTGGTATAGTATGCAAGGGTGCAACTCCAGCCCCTCCAGATGTGGCTGACATAAGTCTACTCCCTGAGTAGACAACATTTAGACTCACTGTCCCACCTCCAGTCCTCACTTTCCTGACTTGGTGGAAAGATCCAGAATTGGTAATGTTAGGGGGTACCCTTTGCTGCTCCTCAACTGTTTGTAGCCTTAATCTCGGTTAGATTTAGGGTAGGGAGCCCACCTCAACAACTTCAGGACCCATGGCCTCTGGTCTGAAGAAGAAATCTCCCTACACATAAACGTCTGGGAACTCAGGGCTTAGCTTGCCACGAGTTCCTTCCCCAGATCTCAAGCAAAGTGGTGAAGGTCCTGACAGACATGACTACATCCATGTTTTACTTCAACAAGCAGGGAGGTGCTCGATCTTCAGCCCGAAATGTACTGACGGATCACATCAGCAGAGCTTTTTCCTCTCACCATGAGTGGTCTCTTCACCTGGAAGTCATCAGTGTCATCTTCCAGAGGTGGGAGCCTCCCCAGTTGGACCTATTTGCCACTAGGCAGAACAGGAAATGCCATCAGTACTGCTCGCTGTGTGGGCTCCTCCTCTTTTGCGCAGACCATCTACTATACAGACCTTTCCTCCAATCCCCTTGGTTCACAATGTTCTCCTAAAAATTAAATAAGACAAGGGAAGGGTTATCCTGATAGCACGCTAGCATTGGTTTGGCACAGCTCTGGACCTCTCGGTGGCAGCACCTCTCACGCTCCTAGTCTACCCGGACTTGATCTCCTGGCTTTACTGCACCTGACTGCATGGATGCTGAACCCCGAGGAACAGGTCTGCTCGGTTCAGGTTTGACAGGTCTTGCAAAGTAATAGCCTTCCACCAGGGCTACATACTTGACCAAGTAAAAACATTTCTTTTTTGGGGGCCTCTGAATGGAATCTCTCTCCATTCTGATCTTCTCTGCAGTCTGTCTTGGACTATCTACTCC
Organism: Eretmochelys imbricata; assembly: GCF_965152235.1. Classification (NCBI taxonomy): domain Eukaryota; kingdom Metazoa; phylum Chordata; order Testudines; family Cheloniidae; genus Eretmochelys; species Eretmochelys imbricata. The sequence continues at coordinate 191,398,974 of NC_135574.1, read as the reverse complement.
ACTTAAAGCAGCAAGGTCTGGCTCTCTCATCTATTACGGTTCATTCATTCAGCCTTCCACCCTGCAGTGAATGGCAGATTGGTGTTCTCCCACGAGATGACAGTCTAGTTTCTCAAGGGGTTGGAAAGACACTATCCTCACGGTTGCAAACTGACCCCTCCCCTACCAAGGGCCTTAAACTTCGTCCTGTCGAGGCTCACAGGGTCCCCCCCTTTAAGTTGTTAGCATCGTGCTCCGTACTGCTTCTCTCCTGAAAGGTCACTTTCCTGCTGGCTGTTATCTCGGTCAGCAGGGTCTCTGAGATCAAAGTCCTTATGTCGCAACCTCCTTAAATGGTGTTCTTCAACAACAAGGCCCAACTGCACCCCAATTCAGCCTTTCTATCAAACGTGATGTCACAAATCCATAATCAGATCATTTTTCTACCTATCTTCCCAAAACCCAACAAATCCACTGAGGAACATTGACTTCGTACGTTGGACATTAGGCAGGCCCTCGCCTTTTATATTGAAAAGAATAAGCCCTTCCACAAATCGCAACAACTCTGTAGCAATAGCGGAAAGGATGAGAGAACTACCTGTGTTATCCCAAAGAATCTCGTCCTGACTCACCACGTGCATTCGGGCTTGCTATGAGCAGGCGAATATCCTGCCTCCGGCCATCATGACTGCTTATTCCACAAGAGCCCAGGCTTCATCAGCAGCATTTCTTGTGCAGGTAAAGTCCAGGACATTTGGATGAATGGACTATAAGGTGGATAGAAAGCTGGCTAGATCATCGGGCTCAGTGGGTAGTGATCAATGATTCCATGTCTAGTTGGCAGCCGGTATCAAGCGGCGTGCCCCAAGGGTCAGTCCTGGGGCCGGTTTTGTTAAATATCTTCATTAACGATGTGGAGGATGGCATGGATTGCACCCTCAGCAAGTTTGCAGATGACATTAAACTTGGAGGAGTGGTAGATTGACTGGAAGGTAGGGATAGGATACAGAGGGACCTAGACAAATTAGAGGATTGGGCCAAAAGAAATCTGATGAGGTTCAACAAGGACAAGTGCAGAGTTCTGCACTTAGGACGGAAGAATCACATGCACCGCTACAGACCAGGGACCGAGCAGTTAGGCAGCAGTTCTGCAGAAAAGGACCTAGGGGTTACAGTGGACAAGAAACTGGATATGAGTCAACAGTGTGCCCTTGTTGCCAAGAAGGCTAATGGCATTTTGGGCTGTATAAGTAGGAGCATTGCCAGCAGATCGAGGAACATGATCATTCTGCCTGTGTGACATTGGTGAGGCCTCATCTGGAGTACTGTGTCCAGTTTTGGGCCCCACACTACAAGAAGGATGTGGAAAAATTGGAAAGCGTCCAGCAGAGGGCAACAAAAATGATTAGGGGTCTGGAGCACATGACTTATGAGGAGAGGCTGAGGGAACTGGGATTATTTAGTCTGCGGAAGAAGAATGAGGGGGGATTTGATAGCTGCTTTCAACTACCTGAGAGGGGGTTCCAAAGAGGATGGATTTAGACTGTTCTTAGTGGTACCAGATGACAGAACAAGGAGTAATGGTCTCAAGTTGCAGAGGGGGAGGTTTAGGTTGGATATTAGGAAAAACTTTTTCACTAAGAAGGTGGTGAAGCACTGGAATGAGTTACGTAGGGAGGTGGTGGAATCTCCTTTCTTAGGGGTTTTTAAGGTCAGGCTTGACAGCCCTGGCTGGGATGATTTAGTTGGGGATTGGCCCTGCTTTGAGCAGGGGGTTGGACTAGATGACCTCTTGAGGTCCCTTTCAACCCTGATATTCTATAATCTGCAGAGCCATGACCTGGTTGTTGGTTCATACCCTCACAACCCACTACACCATCACCCAACAGGCACAAGATGATGCCAGTTTTGGGAGATCAGTGGTACAGTCAGTATGTCCATGAACTCCGAGCCCACCTCCTGGGGTACTGCTTCTGAGTCACCTAGCATGGAATGGACATGAGCAAGCTCTCGAAGAAGAAAAAAGGTTACTAACCTTTCGTAACTGTTGTTCTTCGGGATGTGTTGCCATGACCATTCTATGACCCACCCTCCTACCTCTCTGTTGGAGTTACCAGCAAGAAGGAACTGAGATGGTGTGGGTCCGGCAGCGCCTCTGATACCAGCACATATCCAAGTGAGCCAGCCCTATGGATACCACTAAGGGAAAAATGTCCGGCATAGTGCATGTAGCATGCACACGCCTAGCATGGAATGGACATAAGTAACACATCTCTAAGAAAAAGTTACAGAAAGGTTAGTAAATGTTTTTTTGCCAGTGTGAAGGCAAACATATAGTAGTAGTTCAACTAGTCCTTCCACTGCTACCCCATATTGCATCCAGGACCTTTTGAAATCTCTCAGTTCTCTGCCTGTGGGAGCTATACAGGGTTCTGTGCTACTCACATAGCATTGTAAATGAAACTGTTTAGAACTGTGTTCATGTCATTTTGAAACTGAGTTGACATAACTCTTGTGAACGCATTGCCTTGTTTTAAATCAGTTCAGTTATGGATCACTTGATTCTCCTAGTGTGCACAGCCTATGGGGACTACATCTAAAGATATTTCACCTCCAACTGATCTTGTCCACAGGTGGCTGGTGATATGGGATGCTGTGATCAGCTGAAGGGAAAGGTTAGCTAAGAGAGCATTGAATGTTGGAGCGTGTAGCCCCATCTCATGATTCTATATCAGAAATATACCAAATAGATTCCTTTTAAAGTTGTGGTCTGTATGTTGGTTAGCACCATTGCAGTAAAGAGTGTGACAAAGTTCCTCCTTTACCTTGGCGGGTCTTGCGCTTATTGGCAGATTTGCTCACCTTGGAGCTTCACAGCAGCCCTTAGTTTGGCAGTTTTCGTGAACCCACAGTCCAGGTCAACTCCTCCTGTGTCTGACCAGGAGTTGGGAGGTTTTGGGGGGAACCCGGGCCCACCCTCTACTCCAGGTTCCAGCCCAGGGCCCTGTGGAATGCAGCTGTCTAGAGTGCTTCCTGGAACCACTGTGCGACAGCTACAACTCCCTGGGCTACTTCCCCATGGCCTCCTCCCAACACCTTCTTTATCCTCACCATAGGATCTTCCTCCTGGTGTCTGATGATGCTTGTACTCCTCAGTCCTCCAACAGTATGATTTCTCACTCTCAGCTCCTAGCGCCTCTTGCTCCCAGCTCCTCACATGCACACCACAAACTGAAGTGAGCTCCTTTTTAAAACCCAGGTGCCCTGATTAGCCTTCCTTAATTGATTCTAGCAGCTTCTTGATTGGCTGCAGGTGTTCTAATCAGCCTGTCTGTCTTAATTGTCTCCAGAAGGTTCCTGATTGTTCTGGAACCTTTCCTGTTACTTTACCCAGGGAAAAGGGACCTACTTAGCCTGGGGCTAGTATATCTGTCTTCTGTTACTCTCCTGTAGCCATCTGGCCCAACCCTGTCACAGGAGATAAAGGAAGTTATAAATAAAAGTAACTTTTATTTCCCTTCATATGTCCGGATAGAAATTTTCATTGAGTGCAAATGAGGAATGGTTTCAGAGTAACAGCCGTGTTAGTCTGTATTCGCAAAAAGAAAAGGAGTACTTGTGGCACCTTAGAGACTAACGAATTTATTTGAGCATGAGCTTTCGTGAGCTACAGCTCACTTCATCACGAAAGCTCATGCTCAAATAAATTCGTTAGTCTCTAAGGTGCCACAAGTACTCCTTTTCTTTTTGCAAATGAGGAATGTCTGCCTTTTCTCTGTCAGCAGTCTAGACATCTACCTTCTGTGAGCAGCAGAAGATGATGCACTCAACAAAGACTTCTTCAAAATGCTGAGCTCCACAACACTAAGGCAGTAGTAATCTCTAGTAGACAGATATTGGTATTGTCCTGTTGACAAACACCTTGGTTAGGAGACTGTAAAACCACAGTGTCTTGCAGAGACTCAAGAGATGATTATCTTAATCAATCAAGAATTATACATGGAGATTCAATTATTTTGAGACATTATCACCTTTTAGTCAGGTTATTGTAACTTTTCAAAAGTATAGGTGCATATGTTGGAAAAGTTCCCTGTGGTCATAGTCATGGCTGTTGAACAGTTCTTGGGATGCTGACCTCTAATTGTAATTATAACATATTAATTCCTTTTATTTCTAGAGATTATGGCAAAAATATATAAAAAGCCCTTCACTAGAAATATTTGGATAAATTAACCTTCAGTGTCAAGGTATTATCCACAAAAAATACTGATTGACCAATCACCCAATTTTTGTGTAAATCACATTTCTGTAGGCTCTTCACTATATGTTGCTGGTGTCAGAAGTTGAAGAAACTGAAATTTTTAAGATTTGTCTTGAATACTGGAATCATTTGGCTGCTGAACTGTATAGAGAGAGTCCATTTTCAACATCTGCTTCTCCATTGCTTTCGGGAAGTCAACATTTTGATGTTCCTCCCAGGAGACAGCTTTATCTGCCTGTTCTGTCAAAGGTAATGTTTGTTTAATTAAATGCACCATAAGTAGGGCTCTGTTTTTGTCACGGAAGTCATGGATTCTGTGACTTCTGTGGTAGCCAGTGTGGCTGACCCTAGGGCTGTGGAAGCAGCTGTCTCTGGGGCCAGCTGCACCAGTTGCCGCTTGGGCAGCTCCGCAGCCAGCCGCTTACTAGAGCGGCCCTGGGGCCAGCCACACTGACCACTGTTCAGACAGCCCAGGGCATTTTTTGGTCTGTTTGTGTGAGAGGTGCCCAGTTGGCATGTCAGGTCATCTAAGATTATCCTTGTCTACTGGTTTAAAGCATATATTTTGAAGTCCTGTTTGTATTTTGGTTAAAGTGTGTATGTGCTCTGCATTTCAAGGCCAAAATGTAGTCCTTGTCTTAGCCTCTTCCACTGAGGCTTCCTCTTTCCACTATTTTCTAATTGCGTCATGCTGCCTTTCTTTTAGAGCATTGTTTTTGGCATTCTTCTGAGTTAAAATAACTCCGTTAGTACCTTCTTTTGTAAGTAGGCGTAAGTGTCTGTCTAAGGCTAAACCTATTGGAGACCATGAAGTCTTTTTTTTTTTTTTAAACTCTCCTAACAAATAAGTGCTCTGAAATATTTGACCATATTTGACTGGTCAGTTGACCATTTACTCTTGAACTGGTCAAATGCCCAACCCTAAATTTTTCTTAATCTAAAACTGTTGATTCTCTGGTAAACACAGGTCCGGTTGTTAATGGTTAGCCGTATGGCTAAGCCAGAAGAAGTGCTGGTTGTGGAAAACGATCAGGGGGAAGTCGTACGAGAATTCATGAAGGATACAGATTCTATAAACTTGTACAAGAATATGAGGGAGACGCTGGGTAAGTTAATGACTTATCTTATGAATATACAGCAACAAAATATGAAATCCTTTGACTAAATGCTAGCTTATAATCTAATTTAGATAGAAAATGCAAGGAAGAATAACTACTGAACGAGATAAGTGGGGGGGGAAGGTATGAGGGAGAGGAAATGCAAGAATGGGGAATGGAGTGCTACTCTAGGAAGACTTTTTTCCCTGAGAATCAGTTGACTTAATTTTTGGAGTTTTTTCCTTGTCAGTTTTTTTCTTGAAGTTTATCTTTCACTTTATTATGATCAGATGCAACCATCTTAAATAAGTAGCACCAGAAAAAAAGTTAAGTTAATGGGAAAAGAAATGTCTTTAGGAGGGAAAAGTAGCTTAGGGCATTATCTTAAAGGTTTTTAATTATTGGGACGTAGGACCAAGCTCTGCAGTTAAAGCTCATTGCTGAAGGAAACTAAGGTCTTGTTTATGCTACACAGTTTTGTTGGCAAAAGGCAGTTTTTGCAAACAAAATAGTGGAGATGTACACAAAACAAAGCTACTTTTGGCAGCAAAACTCTCACTGTGTTGCTGATAAAATAAAACCACCTCAACGAGAGGCATAAAGCTTTTTGTGGCAAAGTTAAACTGACAAATCGTCACTGTAGATGCTGCTGTTCATTATATCAACATTAATGGCTTCCCTCAGTGCCCACTGTGACCGCTCTGCTCGCTGTTTTGAACTCTGGTACCCTGCAGGTATTCACCCTTCCACTTTCAAAAGTTCTAGGAAGGTTTGACATTCCTTAGCATGGAGTACGGTTGCCGGGCGTTCAGTTTTCGACCGGAATGCATGGTCGAAAAGGGACCCTGGCAACTCCAGTCAGCACCACTGACCGGACCGTTAAAAGTCCAGTCAGCAGCACAGCTGGGCTAAGGCTCCTGGAAGCAGCCAGAATGTACCTGGGGCCCCTAAGCGCAGGGGCAGCCAGAGAGTCTCTGTTCACTGCTCCTGCCCCAAGCACTAGATCCGCACTAAATCCACTAGGACCGTGGCCAATGGGAGTTGTGAGGATGGTGCCTACGGGCAAGAGCAGCACGCGGAGCCTCACTTGCCACCACTGAACCTAGGAGTCAGAGGCCATGTTGCTGCTTCCGGAAACTGCCTCGTGTAAGCGCTGCCTGAACCCCACACCAAATCCCCTACCCCAGCCCTGAACCCCTCCTGCACTCAAACTTGCTTCCAGAACCCACACCCCAACCCTCTGCCCCAGCCTGGAGACTCCTGCCACTCTCTAAACCCCTCAGCCTGGAGCCCCCTCCCGCATCCCCAGCCAGAGCCCTCACCCCTTCCCGCACCCCAACCTCCTGCCCCAGCCTAGTGAAAGTGAGCAAGGGTGGGGGAGAGTGAATGACTAAGGGAAGGGGAATGGAGTGAAGGGATGGGGCGTCGGGGAAGGGGCAGGGCAAGGGTGTTCAGTTTTCTGCTATCAGAAAGTTGGCAACCTAGCATGGAGAACTGACAGAGCTGCTGAAGATGGTGCTCCTGGTAGCTGAGGAGGCTGAGGAATCACAGAACCATTAATGTGGAATCGGCAGGCAGGCAGAGCGGGCTGCTGCTAGGGGGAGGGGGAGAGTAGAAGAGACTGCTGTGCGGAGCCAGGGGTTGATGTGGGAGGGTGTCCTGTTCCCCCAGGATTGGTTGCTCAGGCCACTGTCTGATCTCGGAGACAACATGCCCACACACTCTCCCCTAATATGCCCACTGTCTCTGTCTCCCCCTCACGCTCCCTGTCACACACTCTTCCCCCCCTTTCTACTACATTCGCTTCTGTTGAAAAGCAGCTGGCAGTCTAGTAGGATGCCCATGGAACGGTGGGATTGAGAAACCTGCATCATATACTGTACTTGCCCCATGAGGCATTGCAAACCCTTCCCAAAGCACCCTGCAACCAGTTGCACAGTGGAATAGCTACCCATAGTGCATTGGTCTCTCTGTCGATGCAAGAGCTGCTGGTGTGGATTCACTCTGCCAGCACATTCAACTGCAGTTTGTTTAAAGCCCTTTAATTGAAGTGGCATAATTTTTGTTGACAAAACTCTGGTGTAGACAAGGCCTAAACAGTCTTGGGGGCTGGACCAAGACTGGAAAGCCTATAGGATGTAAGAACCACCTATAGTGTTGTCACTTTCCTTTGGCAGTACAAGGCACGTTTTGTCTTTGATATCAAATGAAACCAGACGGCACATCATAATTCTTCTAGAATTCCATATTCTTGTTTTCCTCTGAGAAGGAACTACTCATGACACATGAGTCCTGTTTAATGCATTGCTGGAAGGGGCTCAGGTACCATGGTGGTGATGGGTGCAGTAGAGGAGTCTGAATGGAAGAGAACAGCATGAGTACTCATTAGTTCTCATTTTATACATTACTTGGTGCCTATCTTTGTAGCTTTATGCTGTACCAAAATGTACAGCTCTGGCCCTGGATGAAGGCGGGGGGGTGCACAGCCCTGGCTCAAGGGGTGGACGGGGGCACAGCCCACACTCTTGCTACAGCTGTGAGGAGGGTGCATAGCTCCAGCTCTGCCTCTGTCACTGACCGCTGAAGTCATGGAGGTCCAGTAAAGACACTGAACCCATGACTAAATCATATCCTTAATTCTAGTAAATAATTCTAAGTGATTAAGTTGAAACAAAATGTTTAGATTTTGATCAAACTGCATTTTCTGACAGAATACTGTTCTGTCAGAATTTTCAACCAGCTCTACTGCTTAACCTGTATTCTAATAATTTATTGGCTAGACTTTTCTCCTTATCCCTCTATACTCAGCAGCAACTGTGGCACCACTGATCTTCCCCAAAAAACTCACCTGCCAAGCTGGACACTGCTAGCTCCACTCACTTTGGGGCAGTGCTTGGAGGCTCATTGTTCTTGTCTTCCTGAGCTGGGTTAGGAGAATATGCAATTTCCCAATCTGTGTATGTCACATGGGGGAAAAACAGCTCTGCCAAAATCTTAGTAAATGCTCTTTGAGCATTCACAGAAACATTTTTTTCCTAAGCTAGCTGGGAACTTTGTGGAGATCTACAGAATGACATGTTGGTTTTAAATTTTATTTTCAGTTGTATTTGTGTTATTTTTGAGCAGACCCAGCACTTTCAAGCTAAAATAGGTAGATCTTAACTCTCCAGTAGCTCAGAATGAATTGGTTTGTCCTTGAATAGCTTTTTACAAATCTCCTTGTCTGAGACATGACATACCAGCTCCAGAGGAGAATTTTTCAGAAGGTGTAGTCAGTTAAAAAAAAAAAATGCAGTGTAATTCTTCATAACCTTAACTATTCATTTGAAAAAAGAACCAGCAACAAGCTACCATCTTGACAGTATCATGCATAGTTGAAATAAAATTGGTTTTCCCATTACATCACAACTTTGAAAGATATTCAAAATCATTCATACTAAGCATTATGAAAGAGTCAATGCTGCTAGAAAATATCAAGATGTTTGCTGAACAAATTTACAAAATACTTCAGTATAATTTTAAAAAAATTAAATATGTTTACTAAAGGAAATTCAAAAAAATTAAAAACCCTACTTTGGGTTATTAGAATACAAAATGTGCATCTATTAGTCATGAATAATTCTGGCAACCACTGTGAACCACCATATTTAAGACCGTCTGAGAGAAATATCTGTAGGAGTTGTGAAAATTATCGGTTTCAGAGTAGCAGCCATGTTAGTCTGTATCCGTAAAAAGAAAAGGAGTACTTGTGGCACCTTAGAGACTAACAAATTTATTAGAGCATAAGCTTTCGTGAGCTACAGCTATAGCGAAGTGAGCTGTAGCTCACGAAAGCTTATGCTGAAATAAATTTGTTAGTCTCTAATAAATTTGTTAGTCTCTGAGGTGCCACAAGTACTCCTTTTCTTTTTGTGAAAATTATCATATCCTTTGATTTTGAACACACTGTAGAATACCTGATCAGTGTTTTTTACATACCTAAGAAACAGTAGTCTTCAGCATTTTGTTCTAAGTATGTGATATATCTATTCTTCTGCTTGGTATCTTCATCTGTTCAGTGATGGTTCTTCACCTTCCAATTTGGTCATTGAATGCTAGCCATGTACTGTGTTCATCTTATATATTCCTAGACCAAAAAAACTTGATGTTGAAAGTGTGCATCAGTAACTTCAGGATTAAAAAAAAAAATTACACTGGTGTAATTTTCTTACAACAGTGTTATAAACCCTAGAAATTCAGAGTTAAAGATATACTTAATAGAAATCTAAACATAAGACACCCAACTCTGCGACATCGTGGAATAAATACAGATTTATGAGTAAGGCATTTTAATGGTTGTTGTCCCAGATTATTTTAGTCTGTTTGTTTAATCAACATTTTTTCCTTTTTTTCCCCCCTCCTGACGTTACAGGCAGAGTTAAGGCTGCGTGGGTGCCTTAGTGCTTAGTTTTGAGACCACCATCATATCCCTGTAATTTTTTTTACGTTTGTTACTGATGCATATGCTCAACCTTAACTCCATCTTGATGTAGTTAGTTTCAGGGAAATTCCTTATCTCTATTTTTAAAAAAATAAAATAATAGAATTTCATACACGAACACTAAACAAGAAACATTGCTACCCTGCAATACAATGTAAAGATACGTGTCAACCTTAAGTCACTTTTTATTTTTACTGTAGATTTACTGGTACACCAAAGTAGCCAGAGTGCACCAGCTAGTTAAACTGGGTTTAGAGCGGACAGAGCAGCCAAAGCATATTGGTGAATCTGGCCTTCAAGTTACAACTGACTTACTAATGTAGAGGACAGTCAATGAGAGCATTGCTGTGTAAAATTGAGGGTTGGGAGAGCTGTCTCTGAGTCCCAAAGTGCCTGTGTGCAACTGGAGCTCAGGCAGCACTGCTGTGAAGGGCTTTTTATTGGGAGGCCCAAGGTAGCATGCATCCACAGACTCTTTAAAGAAGAGTGACAGTTGCATCGAGTAATCTACCAGTGGGAACTCCATCTCCATTATAGCACTGAGTCATTACAACCAATAGAATTATTGCATGCAAACTAACTAGGGGGATGGGTTGATTTACCACTTACATCACATTGGCCTCACTTATGGGTTACCGGAGCCTATATAATCTTAACAATTAGATACAACCATTATTAGTAATTTAGCTTAATAGCAGTCTAAGTTCTCCACATACAGTTTATGAACAAGATTTCAATTAACGTTAACTATATAGAAAGTGTGAACTATCTGCATTATGTTTAGGACAAAGAAAAAACTTGACATAGATGTAAAATTTTTATAGGACCCTGTTTTTAATTATTTTTAAATCCTAAACTAACGTTTACTTAAATCCTTCCAAAATTCACACTGGACTGTAACTTTAGGAAGGATATGCTGTAGTTTTCATACAAAACATATGTTTTGTATGAAAACTACAGATGTATGAAATAGAACTCAATCTCTGCAATGGAGTTGTGACCAGCACCTCCATAATGTACTGTGGCTACTTAAAAAGTGGATTTGTAATATGTTAAAATGTAATTGTTTCTTTTAGTTTATCTTACACATCTGGATTATGCAGATACTGAACGAATAATGACAGAAAAACTTCACAATCAAGTGAATGGAACAGAATGGTCGTGGAAGAATTTGAATACTCTGTGTTGGGCTATTGGGTCAATCAGTGGAGCAATGCATGAAGAGGATGAAAAACGATTTCTTGTTACAGTAATTAAGGTATAATGTCATAAAACTAGTGGGTTCCTCACATTCACGCCAGAACAGCTGGTAGGTTCAAAAAGTGCAATGGCGATTTCTTTTAATTTCTTTGAAGATATTAACATTTGATGCACGTGTTTTTGTTTTGTTTTGTTTTTTGAACTACATTGTAGAAAAAAGCAAACTGACTAGTCAATTTTACGAAAATTTAATATATCCTATGTGAAAAGGAGCCTTGGCTATCATGCCTATAAAGGAAATTAGCCCAGATAAGTTTTACACTGGGTGAATTCAGAAGAAGTTAAGTTTATCATGCATTTCTCTTTCCTTTAAAGTTGTACCTTTCTCTACTACGGTCAGTGAGGGGAGAACAGCATTCTTACTATATACATTTTAGATTTATTAGAAGTTTAGTTTTATCAATAGATGTTTGGCAGAGTGGAAAACCTGTCAAAACTGAGGCTCTGCTTGGTAAAAACTCAAGATTCCTTAGAAAAGAGGCATTTCTTACCATGTTTTAAAGATTCACACAGTAATTCATATTAAATTATTTCTTTCAATTATCATTTATTTTACACTCACCAATATAAGACTAGTAGGTAGCCAGTCCCTTGTGCTACAGGAAGAACTTAGGACTGCTTGGTTTTTGTTAAATAAATTTCGCAAACTTGAAATTTGTGCTTGCCTTCATTTGGTATAAAACACTGAGGATTGCTTACGCTTTTATATCCATGCCTGAAGTGAATTTAAGTTCATGTGACACCAGGTATGAGTACATTCGTAGCAGAGATTAATGTTACATGTTGTTGATTGGCTTGAGGTTTTTTCTGTGTTTTTCAGACAACCTATAATTCACATTAAGACTGACTCATGTTACTCAAAACTATACTGTAGGCTACTTTTAAAAAAAATCAGTTTGAAAACTCTTAATGAGGTGTATTTAAATAATTTCTGGGTAGAAAACTGCTTTCTTGTCCTTCCAAAAAGTTTTAGTAAATCTCTGTATTTCTAATATCCTAACTTTAATCTACATTGTTCAAATGCATTGAAACAACTATGAAGCCTGATTTGGTGATCTTTTGGGTATTTGTCAGGTATTGCCAAACTACAGTTTTAGCATTGGTTATTATAGTACTTTAAATTTTGCCCCATCACAGTTCTAAGAAAATATAAACATTAAACTTGAAAAGGAAGACAAGTATAGGTTGTTTTTTCTTTGCAGGATCTTCTGGGACTCTGTGAACAAAAGCGAGGGAAAGATAACAAAGCTATTATTGCATCAAATATTATGTATATAGTAGGTCAATATCCACGGTTTTTGAGAGCTCACTGGAAATTTTTGAAGACAGTAGTCAACAAGCTATTTGAATTCATGCATGGTAAATATGTTTGTTTCATCACTTTTCTGCTCACTAACACTTAAATTTTTGGGGACCTAAATTTTCAAATATTACTTTCATATTGGAGCTGCTGATCGAGTGTGTGTGTGTGTGTGTGTGTATACACGTGTAGAATTTTTGTGAAGAGCATAAAAGTCACACACAATTCTGTTTTAATTTAGAAACCCATGATGGTGTCCAGGATATGGCTTGTGATACCTTCATAAAAATAGCACAGAAATGCCGCCGACACTTTGTTCAGGTGCAAGTGGGAGAAGTCATGCCATTCATTGATGAGATCCTGAACAATATTAATACAATCATTTGTGATCTTCAGCCACAGCAGGTATGTTAAATACAGCAATTTAAGTAATGATATGTAGTGGCTCTGGCTAATATTAAAAGTTATGGTGAAATGGTGGTGGTGCTTTCTAGGGGATTTGAATTCAGTTTCCTAGTCTTGCTAGTAGGGCATAATCCTGTGGCACTAGAAGAATGCTTATGTCATTGTGTGGGGGTTTAGTTAACACCCTTCAGCAGACTTTGTTCCTCGTCCTCTCCAGGAGATTAAGTGGGTTTAATGGGTTCCCATTTATTTCTTTAACAAGAATTAAGTTCTGGTTGAATAATTTTTGGGATAAACATTTTAAGATTCCCCACCTAATTGTTTTTATTAGTTAATGGTTTTGACATGGCATAGAGTAGTATCCCCACTAACAACATGCAGCTACTGAAAAGTTCAAGAATACAGGTAAAACAAACAGTACATATTATGCCAAGTGGGAACCATAGTTTGATAAAACTAGAGACAAACACAAACTTACTATATATGGTGTAGCAATAATACTTGCAATTTTCTCTGTGCGTAAAATGGCTTAGCATCTGGGGAAGATCTATTTTGGGGTGGGCAAACTTCGGGCCGGACCCAGCCCGTGGGATTGCCAACGCCATGGCGCAGCAGGCCCTGTGCCGCTCCCGGAAACAGCCAGCACCATGTCCCTGTGGGGGGAGCAGAAGGCTCCACGTGGAGAACACGGAACCGCAGCCAATGGGAGCTTCAGGGGAGGTACCCACAGGCGAGGGCAGCATGCAGAGCCCTCACCCCCCTCCCGCAGGGACATGCCACTGGCCGCTTCCAGGAGCGGCATGGGGCCAGTACAGGCAAGCAGGGAGCCTTCCCTGGCCCCAGTGCATGCTGCTGCCACCCTGGAGCTGCTCCAGAGCCCATACCCCAAACGCTTCCTGCACCCTGCCCCTCAAGCCCCTGCCCTGAGCCCCCTGCTTCACTCCATACGCCTCCTCTATCCCTACCCCTTGCCCTGAGTCCCTTCCTGCACCCCGCACCCCTGCCCCAGCCCTAGCCCTACATTCATGCCCCTGCATGCAATTTCACCACTCAGATGTGGCCCTCGGGCCAAAACCCCTGACTTTAGGGAGTGGTGGTAGCCACTCCATAGTTGAAAGATATAATTAGCTTCCCATTGTAAGTGATTTTTTTTAATCACCCTCCAAATGTACCCTAGAAGAAATTGGAGGGAGACGTACTAAAAAGGAGTTAGTTGGCATGAATATGAGCTGCTTCGTCTTGCAATTTGTGGCTCTGTGAGGGGTGCAGAATAAGGATGGAAGACAGACTGATAGAATGTGAAAGGAAGATGAAGGCGGTGCAAAGGAGTGGAAGGAGAGGAGGGAGGTAAATGGGGTGCATGGAGAAGGACTGAATAAAATACTCTTACCCATGTTGAGTATTCTATCTAAACAGTTTTTAAATGTTTCAGTATTTGTTTCCCCATTCCTTCTCCATTTTCCCCTACAGTACACTGCACTATTATCCCAGCAACGTATAGCCTAGTGAGTCAGTAGGACAGGTACCTTACTTTGATGGACCTCATAGGATTTGTTAAAACAGTCCTTCCTCCCTGCTGCACACCTGATACCCCAGTTTGATATAAACCTTGCTCTTTCAAAACAAACAAAAAAAAAAAACTGGGAACTTGCAAACAAACCTTGTGAAATAGTCTGATGTTTGAAAATGTTTTAATCGAGTCCAGCAAACATCCAAAAATAGTCAGTTTTGATGTTTGGTTAAAAATGTGGAATCTTTGTAAAGTGTGTATTGGGGATATTTTTAGATTCAGTTAAAACATACTTTCTGCTTCAACTCTTTATGAACAACTTTTAAAAATTGTGCATGTACCACTGGAGATACAGGAATGGCTGCGTAAAGAAGTGTTGTTTTAACATTAGGTCTTAACTCTGAAAACTTTCCTTCCTATCTCACTTGTTTCTCATTCAAATCAGGTGCATACATTCTATGAAGCTGTTGGATACATGATTGGGGCACAGACTGACCAAACTGTACAGGAGCATTTGATCGAAAAATACATGCTGCTCCCTAATCAAGTGTGGGACAGCATAATTCAGCAGGCAACAAAAGTAAGAGCACTGTGGAAATGTTAACTTCTAAATATTTTATGCTCCGCTAGAGAGAGCCTGCTAAATGTTAGATTTTTAATAAGGCTTAATTTTGTGCTTCATCTGGCATTGTGTGGACTAATTCTGGCGGTACCTGGCCAAACATTGGGTAGTAGGATAATTGGCATGATTGTAGAAGTATTGCGAAAATGGGGAAGGGAACAAAAGGGAAGTGTCTTTTTTTCATAGTCTTTTAAAGAACTTAGCAGCATATTTCTTGTAGTAATATAAAATGGTGTTTACCTGTCTGCGGGCTTAATTTGTGTCTTCAGAGGAGATCTACTCTTTTTTCCCCTGCTCACATGCCCCACACATTTACTGTAATACTACTCCAGGTAGGAGAGTTGTCTTCTCCTCCAGCCACTGCTAATAGCTATGCACTGAAAAACAATCCTCCCTTTTATGAAGGAAAGTAAGAGACCTATTTTTCTTTGCAGATCCCTGCTGTGACAAGAACAAGCTTTGTTCTCTACCTTATACTGCCATTGGACCATTGTTTCTCCTCACTTTTTTTTTCGCCCTCTCGTGTGCCTTTTCTCCCATTCCTCTGTCCTTATGTTCTTCCTTCTTTTAGGGTTATACTTGTACTGCTGCTCATGTACGTGATACTTCTCCAGAAAAGCAATATTGAAGTAATCCCAATTTCATCCCATTGTTGCTCTTGGCATCACTAAGTGCCATGAGTCAGAACAGCAGTATAGGGGCTGTCTCCTGCATTGAGATAGTCTTAACACATAGATGGGATAAATGTTTGAAATGACTGACTGAATTTTTATTTCATAAAAAAATTACTAGAAGCTCAGTCTCATTAACTGAACAAAACTAACTTAATTACTATTCTTCAATAGAATGTTGATATTCTAAAGGATCCTGAAACAGTTAAACAGCTGGGTAGCATTCTGAAAACAAATGTAAGAGCATGTAAAGCAGTTGGACACCCCTTTGTGATTCAGCTTGGAAGAATTTATTTAGATATGCTGAATGTGTACAAGTGCCTAAGTGAAAATATTTCTGCAGCTATTCAGGCTAATGGTAAGCATTTCCATGTTATTTCTAACAAAATGGGAATAATACTATCTACTGTTATTACCACCTTTTAATCAGTAAATAACAAAGTGCTTATTGTAAGAAATAGCTTACTTAATTTTATATTGACTTTTCAGATTGAGAGACTTATTAGCCTTTATAGTCAGATAAACTTCTGTTGTCTCTTGATGGAAAAATAGATGATACTGTTAAACTATGAATAAGAAGAATTGTGGGGTTGTAAAACACAGTAAATATTTTTCTGTGGAAGTGAAAACTCATCCTAAATTTTGTAATAAAAGCCCCAACCCACACTTGGAAATGTGTCTTACTGTAGTTTCTTTAAATCAGAGCCAAGAACTCCCTTTTCTTTCTTCAGTTATCCTGTTTGAAAAGTGCTAATATATTAAGCTAGTATTTTGATGTTAACTAAGAGCATTTTGTCGTCTTAATAAATGATCTGTACTGAAATTCAAGGCCAAGACTTTATAAATCAAAAGTTATTGCTGGAAAGAAATTAACACTTGGATAGCATTTTTGTCAAACAAAATACAAATACTACATATAAGGTGTTTTCTCTCAAAGGAGGTGGGTGGGGGAGGGTGGTTGCAGTAGTTTGGGAACAGGTCTTGCTTTCCCTTTGGTGTGCCATGGGATGTTCTAATGGAGCAATTAAAGGCTTTTCCATCTCTGCTGTACCAGTCAGCACTACCCACGTGCTGTTTTTTGGGAACATGCATATTCATCACATAATGCAGGTAGAACTTGCTCAGATGAATAGTGAGAGTAGAGTTGCAGTACTTGATGTTTATAGAGTTGCTGTACAATTGACCTATGTGAAGCCTTCCCTACCAGAGAGTATATCTTTGATTCTATGCAACTCCAAAGGCCAGAAGTTGTCCATGCCTAGAAATGTGTAGTTATGAAGTTCAGAAGTTATTGCTACGTAGTTCTTGAAGCTCTGTCTGCAGTTTAGGGGTGCAGTGCTGCATTTGCAACTACTGGGTAATCCCACAGTTTGGATCACACCTCTCTCAGGATTTAACATGGCTCTGACAAAATGTCTCTAGGATTGTAAAGTAAGACCCACTCCAGTCAGTTGTAGGTAGTGTGGAGGTCCTGCAATCTCTGAACAGATGATAGGGGGAGAGGGCAACTAACTGTTTAGGAGCGAATGTACATGACGGGCCAGTGTGTCTCATAGTATTTATAGGTTGGAATGTGTAATGTAATAAAATCACAGCTGGAGGCTGTTTTGAGCATGTCTGTCTGCCAGTGGTAGTATACTGTAGCAGATTAGCAGTTATATTGCACGTTTGTAATGCCTTTGACTTGCTCTTGTGACATCATATGCCATGGACAGAGCAAAAGGAAGGAGACCAAAATATGTGGGGCATTGAGTGAAAGGGAAGGGAGATTAGAACTGATGCAGTATTTTCCCAATTGAGAGACTACTTGGTGCATGGGATAGGCATGTACAAAGAGCGTGAGCTGCTAAATGAAATGTGGGATTGACAACAGCTTGACATAAAACTTCTGTGTAAAAAGTCAGTTTTCTTTATATTCAAGTATCAACAAACCCTTTTAACTGAGTTGTAATAAAATTTAAAACTTTTCAGGTGAAATGGTTACCAAACAACCTTTGATTAGAAGTATGAGGACAGTAAAAAGGGAAACTCTAAAACTAATTTCTGGTTGGGTGAGCAGGTCCAACGATCCGCAGATGGTAAGTGGATTTTTAAAGTAACAAGCAATATTCATAAATAAGACACTCTGGGAGAAATCTACAATCTTTACAGCAGAACAAAAATATAATTAAGACACTCTGCTTTTGTCATAGCAACTCATTTTCAGGAGGTCCATAAAACATATGTAATGCACACTCTAGGACTCAAGGCCGAGTGAGAGTTACATAATTTAAGTGATATTGCAACAATTTTATGAGCTATAGCCTAGAGGATTTAATAGATCTGGATCTACATGATCAATAATCTAAAACAATGATTGCTAGGGTAGAAGTAATTCTAAAGAAGTCACTGCTGCTTACATGAAAAATATGCATGTATATATTTGGCAAGCTACTTTTAAAAAATGCATTTAGGACCTAAATTATTTGTAGGTATGTAAAATAGCTCATACTCTGCTACAAAGCATTAATTATGCAATTATTATAGGCAGTCTTTTAGATATCTAACAAAGTTCTGCTTTCTTTACCAGGTAGCTGAAAATTTTGTTCCTCCTTTGCTGGATGCAGTTCTCATTGATTACCAGAGAAACGTTCCAGCTGCTAGAGAACCTGAAGTACTCAGTACAATGGCTATCATTGTAAATAAATTGGGGGGACACATTACTGCTGAAATACCTCAGATATTTGATGCTGTTTTTGAATGCACGTTAAATATGATTAATAAGGTAAGTATATTAATCTTTTGTGTTTGGATACCTATAGTCTCCATAATACATCACATAAAACCAACCAAATAAGATATCCCAAGCAGAGTTCTCCTCTGAAATGGGACGAGAATCAAACATTCCACAAAGCCCGCTAGGGTGTTGGCTATTGCTGTTGATTATACAGAAGGACCATGATGGGTGATATTACAGCATTTTCCCAAGTATAGGAGCCAAGTACTATATTCACAAAGAAACTTAGGATATGTCTATACAGCAATGTAAACCTAGGGTTAATGGGACTTGCGTCAGCTGATGTGTGTCAGGAAACCATGGGCTTCAGCATCTACACTGCATTTTAACCCTACGTTCAGAATTTTCTGACCCGTGCTTGAACCTAGGGCTCTGGTGCCCATGTTGCAGGACACAGACCCTATCCTAGAGTGCCTAGCACACCCACCACCCTGTGTCAAAATTCTAGCACTGGGAATGTGGTGCATTGTGGGCAAACTCTACTTCCCACCCTGTTTCCCAGCTGTGATGGTGCTATTGATGAGATCAGGTGCCCATAGGGAGCACATGAATACTTAAACTGCATAATAAGCTCCTTTGGTGGCTATCTCAGTAGAATGACTGCAGTCTGAGAAGGCTTTATACTGAACTACCATCTAGTCTGAAAATTGGGCTCTCCAGCTCTAGGTTGAGTCACATTGGCAGGAAAATGCCCACGTGCACCTGTTCAAACGATAATTAGGACATCAGTCTGCATGACTGTCAAACTATTAAAATGAAACTTTGTAATTCTTAATTTTTAAAATGGTATGTTCAATTAAGGATTTGGTTGATTGGTTTATTTTGAAATGACATAAAATGTAGGTTTCAGAGGAAAATCACTCATGCACCCCATCCTGGCTGTTGCTCGCTGCGGAGTGGTGAAGTGCATCCCCTGGAATTGGGGTGCAGTGTGCTCCAGCACCCCTCAGGGATCCCTTATTCCTGTCCTTGCCACATTCTGGGAGGCAGGGATAAGGGATCCCTGGGAGGCTGGGGGGATTTTTCTGGTCTGGCTCCCACTCACTGCCCTCATAGTGCATGCTGCTTGGGCACCTCTGCACACGCAGGTCCAGGAGCAAGGGACAGAGAGCAGACTCAGACCAAGTGGCTGCCCTGCAAGGAGGGGCGACAGCAGAGCTGCTGGCTCAACACGTCCAGGGGAGGGCTAAACCCCAACATCCTGGCAGCCAGAAGCTGCTTCCTGCCTGTCACCTTTGCTTCCTGCTCCGGGCAAGCTCCACACAGCAGCGAGGAGGAGCCAGAGCAGGAACTGCCACCACTGTGAGAAGAGCAGAAACAGGAAGCAAGCTCAGCCATGCAGTAATGCTTTCAGTGCTCCTACTCTGTCTCTGGGACACATCCAGAGGACTTCTGGGAGCCAAGTCAAGCCAGGGCTATGTGCACACAGGAAAGCAATAGGGCTTGGCCCCTAGGTCCTCCCTCCAGTCTTGTGGGGTCCTGGGATCCTAGGTCCAAGCTCTAGGTTAGCACAATTGATGTATGGGTGCAAGGAGGGAGTTAGACTTGAGCCTGGGTTCAAGCCCGGGCTTACACTGCTGTATAGACTTACCTTATGCATGATGTTGAGTGTCCTCATACATCACTTTTAGGTGCCTAGAAAATCACTGGTATTCACAAAGCCGGAGTTAGTGCCTCGGCTCCCTTTACAATGAATGGGAGAGAGAGGCCCTTCAGAATGGTGTTTACAAAAGCCAGGAAGCTCTTCCTCCCAAGGTAGCCAGTGAGAGGTGTTAAGCTAAGGGATGTGTACTTAGCCCCTCCCCTGTTGGAGATAGGTGCCTGGGTCCAGGCTGTGGTGAGGCACCTCCCTCTGCTTGGGATTCTCAGCTGCAAACCCTCTCTTGGTGTTAGGTGCTGATGTGATTTTTGTAAGGCAGGGGAGGGCCTCCCTCAACTTTTCTCACTTGAGATCTGGGAGATCCCCAGTTCAAGTCCTCCCATCACCATCTGAGGGGAAGAAGGGATTTGAACAGGCATCTGCCACTTTTCAGATATGTGCCATAGTCACTCGGCTATAAGATATTCTGATGTGAATGTTCCCTCAGTCTCTCCTGTGGAGCGGGGGACTGGATGCTAAGTCTCCTACCTCCTGTGAATATTCTAACCACCAGTCTACAGAGTCATTCTTGTATTTGTCCTCTCTTCGGCCCAATGGTGAAGCAGTTGCACTGTGGGTAAATACAGAAAAGAATAGTTGGGCCAGAGAGAGCAAGCATGAGTGTGTCTATAGCCTGGTGATTGGAGTACTTGTGAGGTGTAGGGAGACCCAGGATCCAGTTTTTCTGCTCCAAGTGGAACACTGTCATAGGGGCTTGTTTAGTCTCTCCTGATATTGGAATGCCTTATTGCCTAGTGCAGGGGTGGGCAAACTTTTTGGCTCGAGGGCTACATCTGGGTGGGGAAATTGCTTGCAGGGCCATGAATGTAGGGCTCGGGCAGGGGGTTGGGGTTCAGGAAGGGGTGTGGGAGGGGGTGCGGAGTACAAGAAGGGGCTCAGGGCAAGGGGTTGGGGCAGAGGAGGGGTGCGGGGTGTACGAGGGGGCTCAGCGAAGGGGGTTGGGGTGCAGGAGGGGGTGCTTGGTGCACGCAGAAGGCTCAGGGCAGTGGGTTGGGGTGCAGGAGTGGTTCGGGCTCCGACCCAGTGCCACTTACCTGGAGCGGCTCCGGGGTGGCAGCGGCACCCACTGGGGCCAAGGCAGGCTCCACTCCGAGAAGCAGCCGGCAACCGTGGCTCATGGGGGTGGGGGAGCAGAGAGCTCCATGTGCTGCTGTTGCCTGTGGGTACCTCCTCTGAAGCTCCCATTGGCTGTGGTTCCCAGTTCCCAGCCAATGGGAGCTTTGGGGGACGTACCCACAGGCAAAAGCCCTGCGTGGAGCTCTCTGCCCTCCCTCCCCCAGGAGCTGCAGGGACGTGGTGCTGGCCGCTTCCCGGAGCAGCGGGGGACCCATGGCACCACAGGGGTGACAATGCCGTGAGCCGGATCCAAAGCCCGTGGACCGTATTTTGCCCACCCCGGCCTAGTGGCTAGATCACTCACTTAAGCGGCAATTCTTGTTCAAAATCCTTTCTCCCTGTCAGTGGGGAGAGAGTGGCTTGAACCAGTGGTCTCTCACATCTCAGGTGAGTACCCTGACCAGTGGACTAAAAGTTATGAGGGAGGGTCGCCTCTTCCCAACTACTGGCTGTTTTTGTGTAAGCTCGCCTATAAAGATTCAGGGTAGTAAGTTTGGTCTGAGCACGCTTATTGGATCGGGTCCCAGAGACAAGCTAAGTGGAGGAACACTTATTTTCTCCCAGTTTGTGCGCTGCTCTGGGCTTTAGGCATCTGGACTTCTGGCATGGGGCTGTACAACACATGCTCAGAGACAGAAACATAGACATCTAGGGAATATTTACTGCAGTAATTCAAGTGCCAAATGATTTCAGGTGCCTACAGGGTTCAGGGGCCATTAACCGGGGTTTTGTGAATCAGTGGGGCCTGATTCTGGGCCTTAAGGGCGTAAGTGCTTTCGTGAATCCAGCCCCGAATGTCAACACTTTGGGGTTCTCAATTTTTTTCACAGTGATCCACATGTGAATAGTGTCTTGTGGATCACCTCCCCTCCTTTTTGAAATTATGTAACAATCCTGTAGCAATTGCAGCAAGTGCTTATGTAGTAAAGAAATTAGGAAACTATTGATTTTTATTTTTAAGTGCTGAATGAGCTTACTTTTTTGAACATAGGTGCCTTAATGTGGATTTATGCGTCTTGTTTTTAGCCTCTCAAGACTTAAATTTTTTATTAATGACCTGGCTTTTTGAAAGGGAACTTGCAATTAAGAGCTTTTAAGTCTGTACAGCAGGAAGCTAGTAGGAGTCAGTCTTGTGACATTTTAGGTCCCTGTAGATTACAGTTGGGAACCACTGCATTAAACTTCCAAAGACTTCTTAATTGAAGAATATTAAGACTTCTACTTACTAGTCCTTCCTTTTTGGAAGCTAAGAAAAACAACTTAACTTATCCTTAGAGCAGTTATATGGTAAAATACCTTGTGTGATTAAATCCTTATGGTATAACCTGCAGTGATATGTACATAATTTCATAATGTTTGACATGTGTCAAAGTGAGAAGTACTATTAGAAAGGTAGTATACGAAGAAATAGCCAGAAATAATTCCCAAAATATTAACACCAGAGTTAGTGCTGTTTCTGAGCCACACATCAAGCTACCTCTACTTTGCGGATTGTGACCAGACTTACGTTACTAATGAAAACTTCTTGCCAAAAGCAACTAAGGTTTTCAGACTCAAGGAACTGGAATTTTGTCCCAGCTCTTCCTACAGCTGTCAGGTGCACAAGACTCCAGTCATAATTTTGTAATGAATAGCCCTTGAATCTTCGTGAAAAGTGATACCCCATTGTGAGAAAATACAGCAATTCATTGTATGAGACAAATTGTTAACCTGCTTCTAAGTGTCTTGTTTATTTAGTAGCTTATAAACATTAGAGCGCTTTTTTTTAAAGAGGAGAAACATACTTTGGATTCATGCTGTCCTCAGACCTGTACCCAGATCTGTTTCTAGACTATTGCCTGAACATTTCTCCAAATGTTTTTAAATTATAACTGTGTTTATCATCTTCTTAGAAACTGGTCCAAAGTCCTTTTAGTCTCCTTTATGGTTTTCATACTTCTCTAAGCATCCAGGAAAAGATTGTGTGGTTTGGAGTTAACAATTAGGTCTAAATGGCTGTCCCCTTTTTTCCACCCTTGCTATCCTGATAGGCAATAAGAAAAGTTCAGGGAAACTTGTGTTTCATCTTATGGGAGGAAGTGTGTGTGTGCAGGGGGGTACAGTTTCCAAACCCTGTAGAGCCTGCGCATCAGTGTAATCAGGTTCCATCCATGCAGAATCCAGAGCACCTTGGAAGAGGGTCTGCTCTGCTACTGTACTATGGCATTTACCATTGGCTTCCTCCTGCACCCTTCCCCTGGCCTTCATGCATACTAGTGAACAATGTAGCTTCCACCAGATTTGGAGGGAGCATGCTATGTAAAGTAACTGACTTGTGGCTACACCAAACACCTAACCTCACAAAATAGTAGTGGTTGTACGGTGGGACTCTAATGGGCTTCTGGTGCTCTAAGGCAAGCATATTGTGAAACTACCCTTCCCGCTTCTGCTGCAACCATTCTGCCCCTTTTCTGTGCTGTGAAGTGTCTGACTCTTAAGTTTCTATACAACAGTTAAATATAAGTGGTATGTGAATGGCTTGCACAGTTCTTACATGCTAACTACAGTAGAACTCCGGCTTGAATGATGATTCAATTTGATGAACTCATCAGAACATAAGATTATCAGACTTTAAGTCAAAAAGCATTGCATTGGGTCCACATGCTGGCCTGAAATTGTTAATATTTCCTTTTATAATAATTTTTTATAAGGAAAAAGGCTGTCCTGGGTTGGAAAGCTGCTGCTCTTTCTGCTACTGGATCAGATTTTTGTTATGGTGATAGCCGGTGGTGTGTTGTATAGCTGCTAAAGGAACTTGGAATTTCATTATGTATTTCTCTTTTTAGGACTTTGAAGAGTATCCTGAACATAGAACAAACTTTTTCTTGCTACTCCAGGCTGTAAATTCTCATTGCTTTCCAGCATTCCTGGCCATTCCACCTGCACAGTTCAAACTTGTTTTGGATTCTATTATTTGGGCTTTCAAACACACAATGAGAAATGTTGCAGATACAGGTGAGTAGAGTTTGGCTATATTCAAGTTTAAAAATACAGATAGTTAATTGGTCTGAATTTTATATTTTGAGGGAGTATGTGTTAAGTAGGTCAACTTAGGGAAATATATATTTGCGGAGGTGGTATTGCTGTATTGTATCAATATTTTCCATTAGTCATTATTTTCACAGGCTTTTGCTGTCTGTCCAGGTGTATAAAGCTAAAATATTTGAATGTAGTTGTCTCCTACAGCCAGGGAGGGTACCTGTTGTTGTTGTTGTTGCTCCCCTTTCTAGCTTCCTTTCCTTTCCTGTAGCTCACTATCTCCCCAGCCTTCAACAAGAAGGAAACCCCAATAGGAGGCACCCATATTGGGACTAGAAGGGTGTCCCTCAGGAACGGGGAGATGCTGGAGCAGGCCATCTGAGTACCTTCAAATACACTGGCAGAGTAACAGGCCTTAGACTTCTCTCCCATTGTAGGCAATGCAGCCTGTTGTATAGAGATAGAGGCAAGGTCTGATGAGGATGTCTGTTTTTTAAATAAGTATCTAGCTATAAGATTGTTCTCTAAATCGTTGCCAAACAGTGGTGGTGGAGGGGGCTTGGTGTCTGCCATTTTTGTAATGTTAATGATGTTGGTTGGTTGTAGAGCTGACTGGGAAACCAAATTTCAGTTCTGCAAAAACTACTTAATTTTCAGGCATTTTATTATCATCCCAAATCGGAATGAAAAGCCAAAAACTTGGAAAAAATGTGCAGAACTGAAATCCTATAATGTTTTCTTTTGGAACAGCAAAATGTGATGTTTCCAAAATGAAATATGCTGTCCGAGGTCCCCAGCTGTCTGCTTGGTCGCTGCAGCGGAACCAGGGACTCCGAAAATCATAGCTGCTGTGGATTGAAAATGACAGGAGTCTGGTCAATTTTCAGGGCAGCAGTGAACCTGACAAGAACTGTCATTTTCAGTCTTGGCTGCCATGGCTTCCGAGGTTCCGGGCTCTGCTGCAGCCTGCCATGTGAGGAGCCTGGATGCATCTTGGTAGCCCAACTGACAGGGAGCCAGGGAGCGCCAGCTCTGAGAGTTCCAGGAGCTGAGGTTTCCAGCCCTCCTTCAAACCATATGGCAAACTAAAGGGGAGCCTGAGAGTGCCAGCTGGGCCACAGCCCACCTGGTGGTCTGCTGAGGAGCTTGGGAGCCAGGGTTCCTGTGGACTCAACTCCCAGAGTCAGGAATTTACCTGGCCCCAGAAGTCTTAGAAGCCACGGGGTCCCTGGCTCCAGGAAAGTGCCTGGCAGTTGCCCAAGAGTTGTGGACCCTAGAAGCCTGGTCTCAGCAGACCACCAGATGAACTGTGGAGAAGCCAGGCGGGCAAACTGAAGGAAATCTGGATTTCTTTGGAAGTTTGACTAAATCTAACCATTTCTGCAAAACGTTTAGATGTCAGCAAATTCCAACAAACTTTTTTTTTTAGGAGTTTTACAGTCCGCTTTACTTGACCTGCTTTTATGATTTTATGCTTATTGCAATTAAATATACGCTCTCACAGCAAAGGTAGGACTTAAGTGGACGGTTTTTGTTTGGTAAAGGCCTGAGGTCTTGATACTTAGTAATCATAATGAAATGTAAAATCCATAAAAATATGGTAGCTGCTTGAAGAAATTCCTGAAAAATCTTTCAATATTGGTTCTCATAATTCTGTCTAGGTCAGACTTCTCTGTGCACAAATCTGAACTTCTTGATTATATGCAATTTTTTCTGGAAAGGAAAGCTAATGTAAAGGATTTTGGTCATCTTCACCCTTTTGCTTTCTTTCAGGTCTTCAAATACTTTATACTCTATTACAGAATGTTGCGCAAGAAGAGGCTGCTGCTCAGAGTTTTTATCAGACTTATTTCTGTGACATTCTGCAGCATATTTTTTCTGTTGTGACAGATACTTCACATACTGCTGGTAAGAGTGCTTGAGGTTGAGGGAAACGGTACAGCAATCATTAAACAATAAAGGAATTTATTTTGACTAACAAGTAATTTCATTTCTGCTTTACATATGCAGGTTTGACAATGCATGCATCAATTCTTGCGTACATGTTCAATTTAGTAGAAGAAGGAAAAATAAGTACACCTTTAAACCCTGGAAATCCATTGAACAACCAAATGTTTATTCAGGAGTATGTCGCTAATCTTCTTAAATCTGCATTTCCTCATCTGCAAGAGTAAGTGTGCTGTGGCCGTTAATTTTTTTTTTTTTTTTTTTTTTTTTTTTGAGTGTGGTTCTTTTGTTTCCCATGTACTAATTAGTATTTTTACTCTTAGTGCACAGGTTAAGCTATTTGTAACAGGACTCTTCAGTTTAAATCAGGATATTCCTGCCTTCAAGGAACACCTTAGGGATTTCCTGGTCCAAATTAAGGTATGTTTGGAATGTTAGTGTAAATTTTAAATGACCGTTGAACGTGATATTCAAAACTAAAGAGCCTGGTTCATCACTTATAAAAAGTCATGCAACAAACAGGTCAGCATGTTTTTATATTTCACCGTCTCAGAGTTGTAGGGCACAGTCTTGACTATTGGCCACCTCAGTATGGGTGCAGAGGAATGCCTGTTGCCTTAGACTGAGAGACTGGATTGATGCACCTTATGGATTTCTATGAAGCTGTGAGTCTTTCCAAACTGGGAGATGTGTAGTAAGCCCATTTTTAAACAGAGGCCATATTGCAGTCCTGGTTTTGGAATAGTTTCATAGTTTAAGGCCAGAAGGGACTATTATTAGATCTTCTAGGCTGATCCTCCTATGTATCACAGGCTATTATATTTAACCCAGTAAGCTGGGATAGACAAAAGCATTTCAGTCCTCAGAACCCTAAACTTTTCTTTGTTGGGATCTCCTAGAGTCAGGGTTTCATTCTATTTCCTTTTAGAAATAAGTTGGCCTTCAAGAGGTAATTAAAGGAAGGAATGTCCCTCAGTAAAGTATCCTAAATAGAATTATAATGTATATTCAAGTTCTAACATTTTGATGTTATAATGCCTACATTTCAATGGGACCCAAAAAACTGACCACTCAAAACTTGAGGCTGGTATCCCCACCTGCAGCAGCTAGTGAAAATGCAAATATTATGCAGGATGCTACTACATTCCTTATACTGATTTAGGTTTTAGTGGCAACAACTGTTGCGTAAGAAAATACTTTTTTTAAAATTCTGGTTCTGACAGTCAAGTGTGAAAAATTGATTTTTCATATTTATGTATAAAATGTCTGGATTTTGGAAGCTTCTTACTTTTTATTCTTGGATTTCAAAACACTTACGTTGAACTAACTAAACTACTTCTTTATGTAGGAATTTGCAGGTGAAGACACATCCGATTTATTCCTGGAAGAAAGAGAAACAGCCCTTCGACAGGCTCAGGAGGAGAAACATAAGCTTCAGATGTCTGTCCCTGGCATCCTTAATCCACATGAAATTCCTGAGGAAATGTGTGATTAAAATGCATAAAACCAGTTATGCAGTTTTCTTTCTGTACAGCTGCTTTGTTGTGGTAGAAGAAAACAGCACTTGGATATTGACCAAAATGATGCCAATTTGTAAATTAAAATGTCACCTAGTGGCCCTTTTTCTTATGTGTTTTTTGTATAAGAAATTTTCTGTGAAATATCCTTCCATTGTTTAAGCTTTTGTTTTGGTCATCTTTATTTAGATTTGCATGAAGTTGAGAATTAAGGCATTTTAAAAAAAAACAAAAAAACCAATACTTCATGCCCATTTTGTGGCTAAGGGGAAAAGAGAGGCAAAACATAACTTGTTAAGTCTATTGCAAAATTACACATTTTTCCTATAAGAGTACCAATTTTTAATGAGGGGATCATTTTCTTTCTAACCTGCCCTGCAGTCTAGAAGAAAAGGTAATGAGTAAAACATATTGAGTTGATGGTAAGCAGAGGAGTATAGTGCTGCATTACCTGAACAGTTAGCAGCTTTTGGACTGAACGGTAAGGCTAGGCTACATGTATTTGCAAGTAATATGACAAGTTTGCATCAAGATCATGTGCATATCATCCCATTGTAAAGCAACTTCAAAAGACTATGGGAACACAGTACAGTTAGTTATTTTTACACAGTTCTTTTGTTTTTGTGTGTGTGCTGTCGCTTTGTCGACAACAGCTTTTTGTTTTCCTCAATGAGGAGTGTTGCTCATTTGTGAGCCTTCATTAACTCGAAGTGAAATGGTTAAAATATTTATCCTGTTAGAATAGGCTGCATCTTTTTAACAACTCATAAAAAGAGAACTCTGGCTTTTGAGATGACTTATACTAATTTACATTGTTTACCATGCTGTAGTGCTTTAAGAACACTACTTAAAAGCAAAATAAAATTGGTTTACATTTATTTTCCTTCTTTTGGCTTATCTTTTATTGGATAAAAATGCAGTGATCACTTCAATGTTTGACTCTATAGAAAAAGAACCACATAAGAGGTAGATGAATATCAGGCTAGATAAATGCTCCTGTAACTGCAGTGACAAACTTTAACATGCAAGAGCTCTTCAAGAAGAGCTTACACTTGTTTTCAGTTCAGAAATTAAAAATGAGATGCCTGATTTTGACTAGGCTAGCATCAGCAGGTCTGAACAATATGAAACTATTTTCACCTACATTTTTGTAGTTTAATGCCTTTCAAAGGTATATGAAGTAGTGAGACCAAAGGCAAGAAAACTGAACACTTTGATTTGACATCCTAGCTTCCCCTCTCTAGCATTTCTCCTTTGCCATCTAACAAAGGAATGTATGTCTATCCAAACTATTGATGTCTTGATTCTTGGAACAGCTTGCATTCCTCTGGTCTGCAGTCTTAAGACTGTCACAATGATACTAAAATACAACATTCATGTGAAGTTGTAAAGGAAATGAGGTTAGTTGATTAGTGTGATCCTTTTTTATATAAAATTTGAATACTGTAGTTACTTTTTTGTATTGTGCGTTTATTTTCAAATCAAATTAAAGTTCATTAGTCAGCAAGTGTCTACGTAGAACATACTCAACCAAAATGTTTGTGGGTCTGGGCATTTTCCCCACAGTTGTGCCTAAGAACATCTCTGCTTGCTTGATTCCTTTGCCTAGTACTAATAAAGACCGATCCATACCTGTCTGCAGAACCTTTGGCAACACAAATGCTGTTAACCTGAACCATTAATGCTAGAGGGGGGCAATACCAAGACCAGTGATTTTCAAACCTCTTGTGTCCTGGGACACGATATAACTTTGTTAGGTTGAGCCATAAGACTCTCAACTCCATACTGGCTGTAGTGCAGCTATTGCTCTCCCCCTTTATGCAGACATGTCTTCAGAGACAGGGCTACATTAATATCCATAATGAGCGTAACTTTGTTATCCACTAATTGAGCATATGTTGCAACAAGCAGATAAAATATTTCAGTTTCTAAATACAAGTAATGATGGAGAGGAATCTAAGGTAAAGTTTATTTGAAATGGGTAAGTTAAACTACTTGTACATACTCTGTTCTGAGTTGGCTGTAATTTAAAAGAGCTAGGCAGTGAGAGAACTCATTGAATACACATGTGCAGCAGAAATCAAATAGACAAAATATGATCTATTAAAATGGAGAAAATTCAGGAAGTATTCTGTAAAGTGATTGTATCACATGAATGCCCCATTCTTCTGGTCAACAAAGAGCAGAAATAAGAAGTCCTAAAAATAGATGAAGGTAAGAAGTGCCTTCCACATAAAATTTAAAATAACTCAGCCTATTTAATGGAAAGAAAAATAGAATACTTTTTCCATAATAATAATTATGGAAAGAGAAGAAATCTTTCCATCATCTCTCTAGTTAAGGTTGAAACAACTCTCCCATTATGAAGCTGATTTCTCACACCCACAGCTTGATTTATTTTTCTCAGGTTAAATTGATGTTTCTCAGACCACATCCTACCATGATGATTTATTTAAATTGGGGCTCAGCAAACAGCTGTTTTATTATTTGAATTAACATTTTGGAGCAGCTGCAACTTTAAAATGTTTTTGGATTCATTCTAACTTGGAGGTTCCTTTTAACCTAGAAACCCCACAGTGGTCTTACTTTGTTTTCCTGAATATTGGTGCCTTTCACTGTCTTCTGCAGATTTAATGGATCTATGAGGATTCATGCCTGTTAGCAAGTACAGTAACTCCCCACTTAATGTCCTCTCGCTTAACCTTGTTTTGATCTTGCGTCCCTGCACCATTACAGAACATGCTCCATTTAAAGTTGTGTGATGCTTCGCTATAACATCGTTTAGCTGCCTGCTTTGTCCACAGCTGGCAGTCCCCCATCAGCTCCCCTACGCACCCCCCCCAGCACCTCCCACCTGCTGGCAGACCCCACGGATCAGCGCCTTCCCTGTGCTCCCCCAGCCTCCTGCCCGTGGCAATCAGCTGACTTGTGGCATTCAGGAGGGAGGGGAGAGGAGCGAGGACTCTGTGCACAGACTCCCCTTCCCTCCCCTACCTCCTGAACGCTGCAAACCAGCCACAGGCAGGAGGCAGGGGAGGGGGGAGGCTGCGCACCAAGTCCTCGGTTCTCCCGTCCTGCCCCCTGAACACCACAAGCCAGCTGATTGCCACAGGGATGGGGGGAGGACACAGTGCGCCTCTCCGCTGCTTCCTGCCTGCGACAATCAGCTGGCTTGCGGTGTTCGGAGGGAGGGGGAGCTTGTGCCCTGTGTCCTCGCTCTTCTTCCTCCCTCCCGCCAGCAGCAATCAGCTGGCTTGTGACATTCAGGTGTGCCGAATAAAGGGGGAGGAGGGGGGAAGAAGAGGCAGGTTAAGGGTGGGGGCTTGGGGAAAGGGGTGGGGTGGGCGGGCCGAGGGTTGAGCCACCTGCCCATGGTGCTTGCAGAGTAGGGGAAGCTGCTGCTGCTGCACAACGTACTTCTCCTAGCCTGTGGCACCTTCAGGCTCTTTGCCTGCCTCATTGTCTCCAGTGCCAGTGGGCTGTGCCTGTGTGGGGTAAGGCGGGGGCACCTCCCAACTATAGTACTGTATGGCAAAATCCCTGGAACCTAACCCCCCCCATTTAAATTCATTCTTATGGGGAAATTGGATTCACTTAACATTGTTTCACTTAAAGTTGCATTTTTCAGGAACATAACTACAATGTTAAGTGAGGCGTTACTGTACATGGAACTATGCATGCTGTATGGATACAGCATTTGTCATATTTATATGACCTTTAGTAAAAAATTGCACTTTGTCATCCAGGTTATGTGTACTAATCCACGCAAGAAAACAAGTTCATGGAGGATAGGTCCATCAATGCCTACTAGCTCAAGATGGCCAGGGACAGAACCCCATGCTTCAGGTGTCCCTAAACCTCTGACTGCCATGGATCACTTGAAATTGCCCTGTTCTGTCCTTTCCCTCTGAAGCATCTGGCACTGGCCATTTTTCAAAATTACAAATCCTCTATTGTGTATATACATACATACATACATACATTACATACATTTTGTTGTGTTAATATTCACTTAAAAGCTTGTTTTCTCCCGAATTTTTAACTTCAAGTTAATGGGTTGGCAATTTACTTGATATAGTTAACTTACTTGTAAAGACTGGTGTGGATACTCCCTAAATGTTCATTCCAGGCTACCATAAAATGTTTAGTATATTTTACAGCAAAATTCTGTTCCAAAAGCTTTCTTGGGTAGTGTTCTAACATACAAACTGATAATATTCAGTGTCTGTTAACCTGTTAAGGACTGTGACCTAATTTCCAATAAGGTTTTAAGATTTATGCAGAAAGTTTTGGAAATACTCATTTTGACAGAAAGCCGAAGGGATGTGGCCCACCAGCATTGGGCAGTAGACAGCAACACTTCAGCTGCCAGTTCCTGCACAGAGTACAGAACTAGAAGAAAGATATTGCAAGTACTGCCTTGATAAAATGCAGAAAGGGCAACAGAAGTGAGAACCTGTCAGGGAGCTATTAGAATACCACACTAAGTCTTGGGCACAAAAATTACCCATTTGGAGAATTGGACTGCTTTTGTTTGCTTTGGCAAACTCCCCAGTGGTTTTTTGCTATTTCTCTATTTTTCTAGTGTATATAGTTTAAAGTTGTGATTGTTTTTAGTTATATTGTAGTTGGACTTCTCAGTTAGCAAAGTTCGTCTGCTCTCTAATGCCAGGACATTCCTTGGTCACTGGGCTTCAAGCCCTGTGCTTCCTGAAGCCATTGAGTGACTCACATTCAAGCTCTCCCAAGTGCTGTGGGAGTCTCATAGAAAGCACCATTGCCAGATCTGCAGGGACTTCAAACCTTCCACATAAAAGGTCTGGGAGGCAAGATTGAAGGTCCTTTTCATGGAGGAAGCCCTGAGATCTATTTCAGAGCCAAGTCACTCGGAGTGCACCGAGCACCTTAGCTTTGGTGCGGCGCACTCCTGCCAATCAAGAATCTCAGCACCAGTGCCCAAGAAGAAACCGAAAGTAGCCGTAAAGTAGTCGTTCTTCGACTGCTTGCTTGTGTCTGTTCCACATTAGGGGTGTGTGCGTTCACCACGTGCACCTGTGCTGGAAGTTTTTCCCTTAGCAGTATCTGATGGGGACCGGCTGTAGCGCCCTCTGGAGTGGCGCCCACATGGCATGAAAAAGGGGCACTGCCGGCTCCCCCCACCCTCAGTTCCTTCTTGCTGCCAGCGACGGTGCTAGAACATCTGCTTCTTCAGCTAGAGTTGTTTTGTTCTCTGTTGTTGTGAACTTTGAAAACCTGTAAAATAGTTGTATATAGTTAGTAGTTCCTTAAACACTTAGTAGTAGTTTTCAACTCTTTGTTAGTCCCAAACGGGACTCAGCCAGGGGACGGGGCATGCCCTGGTCCCTAGACTTTAAGCCATGGGATCGCTGGAACCAGCCTATGCCCGTCAGTGATCCACATACCAGCTGCCTAAGGTGCTTAGGCGAGGGGCACATAAGTGATAAGTGCCTTATCTGCAAGTCCTTTAAACCTAGGACAAAGAAGGAGCGCAATATCAGTCTAAGAGCACTCCTCATGGAGTCGGCACTCACTCCAGCACCAGAGCAGCAGCCCGACTCCACACCGAACATCGTGGCCTCCGTGTGCAGTGTTCTGCCGGTGCCATCCACCCTCCGTGGCTCTGGTCATGAAGCCAAAGAAGAATGTGAAGGGATGGTCTACCTCTCGCAAGGGAAAGGAGAGGATTGGGGACGAGCCATGCCCCGTGCCGGGCTGCTCAACACCCCCTTCAGGAAGTTGGGCTCCAGCTCAAGTCAAGCGGTGCAGCCCATCCTGTACTTCGTCTGCGACTCCGGATAGCAGTGCAGGCCATGACCAGCTTCAGATGCCTGAAGCCCTTCAAGCAGCTCAGGAGATCCTGACGCTCCCGGTGCCACCCACACCCGCTCCAGTGGTACCCCAGTCTTGGGGAAAACCGACTTTGGGACCTATGTGTGTCCCTGCCTCAGCGGCACTGTTCCCCATCGAGAGGGATGTCCCACCCTTGCTTGCCTGTGCAAAGCCGTTATGCCTCGGGACTAGAGAGACAGGCTCTGCGGAGCCCCCTTCATAACCCACACTGGGGCCACCAATTGAGGGATTCAAGGCATTCCTCGCTGATGGATTGGCACAAACCCTCTGGGGCATGTGCAGTCTGGCAAGATCTCCAGGACTGGCCCCAACTGTCTCCAAGGGCCCAGTACCAATCACAGAACTGATTGGGGAGCAGAGATCACCGATTGCCCGGTTGTCGCTATCTGTCTCCCAGGAGGAGATGACCCTTCTCAGGAGGTTCCTCCCGACAGCTGGCCTGTAGTGGCTCTCAGTCCTGTTCAACATCCCGGTACCAGTCAAGCAGCATGAGGCGTGGATCCCTGGGTGTCTGACGCAGATCCGCCGAACGCCGTCGGTCTCCGAAACCCCAACCAAGATGCCTGACTCGCTCAGACAGGTCGGCTTTGGGTCACAGCGACTGGCACCAGTCAGACAAAAGCCACCGCTCTGCACGTTCCTAGTTGCCCAGTACCAACCGCTCCACTTACAGCTCCGGCACAGAGCAATGTTCCCTGACTGTGGGACAAGCCCCAGTACCTACAGTGACGCCGGCATCGACGGCACCAACACTGGTTCCATGGTCCCAAGCGCAGTGGGCAGTGTCATGGTACCCATGAACCCTTGGGGGTTCACCCAACCGTCCCAGGCTGCCCAATCAGTGTCGGGAGCCTCAGAGAGGCCAGCAGCCTCAGTAGCCCGTCTGGTGCTCAAAGCTTTGGGCAGTAAGAAAGACCCCGCAGGTCCAGGAGGACCCAGGAGAGCAAGTTGTTGGACCACTAATCGACATGGAGGTTTCCGCAGCACCGGCATCATCCT
Organism: Eretmochelys imbricata; assembly: GCF_965152235.1. Classification (NCBI taxonomy): domain Eukaryota; kingdom Metazoa; phylum Chordata; order Testudines; family Cheloniidae; genus Eretmochelys; species Eretmochelys imbricata. The sequence continues at coordinate 191,364,485 of NC_135574.1, read as the reverse complement.
TATCGTCACCAGACAAGGCTATCATGGGGCACCCTCACCCGGTTCCTCAGGATGATGCCAAAGTGCACCAGGAACTTTTGTAGAGGATTGCTTCCAACCTGGGGCTTCAGGCAGAGGAACTGGAAGAGCCCTCTAACTCTCTGTTTGATATCCTCAGCTCCTGCCAGGGTGGCCCTACCCCTTCATAAGGGGTTTCCAAAATCACTAGTGCCCTGTGGCAGACCCCCTCCTCCCTGGCCCCTATCTTTAAGAGATCCGCATGCAGGTATTTTGTGCCAACCAAGGGCCATGAATACTTACATTCCCTCTCTGCCCCCAATTCCCTTGTGGTAGAGGCAGTTAACCACAAAGAGAGGCAAGGGCAACCCGGGGCGACCCCCAAAAATAAAGACTCGAGGAGGCTGGATCTCTTTGGATGCAAAATTTATTTGTCTTCCAGTCTTCAGCTGAGAGTGGCCAACCACCAAGCCCTCCTTGGCTGGTATCACTTCAATATGTGGCAAGCCATGGCCAAGTTTGAAGGGTCGCTCCCTGAGGCTTCCAAGAAGGGGTTTCAAGCAATCCTCGATGAGGGCACGACCGCAGCCAGGGCAGCCCTCCAGGCAGTGTCGGACGCCACTGATGCTGCCCACACCATGGCTTCCACTATCTCCATGCAGTGAGCCTCTTGGCTGCTCCTCTCTGGCTTGTCATCTGAGGCTCAGCAGTCAATACAGGACTTGCCCTTCGGCAGCCGAGCCCTATTTGCGGAGCAAACAGATAGCAAGTTGAATGGCCTCAAGGATTCCCAGGGTTTTCAGGGTGGTGCAGGTCCTTATGTTCCAGCCCCGGCGCGTAAGCGGTTCAAACAGCAGCAGCCTCAGGATCAGGGGAGCCAGCCTCGGCAGGACGAGTCCCACAAGCAAGCCAAGGGCTACAAGTGACATCCAAGCCACCTGCCTCCACCCTCTTCCCAGTTGGGCTCAACCCGTGCCAAGCAAGGGGCCAAACAGTCATTTTGAGGGTGCGCCTGAGGGTGACCTACCAGACTATTCCCCGGATCCATCTGTCCCAGTGTTCTCCAACTGCCTTTCCCTTTTTCTCCCTGCTTGGACTGCTATAATCTCAGACCAATGGGTCCTCAGCACAGTGAAACAGGGTTATACCCTCCAGTTCTTTTCTACCCCCCATTCCCACCCACCTTCCCCATCCCTCTTTAGGGACCCCTCTCATGAGAGTCTCCTCGCACAGAAGGTAAAGGGGTTGCTACAGCTGTGCAGACAGTCCCTGGCTGTAGTCAGAGGGAATGGGGAGACTTCTGCGATGAGGTTCGTCAGCATGTGGAACCTTTCCTGTGGCAGGAACGCCCTGGTTCAGGTCGAGTCAAGGATTGTTCTGATGAACTCTGTCCTCTGCACTGGCACTAACATTGACTTTTTGTTGTTTACCAGAAGGCCCAGAGAGCAGCACGTGGCTTGAAACACTGCAACTCTTTGGACTTGAGACCTGGAACTGCCCTTGACGAGCCACTTGTCAAGGTATGGGTCGATCTGGGTACACCGATGCCTGAGGTAAGCCACTAACACCGACATGCACTTGGTAAACACCCTCGGTGCTGGCGCCAGGCCAAATGGAAGGACTGCAAACTAGTAGTGGTGGGTCCCCACCATAAACTGGAGGAAACATCTGTGTCCTTGAACGATCACTATGTGGAAGTATGCGTCCTTCAAGTTGTGGGTGGCATACCAGTCTCCGAAGCCAGGGAAACCATGCGGACTTTTAACTTCTTTAGGTACTTGTTGAGCTCTCACAGGTCCAGGATGGACCGTACACCACCCTTGGGCTTTGGAATTAAAAAGTACCAGGAATAGAAACCCCTGTTCCTGTAGCGGCTGGGGCACCCAGACCTGCTGGGCTAGAGTGGCCCAGCCCCAGGCACGGCTGGTGTGGCACAGCTCTCCCCCAGCCCGGACCTGCTTAGGCCAGGAGTGAGGTGCCTATCCTACAGCCTGAGCCCCAGAGCTGCCGCCACAGGGAAAGGTGCCTCTCCCCTGCCCCCAGCCCAGGTGCTGCTGCAAGGGGAGAGAGCTGGGGGAGTCCTTTCTCCCCACCGTAGCCCCTGAGCACCCTCCTGCACCCCAAACCCCCCTGCACTCTGGCCCCACCCCAAAGCCTGCACCCCCGGCTGGAGCCCTCACCCCCTGCACCCAACCCTCTGTCCCAGCCCTGAGCCCCCTCCCACACTCCAAACCCCTCGGCCCCACACTCATCCCATGAATTTTATGTGCACCAATATGGAGGTGATGTGTCACACATCACCTCCATATTGGTATACATAAAATTCATTTCATACATGGGTGGGAAAAATTAGAGGGAACACGGGTCGCAACCTGTTCACACTACCATCAACTTGGGAGGCATTCGCGGCAGCCAGGGACCTACTTTTGTTGCCGGTATCTGTGTCTCTGGTGATGCAGGATTCAGCGCTGCTGGTACTATTGAGCAGCAGGGATGCATCCCCCAGCCACCACCTGGTACCAGGACTGTCTTCAGCGGAAAACCATCCATGGTTGTCCTATCGTAGGCTTCACTGCAGCACTGATCGCCAGCACCAACAGGGTCCACACACCCCAGGACTCTTCATTGTTGTCTGAGTCGGGAGTGGGGTCCTACTCTTCTTGTCATCGCAGCTGCCTGCGCTACTCCCATGGAGGCACTCCTACTCCACTATGGCCCCAAGCGGGGGGATACCACCAAGTTTGGCCACCTGGTCCATAGGGGTTGGCACCCATGCAATGGCCCTTCTGGAACCCATGGTGGTTCTGCCCAGGCCAGGGCACTCTCTTGAGACACTTCTTCTCGGTGGTCTCTGAGAGCAGAGGACTACTGATACCTCGCTGTGAGACTCCCAATATGGACTTCAGTACCAAGCTCAGCACTGCACCTCAAGAGGAGGCCCTGCAGATCCTGGTCAAGACAGGGAGGATTGGAGGTCCCTTAACCAGCTCCTCTTCCTCCTCCCCAGATGAGGCTGTGGGGGCAGTGGGCACGTCCCCTCCACAAGGCCAAGACTTGCTAAAGCAGGTAGGCTCGAATCTGTTTCCAGGCAGAGGTGGTCAAGGAGGTCTCCCACAGTCTGCTGGACATTCTGATGGTGACAGGTCCTTCAAAGGTGGCTCTATCCCACAACAAGGCTGTCATGAATCCAGTTAAGGTGCTGTGGGAGACCCACGCTTTCCTCCCTCCCACGGCAAAACATGGAGTGGAAGTATTTCGTACTTGCCAAGAGTTGTGAGTTCTTATGCTCTGATCCTCCTCCAGGATTCCTGGTCATGGTCATTGCCAATGGGAGAAATTTCCAAGGACGGTCGGGCACAGTGCCTAAAGCAAAGGACCCAAAAAGTGCGACCTATTCAGCCGGAAAACCTTCATTATAAGAGGGTCGCAACTTTGTATAGCAAACCAGCAGGCGCTGCTGGGCCGCTATGATTTTAGTATGTGGGAAGCTATGCAGAAATTTAAAGATCTGCTCCCTTAAGATGTCAGACAGGAGTTCTCACTGATCAAGGATGGGAAAACAGTAGCTAGGGCCTCCTTACAGGCACCACTGGCACAGTTGATTCTATGGCCTGGTCTATGGCCACAGCTGTAACCATGGATAGAAGCTCTTGGCTACAGTCGTTGGGTCCTCCCCAGGAGGTGCAACAAACCCTCTGAGATCTCCCCTTTGAAGGGTCCTCGCTCTTCTCAGAGCAAACCTATGCTAGACTCCATGGTCTTAAAGACTCTAAGGCAACTCTGAAATCCCTGGGGTTATGTACCCCAGTGGCTTCTAGAAAGCATTACAGGCCCCAACAGACTGGCTGATACTTTGCCCAGCCAGCCACTCAGGACCCGCAGGGGAGGAAAAATGGGGTTCAGGCATAAACCACCTCCACCAACTCCCCCTACAGGGCTGGTGCAGGCCACCCCCAGGCACTCTGAGCTTGAAACACTCTTTTTGACGAGAGGCTCGAGGTTGACATCTTAGGCCCTGTAACATTGAATCCAGTTACCCCTCTATTTTCTGACAACCTGTCCCTCTTCAGTGCTTAGGCTCGCATTACTTCAGACCATAGAGTGCTCAGCACAATAGAAGTGGGATACATCCTCCAATTTGTGTCACGAGCAACTCTTGGTGCAAGAAGTCCAGTCCCTCCTTTGGATAGGAGCCGTAGAAGAGGTTCTACATCACTTAAGAGGAAAGAGGTTCTATTTCCATTATTTCTTAATCCCAAAACCTAAGGGGGTCTCAGATCTCATCCTAGACCTGCGTTGCCTCAACTGCTATCTCAAGAACTTCAAGTTCCAAATAGTCTCCCTGGCTTCTATCATCCCCTCCCTGGATCTGGGAGACTGGTATAACACCCTCAATCTGAAAGATGCATACTTTCACATCGCCATCTTCATGGGACACAGATGCTCCCTCCAGTTTATGGTAGATCCCAACCACTATCAGTTTGCGGTCCTCCCATTTGGCCTAGAGACAGCACTGCAGATATTCACCAAGTGCATGTCGGTCATGGCTGCCTACCTCAGACATCAGGGTGTCCAGATCTACCCATACCTCGACGACTGGCTAGTCAAGGGCAGAGCCAGGTCCAAAGGGATGTCGCTATGCTGTTAGCCACCTACCATTGCCTCAGTCTGGTGAGCAACAAAAAATCCAAGTTAGTTCTGGTACAGAGGATAGAGTTCATTGGAGCGGTGCTCGACTCGACCTGCGCCCGGGCATTCCTGCTGCTGGAGAGATTCAGGGCACTGACGGACCTCGTTGTGGAGGTCTCCACGTTTCCCCTGATCATGGCCAGGGTTTGCCTGTGCCTACTAAGTCACATGGTAGTGTGTACATATGCGGTGCACCGCGCCAGGCTCCGGATGCGACCCCTGCAACAATGGCTGGCGATGGTTTAACTCCGAGTCCAGGGACCACCTGGAGAAGGTCGTCACCATCCCCGCGACAGTATTTACCTCGCTGCGATGGTGGATCAACCCCAGGAAAGTCCTGGAAGGAGTTCCCTTGGTCAGCACTCCTCACTCAGTCAAGTTGGTTTCGGACACCTTGGACCTTGGCTGTAGGGCGCACCTCTCCACCCTCCAGACCCAAGGTATGTGGTCCCCAGAGGAATTGGAGCTACACATAAACATCAAAGAGCTCAGGGCAGTGCGCAGAGCATGCGCAGTCTTCCTACCTCACCTTTCAGGCAGAGTAGTCAAAGTCCTCATGGACAACACAGCCTCAATGTTCTACATCAACAGGCAAGGTGGAGCACGATCCTCGGCCCTCTGCCAAGAGGCACTCTGGGACTTCTGCATCAATCACAGAATCTATCTAGAAGCATGTCACCTTTCAGTTGCCAGAAACACCATAGCAGATCACCTAAGCAGGGATTTCTCCTCTCACCGCAAGTGGATGCTCCACCCGAAGGTAGCCAGCATGATCTTCCAGAGGTGAGGAACTCCCCAAGTGGATTTATTTGCCACCAGGCAGAACAGGAGGTGCCACAGGTTTTGCTCCAGACAGGGTCTGGGCAAGGCTCCCTCTCAGATGCCTTCTTCCTGCCATGGGCAGGAAGCCTGATGTACGCGTTCCCTCTGATTCTGCTCATCAGCAAGGTCCTACCAAAAATCAAGAGGGACAAGGCGCTGGTTATCATGATCACCCTGGCATGGCCTCACCAGCACTGGTTCGGGATGCTATCAAGCTTGTCAGCAATCCCTCCCTGGCCCCTGCCAAACTGACCGGACCTGCTGTCACAGGATCATGGCCGACTCTTGCACCCCAACCATGTGTCCCTCCACTTCACAGCATGGCTGAACCCAGATGAATGGGCCTGTTTGGAAGGACTCAGGAAGGTCGCCCTCAAGAGTAGAAAGCCCTCGACTAGGGAGACCTACCTGGCAAAGTGGACAAAGTTCTCCCGTGGGGCGGCCAAAAGGCGCATGTCCCCTTCGTATTCTTCAGTGCAGTCGATCTTGGACTACCTGCTTAATTTAAAGAACCAGGGCCTGGTACGCTCCTCTATCACGTTGCATCTGTTGGCCATTTTGGCCTTTCATCCACCAATCTGGGGCAGACTGTGTTCTATCTATGACATGACGGTCAGGTTCCTTTGAGGCTTGAGAGACTTTCCTCAAGTGTGGTCCCCAGCCCCTCAGTGGGATCTCAACTTGGTTCTGCCAGGCTCATGGGCCCGCCCTTTGAGCCTTTGGTCTCATGCTCTGTCTCATCTATCATGGAAGGTAGCTTTCCTGGTGGTGGTGATGATATCGGCGAGGCAAGTCTCCGAGCTGCAAGCCCTGACCTCAGAACCGCACCATACGTAGTCTGCTATAAGGACAAGGTACAGCTCCGGCCCCACCCGGCCTTCCTTCCCAAGGTGGTGTCTGCTTTCCACATGAGCCAGGACATCTTCCTTCCAGTCTTCTGCTCTAAGCCCCATGAGACTAGTGAACGCTTTGGATGTAAGAAGTGCTCTGGCTTTCTACCTAGATCAGACAAAGCCTTTCTGTAAGTCTACTCAGCTTTTCATCTCTACAGCTGATAGGATGAAGGGCCCCCCAATGTCCACGCAGAAGATTTCTAAGTGGATCACCTCTTGCATTCAGACCTGCTATGAGTTGGCGGGAGTCCACTCGCCCAGAGCGCTGGCCTCTTCGGTGGCCTTCCTGGCACACTTCCCAATTTAGGATATCTGTAAAGCTGCGACATGGTCCTCTGTGCACACGTTCATGGCCCACTACGCCATCGCTCAGCAGGCCAGGGACAACGCTGGGTTCGGAAGAGCTGTGTTGCAATCTACATATCTGTGAACTCCTTACTCACCTCTGAGGGGTACTGCTTGGGAGTCACCTAAGTTGAATGGACATGAGCAAGCACTCAAACAAGAAAAGACAGTTACCTTTTCCACAACTGGTGTTCGAGATGTGTTGCTTATGTCCATTCCACAACCTGCCCTCCTTCCCCGCTGTCGGAGATTCCTGCAGGAAGGAACTGAGGGTGCGGGGAACCAGCGGCGCCTTTATACTGCGACGTGTGTGCCACTACAGGGGACGCCGGGGCCAGTCCCCTACGGATATTGCTGAGGGAAAAACTTCTGGCACTAGTGCATTTGGTGAGCACACACCTCTAAGTTGAATGGACATGAGCAACACCTCTTGAAGAACACAAGTTATGGAAAAGGTAACTGTCTTTTTTCCAACTCTGGGGGGCTCCCCAGATAGACGCAGATACATGTGTTTGGTACCCGAAGCAACAGGAAATGCCACCAGTTCTACTCTCTCCGAGGCCACAGCCTGGGGTCTCTTATGGATGCCTTACTGCTATCGTGGATAGATCATTTGTATTCCGCTTTTCTTCCTATCCCACTAATGTACAAGGTTCTGATGAACATCAAGTGGGACTAGGCATGAGTCATTCTCATAGCTCCTGTATGGCCCTGGCAACATTGGTTCACCACCCATCTCTGTGGAGGCCCCGCTTCTGCTTCCGCTATACCTGGACCTGATCGCCTGAGACCACAGTCATCTGCTCCACCCAAACCTCAGCTCTCTTCATCTGACAGTCTGGATGCTCCACAGCTGAATCCTGAGGAGCAAACATGGTTTGAGCAAGTCTGTAAAGTTTGGTTAGGCAGTAGGAACCCCTCCACTGGACCACTTACCTCCGAAAATGGAAGCAGTTCTCCGCCTGGCCTTCCCAGTGCAGAGTTCCACCTGTGCAATCTTTGTTGCAGTCTATATTAGAGTACTTTTTGCATCTGAAACAACAAGGTCTAGCTATTTCTTCAAAGTCCACCTAGCAGCGATTTTGGCCTTCCAGCTCCGGTCAATCTCTGGTCTTAAAGGCCTAGAGAGGTTATACCATGCCCAAGTTAGAGATCCTATTTCTTCCAGGTTGTATTTCTTCTTAGGACCTGAACCTCATCTTATTTTAGCTTATGGGTCCCCCATTTTAGCCACTGGTAACGTGCTTGCTGGTTCACCGCCCTTGGAAAGTGGCCTTTTTAGTGGCCATCACCTCAGCCAGAAGGGCTTCGGAAATTCTTGCCCTCACGTCGGCACCCCCATATATGATCTTTCAGGATAAGGTGCAGCTGCATCTGCACCCACCTTTCCTTCTGAAAGTGGTTTCACAGCGCCACTGCAGTCAAGCAATCTTCCTACCAGTGTTCTTCCCGAAATTGCATCTGAACAGGGAGGAGCAACATCTACACTCTGGATGTTAGGTGAGCCCGGGCGTTCTATATACAGAAGATGAAGCTGTTTCACAGATCAACTCTGCTATTCATAGCAATAGCAGAGAGGGTGAAAGGCCTTCCCTTCTTCTTCAAGTGCTTGCTCATGTTGATTCCGTTCTAGGTGTGCACGTGCCCACATGCGTGGCTGTCAGAGATTTTTGCCTTAGCGGTCCCCATAGGGCTGGCTGCGGTGCCCTCTGGAGTGCCGTGCTCATGTCCTGGTATATCAGGCGCCACCGTCCCTGCGCCCTCTCAGTTCCTTCTTACTACCCATGGTGGTCAGTCGGAGCACCTTTCTTGCTTAGTAAGAGCTAGCAGTTGTCTACCATTCTGAACATCATGCCTTAAGGCCGTTGTACATAATTCACTTTTGCTAGTCTTAAGTAGTTAAATAGTTAAGTAGTTAAGTGATAGTAGTTAGGGTCCCAGCGAGACTTTGCCCCAGGCGCAGCATGTCCCGGTCTCCCGGGTTTAAGCCCTGCTTGGACTGCAGCAGGCCTATTTCTGTGAGTGACCCACACGGCAGCTGCCTTAAGTGCCTGAGGGAGTTCCATGTTAAGGAGTGGTGCTGGATCTGCAAAAACTTTCGTCCCCACACCCCAAAGGAGCAGGACATCTGCCTCAGGGCTCTCCTGATGGACTCCACCCTCCGCCTAGCTTCTGAGACATGCAGACAGGTTGTGCAGAATGCCACAGCCTCTATGCACAGCACATCGCCGGCACCCGGCTCCTCCTGGCACTATTTGCCATCACTGATGCCAAAGAAGAAGGCCAAGAAGCTCTCCGCGGCACCAAGCAAGAAGGCCCACGGTCATCTATCAAGGGACCTGGGCCTCCCTCCAGGCTGTTCCGGAGTCACGGTGCCTCCCTGGTTGGGGTGCCAAGCCCCCTTAAAGGCCTGCCACCGACTCCTGGGAGCGGTCTGGGACCCATACTTCTGCCTGCACCTTCATCATCCCAAGCTCCCTTAGTGCAGAGAGAGCACAGGTCTCCACCTGCTCCGATGACAACCCCAGTCTTGCAGGACCCAGCTAAGCTTCTCCAAGAGGCCAAGCCCACCATTAAGATCCCTCAGGGGACAGGGGAACAATGCCAGTCACTGGACAGGAGGCGTCAATCTTTGCCGCCATGTCAAGGATCCCGGGGCAGATCCCCATTGTGTCGCGGGTCGCCTAGTCGAGCTCCCAGATCCCCGCGACGCTATTCTCCGGCACAGAGCCACCACTCCCATTACTATTCCTGACACTGCTCACTTTCTCGGTGGTCGTTCTTTAAGCATCTGTCCCGATCACCAGCATGATGGGAGCCTTCCCCGTCCCAATACTGGTCTCCCCAGCACTGGTACTGCTCTCCACGCTACAGTTACTGTTCAGTTACACGTGGGCAATTGTCACTAGTAGCCACGATCACCAAACAAACGCAGGCATCGACAACCCCTCCCTGGTTGCCGGAAGGGGGTTCCTCCGGGACGGAGGGCCAGTTTAGCCTATTGCCAAGGTCTCATTGGCATGATTGGGCACCGGAGCCCGCTCCCTCGTCTGCGGCACCGCACTGGGAGCATGGCCAGTGGCCAGCACAGTGGCCTTATTGGAGTGCACGGGGCGTACTGGTTGTGACTATGCCTCCTTCACAGCACTCCTCGGTGGCCATGGCAGAACATCGAGTGGCGGCCCCACCGGACCTGGTACTGGAAGCCTGTTCTGAGGTCAGGGCGGAGGAACCTATAACCACCCCAAAGCCTTTTTCTCTGAAGGTGGTCGAGACTCCAGCACCCCCAGCAGTGGTCCAGTCTTCCTTGTTGTCCCCAGACAAGGCGGTCGTGGGACCTTCCAGAGCCAGCCCGCTGGATGACTTTAGGGAACATCAAGCCCTTCTCCGGCATGTGGCTGAGAACTTGAGGATCAAAGTACAGGAGAGGGAGGAGCATGAGGACATTGTCTTCAACATCCTCTTGGCCTCTGTGCCCGCCCTGGTCGTCCTGCCTGTGCATGAGGGGGTCCTCAAGATAGCCAAAGATAGCTTTGTGGCAGACCTCCTCCTCCATCCCGCCCACCTCAAAATGGGCAGAGAAAAAATACTTTGTGCCAGCCAAAGGTTTCAATACCTCTATCCCCACCTGCCCCCGGGCTCAATGGTTGTATTTGCAGACAATGAAAAGACAAGCAGGTCCCCATTTCTTGACTCCCGAAAACAAAGATGCTAAGAAGCTTGATTTATTTGGGAGAAAGATTTATTCTACCCCTAGCCTGCAATTTTGGGTTTTAATTTCTGGGATTGTCTCAAAAAGTTCTAGGAATCCCTTCCTCAGGGTTTGGCCCAAGAGTTTGGCACTCTGATGGAGGAGGGTATGGTGGCAGCCAGATGCTCCCTGCAAATGGCATGGGACACGGACTCAGCGGAAAGGGTGGTCACATTGGCAGTGGTCATGCAACATAGTTCCTGGCTTCAGATGGCAGGCCTCTCCCAGGAGATGCAGGCCTCGATCCAGGACCTCCCCTTTGACAGAGTTGGTTGGTTCTCAGATCAAACGGACGCCAGGCTGCATGGGTTGAAGGACACTAGGGCTACCCTTCGCTCGTTGGGCATGCACACGCCACAATCAGCTAGGAAGCCTTTCTGACCACTGCCACTGCCAAGACCCTGGCAGCCTTGTCAGGGACATACAAGGAGAAGGGACATTAGTTTTAGTGGCTGTCACCCTTCTTCCTCCCACTCACCAGCCCAGCCTGGGATGGCCAAACACGCAGGGGGCCAGAAATGATCATTTAGGGTGTGCCTGAGAGCTATGTCCCAGTTGACCAGACCTTACCTGTCTTTTCCTGAACTGCCTTTTCCCTTACCACTTGGCCTGGTTGCGGGTTACGTCGGACCACTGGGTCTTGGATATAGTGGCTCGGAGGTATACCCTGCAGTTTTTGGCCGCCCCTTCTTCCCACCTCTGCATTTTCCTGTCCCTCTTCAGGGACCCTTCTCACAAGTAACTTCTCATTCCGGAGTTAGAGAAGCTCCTGGGCTTGGGGGCTGTGGAGGGGTTCTTCAGGACATGGAAGGAAGAGGATTCTATTCCCGCTACTTCCCCCCTTTGACCTTCAGGATTAGGCCTCAGGCCCATCCTGGACCTGCATAGCCTCAACAAGTTTCTCAAGAAGTTCCGCATGGTCTCCCTGGCCTCTATCATTCCTTCCCTGGATCCGTGGGACTGGTACACTGCTCTCAACTTAAAGGATGCTTACTTTCATGTCTCCATATTCCAGGGCCACAGGTGCTTTCTGCGTTTCGTAGTGTCCAGACATTATCCTTTGGCCTGTCTTCGGCCCCCTCACTAAGTGTGTGGCTCTGGTAGTGGCTTACCTGAGACGTCGGGGGCGGGGGGCTTCAGCTCTTCCCGTATCTCGATGACTGGCTCATTAAAGGCAGGTCTCTGGAGCAGGTCCGACGGAGCTTCGGCCTGGTGTGGTCCGTCTGCAATGATCTGGGCCTGTTAATAAACACAGAAAAGTCCACATTAACACTGGTCCAACGCATAGTTTATTGGAGTGGTTCTCGAACTCCACACGAGCCAGGGCCTTCTTTCTGGAAGCTCGGTTCCAGGCCATGTCAGATTTCATTGCCCACATGAAGAGCCAACCGCTTACCACAGCCCATACATGCCTGCGTCTAATGCGCCACATAACTGCGTGCACATACATGGTCAGCCATGCCCATCTTCATCTACGACTTCTGCAGATGTGACTGGCCTCGGTCTATATCCCTAGCAGACATGCCTGGACCAAGTGGTCACGGTGCTGAGTCACATCCTCTCATCCTTGGACTGGTGGCTGGATCCCAAGTCGGTGCTACAGGGGGTTCCCTTTGTAACCCTGTCTCCATCGCTTACCCTGGTTTTGGACGCATCTGACCTGGGCTGGGGAGCCCATCTGGGCAAGCTCAACACCCAGGGCCACTGGCTACACAGTGATCTGGCCCTTCACATCAATGTCAGGGAGCTCAAAGCAGTTCACCTGGCCTGCCAGGTGTTCTTGCTCCACCTGAAGGGCAGGGTGATGCAGGTCCTCATGGACAATATAGCCGCGATGTAATACATCAACATGCAGGGTGGAACCAGGACTTTGGCCCTTTGTCAGGAAGTGCTCAGCCTCTGGGACTTTTGTGTGTGACATACCATTCGTCTGGTAGCTGCCCACCTGCCTGGAGCCAAGAACGTCCTGGCAGATCGCCTCAACAGGACCTTCTTGTATTGCCACGAATGGTCACTCCATCTGGAGGTGGTCAGCCTGATCTTCCGCAGGTGGGGGACTCCCGAGATGGATCTTTGTGTGTCAAGACAGAACAGGAAGTGCCACATGTTCTGTTCTCTGCAGGGCGGGGACAAAGGTTCCCTGTCAGATGCCTTCCTAATCCTGACGTTGGGAGCACTGATATACAACTTCCCGCCAGTACCATTAATCCACAGAGTCCTGCTCAAGGGAAAGCAAGGCAAAGCAACGATCATCCTCATAGCCCCGGCATGGCCTCGTCAACACTGGTTCAGCATGCTGCTCAGTCTCTCAGCAGCCACCCTGATGCAGCAACCTCTTCGGCTGGATCTGCTGTCCAGAACCATGGCAACCTGCAGCACTCAAACCTAGAGTCGCTGCACTAGATGGCTTGGCTGTTCTGTGGCTGAGTACGGACGAACGGGGGTGTTCCACTGGTGTCCAGCAGATCCTTCTGGGCAGCAGGAAACATATGTGGCAAAGTGGAAGTGGTTCATGTGTTGGACCTCGGATCAACACATTCATGTGGAAGAGGCCCCGCTGCAAGACGTCCTGGACTATTTAATGAACCTTAAGCATCAGAGTCTGTTTCTATCTTTGATCAAGGTACACCTGGCAGCCATTTCGGTGTTCCACCCTCTGCTTCAAGGCCAATTGGTCTTCCCCCATCCCATGATGGGGCGCTTCCTGAAGGGTTTGGAGCACCTTCACCCGCATGTTCGAGACCTGGTCCCCCCTTGGGACCTGAATCGTGTGCTGTCCAGGCTCATGGGTCACCCCTTCGAACCCTTGGCTTTCTGCTCCCTTCTGCTTCTCTCCTGGAAGGTCTCCTTTGTGGTCGCTATAACTTGGGCCCGTAGGGTGTCCAAAATCAGGGCACTCATGTCAGAGCCCCCCTATACAGTCTTCTATAGGGACAAGTTCCAGCTACGTCCACACCCAGCCTTTCTGCCCAAGGTCGTCTCCCAGTTCCACACTTGTTCAAGACATTTACTTACCAGTCCTCTGTCCAAAGCTTCATGCGATGGATGAGGAGTGCAGGCTGCATATCCTGGATGTCATATGGGCGCTGGCCTTCTACTTTGATAGAACAAAGTCGTTCTGTAAGTCTACACAGTTGTTTGTTGCTGTCATGGATAGCATGAAAGGTTGCCCAGTGTCAGCCCGGAGAATCTCATCTTGGATCACGGCCTACATCCGCTGCTGCTACGAGCTGGTGAAGGTGCCCCCCGCCAGTGATCGTGATGGCTCATTCAACTAGGGTGCAGGCATCGTCAGCTGCCTTCCTGGCGCAGGTGCCAACCCACGAGATCCGTTGGGCCGCGACCTGGTTGTCTGTCCACATGTTTGCGTCACACTACGCGCTGACCCAGGAGGCTTGAGGCAATGCTGGCTTTGGCAGAGCAGTGCTGTGAGGCTGTGAACTCTGAGCCCACCTCCGCTGATCCTGCTTGTGAGTCACCTGGAATGGAAACAACATGAGCAAGCACTCGAAGAAGAAAAGACAGTTACCTACCTTTCATAACTGTTGTTCTTCAAGATGTGTTGCTCGTGTCCATTCCATTACCCACGCTCCTGCCCCTTTGTTGGAGTTGTCAGCAAGAAGGAACAGAGAGGGTGTATGGGCAGCGACACCTGAGATACTGCAGCATGAGTGCGGCACTCCAGTGGGCACCACATCTGGCCCTACGGGTACCGCTAGGCAAAAATCTCCGGCTGCGCATGTCTAGAATGGAATGAACATGAGCATCCCATCTCAAAGAACAACAGTTACAAAAGGTAGGTAACCGTCTTGCCTCTGCCCAGAGAATCTCACCCTGGATTACATTGTGCATTCACACGTGTTACGAGCAGGCTGGCGTTCCGCCTCCTGTGAACCTGACCACTCATTCTATAAAATCGCAGGCCTCTTTCCTCGTGCAAGTCCCTATTCAAGACATCTGCAGAATGGCAACCTGGTCTTCAGTGCACATGTTCCCAACACATTATGCCATCACTCAGCAGGCCAGAGACGATGCTGGCTTCGGCCGAGCAGTTTTGCAATCAGCTTGTTCATTAACTCCGAGCCCACCTCCGATGCAACTGCTTGAGAGTCACCTACATGGGAATTGCAATGTGCGAGTGCGCCAAGAAAAAAAAAGGTTAGTAACCTTTCTGAAACTGATGTTCTTTGAGAAGTGTTGCACATGTCCATTCCAAAACCCACCCCCCTTCTCTTGTTGGAGTCAGCTGGTAAGAAGGAAGTGAGGGGTGCAGGATCAGCAGGGCCCTTCATACCAACGCTATGGGTGCACGGCGCAGAAGGTGATAGAGCCGACCTAATGGATACCATGAGGGGAAAAAATTCCATCACCTGTGCTTTGGGTGCGCACGCACCTCCATGGGACTGGACATCTTGAAGAACAGTTACAGAAAGGTTAGTAACCATTTTATCTCTTTTTTGTGTAAATAGGATAGGTGTGTGTCCCTGGACTGGAGAAGTCCTGGTTTTCAGGATCTGTCTTAGCACTATTATAGAAAGTAATGTTTGTTCCTAGCATTTGTAAAACCGAAGAGACTGGCTACCTGATGGAATCTGGTAAAACTGTGTGCTGGTGAAACTGACAGCATGTTGGGTGAATGCATGTGCACCTCATGGACCATCCCCAGGTTTTGTGATATACTGTTGTTGCCATGCAGTCTCCTGATGACCATCCTTCTCACACTACCCCTTTTCTGGATCCATTTGGAACCTGAGACTGTGGGCACTGCTGCAACCGGTGAGCCTCTAGCTCATTGCCATATGCAGCACTATGGGACTGCTGGAAATGCCTCTGCTGATCTCCCTTGCACCACAGGTGATCACTGGATTGTGACAGGAGAAACAAAAAGGAGCGTGGGGGAGGCAGGACTGAAAATGGAGGTGATGGAGGATATGGCAGCGAGAGTGAGAGATACAAGGATGAGAATAAAAGGGCAGCAGAACCACAGAGAAAATTAAAGCAAGATGGAGAAGAGGGGTGAGTAAGGAAAAAGGAATGAAAAGAGGGAGGAATGAGAAGCTTTTTCTTCCCTGCCACCTCCTACATGCCAAAAACTTCCTGTGCACGCTGTCCTGACTCTGGTAAAATATCACCAGTGAGCTCTCCCACACCATGACAAGGGGCCTGATTTTTCACCTGAAAAATCTGACCACTCTGTAAATATTTTTTTAAATGCCATTGCCTCAAACTACTACTCTCAATTAGTTTGTTTTCTGTCTTAGACAAATCTGTATGTAAATTTAGTTGACATACTTGAAGCTTTCTGACCATTCATGTTCTGCTAGTATTATCACAAATCCTAAATCTTTCTTGATTCATTAAAGACTTTGACTAGCTATTGATGAACTTAGCCTGGGGGTGGGGCAGGGCAGGAAGCTACATTCTACAGAAGCCATAGTAACTGGCTTTAGTGAAGGAAATGTGCTGTATAACAAGTGTGTGGATCGAAGTCTACTTTTTACAATAAAGATTTTTTTAGTGGTGCTGCAGATATAACCTGCTTCATTTCAGTAGAACTTTGTATCACCTTTGTCAGTGCCGAATGACGTAAGGTTTTGTTTGGTCTGTTAGTGCTTCTTTGAAAGCTGAACTCTGAATCCAGACTTGGCATTTTTGGGTGGGCCTGCAAAACAATTTTTTGTATTACCTACCCACCTTCCTGTAAAATATTCCTGCCCACCATGACCGTACCACCATTCACAGGGCTGACCTGAGGATTTTGGGGAGCGCTAGCAAGGAGATACCTTGATATGGCACACACATAACTAATGTTTATATGTAATGTGTGTCGTGGTCTCTCTAGGTCTATTCCCCAAAATTGAGATCTATGAATAGGGTTTTCCACTCACAGTAGGGGAAGCCTAGTCTACAGTAGAACAACTTCCCCAATATATCTATACCAGCAAACCCTCCTAACCAGTATTCCCTTATACTTTTTACAGCCATGTGTGGAATTAATTTTATTATGTGCACCAATATGGAGGTGATGTGTAGTGGGGTTGGGACCGAGGGGTTTGACATTTGGGAGGGGGCTCAGGGCTGGGGCAGAGGGTTGGTGTGCGGGTGGGTGAGGGCTCTGGCTGGGGGTGCAGGCTCTGGGGTGGGGCCAGGGATAAGGGGATTGAGATGCATGAGGGGGCTCAGGGCTGGGGCAGAGGATTGGGGTCTGGGGGGGGTGAGGGCTCTGGTTGGGGGTGCAGGCTCTGGGGGAGTGGGGGGAGAGGCTACCCCGGGGCTGCAGCAGGATGAGAGGACTCCCCCGAGCTCACTCTAGCCGCAGCAGCTCGGGGCTGGGGTGCCTCTCCCCGGCCATGGCAGCTCCAGCAAGGCTGGGTTGGGCTGGGCCGGGCCAGGCTGGGCCGAGGGAGAAGCACCTCTCTCCGCCTGCATGGTCCTTGATAGCTGGCCACGCAACTTAGAGGGAACTTAGCTCTGAAGGTAGATGCAGCCTATGCTGGGATTACAGTCTTGGCTGAGTTTCCTCCTGTGGACTGTCACAAGTCTGCTACATTGGACCCAATCTTTGGATTCCATATACTTGGACCCCATGAGCTTCAAAGTGGTATCCAGACAGTGTCTCTAGGTCTGGCCTCTCAGGCACACTCCTGGGATGCAGACTCTGTCTTGTATACCTTCTTGGAATGTGGGGTCCCCATGGCCCAGCTTGCCTATACCTGAAGACCCATGCTGAACCCCACAAGTCTCCTCAGTAGCTTATGTACACTCTAGCCAGAGTGGGCACTAGTTTACAGTTTAACTCTTCAGGGACCACATGGCTGCTATCAGAGCACAGGCTTTGCAAAGGAATTTCTTAACCACACACACTTTACTGATGAAAAGTATAAGAAAGTTACTGAATGCAAACTACCTGTATGCAATTGCCTGCCTGAGGATATGGTTACTCTGTCATAAAAACCCAGGGATGGTGTCCCTAGCCTCTGTTTTCCAGAAGCTTGGAATGGGTGATGGGATGGATCACTTGATGATTACCTGTTCTATTCATTCCCTCTGGGGCACCTGGCATTGGCCACTGTCAGAAGACAGGATATTGGGCTAGATGGACCTTTGGTCTGACAAGTATGGCCGTCCTTATGACACCACCTCTCAGTTGACTTGGGCTTACAGGGCTAAAAACTGCAGTGTAGAGATTTGGGCTCAGGCTGGAGCCTGGGCTCTGGGATCTTTCCCCTCATGTGGTATCAGAGCTAAGGCTCCAGCCTGAGCCCAAATGTGTATACTGCCATTTTATAGCCCCACAGCTTGAGCACTATGAGCCTAAGTGTTTGTCTACACTACGAAATTAGGTTGAATTTATAGAAGTTTATTTTTTTTCAAGCAACTTTATACAGTTGATTGTGTGTGTCCCCACTTAAGATCCTTAAGTCAGTGGAGTGCGTCCACAGTACCAAGGCTAGCGTTGACTTCCGGAGCGTTGCACTGTGGGTAGCTATCCCACAGTTCCCACAGTCTCTGTTGCCCATTGGAATTCTGGGATTCCAGAATTGAGATCCCATTGAGATCCCAATGCCTGATGGGGCAAAAAACATTGTCGCGGGTGGTTCTCGGTACATGTCGTCAGCCCCCCCGCCCCGTGAAAGCAACGGCAGACAATCATTTTGCACCTTTTCTTCCTGGGTTACCTGTGCAGGCGCCATACCACAGCAAGCATGGAGCCCACGCAGCTCACAGTCACCGTACGTCTCCTGGGTGCTGGCAGATGCGGGACTGCATTGCTACACAGCAGTAGCTCATTGCCTTGTGGCAGCAGATGGTGCATTACGACTGGTAGCCAGCCTCGTTGTCTTCTGGGTGCTCTTGGCTGGCCTCGGTGAGGTCGGTCGGGATGCCTGGGCAGACATGGGTGCTCCTGGCAGACCTCAGTGAGGTTTGTCAGGGGCGCCTGGACATAAATGGGAGTAACTCAGGTCATTCTGTTCTTTAAGTTTTGTCTAATGGAGATTCAGTCCTGCCTGGAATATTGGCAGAGGGATAGCATTGGCCTGCTAAACCCCGGGCTGAGAGTTCAATCCTTGAGGGGGCCATTCTGCCTCAGGCTGCTCTCCCAGCCAGCAGCACCACGAGTACCCAGGAGACAACGACGGCTAGCAGTCGTACTGCACCGTCTGCTGCCAGCCTACCCCTTGCTCCCCCCTCCCTCCCTCCACGAAAGCAACGGCCAACAATCGTTTCGCAGCTTTTTCCGTGCGGGCACCATATTGCTGGCAGCATCGTCATCTACCTGCCACTTCCTCTGCCACCCTGCTCTCCTGCAGATGCCATACCACAGCAAACATGGAGCCCGCTCAGATCACCATGGCAGTTATGACCATTCTAAACACCACGTGCATTATCCAGCAGTATATGCAGAACCAGAACCTGCAAAAGCAGGCGAGTAGGCAATGGCAGCACAGTAAGGAGAGTGATGAGGACATGGAAACAGACTTCTCTCAAAGTACAGCCTGGCAATTTGGCCGTCCTGGTGGCAATGAGGCAGGCTCATGTCATGGAACACTGATTCTGGGCCCGGGAAACAAGCACAGATTGGTGGGACTGCATAGTGTTGTAGGTCTGGGATGATTCCCAATGGCTGCAAAACTTTCAGATGCATAAGGGCACTTTCATGGAACTTTGTGACTTGCTTTCCCCTGCCCTGAAGCACAAGAATACCAAGATGAGAACAGCCCTCACAGTTCACAAGTGAGTGGCGATAGCCGTCTGGAAGCTTGCAATGCCAGACAGCTACCGGTCAGTCGGGAATCAATTTGGAGTGGGTAAATCTACTGTGGGGGCTGCTGTGATCCAAGTAGCCAACGCGATCACTGAGCTGCTGCTATCAAGGGTAGTGACTCTGGGAAATGTGCAGGTCATAGTGGATGGCTTTGCTGCAATGGGATTCCCTAACTGTGGTGGGGCGATAGACGGAATGCATATCCATATCTTGGGACTGGACCACCAAGGCAGCCAGTACATAAACGGAAAGGGGTACTTTTCCATGGTGCTGCAAGCACTGGTGGATCACAAGGGACGTTTCACCAACATCAACGTGGGATGGCCAGGAAAGACGCTCGCATCTTCAGGAACTCTGGTCTGTTTCAAAAGCTGCAGGAAGGGACTTTATTTCCAGACCAGAAAATAACCTTTGGGGATGTTGAAATGCCTATAGTTCTCCTTGGGGACCCAGCCTATCCCTTAATGCCATGGCTCATGAAGCCATACACAGGCAGCCTGGACAGTAGGCAGGAGCTGTTCAACTACAGGCTGAGCAAGTGCAGAATGGTGGTAGAATGTGCATTTGGACGTTTAAAAGCATGCTGGCGCAGTTTACTGACTTGGTTAGACCTCAGCAAAACCAATATTCCCATTGTTATTACTGCTTGCTGTGTGCTCCACAATATCTGTGAGAGTAAGGGGGAGACATTTATGGCGGGGTGGGAGGTTGAGGCAAATCGCCTGGCTGCTGATTATGTGCAGCCAGACACCAGGGTGATTAGAAGAGCACAGCAGGGTGCACTGCGCATCAGAGAAGCTTTGAAAACCAGTTTCATGACTGGCCAGGCTATGGTGTGACAGTTCTGTTTGTTTCTCCTTGATGAAAACCCGCTCCCTTGGTTCACTCTATTTCCCTGTAAACCAACCGCCCTCCCCTCTTGCCTTTGATCACTGCTTACAGAGGCAATAGTCGTTGTTGTTTCATATTCATGCATTCTTTATTAATTCGTCACACAAATGGGGGGATAACTGCCAAGGTAGCCCGGGCGGGGTGGGGGAGGAGGGAAGCACTGGCTGGGGTGATGGAGGAGGGGAGGACGGAAGGATAAGGCCACACTGCACTTCAAAAACTTACTGAATGCCAGCTTTCTGTTGCTTGGGAAGTCCTCTGGGGTGGAGTGGTTAGGTTCCTGGAGACCCCCCTCCCCCACTGTGTTCTTGGGCATCTGGAGAGGAGACTATGGAACTTGGGGAGGAAGGCAGTTAGTTATACAGAGGCTGCAGCAGTGGTCTGTGCTCCTGCTGCCTTTCCTGCACCTCAACCATACGCTGGAGCATATCCGTTTAATCCTCCAGTAGCCTCAACATTGCATCCTGCCTCTTCTCTTGCTTGTCCCTCCTCTCCTCTCACTCGTCCCTCCTGTCCTCACGTTCATTTTGTGCTTTCCTGGACTCTGACATTGTCTCCCTCAACGCATTGTGCTGGGCTCTTTCAGCGTGGGAGGCCTGCATGAGGTCAGAGAACATTTCATCGTGAATGTGTTTTTTTCAGCTTCTAATCTTTGATAGTCTCTGGGACGGAGATGATACGTGGATTGATGAAACATTTGCAGCTGCGGGAGGGAAAAATGGAGATTAGTCTTTAAAAAGTCGCATTTTGCCTCTTGTATCAAGGGTCTGCTGGTATGGTGTGAGAGATCACACACGCAGGGCCAGCAGGCAACAGAATTCAGCTTGCAGGCAGACATGGTAAGCTAGTCTTTTGGCTTCTTTAACCTTCCTAATGTGGGAATGGTTTCAAACAGCAGGGCCCCCATTTCACATACCAAGCACTCGTTGGCCATTTAAAAGGAAGGGCTGCGGTTTTCGGGTTAACGTGCAGCACAAACCCAACTAACCACCCTCCCACCCCACACACCCAATTGTCTGGGATGATCACTTCACCCCTCCCCCCCCCCCATGGCTAACAGCGGGGATGATTTCTGTTCAGCCACAAGCAAACAGCCCAGCAGGAACAGCCACCTCTGAATGTCCCCTTAATAAAATTCCCCTATTTCAACCAGGTGACCATGAATGATATCACTCTCCTGAGGATAACACACAAAGAGAAAGAACGGATGCTGTTTGAATGCCAGCAAACACCGGGACACTACGCTGCCATGCTTTGTTATGCAATGATTCCAGACCACATGCTGCTAGCCTGCCACGGTAAAGTGTCCTACCAGGGAGGACGGAATAAGGCTGCCCTCCCCAGAAACCTTTTACAAAGGCTTTGGGAGTACATCCAGGAGAGCTTCATTGAGATATCCCTGGAGGATTTCCACTCCATCCCCGTACATGTTAACAGACTTTTCGAGTAGCTGTACTGGCCGCGAATGCATCCCAAGTCTTCAGGGCAAATTAATCATTAAACACACTTGCTTTTAAACCGTGTATTATATTTACAAAGGTACACTCACCAGAGGTCCCTTCTCCGCCTTCTAGGTCCAGGAGCCCGCCTTCAGTGGGTTGGGAGGGTACTAGATCCAGGGTGAAAAACAGTTCCTGGCTGTCAGGGAAAATGGTTTCTCTGCTTGCTTGCTGTGCTTCAACCTCCTTATCTTCCTCATCCCCAAAATCCGCATCCCTGTTGCATGAAAGTTCATTGACAGAGTCCACGCACAGGGCTGGTGTAGTTTTTGGGGCACCCCCTACAATAGCATGCAGCTCATCATTGAAGTGGCATGTCTGGGGCTCTGACCCGGAGCGGCTGTTTGCCTCTCTGGTTCTTTGGTATGCTTGCCTGAGCTCCTTAAGTTTCATGTGGGACTGCTGCAAGTCCCTGTTATAGCCTCTGTCCTTCATGCCCTTGGAGATTTTTTTCAAATATTTTGGCATTTCGTCTTTTTCAACTGAGTTCTGTTAGCACGGATTCATCTCCCCATACAGCGATCAGATCCAGTACCTCCCGTTCGGTCCATGCTGGAGCTCTTTTGTGATTCTGGGACTGCATGGTCACCTGTGCTGATGAGCTCACCACGCTGGCCAAACAGGAAATGAAATTCAAAAGTTTGTGGGGCTTTTCCTGTCTATCTGTGCATCTGAGTTGAGAGTGCTGTCCAGAGCGGTCACAATGGAGCACTCTGGGATAGCTCCCGGAGGCCAATGCCGTTGAATTGTGTCCACACTACCCCAAATTGGACCCAGCAAGGTCGATTTCCACGCTAATCCCCTCATCGGGGAGGAGTACAAAAAATGGTTTTAAGAGCCCTTAAACTTGGAAAAAATGGCTTTGTAGTGTGGATGGGTGCAGGACTAAACCAATCTAACGCTGCTAAATCCGACCTAAACTTGTAGTCTAGACCAGGGCTAAATCAGCTAACCTAAGCCAGCAATAGCTCAGCTGTAGATCTTTTATCGGACTGTAAAGATACCCTTAGTTTCCTCACCATTCCTGAGAGCCTTTTTGGTCCTAGTCAGCATTCTTCTAGGTGTTCAGGCCCTTTCTGCCCAATCTTCTCCTGTTCTATTTTCTCATTCTGCCGATAGCACCTCCCCCTGGCTTAGAAAGACATCTCTCTTTAAAAAATCAGTCTGTGATACCTTCTCTTCTTTTCTTACCTTCTCTGTCATCCCTTGAGTGGAAGTGCTGACAGAGTGTCATTAAAAGTTAATGGATTTGCCAATAACCTCCATTGTCCCACCAGGGTGAGACTATTTAGGTGTTGATGGCAGTTGATGATCCTCAGGGTCAGACACCAAAGCATCAGCTCCACCTCCACCCAACACAAGAGGGATGATGCACACTAGGGGTTTTGCCAGTATAGAAATATGGCAAAAAATTCAGTCCCCCAACTTGATATTACATTAGACATTTTTGCCAGTGTAGCAGACCTGGCCTGAGACTCATCTCTACATTGGGACCCCAGAATCTTTCAATATACGCACTATGATTCTTACCACACCCCACAGTAGTTGTTAACATTCATGCCTTTCTATTCAATATAGCACACAAAGGAGAGTTTAATTCATCCACTGAAATGTTGAAAAGCCAGTTAGACATCTTCTTCGTTGTAAACTTAGTAAGACTCAGCTGTACCTGAGAGTTACCTATTGTTATATAACATGATAATATGTGTCCTAATATACATCATTAGAAATTACTTCCAGTTTATTCTCTCTAATCTAGGGAAAGTCAAATGTTGTGACTTTTCATCCTCACAAGATGTTGACTTAAAAGTCTAGTTGTGTTGGTTGAAACATAAGGCTTATAAAACAAATGGTTAAACATGCAAATACCCTGTTTGAGTCACTGAAGTATAATTGCAAGAGTTTAGTTTAGTTTAGTTTTGAAATTTAAATGGAGGGGTGGGAACCACTTACATTTATATGCACTGAGCAGACTGAAAAAATCTATCATATGTGGCCCTTCAAAAATATATATCATTTAAACTGGTGGTGAGCATTTTAGCCAGCTGTAGACTTTCACAAGTAGGTTTAACTTTTACTAGTGGTGAGATACAAAAAGGGAGATTTCTCTGTACAAGTTTCCTTTTAGTGAAATCAAGGATTCTCCACTGCAATGGATTCCAACCTTTCTGGATAACTGTACCAATTTACCAGAAGTACTGCCTTGGTTGAATCAGCCAGTGTCTGATGCTGCACACAATTGTGTACACTAAAAATGACCCATTATAGACTGCAAGACTGGGATTTGGACTTACCACACTCCATTGTAGACATTGGGTATGTCTACACTGCAATGTAAGCCCAGGGCTAGTGGGACTCGAGTCAGGTGACCTATGTTAGGGAACACTGGGCTTGAGCATCTACATTGTATTTTAACCCTAGGGCAAGAATTTTCTGAACCGTGCTTGAACCTAGGGCTCTGGCATCCACACTGCAGTGTGCAGACCCAAGTCAAAGTAACATTATCCCAGAGTCCCTAGCAGGCCTTTTCTCCCCGACCACCCTGCCCCTGAAATGTGGCCACTCTATCCTTAAGACCATGGTGCGCTTCGGGGGAAAACTTTACTGCATGCCCTGCACATTACCAGGAAACAGCTCGTTTTGCAAATAGCTTTATAGGTTTGCTCTCTTTTGCAAAACCAGGAGGCTCTCTGATAGTGTGCTTGCAGATTGGTGATCAGAACAGAATGGGTTAATGCTGTCATTAGTGGAGGTAAGCTGTGGAACAAATTGATTAAACTAAACAGTAATAAGTCACCAGGACCAAATGGTATTCACCAAGAGTTCTGAAGGAACCCAAATGTGAAATTGCAGAACTACTAATTGTAGTTTGGAACCTATTATTTAAACCAGCTTCTGTACCAAATTACTGGAGGATAGCTAATGTGATGCCAATTTTTAAAAAGGGCTCCAAAGGTGATCCCGGGAATTACAGGCTGGTAAGCCTGACTTCAGTACCAGGCAAACTGGTTGAAACTATAGTAAAGAACAAAATTATCAGACTCATAGATGAATATAATTTGTTGGGGAAGAGTCAACATGGTTCTTGTAGAGGGAAATCATGCCTCACCAATCTTCTAGAATTCTTTGAGGGGGTAAATAAGCATGTGGACAAGGGGGATCCAGTGGATATAGTGTACTTAGATTTACAGAAAGCCTTCGACAAGATCCCTCACCAAAGGCTCTTAAGCAAAGTAAGCTGTCATGGGATAAGAGGGAGGGTTCTCTTATGGATTGGTAACTGGTTAAAAGATAGGAAATGAAGGGTAGGAATAAATGGTCCATTTTCAGAATGGAGAGAGGTAAATAGTGGTGTTCCACAGGAGTCTATTCTGGGGCCAGTCCTATTCAACATATTCATAAACAATCTGGAAAAAGGTAAACAGTGAGGTGGCAAAATTTGAGGATGATACAAAACTGCTCAAGATAGTTAAATCCCAGGCAGACTGTGAAGAGCTACAAAAGGATCTCTCAAAACTGGATGACTGGGCAAAAAAATGCAGATGAAATTCAATGTTGATAAATGCGAAGTAATATACATTGGAAAACATCATCCCAACTATACATATAAAATGATGGGGTCTAAATTAGCTGTTACCACTCACGAAACAGATCTTGGCGTCATTGTGGATAGTTCTCTGAAAACATCCACTCAATGTGCAGTGGCAGCCAAAAAAGCGAACAGAATGTTGGGAATCATTAAGAAAGGGATAGATAAGACAGAAAATATCACATTGCCTCTATATTAGGGCTGTGAAGCAATTAAAAAAATTGTGATTAATCGTGCAATTTAAAAAATAATAAATACCATTTATATAAATATTTTTGGATGTCTTCCACATTTTCAAATATTTGATTTTAATTACAACACAGAATACAAAGTGTACAGTGCTCACTGTATATTTAGATTACAAGTGTTTGCACTGTAAAAAAACAAAAGAAATAGTATTTTCCAATTCACCTAATACAAGTACTGTAGTGTAATTTCTTTATCATGAAAGTTGAACTAACAAATGTAGAATTATTCACAAAAAAAAATCTACATTAAAAAATAAAACAATGTAAAATTTTAGAGCCTGCAAGTCCACTCAGTCCTCCTACTTGTTCAGCCCATCACTCAGACAAACAAGTTTGTTTACATTTTCAGGAGATAATGCTGCCCGCTTCTTCTTTACAATGTCACCTGAAAGTGCATTTGCATGGCACTGTTGTAGCTGGCATCGCAAGATATTTACGTGCCAGATGTGCTAAAGATTCATATGTCCCTTCATGCTTCAACCACCATTCCAGAGGATATGCGTCCATGCTGATGATGGGTTCTGCTCGATAACAATCCAAAGCAGTGTGGACCGATGCATATTCATTTTCATCATCTGAGTCAGATGTCACGAGCAGAAGGCTGATTTTCTTTTTTGGTGGTTCAGGTTCTGTAGTTTCCGCATTGGAGTGTTGCTCTTTTAAGACATCTGAAAGCATGCTTCACACCCTGTGCCTCTCAGATTTTTGAAGGCACGGCAGATTCTTAAATCTTGGGTGGAGTGCTGTAGCTATCTTTAGAAATCTGACATTGGTACCTTCTTTGTGTTTTGTCAAATCTTCAGTGAAAGTGTTCTTAAAACAAACAACATGCTGGGTCATCATCTAAGACTGCTGTAACATGTAACATATGGCAGAATGCAGGTAAAACACAGCATGAGGCATACAATTCTCCCCCACGGACTTCAGTCACCGATTTAATTAATGCATTATTTTTTTAACCCATGTCATCAGCATGGAAGCATGTCCTCTGAAATGGTGGCCAAAGCATGAAGGGGCATCTGAATGTTTTGCATATCTGGCACGTAAATACATTGCAATTCTGGCTACAAAAGTGCCATGCGAACGTCTGTTCTCGCTTTCAGGTGACATTGTAAATAAGAAGCGGGCAGCATTATCTCCTGTAAATGTATACAATCTTATTTCTCTTAGCGACTGGCTGCACAAGAAGTAGGACTGAGTGGACTTGTAGGCTCTAAAGTTTTACATTGTTTTGTTTTTGAGTGCAGTTATGTAACAAAAAAAATCTACATTGTAAGTCGCGTTTTCACAATAAAGAGATTGCACTATGGTACTTGTATGAGGTGAATTGAAAAATACTACTTTTATCATTTTTACAGTTCAAATATTTGTAATAATAATATAAAGTGAGCACTGTACACTTTGTATTCTGTGTCGTAATTGAAATCAATATATTTGAAAATGTAAAAAAACATCCAAAATATTTAATAAATTGCAATTGGTATTCTATTGTTTAACAGTGCACTTAAAACTGCGATTAATCGTGATTAATTTTTTTTAATGGCAATTAATGTTTTTGTTAATTGCATGAGTTAATTGCGATTAATCGACAGCCCTACTCTCTATAAAACTATGGTACGCCCACATCTTGAATACTGTGTGCGGACGTGGTCGCCCCATCTCAAAAAAGATATATTGGAATTGGAAAAGGATCAGAAAAGGATAACAAAAATAATTAGGGGTATGGAACGGCTTCCATATGAGGAGAAATTAATAAGACTGGGACTTTTCAGCTTGGAAAAGAGACGGCTAAAGAGAGGATATGACTGAGGTCTATAAAACATGACTGGTGTGAAGAAAGTAAATATGGATGTGTTATTTACTCCTTCTCATAACACGAGCTAGGGGTTACCAAATGAAATTAATAGGCAGCAGGTTTAAAACAAACAAAAGGAAGTATTTCTTCACACAACGCACAGTCAACCCGTGGAACTCTTTGCCCGAGGATGCTGTGAAGGCCAAGACTATAACAGGGTTAAAAAGAAAACTAGATAAATTCATGGAAGATTGGTCCATCAGTGATTATGAGCTAGGATGGGCAGGGATGGTGTCCCTAGCCTTTGTTTGCCAGAAGCTAGAAATGAGTGACAGGGAATGGATTGCTTGATTCTCTGTTCTGTTCATTCCCTCTGGGGCACCTGGCATTGGCCATTCATGTCGGAAGACGGTATACTGGTCTAGAGGGACCTTTGGTCTGACCCAGTATGGCTGTTCTTATGCTGACCTGAGCTGCTACCATTTGCAAAGGGGGTGTGGCTTCCACTTTCAATATAATGGATTACTGATTGTTGGGATAGCAAGGACTAAGGAAGTGGTCCCACAAAATTGTGGGATACTTCCAGCTGAATCCTGGGACCTCAGTCAACACTGCAAAGCAACAGGGCTCAGAGCTTGGATCCTGGCTTGATTCAAGCTCAGACCCTCCAGCCCTGGATCTCAGCCCTGAGTTAGCCTTGAGCCTGGGCTTAAGCATGGGTTTACATTGCAGGATAGACACTCCCACTGAATCCTGAGATTAGGTCTGAATAAAGACTGGGAGTGGTTGGGTCATTACAAAACCTAAACCTAATTTCCCCAATACTAATTTCCCCCTACTGTTACTCATACCTTCTTGTCAACTGTCTGAAATAGGCCACTCATTACCACTTCAAAAGTTATTTTTCCTCCCTTGGTATCCTGCTGTTAATTGATTTGTCTTGTCAGACTGACCTCACACTTGGTAAGGCAATTCACATCCTTTCATTTTCCACTCCATGCATCTGATTGAAGTGGGTTCTAGCCCACGAAAGTTTATGCCCAAATACATTTGTTAGTCTCTAAGGTGCCACAAGGACTCCTCATTGTTTTTGCTGATACAGACTAACATGGCTACCACTGTGACACCTGTCACCATGCAAGGCACTGAATTTAGCCATATGAAGTGGAAATCCATCAACTTCATGAAAAATCTCGTGAAGATACAGACAGACATCATCTTCCTTTCCAAATGCAAACAAATGGGCATCATACCAAAAGGACTGAAGGTAAAAAATCCATTACAATCAACATATCACACAGACTATAGTGAGAGATTGTGCCACACACTCTCAAAGAAACTAGAGAACCACCTGATCAACATCCTATACAGCAAACAGGAGAAGATCAAGAATGAACTCTCAAAACTAGAAACTCTCTTAAAAAAACAATCTTCCACACAAACGCCCTCGTGCCTGGACTTTACAAAAACTAGACAAGCCATTTACAACACACACTTTGCTTCTCTACAGAGGAAAAAGGACATTAAACTATCTAAACTCCTACATGCCACAAGGGGCCACAACAGTGGTTCCCGTAACTCACCCAACAATATTGTTAATCTATTCAGCTATACTCTTAGCCCGACAGAAGAGTCTGTCCTATCTCGGGGCCTCTCCTTCTGCCCCACCGCCCCCACAAACATGATGCAGTTCTGCGGTGACCTAGAATTCTACTTTCAATGTCTCTGACTCAAGGAATATTTCTAACACACCACCAAACAGCACACTAACCCACAGGAAACTTCCTACCAAAAAGAAGGATTCTGCGTGGACTCCTCCTGAAGGTCGAAACAACAGACTGGACTTCTACACAGAGTGCTTCCGCCAACACACACAAGCTGAAATTGTGGAAAAGCAACATCACTTGCCCCATAACCTCAGCCGTGCGGAACACAATGCCATCCACACCCTCAGAAACAACTCTGACATTCATAATAAAAAAGGCTGACAAAGGAGGTGCTATAGTCATCATGAATAGGTCTGAATTTGAACAAGAGGCTGCTAGACAACTCTCTGACACCACATTGTACAGGCCATTACCCTCTGACCCCACTGAGGATTACCAAAAGAAACTATACCATCTGCTCAAGAAACTCCCTAAAGAAGCACAGGAACAAATCTACACTGACTGCATGGCCAGAGTTGAAACACCTGTTCCTCAGTGGTCTTAACTTGCTTTGAGTACTGCGCTTCTCCTGTTATTGCTGTATATTGTTCTTCATAGTATAGTTGTCCATCCTCGTTTTTCCCCATTCCTCAGCTTGTTAGTAATCCATTTGTTAGATTAGGAATTGGAATCAAAGCCTTCCCCCTTGGCGGGACTCTTCCTCAGCCGGGGATTATGCCCAGGCAAGCCAGGTTTAAGTACTGTGCTTCTTTGCCCTTGCTCATTTTCTGTGAGCAACAAGCATCAATGCTGCCTCTATTGCTTCGGTGAAGTTCATGTTTCTGTGTGCTGCTCTATCTGCAGCTCCTTCCCGCTCCGAACCCAGGAAGCTCATGAGCTTCGCTGCGGTAAGTTCCTGATGCAAGAAACAATGTGCCCTTGTGCGCCACAGAATCAGGCACCAATGGATCCGTCGGACCACTGCTCCACCCCAGCAGCCAGTCCAGCTCCCATCCCGTCCTGCCTGGCACTGGCAGCACCGCCGCATCTGCCCAAACAGCATCGTGTGCATAAGAAGTACACATGGGCACAAGGGTGGCTCCCCCAATGGAGTCCGCCCACAAGTGCAGCGTTTCCTCCCTGAGCCGTGCCTGAAGTCTCGCTCGAAGCATAAGTCCAGGCACCGTGCTCCGACAACATCAACCTCGGCCCTGGTGACTGCTCCCCAGCCCTTGCCTCCACTGCTGTTCACTTCACTGGGACTATCTGGTCTCTCCCACTCAGTTCTGTGCACACCAGAACACCTGTCCCCCTTGACTGCTATGGCTGAGCTGATGCTCCCATTTGCTGGCTCCACACTGCGGCCCGCACTGGCGGCTACCGTTGGTCCTCTGTCCCCAGCTGAGGAGCCTTTCCTATTGATGGACCACCTTCCATTGCCTCCCGCTGCTACAACGGTTCCGCCTCTGCCGGAATCAGACTCGGACTGACTCTTTGATGCGGATCCTGCCTTCTCGTCAGCCCATTGCCACCCCAGATGGCAGCCCTACCCACCAGCTTCCGGGCAATTTGCCAACCCATGATTTGCCTACCCGTCAACGCTCTCCATCCACCGCCTACAGTGCTCATTCGGACATCCTTGCTCCGCCCGATCTGCTCATGCCACAGGCGTTGCCGGAACTGTAGGCCCTGTAGGTCCCTACTGGTGCCTCTTCCTCACCCAACTACGCACTCATCCCTCCCTCTCTCTTGCCTCCAGCCGACCATGCTCAATATCAGGCCCTTCTTCATCATGTAGCCACTGTCCTCAACCTTCCCATGGAGGATGTCCAGGACCCACAGGACCAGTTCCTGGATAGTCTTCAGCTTCCAGGTCCTCCTCATACTACCTTACCCATTCCTAATGCCATCCTTCAGCCTCCACAGGCAGCCTGGCATACAGTGGCTTCCTGCATCTACTCCTAAGCGGGCTGAATGCCACTACTCTGTGCTGCCCAAGGATATGGACTTTCTCTTTCAATACCTGCTTCTGAATTCCCTGGTGGTCATGGAGCGTGTCCCCTAACAACACCTTCACTCCATCCCCCCGACCAGGCAGCCAAAAAACTTGACCTTATCGGATGTAAGGTTCACTCTTCTGTGGGCCTCCAATTCCGTATCACCAGTTACCAAGCTATCCTGGCCAAGTATGATTCCCGTTCATATACCAAGCTCAGAGTTCCTCGACTTCCTTCCCCTGAAGAAACAACAGGACTTTCAGTCGCTCATGGATGTCTCATTTAAAGCTGCAGAGGACGCCACAGCTACCACCTCCTGATCGCTGGCCTCTGGGGTGGTGCTCTATTGCGACTCATAGCTACAATCCAGCGGCTTCCCTAAGAAGGTCCAGACTCCCCTTGAAGACCTTCCCTTCGATAACCACAAACTTTTCAGTGACAAGACTGATAAATCCCTTCACTCCCTAAAAGACTCCAGAGCCACCCTCTGATCCCTGGGCCTCTACACCCCTGCCCAACTTGTAGGCAAAACCAATCCTCCTCCTGCCCCACCCCCGAAAAACATACCAATCTTACCCCTAATGCTAACCTGAGCAACCTCACCGCCATCTGCCGCAGTCTACCATCTCTACCGCTTCTATGTTCACCCACCGTTCCTCTAGACAAAACTTTTGACTCCTTCACAGAGAACCGCATGTGATGGGTTCCCTGCAGGGTGCCACCTGGAACTGAGGTACCACTGAGCCCCCTGATCCAATAGCTTGGGCTCCCTCTCACACTACTTCTGTGACAAGCTGCAGAGCCTTCCAGTCTGCACTTTCACCAACATTCACACAAGTGGGGATACACCCACATGCAGTTACACGCAAGCTCTCTAATCACCAGCTTCCCAGCCTAGGACCCCCAAGCAGTACCGTCTGGCCCTTGTCAAATCTGGCCAGTATATGGGTTTAATATCCGGTCCACCTCTCCCTCAATATGAAGAGACAAATGCACACGTGTGGGGTAACCAAGCAGAGATTTTCTCCAAGCTCTCCAGTCATAGCTCACTGATTTAGGCATTTTGGAGAGTGCATGTGGAAAGCCACATGGCCCAGGGCCTCTGATTGCTTAGGGAAGTGAGAATGTCCATCAATGTCCTCAAACTCTACACCATTTGCCTGGCCCGCAACTCCTCTACTCCTGCTCTGTCCAACTGCTCTCCAACAACATGGCGATGGTCATATATGTCAACAAGCAGAGTGGGGCCCACAAAATCCCAACTTTTGCATTGCATCTATTCTTTGGCACATAGCCTGTGAATATCGGTTATGTAAATCTATGTAGAACAATACACTACTTCACCATGGGGTGCAACAACATGAATGAAAAAGCAGTTTTTAAAATGTAGAAAATACTGGGTTTTGGGAAAGAGCAGTCAACGGAGACCATGTGATACCTGCAATAGACGTACGTTTTGGTAAAGGTACATTCAGGCTATAGGTGCCCTCTTCAGGTACTGAAAACTGCAAGGTTTATCTGAAAAGTCATGTCTTAAATGAACGCGTGGGTTGAGAGACTTAGACTGAATATGTGATTAGGGCAAGTGACTGCACATGGGTAGCTGCAAAGGCAAGATGTCAGTACTAGATTCCCGTGTAAACTTTAGGTTTCTTTTTAAAAAAATTTTTTGAAGTGTTAAAGAAATAAAATATTGTTCCAAAGACTGACTTTTTTCTAAAAATGTTAGATTTCTCACTGATGACAGGAGTAAGAATCGTGAAATTAAATGGCTCCAGGCAGCCAGTGCGTTTGGCAGAGCAGCTCGCTCTTCAATGAAGCCATGGAGGGCACGCGGGTGGGGGAGAGGGAGTTGAGGGGAGCCCCCACGCGGGCACTGGCATTCGGGTGTGGGGGGGGTTGTGGGGAGCCCCCCCTGCCCTGGCACTCGGCTGGTAGTCGGGTGGGGGAGGGGCAGCCTGAGCCAGGAGCAGCTGCAGCCGACGCCATTTTACGCTTCCGGCCCCGACTTCCGCCCCCCCCCCCCCCGCTCCGTCCGGGGTGGGAGGGGTAGAGGGCCGGCCCCGGAGGGAGGGGCGAGGGCGGCGGGACTCGGCTGCCTCCGTCCCCTGCCTGGTCGGAAATAGCCGAGCTGAGCCCGAGCGCCCTGCCCCCCTCCTCCTTCCCCCACAGCAAAATGGCGGCGTGTGGAGTCCCTGGGAGCCAGTGAGTGACTCGGCTTCTCCTCCCCGCCGCCGCCGCCGCCGCCGCCACAGGCTCATTTGCATTGATCAGCCGCCCCCTCCCCCCGCCCGGATCCCAGGCCGGCCCCTCTCCCCCCGCCCGGCCCCCCATCAATCATCAATCAGCACCGAGTGGATCAATCAATGGTCGGGAGGAGGCGGCGGCGGCGGCTGCTGCTGTTAATGAACAATGTGTGAGAGCTGCGCCGAGCTGCTGGAGGTGTTAAATGAGAGTAAGTGCGGCCGCCCCCTCGCCCGGCCGGGACCCCCCGCCGGGGTATAACGGCCTTCCCGCCCGGCTGGGCCTCCTGGAGAGCGGGGGTGGGCTGAGGAGACCCCTCCGTACGGGGTAGGGACCATCCGTCTGGCTGGGCCCCGGGCGGGGTCACAACTCTCCCCGCCTGGGCCCCTCAGCGCAGCGAGGTCGCGCCTCCTTGTAACGCTCCCGGGCCTCCCCCAAGGGCCCCTCCCGGGGCCGCCTAGTCCGCTCCTTCCATCGCGGCCTGGGAAGCCGCAGCGAGGCCTAGCGCTGCCGGGCGAAGAGCTGGCTGCGAGCTGCTCCCGTGGCTGAGGAGCTGGAGGCCAGGCCTGGGCAGGGTCCCTGTGAGCAGGCAAGGCGGCTCTGGTTGGGCGGATGATCCGCCCCCCACCCTTAGAGTGAGGTCCTCGGCTGGGCAACAGTCTTGTGTCGCTATTTTCTGACGGGGCTGGCTGCGGGGGACCCGGCCCTGACACGCGTCTGTCCCTGCTTTGAAACGGTTTCTTGGGCCGGCGAGCTCCCTGGTGTTTCAGATCTTGAGACTTGGCTCTTGCCTCCTTCCAAAGTTTCCGCATCACAAGTGGGAGTTACCTTGGGGGGCCCCCCGCACTCTTGCGGCCCTGGGGGGTAGGCCCTTCACCCCACCCCAGCCCAATCCGGTACAAAGCATCTTTCACGTCCTGTGTAGCAGGCCTTGGGCATCTCTTGGAACCGGTTCTAGCTAAGCTGTCGGGGGCAGGCCCAGTATCTCTTCCGTGTTTTGTAATGTTGTGTACGTAGGCAGTGCTTAATAAATAAACCAACTTCATCAAATACCTTTGGTATGGAGATGCTGGGTCGTTTAATAAACGTATCTGTCTAAATCTGTGACTAGAAGCAAGTTTGAAAAGGTTTACATTTAATAAACGCCATTTAGATATTAATGTATACACAGTTTAGAGGCAGATCTTACTGTGATGGAGTGAAATATAGAGCATTTTACAAGTACTGCCTTAGGACTCATTTCCTTTTTAACTCCTGAGAAGCCTGATCATAGAGGTTGTTCATTTTTAAAATACATACATACATATCTGTCTCTGTTTACATGTGTTTTAGTGCCCCCTTTTTTCTTGCTGTAAACCCTTGCAACTTAGCTATGATCAACATCACTATTTTTGAGAAATATTTTAGTTATAAACCCAAGTGTCAGTAGGCCTGACGGCCTGGAGACATGAGTAAATCAGATTACAAGTTAACCTCAGGCAACTCTTGATTGTTAAAATCACTTTACTAGCTGGTTTGGTCAAGTTTGTAATTTTAACATCATGTTTTGAGCAGTGCATGTTTTGCATTGTTTACTTATGTTAATCATTATTATCCTGAGACACAAGGAGGGTGAGGTAATGTCTTTTATTAGACCAACTTCAGCTCTGTTTAAGCTTGAAAGCTTCTCTTACCAACAGAAGTTGGTCCAATAAAAGATATTACCTCACCCACCTTGTGTGTCTTTCTAATATCTGGGACCAACAGGGCTACAACAATTCTGCATACATATGCTATCCTATCATCCCTCCCCCAGTACAATATTTGGGGTGGAGAGTAGGGCAAAATTTGATAAAATGTAGATTGTGTGTTTGATCTGCCAGTTTATTTCAAACAGCTGATCTTTAACAGATTGACTGTAGGACTAGTTCAGTTATCAGTGGTGTATTAGTCTGATAACTTTATTGGAAGAGAGAATTCATTTGTTAGTGGCCTGATGGCTTCAATGTATAAGTTTAATAAAGATTGGTATGTTGAATGTTGATTTAACATTGAATGTTAATGTTTTAGGCTGGAATAAAACATACATTTCAATGTGTGAAGCCTAGTGTTACCTGATTTCTATAATTAATCTAGTTTGGAAACCATTTTTTAATTGGGGTTCAGATAATTTGATCATTAATTAAAGATAAGTGTTTGATGTATGCCTTTGCTTTTTAAGAGTGGCTTATCTGTAAATAGGGTAGTAGGTTCTCGATATATTAATGATGTGATTTTGCTATTCTTAAATTTGAAAAGGGAAGATGACTTTGGTAGTTAATTTCCTGGGGAAAATTATGCTTCACTGTTGTCTTACATTTAACCTCTATAAACTGTTCAAACAACATAAAAAGCCTGTCTTAAACGCACAGAAACAATGTCATTTGTAATAAGGCTGAATATAATTTTTTGTGTTTAGACGTTAAAATACTGGTGGTGCAATATATAAGCTACCTGGAAAACCTAAATGTAATAGAGTGAATTAAAGAGGGAGTCTTAGCTTTATTATTAATATCTTGATTTGTATAGCTTTACTTTAGAGCCCTTGCTTTATTTACATGAATTTTTAATTTACATGCACCAAAAAAATCATTGCACTCCTCATTTTGAAAAATCATCATAAGAGTGATGCCCAAAATGTGTGAGCCAGAGACTCCTAGCAATTTTCTTTCCTGTCTGCTGAGCATTTGGGGTTGCCGCTTAACTGTACTAAAACTACTGAATTAGTATCTTGACAGAGATCCAAGAATGTAAACTGAAGTTCAATGGCATCATCTTGCTTCACTGTTAGAGGGCAGTTATTATACATCATAACCTCCATGCAAAAATACTTCTGCCTTTTGTCTTTATTTACTTAAAAATTCATGATGTAATTATCTGGAATTGTTTGTATTACAGGAGATTCAACAGAGAAACAGACTGCTGAGCCTCGATGCTCTGTTGAGAGCACATAGGAATTCCCTTTTTTGTTCATAGAGCCGTGCCTGCTTTGGGAAGGACAGAAAGATGAATTTTACCAATTTAGGGTCTGATAGTGCAAATACTTATGCACAAGCTTATCTTTAAGCATATTAGTAGTCCTGTTTGACTTCAGTGTGATAAAGCATGTGCATAAGTGTTTGCAGGATTGGAGCCCCAGTCCAGCAATGACCTCTATATTGGTACAGGGATCTGTCTGCACAGAGAGCGCTCATTGCAGGATCTCAGGTCCTTAGGCTTGATTCTGTAACCTATAGCATTTGTCAATGGGTCTACACATGAGTAAATACTACTCAGTTTGAGTAAATGTAGCAATATGGGGCCCATAATTTAAAAGAAATTGTAGTTTTTCATGAACGGTACTGATCAGCGTAATTATTTTTTAAAATACAAAGCTTAAGTGCTACATTTAAGCATGTCAAACTTAGCTGTGTAATACCCTGTTTTGCTAGGCATTGTACAAACATTTTGAAATAAATGGTCCCTGCTTCAAAGAGCTTATGAGCCTAGAAACATGTGCATACTTGGTATACATTTACAGCATGTGGTGTGATAACACTTACAGCTGCTATGTTGTATACTGTGACTGTGTACCAACTCCCTGGAGAAAACAGAAAATGTTGTACGTGCATACTCCTAAGGATTCATGTGGGTACCAGACTAAAAATGGTAAATATTCCAAGAGTTAAGAATGGAATATATTTATAAGTCTTGCATCTTTAAAAAAACAAAACAAACTTATGAGTTGTGCATACAGAGTGTAGTGACTTTTTATAAACTCCAATGGCTGTCTTTCTTATTCGGCAAACATTACAAAGGCCTGTTCTTGGTTACTCTTGTCACTGGTCAGGGCTTGCTGCACCTTTGACTTCTTCTCACATCTGAGTGCACCCCTTCAGGTAACTGGCCTGTTGTCTTCATCTGGCCTCCTTCCCTGCAGTTGCTGCTTCTCTCTCTCTCTCCCCTGTTCTTTAGGGGTTATCTTTTGATTAGTTCCAAAATTATTTGTTTCCCCATTGTCTCTTGAATCTGCTTAAACCAATTTATGTGGCCAACCGGGGGTCAGGGATAGACTTCACAGCAGTTGCTATTAACTAATTGTCTCCCTTCCTGCATAGATAGTAACCCCTCCCCTGTCTTGTAATCATATTCCAAACAGCACAATAACTAGCAAACAGATGGGCATATCATAAAATATTTACAGGCAGCTTCATGTCCTTCAGAATTCTCAGATGGTCTGCAAAATTTGTTACAAAATAAATTTATGCATTTTTAAACTAGAAACCTATCAAACACTTGAAACCAACTTCAGGGGTTTTGCTAGTTTTTATAACGTAGGTACTGAAGACAGCTGGTTTGGCCTTCTATCAAATACTCTTGAAGGGATATAATACATATCTAGTAATGCATGAGGACTAGACCTTCCTGGAGGATGAGGCAATCCTAGTAACATTCTGTGTGCAGTGAAACCTCCTTTTACTGAACCTTTAACACAGTAAAACTGTACTTACCATTAAGAAGAACAAAAATCCCAAATTTTTCCAGTACACTTAATGTTTAATTTTCTGTTACGGGAAAAAAATATCACTAAGGCTATGTCTACACTGGCAATTGAGCAACAAAACTTGTCATTCAGAGGTGCTAAACCCGCCCTGCCCCACTGGAAAGACAAAAGTTTTGCTGCGGCAAGTGTCAGTGTGAACAGCGTGTTGTCAGCAGGAGCGCTCTTCTGTCAACAATGCGAACACTGTTCATTGTGGGTGGAGGAAATTTGTTGCTAGAAGTGCCGACAAACAGCGGCTACGCTGCCTGACTCGTAGTGACACGGCTGTGTTGCTAAAAGCTGTGTAGTGTGGACAAAGCCTGAAAAGGATTTCATGGTACTTAGTTGGTTTCTCTGGGTTGTATATCACTAACACCTAATTATTTTAATCTCAACCTGTTTTCTCACATTTAGTGTGGTAAATACTGTTCCAGTGACCTGTTTGTGGATATTGAACACATTTCCTTTCAAACCAATAATATGAAAAAATTAAAATACTGAAAATACTTGTTTTGCAACTGTTGTAGGCAGAATCCTGCTACACCTCTCCTAGTCATTCAGTGGTTATCATTAAATTTCATAGAATCATAGAATCATAGAATATCAGGGTTGGAAGGGACCCCTGAAGGTCATCTAGTCCAACCCCCTGCTCGAAGCAGGACCAATTCCCAGTTAAATCATCCCAGCCAGGGCTTTGTCAAGCCTGACCTTAAAAACTTCCAAGGAAGGAGATTCCACCACCTCCCTAGGCAACGCATTCCAGTGTATTTGGAAGTTAATTTGGAAGTTAATGATCTTACTTGTCTAGAGCCAGCCTTTGTAGTTTTGGAGAGGCCTGTAAAACATTTTGCTGTATCTATTGTGGCCAAATTAAATCGTTTCCTGTCCACCATTATCACGTCTCTATGTGCAGAACCTTCTAGAAGATTGTGGGGTGGATTTGTTGGGATAACTGACTCACTTTTATATAAAAAGTGTGTTAGTGCAACTGTGGGAGAAGTGGAGCCCTGCTGCTTGTTTCTTTTAAAAACTAGCAATCAATTTACATAGCCGTGAAAACATAAGGTAGGTATTCTTTGTAAGGGGACAGGCTAGCAATTTTTAAAAAATGAAAATAGGTTCTTTACATTAGTAGGTTTCAGAGCGGTAGCTGTGTTAGTCTGTATCAGCAAAAAGAATCATAGAATATCAGGGTTGGAAGGGACCTCAGGAGGTCATCTAGTCCAACCCCCTGCTCAAAAGCAGGACCAATCCCCAATTAAATCATCCCAGCCAGGGCTTTGTCAAGCCTGACCTTAAAAACTTCTAAGGAAGGAGATTCTACCACCTCCCTAGGTAACGCATTCCAGTGTTTCACCACCCTCCTAGTGAAAAAGTTTTTCCTAATATCCAACCTAAACCTCCCCCACTGCAACTTGAGACCATTACTCCTTGTCCTGTCCTCTTCTACCACTGAGAATAGTCTAGAACCATCCTCTCTGGAACCACCTCTCAGGTAGTTGAAAGCAGCTATCAAATCCCCCCTCATTCTTCTCTTCTGCAGACTAAACAATCCCAGTTCCCTCAGCCTCTCCTCATAAGTCATGTATTCCAGACCCCTAATAATTTTTGTTGCCCTTCGCTGGACTCTTTCCAATTTATCCACATCCTTCTTGTAGTGTGGGGCCCAAAACTGGACACAGTACTCCAGATGAGGCCTCACCAATGTCGAATAGAGGGGGACAATCACGTCCCTCGATCTGCTCGCTATGCCCCTACTTACACATCCCAAAATGCCATTGGCCTTCTTGGCAACAAGGGCACACTGCTGACTCATATCCAGCTTCTCGTCCACTGTCACCCCTAGGTCCTTTTCCGCAGAACTGCTGCCTAGCCATTCGGTCCCTAGTCTGTAGCTGTGCATTGGGTTCTTCCGTCCTAAGTGCAGGACCCTGCACTTATCCTTATTGAACCTCATCAGATTTCTTTTGGCCCAATCCTCCAATTTGTCTAGGTCCCTCTGTATCCTATCCCTGCCCTCCAGCGTATCTACCACTCCTCCCAGTTTAGTATCATCCGCAAATTTGCTGAGAGTGCAATCCACACCATCCTCCAGATCATTTATGAAGATAGAAGGATGAAGTGGGTTTTAGCCTACGAAAGCATATGCGCTAATAAATTTGTTAGTCTCTAAGGTGCCACAAGTACTCCTTGTTCTTTTTACATTAATAGATCCCTCTCCAGGGGTTGCTTGTGACTGTGAGCTTTGTAGAGCCTGGCTCTGAGTAGGTGACAATAACCAGGAAAGAAGAAGAAACATAAAAGTAAAATGGCAAGAGAGACCCCCTCCCCCTTAATAAAACTGACATAATAAACGAAAACAATAACTTTAAAAAGCAAAAACTAAGGTGAGAGTAAAAGATAATGTCTAAACTTTCACGTTAATGTTTGTAATTATAAAGCACTTTGAAGATGAAAAGCACTCTATAATTGGTAAGAATTCTAGCTTAAAGAGGTTTCCAAAATTAGAAAGCTGCCTTAGTTTTTTGTAAAAAGAAAAGGAGGACTTGTGGCACTTTAGAGACTAACAAATTTATTTGAGATAAGGTTTCGTGAGCATTTACTGAATGCATCCGATAAAGTGAGCTATAGCTCACGAAAGCTTATGCTCAAATAAATTTGTTAGTCTCTGAGGTGCCACAAGTCCTCCTTTTTGCAGATACAGACTAACACGGCTGCTACTCTGAAACCTGTCATTAATTTTTTGTGCATGCAACTTTCAGAATTTGCCATTATTTGGTCTTATCTAAAATAACACTGTTTTTTCTTTTGTCCTGAAATTTGTCTGATTTATACTACTGAAGATAGGTCTTTCCCATTACACAAACCAGTCTATTATTAATGCTGAAGATTAGTTACGTAAATCCAATTCTACTCAGTTTTATCGTGTTATGAACCAAATCAAGCAGTTACTACAACCTTTCTCTTGTATATAATGAGTATTATGATTTAATCTTGAGATACATTTCTTATAGTAGAAAATGGTATTGGGGAAATCACATTATAGCAGTGACTCTCAAACTTCTTCATGTTGTGGAT
Organism: Eretmochelys imbricata; assembly: GCF_965152235.1. Lineage (NCBI taxonomy): Eukaryota > Metazoa > Chordata > Testudines > Cheloniidae > Eretmochelys > Eretmochelys imbricata. The sequence goes on along the minus strand of NC_135574.1, from coordinate 191,323,694 downwards.
CTTTTTAAGATAGAAGTATTTTGATGGGCCACCTTCTTTCCATATACCTGATTATGATTCTGCACAGTCTCTACAGTAACAGCCCTTCTTGGTTACATGAGTAAATTATTCAAATAGAATTAAGGAGACAAGATAAAATAGCTTTAATATTATTATGGATGTCCCTTTGTCACTTCTGCTAGTGTTGAACTTGAGACCAAATAATTTCCTGAATAGGAAAGTTCCCACTCAAGAAGTTTTCTTCCAACTTTTTGTGGGGTGTTTGATTTTCACTCTGTTTAACAAGAAGTGGGTTTGGTGTCTTTCAACTTGTGGATGTTCCAAGCAGATCCTGAGACATGTGCCAGGTGTGTTGTGCTTCCATAAAAGTTCCTGACCATGCAGCTCATTACAAGATTGATTCCTGTAAGACAGTGGTGGGCAACCTGCGGCCCGTCAGGGTAATCTGCTGGCCAGCCACCAGACAGTTTGTTTACATTTCCAGACAGTGGTTCACCATTCCCGGCAATGGGAGCTGTGGGAAGCAGTGGCCAGTTTGTTGTAAACAAACTGTCTGGCGGTCCGTCAGCGGATTACCCTGACAGGCTGCCTGCAGACCGCAGGTTGCCCACCACTGCTGTAAGAGTTCTGCTGCTTCAACATCTCCCTGATGTTATGAGTGGTTGTCTGTCTGATTTAGAGTAGGATGGGCAGGGTGGATTGATTTAATGCAAAGCGATTTAAGTCAGCAAGTAGGCAACCTTAAATTAATTGCTTTTAATTGTATTTTGCACTGGTACCTTTTAGTTATTTTCCTAAAGAGCGATTTATACATATTAGCTGATAGCCATTAAAACTTATTATTTACAACTACATTTAGCCTTCATGCAAATTTTGGTACTACTTTTTACTAACCAGGAGGCTACACTATATTTATATACATTTATTTAAGCATCTACTTAGCTTAACTTACATTATTCAGATTCTTAATTTTTCCATCTTTTATTATGTTAGAAGATGGTGAATGATGCAGCTCTTATTTACTAAGCAATGCTTAATTTTTTACTTGAGATTTGTGTCAGCCTCCTTGGATGAAAATTTGTATCAGCCATTTGGCATTTAAAACTAACAAAAGTAGTAGTATCTGCAGTTGATGAATTAAACTGATTGTTTCTAGTCACCATGCCCTTCAAAATTTTAGAAGTAGTAGAACTCATCTTCTCAGATCCAGTTTTCATTCATAGATTGGAAGAGGAAAACGAGCTCTTCTGCTTTTTCATCTCCCATTTGGGTTCTTTACTTTGAACTAAAGGAGGACTTGTGGCACCTTAGAGACTAACGTATTTATTTGAGCATAAGCTTTTGTGAGCTACAGCTCGCTTAGCTGTAGCTCACGAAAGCTTATGCTCAAATAAATTTCTAAGTCTCTAAGGTGCCACAAGTACTCCTTTTCTTTTTGCAATTACAGATTAACACGGCTGCTACTCTGAAACCTAGTTTGAACTAGTCATTGAATTGAACTAGCTGAATAAGCTGAAAACAAAATAGTCTCTCCGCACCTGCAGAGGAGGCTATTCCTGAAAAAGCTGGTTTAGAACTCCAACTCTGGTTCCAGGTGCCTAGCCAGGAATTTCCACCAGTTCAGTGGCCTGATTTTCTTTAAAATTTGGTAGCAAACATATACTGCTTAATATTTTTTTGTATTTAATGATTATAGTAAGTTATGCCTTAATATAGGTTGTCACTTTCAAATTTAATTTTTAATGTTTAGTTTTAAAATTTTAACCTGTAGAACATAATTCTAATTCTTAAGAACATAAGAATGGTCATGCTGGGTCACACCAATGGGTTGTCTAGCTCAGTATTCTGTCTCTGACGGTGGCTAGTGCCAGATACTTTAGAGTCAATGAACAGAACAGGGCAAGCATCGAGTGATCCAATCCCTATCGTCCAGTCCCAGCTTCTGGCAGTCAGAGGTTTAGGGACACCTTGGACCATGGGGTTGCGTCCTTGACCATCTTGGCTAATAGCTATTGATGGATCTATCCTCCAGGAACTTACCTAATTCTTTTTTCAATCCAGTTTTACTTTTGGTCTTCACAGCATCCCCGGGCATCAAATTCTACAGGTTGACTGTATGTGTGTGTGTGGGGGGGGAGGGTGAGAAGTATCTGCCTCTGTGATTCTCCTTTCTTGTTTTTTTAAGTCGCTACCCCTTTCTTTCCTATATTTTCTACCCTGTATATGTAGTTCCCGCTTTCTCTTTTTTATTTTTCCCTGATCTGTGGCCTACCTTGTTCATTGTTCTTCTCTTGTCTGTCCTCTCTTTCAGAGTTTTCTTTTATTTTTCTATGTGTATGTTTTTCCTTTGCCTCGCTTTCTCTCCTAATTTCTGTGCTCTCCCCATTCTTCATTCTATCCCCCGGCTTCCTGTTTTATTCCTGGCTATGTTCTACTTAAAATAATTCCGCCTAGAACTGCCCTCTTTCATGGTAGCTGCCATTTCCAGTTGTTCTTAGTAGGACAGAGGACACAGACTACTTGCTTAACTCTCCCTGAAAACATTGTGAGGCTGTGGCCGTTTTGAAAGAGGGCATTTTACCTGAGGGCAGCTATGATCTCAGTCCAGCTGAGAATCATTGGAGGTGGCACCAGTTTTGAAATTTTTCTGGAGGAGGAGATTTTTATATACCAGCCTCCGCTGATATCTAAACTTTCAGTTTCAAAAACTAATGGCAGAAAAATAAACAAAACTTAATCCTATATATGTATTTTGAAAGGCTACCTGTTGCACCAGATCTCCTCAGCAGATGGTAGGAGGGGGAAACAAGGTGTATATGTGGAAGGGCGAGTGGAACAGGAAGGGGGGGGGGAACTGGTGTGTTGCATGTGTGCAAGGGAGTGTGAGATACAAGGAGGAGGGAGAAGTTGGATGGTATGTGCTGTGAAATGTAGGGAGGTGCAAGAGTTGGGGGATTTTTGGAGGACAGGAGCTAAGGAGAAACTGGGATCTGCAGTGCAGCTGGTTTGCACTGTGGCAATGCAAAGTAGTTGTAAATGCCAGCGATCTGGCAAGTATGTTCTGCTGCTTTGTGCTGCTCCAGAGTGACATAAAACAGCTATACAGTATACTGGTGAATATTGCCATAAAAATTAATATAAAAAAATTAATACTTCATATAATCAGATCATTACATTGTATGGTAATATTTTCATTGGGCTTCTTGTTTGCTATTCGCGTATGACGTTTTTAATACAAAAAAAATTGTTAAGATAGAGTTAAGAGTTGAGAATATATATCAGAAATTTAGTAAAATATCTTACAGGGATGTAGCTGTTAGCTCTATCCCAAGTATTATGTATGCATGAAACGCAGAGTTAGGATTTAATTTAAAGGAAGTTCAAACATGAATTTCCGATGAAGTGGGCTCTAGCCCACAAAAGCTTATTTCCAAATAAATTTGTGAGTCTCTGAGGTGTCACAAGGACTCCTCGTTGTTTTTGCTGTTACAGACTAACACGGCTACCACTCTGAAACCTGTCAAACATGTTATGTTACTGAAATATATAGTTAAGGCACCCAAACAACCCCAATGCTACCATATGTGGAAATGGCAGAGGTGCTTAATGACTTCTTTGTTTCGGTTTTCATCAAGAAGGTTGGTGGCGATTGGACGTCTAACATAGTGAATGCTAGTGAAAATGAGGTAGGATCAGAGTCTAAAATAGGGAAAGAACAGTCAAAAATTACTTAGACAAGTTAGATGTCTTCAAATCACCTGAACCTGATGAAATGCATCCTAGAATACTCGAGGAGCTGACTGAGGAGATATCTGAGCCATTAGCAATTATCTTTGAAAAGTCATGGAAGATGGGAGACATTTCAGAATACTGGAAAAGGGGAAATATAGTGCCCTTCTATAAAAAGGGAAATAAGGACACCTGGACAACAGACCAGTCAGCTTAACTTCTGTAACCGGAAAGATAATGGAGCAAATAAATAAACAATCAATTTGCAAACACCTAGAAGATAATAAGGTGATAAATAACAGTCACCATGGATTTTCAAGAACAAATCGTGTCAAACCAACCTGATAGCTTTCTTTGACAGGGTAACAAGCCTTGTGGATGCGGGGAAGCAGATGATGTGGTATATCTTGACTTTAGTAAGGCTTTTGTTATGGTCTCGCATGACCTTCTCATAAACAAACTAGGGAAGTACAACTTAAATGGAGCTACTATAAGGTGGGTGCATAACTGGTTGGAAACTCGTTCCCAGAAAGTAGTTATCAGTGGTTCACAATCATGCTGGAAGGGCATAACGAGTGGGGTCCTCCAGGGATCGGTTCTGGGTCCAGTTCTGTTCAATATCTTCATCAATGATTTAGATAATGGCATAGAGACTACACTTATAAAGTTTGCGGATGATACCAAGCTGGGAGGGGTTGCAAGTGCTTGGGAGGATAGGATTAAAATTCAGAATGATCTGGACAAACTGGAGAAATGGTCTGAAGTAAATAGGATGAAAGTCAATAAGGACAAATGCAAAGCACTCCATTTAGGAAGGAACAATCAGTTGCACACATACAAAATGGGAAATGACTGCCTAGGAGTACTGCAGAAAGGGATCTGGGCGTTGTAGTGGATCACAAGCTAAATATGAGTTAACAGTGTAATGCTGTTGCAAAAAAAGCAAACATCATTCTAGGATGTATTAGCAGGAGAATTGTAAGGAAGACATGAGAAGTAATTCTTCCGCTCTACTCCGCGCTGATTAGGCCTCAACTGGAGTATTGTGTCCAGTTCTGGGTGCCACATTTTAGGAAAGATGTGGACAAACTGGAGGAAGTCCAGAGAAGAGTAACAAAAATGATTAAAGGTCTAGAAAACATGACGTATGAGGGAAGATTGAAAAAATTGGGTTTATTAGTCTGGAGAAGAGAAGACTGAGGGGATGTGATAACAGTTTTCAAGTACATAAAAGGTTGTTACAAGGAGGAGGGAGAAAAATTGTTCTTAACCTCTGAGGATAGGACAAGAACCAGTGGGCTTAAATTTCAGCAAGGGCAGTTTAGGTTGGACATTAGGAAAAACCTCCTGTCAAAGTGGTTAAGCACTGGAATAAATTGCCTAGGGAGGTTGTGGAATCTCCATCATTGGGGACTTTTAAGAGCAGATTGGACAAACAACTGTCAGGGATGGTCTAGATAATACTTAGTCCTGCCTTGAGTGCAGGGGACTGGACTAGATGACCTCTCAAGGTCCCTTCCAGTTCTGTGATTCTTTTTAGTGCTGTGATGGGGGTTGAGGGCTGGTAATCTATGTCTTTAAAAATCAGCTTAATCTCATTTGGGACCACAAATACTGAAATGCATTAATCATATGGCTGTTGCATTGTGTCACTACAGGGAAGAATTATAGTTGTTCGGGTGTATTCACTGTACATTTCCATACTTCAACATGCGTCTATAACATTTGAGTTTGAAATAGAGAATATATTTTCCCTATGGTTTTTATATATATTGGACAGTACTTTGTGTATAATCTGTTTCCCATGTCATTTGCATGGATCGTTCACACAGCAATATGGAAGAGTGAGACTTTTTAAGTAGGTAGGAAAATCTGAGTGTAAAATCACAAAAGTTTGCAGGAGGATTTGGGGGCACGTATAATACCTGAAACTACTTACATTGACAACATAAAGTTGACAGTGTCCTTTTAGAATTCAATACTTCTGCTCCTGTGAGGGCTGAGATAGCTGCCAATGCCCAAGTCTTAAACATTTAAGAATTCCTCTAACAAAAAACGGGAAGAGAACCTTAATACGTCTCATATTTTTAAAGGGACGGGAAAAAAGCAGAGTTTAGTTTTCAACTTTTCAGGCCTTTCTTATATACCAGAGAAAGATCTTTGCCAACACAGTGCCTACATTTGTGTTTGTTTACCATCAATAACAAACGAGAGAAAACAAATTAAAATAAATAGTTTTCAATTTATGTGTATACGTACAAAACATGTGCTGCCTGGAGGCCTGTCCAGTTCACTGCTTGAACAAGACTGTAATTCTGTATGCACAACACAATTATATGTATGCTCTGAGGCCGATGTTGTTGCCTTTATGCTTTTTAACATAGCTCACAATTTTCAGTTCTCTCTATTCAGTCTGTATATAAAAAGGAAGGCATAATTTTTTTTTACAGTTTTCTATCTTGTAGGTAGGTAGGTTCTGTCCCTGCATAAATATTAATCTATCGGTATAACTTAATCACTAGCTTCCATATATTCAAAATTGCTGTCATCGCAATTTAACATCTTTAAAATGGTAATGTCTCTTTAATATCTACATTTGTGTTTTGTTTATTTGACTGTTTTGTGATTGTTTACGTTCTTCTAGGTTTATAATAATTTTTTTAAATGAATGTTTTTAACTACAATTTGATTTTGCACTTGTGTAGTGAGTAGAGTGACCAGGTCTCCGGTTTTTGTCCGAAACACCTGGTCTAAAAGGGACCCTAGCGGCACCACCAGTTGGGCCGTTAAAAGTTTACCTGTCCTGGGGCACCCTGCTGTGCCCTGGAAGCGGACAGCAGGTCCAGCTCTTAGTGGGGGGAGCCACGGGGCTCTGCATGCTGCCCCTGCCTGAAGCACTGGCTTTTTTCCCAGCCAGTGGGAACTGGGGGGGCTTGCGGGTGAGAGCAGTGCGTGCCGTGGAGTCTCCTGCCCCCTCCCCTCTGCCTAGGAGCCAGACCTACTGGCTGCTTCCGGGGTGCAGCACGGAGCCAGGACAGGTAGCACCGCGGTGCTGCAGACTGGGAGCTGCCCAAGGTAAGCCGGTGCTCCAATCCTCCAGCCCTGAGCCCCCCCAAACCCGGAGCCCTCTCCTGCAGCCCAAACCCCTCATCCCTGGCCCCACCCCAAAGCCCCCAGCCCAGAGCCTGTACCCCCTTCTGCATCCCAACCTCCAGCCCCAGCCCTGAGTCCCCCCAAGCCTGGAGCCCCCTTCTGTACTCGAAACCCCTCATCCCCGGGCCCAGCCCAGAGCCCTCACTCCCTCCTGCACCTCAACCCTCTGCCCCAGCGCAGAGCCCACTCCCACACCCTAAAACCCACATCCCCAGCCCCACCCCAGAGCCCTCACCTCCTCCTGCACCCCTGCCTCAACCCGCAGCCCTCTCCTGCAGTCCGAATCCCTCGGCCCCAGCCTGGAGCTCCCTCCTGCACCCCAGAGTCAGCAGCCCCAGCCCAGAGCCCTCACCCCTCCCACACACCAACCCCCTGCCTCAGCCTGCAGCCCCCTCCCGCATTCTGAATCCCTTGGCCCCACCCCCCATCCTGGAGCCCCGTCCTGCACCCCAAACACCTCATCCCGCACCCCCAGTGGGAACCCTCACCCCCTCCTACACCCAAACTCCCTGCCCCAGCCTGGAGCCGTCTCCCGCACCCTGAACCCCTAATTTCTGGCCCCACTCCAGAGCCTGCACCCCCATTTAGAGCCCTCACCCCCCCCCCCGCACTCCTGCTCCAGCCCAGTGAAAGTGAGGGGAGGGTAGAGTGAGCCACTGAGGGAGGGAGACTGTAGTGAGTGGGGGTGGGGCCTCAGGGAAGGGGGGGCTCGGAGAAGGGGCAGGGCTAGGGTTTTCAGTTTTGTGCCAATAGAAAGTTGGCAACCCTAGCGGTGAGTGACCTTTAGATATAAGATACCCTGCATGATGGTTGTCCTTGAGGTCTAATTACAATCTGTTCTCTTAGCCCTGAAATTCTTGCTAAAAATGTATTTATAATCTGAGCTTCATTTGTTTACACTTGGAATTATACATTCTCCTTTTCTAGTTGATTTAAATTTCTCATCTTTTGCAGTCTCTTAGTACCCTGCAGGTTTTTAAATGTCCTTTTCTTGACATGGAAACTCATGGTTTTTTTAGTACTATAGTGTATATCAGCTATTCATGTTATTATGGAGAGGTCTGATTGTGGTGCCATAGTTAAGATTGCATTTAATTTTTCACATGTAACAGGGTAAAAATGGTGTCTTAAATGTAAAAGGCATTTCCTTTGAGTCTTATGTTTGGGCCCCTCTAGCTAACAATGGCATATTATTAACCTATTAAACTTTTTAGAAAGTTGAAACACATTTGAATATTCTGGGAATAGGCACACTTGAAGAAAGTAAACTGATATCAAGCAGTTATTAACAATAATTGTTTAAAGAAAAGGAGTACTTGTGGCACCTTAGAGACTAACCAATTTATTTGAGCACAAGCTTTCGTGAGCTACAGCTCACTTCATCTTTATGCATCCGATGAAGTGAGCTGTAGCTCACGAAAGCTTATGCTCAGATAAATTGGTTAGTCTCTAAGGTGCCACAGGTACTCCTTTTCTTTTTGCGAATACAGACTAACACGGCTGCTACTCTGAAACCAATAATTGTTTAACTTACTTTTAACTTTGGGGCCCATTCAGCAGCTCAAGTTATTCTTAAGTAGTGTCACAGTGACGACAGAGGTGGCTTAACCAGTCATCATCTTTCCTCTCTATTTAATTTGCATGTTATAGTTCTGTTTGAAATGAGTTGATGGTGTGAGGGAGCACTGTACAGCTTAGAGTCCTCATTCATCTGTCCATTATGGAAACAGAACACTGCATTGCCTCCCAGGCTTTGGGTCTGAAACACCAGCCCTCACTCTCCTCTTTGTTACAGCTTTGTATCAATGGGATTCTTGTATAGGTTGCAAAGTTCAGATGCTGCTGTACTTGTCTGCTGGTAGTCTTTAGCCCCACACATGTAGGTGGTAGTGTCAGGCCTGTCATGGGCGGGAGTGGGGAAGTGCCATCTCCACAGTACCCTCCCTGCCTGTGTTCAGCATTTTGTTTACTTGTGTTTCACTTTATGCTACTCCTGGGGCATCTTCCAAGAAGGCTATAGGCATGTTGGCGTATCAGGGCTGTCAGCTATGTCTTCACAGAGTTGAAACAACCATGGGATAGCTAGACAGGCATGCTGAAGAATTTCAAAAGCCATAATTTATATTCACCTGTTTGAAACGTGGGATGCAGATCCTGGGCTAAGATTAATAGACCATTGACTGGAACCGCCAGAGTGACTGTCATAATGCAGAAATTGGCTTAGCCCAGTCTCGATAGTCTGACTGTGAGGCAGCAATACAGACAGTGGGGGTGAAGTGCACAATTAGAAGATTGGAAGGTGTACTACAACACCTTGCTACCCTGGATGATGCAGCAGTTAGATGGCTGAACAGTCTAGATACTGACTTGTGATGCATATGAAAGAAGAACTACCCTCCCATTGCTCCCTCTGTGTGCTGGCTGAGCTATAAATAGCTCAGGACAGCTATTTGTGTCTCAGCACTCCTACTCCAGTGCTTCAAGCCCCTACCTGGCCCCCTGCAGCCTTCAATCCTGACACCTCCCCCTTCCTTCCCTCAGCAGCATGCAGCACCTTCCCCAGTAACCTTTAGCACCTGCCCTTTTCACTCCATGATCTCCCAGCAACACCTCCTCCAGGAATCCCCCTGTTCCACATCCAACTCTCCTTGTGTGGCCTCCCGCAGTTTCTTTCTCTCCCAAATGGTCCCAGACTAGGAATGTAAGGGCACCTCTCTGTCCTGGTTCCCTAATTAACACCTTCACCCTTCTTTCAGAGCTCCTTTATCGTCACTCTCTCCTTCCCCCACTGAATTTGCCTTCAGTGTGCTCAGTTCCTTCCTGTCTCTCTCTCTCTCCTTTCCCCATTCATTGTCTGTTCCCATTCTCAACCTTCCGAGGCAACAGCACTTTCAAAAAGATCTTATGGAATGAAAATAAAAATGAAAAATCATACACAAAAACACTACATTGTCACTGTATACTAAAAGACCACACATTGTATCCTTAAGTACCTTTTTGGGGGGGTAATTTGGAGAAAGAGGTGCTGGAAGTTAGATATTCTCATGAATTTCTAGCACTATCCTCTGAAGCAGCTGTTACTGGCCATCACTAGAAACTGGATTCTGGACTTGATGGACTGATGGTCTGAGCTGGGATGGCATTTCCTATGTTTAGTTTGTCCATAACAGGTGATTAAATCTCTTTCATCTCTTAGGATGGTGATTCCAGATATTACAAACACTTATTCATCCATGAAAAGAAAAGGAGGACTTGTGGCACCTTAGAGACTAACCAATTTATTTGAGCATGAGCTTTCGTGAGCTACAGCTCACTTCATCGGATGCATACCGTGGAAACTGCAGCAGACTTTATATATACACAGAGAATATGAAACAATACCTCCTCCCACCCCACTGTCCTGCTGATAATAGCTTATCTACAGTGAGCATCAGGTTAGGCCATTTCCAGCACAAATCCAGGTTTTCTCACCCTCCACCCCCCCACACAAATTCACTCTCCTGCTGGTGATAGCCCATCCAAAGTGTCAACTCTTTACACAATGTGCATGATAATCAATTTGGGCCATTTCCTGCACAAATCCAGGTTCTCTCACTCCCTCACCCCCCTCCAAAAACCCACCCCCGTACACACACAAACTCACTCTCCTGCTGGTAATAGCTCATCCAAACTGACCACTCTCCAAGTTTAAATCCAAGTTAAACCAGAACATCTGGGGGGGGGGGGTAGGAAAAAACAAGAGGAAATAGGCTACCTTGCATCAGCCACACTATCAGAGGCTCGTTCACCTGCACATCCACCAATGTGATATATGCCATCATGTGCCAGCAATGCCCCTCTGCCATGTACATTGGTCAAACTGGACAGTCTCTACGTAAAAGAATAAATGGACACAAACCAGATGTCAAGAATTATAACATTCATAAACCAGTCGGAGAACACTTCAATCTCTCTGGTCACGCAATCACAGACATGAAGGTCGCTATCTTAAAACAAAAAAACTTCAAATCCAGACTCAAGCGAGAAACTGCTGAATTGGAATTCATTTGCAAATTGGATACTATTAATTTAGGCTTAAATAGAGACTGGGAGTGGCTAAGTCATAATGCAAGGTAGCCTATTTCCTCTTGTTTTTTCCTACCCCCCCCCGATGTTCTGGTTTAACTTGGATTTAAACTTGGAGAGTGGTCAGTTTGGATGAGCTATTACCAGCAGGAGAGTGAGTTTGTGTGTGTATGGGGGTGGGTTTTTGGAGGGGGGTGAGGGAGTGAGAGAACCTGGATTTGTGCAGGAAATGGCCCAAATTGATTATCATGCACATTGTGTAAAGAGTTGACACTTTGGATGGGCTATAACCAGCAGGAGAGTGAATTTGTGTGGGGGGGGTGGAGGGTGAGAAAACCTGGATTTGTGCTGGAAATGGCCTAACCTGATGCTCACTTTAGATAAGCTATTACCAGCAGGACAGTGGGGTGGGAGGAGGTATTGTTTCATATTCTCTGTGTATATATAAAGTCTGCTGCAGTTTCCATGGTATGCATCCGATGAAGTGAGCTGTAGCTCACGAAAGCTCATGCTCAAATAAATTGGTTAGTCTCTAAGGTGCCACAAGTCCTCCTTTTCTTTCTGCGAATACAGACTAACACGGCTGTTACTCTGAAAACTATTCATCCATGCACATTCAAAATTGGTATAATTTTATGGAACATCTTGCCAAACTTCTGTAGTACAGTTTTAATTAGAGGAGAGAAAAGGAAGGATTCTTAGTGTACACAAGTGTATAAATCTACATAAAGTTCAATACTACGTCCTTAACTCTGAACTTCTTACACAGTAAGTTGCAATATTTTTTATAGATGCTGACCAAAATAAACTTGTCTAGGCTGAAATAAAAGTCTAGATGTTAATAATTTAATAGTACACCTCTCAAAACAAACTATTGCATGTGTAAAAAGAAAAGGAGTACTTGTGGCACCTTAGAGACTAACCAATTTATTTGAGCATGAGCTTTTGTGAGCTACAGCTCACTTCATCGGATGCATACCGTGGAAACTTTGGTATACCAGTGTATGTTTGCAGTGCAGACCTGGCCTAAGATATCTTTAAATATGGTAGCATTTTGCTCGTACATGGAATGTGGTAAGTGTACTGTAGTCAAGACTCTGTGTATTACGTGGCAAGCTTGACTTAACGTCTGTGGCAAGGTTCTTGGATTCTGCAGTGCTCTGGTGTGGTCTTAAAGAAACCAAGTATCATGGGAGTTTGTGTTGTAAAACGCAAACGCAGATGGATCTCTGATGTAGCAGTGTGCAAAACTAAAACATAACAAAAACTTTACTAATAGTAATAAACCAGTATTCTTTGAGAATCATGTTGTTATATGTTTCTGGTTATGTTTAGGAAGGTGATAAGTGGACAGAATTAGGGGACTTTTCCCTAATTTCCTGGTTTATTTTTAAACAGTGAACTTGAAATTGAGTCAGGTTTTTTTTGCTTTACAATCACTTTTATTTTGTAAAGAATTTCGTTCCAAAGTGGCTATGTCTAAAACCCACACAAATCAGTGGGAAAACAAGGAAACTGACTTTGTGTTGTGTTGTCAAATATATAAATAAAACTGAAAAAAAACCCTATTTTTTCCCTTTTTCATTTATTGTAATCTTAGGTGTTGCTCATACGAGATATAAAAAAAGTGAGACAAGTGTGATTTTTTTAAGTTGATGGTGTCTCTTCTGATACATCACATTTATAGGCACTGTAATTTCTGTGTGTGTAGTGTATTTATTTTAAAGGAAACTTCTGTATTCTCTTAATGATTGTTCTCTGAATCGATATGTTTCTTAACCTTACTTTCAAGTTAAAAGGTTTTTACACTGGAATTTTTAATTTTTAGAATTGTGTAGTGGCAGTAGTCTATACTGGGGCTTGCAAAACTGTGAAGGAATTCAAGATGAGATTGGAAGCCAGAAAAAATGAGATTGGAGCCAGAAAAAACCCTTAGCCCCCACACCCAGGGGGGAAGACCCCTCAGATCAGTGAGTTTTATTAGGTTTTTCTTAGGACTGTCAATTAATTGCAGTTAACTCAAGTGATTAATGCAAAACAAATTCACGAGATTAAAAAATTAGTTACGATTAATCACAGTATTAATAGCACTGTTTAATAATATAATACCAATTTAAATTTATTATATATTTGGATGTTTTTCTACTTTTTTCAAATATATTAATTTCAATTACAACATACAATACAAAGTGTACAGTGCTCACTTTGTTATTTATGATTACAAATATTTGCACTGTGAAAAAGATAAATGAAATAGTGTTTTTCAGTTCACCTCATATAAGTACTGGAGTGCAATCTCTATTATGAAAGTGCAATTTACAAAGGTAAACTTTTTTTTACACATAATTGCACTCAAAACCAAAACCGTGTAAAACTTTAGAGCCTACAAGTCCAGTCCGTCCTACTTCTTGTTCAGCCAATTTCTGAGAGACACAAGTTTGTTTACATTTATGGGAGATACTGCCCAATTCTTATTTACAATGTCACCTGAAAGTGAAAACAGGTGTTCACTATTTTAGCTAGCATTGCAAGGTATTTACGTGCCAGATATGCTAAATATTTGTATGTTCCTTTGTGCTTTGGCCATCATTCTCGAGGACATGCTTCCATGCTGATGACAGATTCTGCTCGATAATGATCCGAAGCAGTGAGGACCAATGCACATATATTTTCATCATCTGAGTCAGATGCCACCAACTGAAGGTTGATTTTCTTTTTTGGTGGTTCAGGTTCTGTATTTTCCGAATCTGAGTGTTGCCTTTTAAGACTTCTGACAGCATTTTCCCCACCTTGTGTCTCTCACGTTTTGGAAGGCACTTTAGATTCCTAAACCTACTTTGTTTTTTTTTCCTCCCAACTTCTGAGTGTCTGAAGTGTCTATATTTTCAAGTTGTTTGAAATTAGAGACCAGTGTTTCCACTATATAATCAGCTAATGAAAATGTTATTTTTAAAATTATAAAGGAAGTGTTCAGAATGTCAAGATTCTATTTTGTGCTGGTTGAAAAGCAATAAGAAAATTTTAGAATGATCTAGAAGCCTAAAGGGGAATAAGAATAGTTGGAGTTATTGTTGGCAGGAGAAAGGGATGGAACTAGTGGGTAGAATCATCTGTGACTTGATATTGAAGAGAGTGGAGTAGGTAGAATTGAGTACTGTTATTGGAGTTTGGCTTGCCAGAATCTATACACTTCTGGGATCTGGGCAGGACAGCTGATATGGTTTGATAGAAAACTGGCTAGCTCATCTTATTTTTAATTCTTCTCTGTGTTGAATTCACTAGGTAGTTTCAGATTCTAGCTCTAGTAAATGTGACAAATACTACAAATGGATGATTAATCACTGGTAAACATCAGTGTAGAAATTTCTGACTCAACTCGTCTAAAGTTGAAGGAAATGGTCAGAAACAAACAGAAATAACAAAAATAGATAACATCTAAAGTGAAATGTAAACACTGTCAAGAATTGTTAAGTAGAAAGATAGGATGCATGGTTACCTCAAAAATTTCGGACAGTATATCTGCTTCTTCAAGCTCAAGTGTGCTGCTCAGTGAAATTGTTGAAGAGCACTCATTTTAAAAGTGCTGAGCACCCGATAACTCCTGCTGAAGTTGATGAGAGATAGTTGGCGCTTAACACTCTTGAAAATCAGGCCACTTATATATGTGCTTCATTATATGGTTTTAAAAGCCTTACTCTAGTAGCTAGTTTGAAAAGCTTGCTTAGCATTTTCAGTTACACTCATAAGAATCCTCATCCTTCTGTTTGTAAGATTTTTGCTAGCTAGGAGCACAAAAACTTTCCAACCACAATGTGCTGTTGCACAATTGGGTGCCTAGACACCATAGGGATCAGGTACATTTTAATTACATGATTTATAGAGATTTTACATTCTGCTTGAAATACCTGGCATTAGCTGAATTTTGGCAGAGGATAGTAGACTAAAAGGTAGGGGAGGTAATATCTGTTATTGGACCAACTTCTGTTCGTGAGAGAGAGAGACAAGCTTTCAAGCTACACAAAACTCTTCCATAGCACTAAGGCTGTGTCTGCACTACACTGTCGGGAGGCAAAACTTATGTTGCTCAGGGGTATGACTAAACCATCTTCCTGAGTGACGTAAGTTACACCGGCATAAGTGCTCATGTGCACAGTGCTATGTTGGTGGGAGAGCTTCTTCTGTAGAGCATCTTCACCATACGCACCACACTTCTTATACACTGCTCCTGCAGTGCTGTAAGATAGACAGACTCTTAGGGTATGTCTACACTGGCAGAGTTACAGTGCTGGCAGTTACAGCTCCTCTCAGAGAGCACTGAAGGGAAACTGCTGTTGTGTGTTCACACTGTCAGCTGCCTGCGCAATAGTGTGTTCACACTTGTGGCACTTGCAGTGGTATTCGGAGCGGTGCACTCTGGGCAGCTATCCCATAGAACATCTCTTCCTCTTCTGCCGCTAAGAGTTGTGGGAAGGCGGAGGGGGTTGCGGGGCATCCTAGGTCCTGTCTCAGTGCCCTGTGATGCACTGCTTTGCATCCCAGCAATCCCTGTGCTTCCGTCCGCATTTGGCACCATCTTTCAATGGTTTTGTGTACTGCGTGCTCTGCATCTTCGGTCTGCACAAATGGATCCCGCACTGTTGACCAGCATGCTGGTCGCTCTCACTAACACGGCAGAAGTGGTAGTGGGGTTATTCCTTAAACTACAAAGGCAAGAGCAGTTTGACATCGATCTCGCCACGCGTAGTAGCTCCGACACGAGATTGCATTTGGCATTCACGGAGATGCTGACCACAATGAAACTCTGCTTTTGGGCTCGGGAAACGGGAACTTAGTGGTGGGATCACATCATCATGCATGTCTGGGATGACAAGCAGTGGCTGCAGAACTTTTGGATGAGGAAAGCCACATTCATGGGACTGTGTGATGAGCTTGCCCTAGCCCTGTGGCACAAGGACATGAGAATGAGAGCTGCCCTGTTGTTGGAGAAGCGTGTGGTGATTGCAGTGTGGAAGCTGGCTACTCTAGACTGCTACTGATAGGTCGCTAACCAGTTCGGAGTGGGAAAGTCGACCGTTGGAGTCGTGTTGACGGAGGTGTGCAGCGCCATTAATCACATCCTGCTCCAAAAGAACGTGACTCTGGGCAACGTGCATGAGATTGTGGATGGCTTTGCACAAATCAGCTGCCCTAATTGCGAGGGGCAATTGATGGCACGTATATTCCAATTCTGTCACCAGACCACCTAGCCACTGAGTACATTAATTGGAAGGGGTATTTCTCAATGGTTCTCCAGGCGCTTGTGGATCACCATGGCCATTTCACGGACATTAACGGAGGCTGGTCCGGAAAGGTGCACGATGCACACATCTTTTGGAACACTGGCCAGTTCAGGAAGCTGCAAGCAGGGACTTTCTTCCTGGACCAGAAGATCACCTTAGGGGAAGTCAGAAATGCCCATTGTGATCCTGGGAGAGCCTGCCTACCCCTTAATTCCGTGGCTAATGCAGCCATACATGGGGCACCTTGCCAGCAGCAAGGAGCAGTTGAACAACAGGCTGAGCAAATGCAGAATGACTGAGTATGCATTTGGCCATTTAAAAGCCCGCTGGTGATGCCTGTATGGGAAGCTGGACATGGCCGATGACAATATTCCTATGCTTATAGCCACGTGCTGTACGCTCCATGATATTTGTGAAGGGAAGGGTGAAAGCTTCACTCAGGGCTGGACCGCAGAGGCTCAGCACCTGGAGGCTGAGTTTGAACAGCTGGAGACCAGGGCTATTAGAAGGGCACAGCGTGGGGCCATCAGGGTCAGGGATGCTTTGAGGCAGCAGTTAGAAGCTGAAAGCCACTAATAGTAGTTGCTATGCTCGGGATTGTGGTGCTTGTAATGCTAGGAGGTGATTTGTGCACATCATGCAAGAAGGGGCCTTAACATAATTGTATGTTGCTTTGCAGTGGTCTTTTTGCTTTCACTTAATAGAATAAAGATTGCTTTCAAACAAACACAATTCTTTTATTGAAAGCCAACAACCAGAGGAGAAAGTCAAATGAAAAAATTCATCAGCAGGGAGGGGGATGGGTGATGGGGGAATGGAAGGTCTCAAGAGGAGGTGGGGTCCCAGGACGGCTACAGATTTGTGTATGTCCAGGGATCATACCCAACCTTCTCCTT
Organism: Eretmochelys imbricata; assembly: GCF_965152235.1. Lineage (NCBI taxonomy): Eukaryota > Metazoa > Chordata > Testudines > Cheloniidae > Eretmochelys > Eretmochelys imbricata. The sequence continues at coordinate 191,306,572 of NC_135574.1, read as the reverse complement.
TGGAGTACGATGCAGCGGGTGCTGTACTTCAGCAGGGCCAAACTGCAGATGCATGGGTTTTGAGTGTAGTGGGTATTGGGAGTCCACATTGCTGGACTGTGAGGAGGGAGGAGTGGAATACTGTGGGTAGAGAGTGGAACCAGGAGGTTGATAAAAGTGTGTTGGCGGTGTGTGTGTGGGGAGGCGCATTGGAAAGAATTTTGTGACAGCAGCTGCAGGGGAGGGCAGGTGTGGAGTTGCTCGGTTTGAAGAGCTCGTATCGCCTGGAGCGTGTCCACTAGGTGCTCCATAACTGTTAAGAGCCACTCTATGGTTTCTTTCTGGTGTGCTGCGTTCTCCTTTTGTTCCCTCTTCTTGCTGTCCCACCACTCAGCGTAACGTCACGCATAAAGTCCTCCTTAGTTCTTCTTGACCGCTTCCTAATTCTTCGCAACCGTTCTGCCGCTGATAACAAAGAGGGAGGCTGTGCTCCCAAGGTCATCTCTGTGAAGTTTAAATGCAACATTTTACAGAGGCAGTATTGTTTGCAACACAGACAACACTGTTTCAGTGCTTTAAAACACAGCCAGTACTCACACACCTGTCACTAACTGGCTGACCCCAGGCAAGCGCACACAAGCCACAAGACCCCCAAAATGATGAGTAGCCGCAGGGTAAATCACTGTTCCCGGACCCTGCTGTACACTGGGCATGTGGTTCTTGGGCACTTGGAGAGAGCCAGCACTGTAGGGGGGCTCTGATAATCATTCCTGTCCCAACACTTACCACAGGTGGTGATCGTTATGGAAGATATCTTGCTGCTGAGGGTGAGCAGGGAATCAAGGGAGGGTCTTCTCCAAGCCTGTGGCTTCTGCTCTGGCCCCTATGCGGCTAGCCTGTGTGCAGCAGTGATCTCTCCCCCCACCCCCTGTGATGGCACAGTGGCATGGGAAATTTACCATTAATGGGCCAAGAAACAAAGCAGCTCTGCCGAGGAACCTGTGGGAGCGGATTGCCCAGTATCTCCACGAGTTTCCTGGAGATCTCTGAGGGAGATTCCCGTGAAGTGAGGGAGTGTATCAACAGCCAGTTCCGCCGCTCAAACAAGGCATGAGGTGGGAGACAAGTCTGCTTTTTGCAACCCTCCTGTCCCCAACAACTTGCTTCAGCAATTCCCCAAATCAGATCCACTTACCGGGGCCTCCTCTCCCGTTTGCTCTTCGCCAAGGTCCGACTGCTGTGACTGGCTAGGCTCCTCTGGGGTAGAAAAGAGCTCCTGACTGCATGCATCTCTGGCCTCCGAGTCATCCTCTGCCTCTGGTTCTCCCTCCCCATCTTCATCCAAGATTGCCTCCTCCTGGCTTGGTCCACTCTCGACTGGCATGTGAGCCAATGAAGTATCCACAGGGGACTTCTCAGTGGAGGTGGGGTCACCACCGAGTATCGCGTCCAGCAGTTTGTAGAACCGGCAGCTCGTGGGGGCAGCACCGGAGTGGTGGTTTGCCTCCCGCACCTTGTGGTAGGCATTCCGCAGCTCCTTCACTTTAACCCTGCACTGCAATGTGTCCTGGTCATGGCCCTTTTCTATCATGCATCTAGAAATCTGTCCATAGGTATCATAATTCCGATGGCTGGAGCACAGCTGTGATTGCACTGCCTCCTCTCCCCAAATGCCGATGAGGTCCAGCAGCTTGGCATTGCTCCAAGCAGGAGATTGCCTGGTGCGTGGAGCAGGCATGGCAACTTGGAAAGATGCACTGAGATCATTGCATGCATCACCTAGCAAACAGGAAGGGGACTTTCAATTTGCAAAGGAATGTACGGGGTGCGGCTGACGGTTGGTCACCTGTGGGCAGGGCGGTAGAGTTCAAACTGATGGCCAGAGAGGTGAGAACAGGCATTGTGGGACACCTCCTGGAGGCCAGTCTCAGCGCTGTAATCACCACGGTGTGTCTACACTGGCACCTCAGCGCTGTAGCCCTGGCGCAGAAAGTTCTACGCCTCTCGTCGAGGTGGTTTTTTAAGAGCGCTGCGTCTGCGCACGAAGTGGCTTGGCAGTGTGTACACCTTGGGAGTTACAGCGCTCAAAGCTGCTTTACTGTGCGCAAACTTGCCAGTGTAGATGGGGCCATAGTGGCTTGGCATTGTGTACACCTCGGGAGTTACAGCACAGAAAACTGCTTTACTGTGCAGAAACTTGCCAGTGTAGACAAGGCCTTAGAGTAGGGGTGCCAACCTGTGGCTCTGGAGCCACATGCAGCTCTTCAGAAGTTAATATGCGGCTCCTTGTATAGGCACCAACTCGGGCTGAAGCTACAGGCGCCAACTTTCCAATGTGCCGGGGGGTGCTCATTAGGGTGACCAGACGACAAGTGTGAGAAATCGGGACAGGGGGTGGGGGATAATAGGAGCCTATATAAGAAAAAGACCCCAAAATTGGGACTGTCCCTATAAAATTGGGACATCTGGTCACCCTAGTGCTCACTGCTCAACCCCTGGCTCTGCCACAGGCCCTGCCCCCACTCCACCCCTTCCCGCCCCCTTCCCTGAGCCTGCCATGCCCTCGCTCCTCCCCTCTCCTCCCCCAGAGCCTCCTTCACGATCTGGAGGTACTCAGGAGGTACGGGGTGGGGCGGAGAAGGCACTGATTGGTGGGGCTGGGGGGAGCTGGGAGGGAGGGTGGGAGGCGGGAGGAGCTGGGAGTGGCGGGGTCGGGGGGAGCTGATAGGGGGCTGCTGACATATTACTATGGCTCTTTGGCAATGTACATTGGTAAATTCTGGCTCCTTCTCAGGCTCAGATAGGCCACACCTTGCCTTAAAGTGTCACAGGTAAATACAAGATTGAACAGATAGTTTAGCATAAGTAGTTAGTACATATTCTAAGGAACCATTCTAAGGAACCATTCAAGGTGAAGTGGCTCATTAACACCCCTGTAGTCATAGGACAAAAATGGGAGTTAGTGGATTACAGATTGTTGTAATAAGCCATAAATCCAGTGTCTTTATTAAGACCATGATTTTTAGTGTCTAGCAAAGTTCTGAATTTATACTCCCAGGCTCGTCTTTTGAAACTGTTGTGCAGGTTTCCTTTGAGGATGAGGACTGATAGGTCAGATATGGAATGATTGCTTTGCAAGAAGTGTTCATGATAGTGGCTTTGTTTACACTACACAGATCTTAGTGGCACAGCCATGTTGACATGTCTGTCGTTAAAAGTCGGGCAGCATAAATGCTGTTTGTCGGCACTTTTGCGGACTAAATACTTCCACCCTGTAAGAGCAGTGTTCGCATTGTCGACAGGAGAGCGCTCCTGCTGACAACGAGCTGTTTACACTGCCACTTGCCGCGGCAAAACTTTTGTCTTTTGGCAGGGGTGTGTGTCTGTGTTTCTTTAAACACCTGTGAACAACAAAAGTTTTGTCATTCAATTGGCAGTGTAGACAAAGCCAGTGTGTTTTTGTCTTTTATCATTTTCCTGTGAGAGATCATTTGAGAGTTTAGTGATTATCTGGTTTCACCCACATAGTTGTTATTGGGGCATTTAGTGCAATGTATGAGGAACACCACATGTGAAAGGCAAGTGTAGGACCCATGGATTTTAAAAGGTGTGTTTTGGGGGGTGTGGATCATTGTAACAGTGGAGATATGTCTGCAGGTTTTGCATCTGTTGTTCTGGCAGGGTCTGGTGCTGCTTTGAGCTGGTGTGTCCTGGTCTGAGGGGAGCTTGGAGATGTTGGGGAGTGTTTGAAAGCCAGAAGAGGGAGTTCAGGAAAGAGTTATTTCAGGATGGGGCCCCACTGAGTGTGGGTTGTAGTTGTTTGATGATACCCAGTACAGATTCCAGTATGGGGTGATAGGTGACAACTAGGGGTGTTTGGCAGGAGAGGGTTTTATTTCTGGATTGAGGCAGGTTCTCTTGGGATATTTGGGTGGCCCATTCCATGGTGTGATCTACTTCTCTGATGGAGCGTCCTAATTTGGTAAAGGCTGTTTTTGAACATGTAAGGTGTATATCCTGGACTTTCTCTTCAGAGCATATTCTGTGGTATCTGAGTGCCTGGCTATAGATAACAGATTTCTTGGAGTTGAGGAGGTTACTGGATCTATGAAGGTAAGTGTGGTGATCCAAGAGTTTTGTGCTGGAAAAACATCTGTAATATTATGTTACTGTATTCTGGCTAGCAATGCAGTTCCTGTTCTGAGTCTAATTTTTCTAATTTGGTCCTTTTGGAACAAAATTTATGTTTGATATTTTATGTTTAATGTAGCAGTTAAAAGTCACATTAAATATTACATATGCCATTAACAACTTACTCTTTTTCTTCAGTATCTGACATTGAAGGTGGTGATGGATTGCAGCTCCGAAAGGAACATGCACTCAAGATATTTGCTTATATCAACTCCTGGACGCAAAGGTATTGTAATCAGTGTCTTTAAACTCATCATATTGGACCCCATTTATTGTAAAAACTATGCGGGTAGTAGAGTGAATAGAACAAGTAAAGTGAATACAATATTGTCGTGTGACTAAAATGATGGGAGAATAAAGGAAATTCTGGCCTTCATTTACATGTAACTACTTTTGTGCCATGTCTCCTGCTAGGTGTGTGTGGAGAACACACCTTTGAAGCACTGACTGGCATTCCAGAAGCTGTTGAAGAACATAGCAGTAAACAGGCTAAGTGATAGTAATGAAAAATATTATAAAACCTTAGATATGCTGTTGCTTAATGTGAACTATCCTGCCACATACTTTTTTTTCTAAAGAAAATGTGGCAAAAATGAAGAATTATTACTTTGAATTTCAGTGTCTTATGAGGATTTTTTCACAATATCCTGGTGCTGTGACTCAACAAGATTAACACATGCAGTCCATAGCGACCATTGTAAAATACATAAATAATTTAAAACTGCTGAACAATAGTTGGCACCGTGTAATTCTCTGTGAGTGTCTGGAAATAAATGGGATGCCCACAGGGATTAATGAGGTCTTCAGTATTGGTGCTTGACACTGGAGTCTCAGTGTCACTTTGAATTTCCTGTCTTTGTTGGTCTGTCACATGCTTTGTTACTTAAAATATATTTAAATGTGAAACTTCCTTATAATTAGTCACTTTAAAAAAATTAAGATCAGTCTTTTTTTCTTTCTATTTATTAGTTTCTTTAAGTTGATGGAGTCCAAACTTCTCATTTTTAGATATTTTAATTCTGAGCCACTCCAGGAATTTTCACTTTTTTATTTTGTTTTTGTTTGCAGACAATGTCTGTGCTGCTTCAAGGAGTATAAGCATTTGGAGATCTTTAACCAAGTAGTATGTGCGCTTATTAACTTAGTGATTGCCCAAGTTCAAGCTCTACGGGACCAGCTCTGTAAACATTGCACTATTAACATAGATTCAACATGGCAAGATCAGAATAATCAAGCCAATGAGCCACTGAACGTAGAAAGAGAGTCTCATGAAGAAGAAAATGGAGAACGACAAAAATGCATAGAGAAAAAGTTAGACTCTGCAAGAACTTGTATCCTGACAGAGGAAGAATCTGCAAAGAGCACTGATGCTTTTAGCTTATGGAGCACTGATGAGAAGGAAAAACTGTTGCTGTGTGTGGCAAAAATCTTTCAGATTCAGTTTCCTCTGTATACTGCTTACAAGCATAATACTCATCCCACAATAGAGGTATATCTTATTCTAACTTGTGCATATTTTGTTTTTTTGTGAAACACAGTGTAGTTATCATCAAAGGGTAGACTCTGCTTGAGTGATTGTAGTTTTCAAACCAGGTGGATGGGGATGATTCAGCTCTCCCACTGAATTCAGTGGGTCTTTCCATTGACACTTTTTGGGAGATGAGCCACTCCCTTAATTACTTTCTTAAAATAATTCTTGATTGGTCTAGGCAAAAGCAGTTAATAAAATGTCGGATATAATTGCATAATTTATCATATAGTCACAGTAGCAGGAAAGCAAAAAGGGACTATAAATATGGCTTCTTTCCAAAAATAATAGAAAGTAGTTTAACTCCTTTTAGTTAAATCTGTTGTTATAAACAAAATTTACGAACTAAAACTTGCATGAGACCACACTTTTTTTGCTGTTCCGTAATCAACTGAATAACTGTTACAACTGCAGCTCTGCAAACTGGACTACTATCTTTATACATTTTTCATTGTGATGTTACTTTGTTACTGCTAAATATATTTTTTTACATAATTTATTTTGAAAAATTCACTTTCAGAACTCTTTTTTTACCAACTTTTTATTCCTAGATATAGAAGGAAATGCTTTTGTAGCTATATTTGGGACTCTAGTTGTCAAATTAAAATAATTTTGTTCTTGAAAAGGTTTATTTTTAGTTCCACCTGTGGAAATCTGTTCCTGACTAAATAGAGCACATGCTACACTTACATACTGAGATATGAGTATATTTGCCATTGTTAAGAAAGCTTATACTGAGAAAATGCGTGAGAACACATTAATATGTTTATGTGGGTGTTACAAAATATTGGCACATTAAAATAGTTATCCAAAACCACAAACTTAAAGTATGAAAAAGCTCTGTCACTGCTTTGAGTAGTTAAGCTTTCAGTTTCAAATTATTACACTATTTGCTCTTAACTTGTAAAGATATACATAAATGATATGTGATTTGGCATATGTGCTACTGTGTTTGCATGAGTTATATTCAGTCCGTGAATAAGTGGATCTCACCAAATTTGGCAATAAATGTTGGTTTAGTTTAAAATTATTAAACTGGGAAGATGAGTGATTTTTGTTTTGTTGGGGGCATATTTGAGTATCTTTGCTATATTCGATCATGTTGGAGTATAAATCTGTAAGTTAAAATGTCAAACTGTGTTTACAAATATATGTGATCTCAAGTATATCTATATTAATGAACCAGAGAATGTTAGAATTCCAGTAAGTAAGACTTTCCTACCACATTTCAGTATGGTCTTCATAATTCCTTTTAAACGTTATCATCATAAATAAATAGGTCTGTGATGCATCTGCCCACTAGTAGAGACCAGTGAGGGTAGGTCTATCTTTTTGTTTTTCATACTGGTTAAAACTAATGTTAAAACGAAAGGGATTTTGCCTCTGTGTTTCATGGGGTAATTAAAAAAACTGATCTTCAGTTTTTCTCCCTGCCTTCACAGGAACATGGCAGAAACAGCTCTGGAGCAATTTTTTATGTATAAATAGACTTGCTTCTCTTAGAGAGAAGACAACAATCTTTTTTTCTTTTTGGAAATATTTGTCTGCCTTATTTTTTGTCATTGTGCCCTGAAGAATTAGAAATCTCAAAAGGGACATTGGCAAGATTTTTTTGGCTGATGTGCTGACATAGTGTAAGAGGACCAGGTTCTAACATAAATTGGGTGGCTGCATTGTGGCTCTCCAGTACGCTCAAAAATATGACATCTTGAGTTACTGACCACTCAGATTAGCAAGCACTGTTACTCCACGAATATATCAAAATCGTGGTCTGGAGAGAGAGACGAGAGAGAAGAAAACTTATTTGCTGTCTAGGCAAGTCAAAAAATTATTCCCACTTTCAACTAGTTTCTCATACCAAATTTGTAATTTCTTCAGAGCAAGGATTGATAGATCTATGTTTTGAAATCTTCTAGCACATTTTGATTTCTATCATAATACTGTATAATAATGCTAATGACGAAATCCTTCAGTGGGTTTATGGGCAAATGTGAAGTGTGGTCATTCCTTCAAAACGTTCTGTATCAGGTATAAACTGAAACCCAAATATGTCTTTTTTTTTTTTTTTAAATATTAGAGAGACCAGGTGGGTAAGGTAACATCTTTTATTGGACCAGCTTCTGTTGGTGAGAGAGACAAGATTTTGAGCTTACACAGAATTCTTATTCAGGTCTTCGCAAGTCCCATAGATATCCCCAAGAAAATCAGATTAAAAATAAGTAGAGAAAGCTCCCGACTACTATATGTGAAAGTGGGATTTCTCTCCCCATGGAACATGTGCTCTGGGTACTGTGCACATTAACATTTTATTGAGTTATGAGGAAATGCTTTTAATCCTCACATTAATGTCTGTTCTGGAAAAAAGGAAGATTTCCAATTCAAAATAGATCATCTTCCGAGCTGTGTCAGCTGGTTTCATGAGTTCCTCAGGTTTGTAGAGGTGCATTCACACCACTTCATTGTGGCTAAGAAGTCTGGTAAAATTTGACATGTAAAATTGTCATTCAGCGGTCTCATACAGAACAATTACAGCTGCAAACAATAATTTCTACTCATTTCACACACTCATTACCTGGTTATCTCGACCAAAAGGTAATGTTGGTTCTGGCATCAGTCAGAAGAGCTCTGATGCTCTTACCAGGTACTTGGTGGAATCTTTGCAGATACTCTCACATCTGGGAGAAGAGAGATTTATAATGGGGAGAATTCCCTTCTGTCAGAAAGGGTCACAAAACTGCAATATCTAACAAGAACAAGAAAACAAGAAAAAAAATGATCTGTTGGTGTATAAGCCTACTGGGGACTTTACTGTCCTGCTGTAAATTCCATGGGTTATGGGACGTTTCTACCCCTTGAATTTTTTTTAACTGGCAACATGCATCTCTATTATAGCAAACATAGAGGCTAAACTGGAAGAGACTAATGAGTTATCTGAGCTGAACAGTGAAAACATCGTGAAGGAGAATTTCATTTAGGAACCAGAAAGAGTGCAGCTGACAACGGACACCAGCCCAGAATACTGGGAGCCCACATAGTCATATTGACAGCACAGAGGACATGGCCTTCAAGGACACAGAACTGGCATATACATTTGTTAGACTTGAGAGCAATAAGACTAGCAGTCTTAAACCTCTGGACAAGACAAGTACATCTTAGTTCAGACAAGTTTGTGGTTGTGGTCTGTTTAAAATCAACAGGGACCACAAAAACAGAATGGTGGTACAAAAGTCTACCCTGCTAATCAGATGAAAAATCTCCTTTCTAGTGAATCTGTGTGTGTCTTTGGGCACAGGAATACCACAATTGGACTTGGTCAGTTGGAAGAAAATCCGCTTGAGGGCATAAACCTTGAAGGAAGAAACTTATGTGGAAACAAACCTGTTTACCCCAATACAAAAGTAGTATCTGCTAACGTTCTTGATATCCAAAGAGAGATCTTCGCTTGTGATACATTTTTATCATATAAACGTTCAGTCTTGCATGTGCTCTTCACAGGACTGAGAACTTTGACAGCAAAAACACTTAAAAAAAACCACAAGGACCCAAACAAGGGTAATCTGGAGATCCCTGAAATGGTTGAGCTGCATGAGGTCTGCAGGCCTGCTGTGGCTGTTTTGAGACATCTGTTAATTTTAAATGTCCTGCATCCGTGACCTTCTGTCAGGTCTATTTGTTTATTCAGACTTAGATTATGCAGAGGGTCTGTGAGATAGGTATTTCAGAAAGTACAGAATATGCTTCTGTCTAGAAAGAGGAATTTTTTCATTTTACTTGAAGTGATTACTTTCTATAAACCATGTAGAAGAAGAGGCAAAAACCACAAAGTGAGCTCCTGTTTTCCTTACCTTTGAAAATCCCTCCAGGCAGGACTAGACAATGAACTTTAAAGGAGTTAGCAAACCGGTCTTTAGTGGCTCAATAGAGGGTAAAACAGTAAGGAAAGGCATCTGTCTACTTTATTTTTATGCTTCCCCCAACATTTTGGCTCAGAATGAGGCAATTAGCAGCTCTGGTGGCAGTTCCCATATAAGTCTTTTTCTAGTAGGATGAATTTGTTATAGCTTTGTTCCCATGGCTGTGTCGACCATCACACATCTATTAAGGTGTTTCACCTTTGAGGTTTTTGTGCTGCCTTTGGTTCTCATAGGGAACACTCTTCTGTTACTTGGCTCAAAAGGTGACCTTGTGGAAATCTCAATGCCCTGAATTTTCTGTTTAGAACGCCAAAGCAGGACTGTCAAATTTTCAGGTTCGTTCTAGCCAAGTAAGTCAAATCTTTTGTCTCTCCAGTGCTGCAGAGATCTCTTGCCCCATTGTTGTCAGTGATTACTCCAATATGGCTACTTCATAGGAAGAGAATTCTTGAGACAAGAAGTATGCAAAGCAGCTACTTGACATTCCAGATATACTTTCACTAAACTCTAAGGGCTTAATGCATAGACTTCCACTGTCTTTCAGCTGCCGGGTGCTAAGAGCAATAATTTAACTGATGAACAGTTTCTGCTTCCCTCAGCAACTGATAATTTTCCCATGCATAATCTGTTTCTGGTAGTGGCATGGGCAGAGCACAGAAACACCCATTTTTCTTATCTATTGGCCAGAAAAATGTGTTGTCTACTCACTACAAAGTTGTTTTAATATTTAAAAATAATTGACAAAGAACATGATTAATTTAGTGATGATTTGGAGTTCAACATGAGGGGGAAATATGTAATATATTTAGATTCCTATATTGTAACCTTAGTGAATAGTTTAAAGTTTGATTCCATCACAACTAAAATACCCCCAGTAATGTAGTTTTAAATGATACTCTGGAAATTAGTCAATTTGAAATTAACTCCAAAAACTTCAGTTAAATTAAATGTTTAAAAACCTTCCCTCCCCCTATGAATTTAAAGGGAAATTGTGAACATGAAAACTAGTAATTTTTTTAAAAAAGTTAAAATTAGTTTGATCGTGTTTCAGTAAGTTTTTTGGTTTTATAATCACATTTTACAATTTAAAAAAAATGTTTTCTCCCTTGCTATGTGAAAGATTCATACAAACAATACGGAAAATTGATTTAATGGGGGAAACTGTAAAATAAACTGTCTACAAAATGCTATCCAATGCACAATGTAAACATATATCAAAAGAAGTTATTAAACTCTTTAATTATAGTAATCTTCAGTGTTACTTGGAACAATAATAGATTTAAAAATTGAGAGAAATGTGATTTGTAATTTGACAGTTTCCCTGAAAGGATACCAGATACTGATTCTACAAGCTGTCAATTAGATATTTGTGTAAAAATGTTACAGGTGGACTTGAAGAAGTTTAATAAACTGAACTAGAATGACTAACTTTAAACTTTTTAGCTCTTGAATATTCATTAGATTTATGATTATACAGTATATTCTCTGTTCATTTACCTATGGCAGTTCAGATGTTTGGGTACATTACTTTCCTGCTGGTAATGGAAACATCTGAACTGGTATAGAAGAACTCCAAGAAGGAAAACTATTAGGTAAGAAATTTCCACTTATGGCTGGAGCATTGTCCTCAGTTTATAAGTACATATTTGTAAATACAATGTAAAAAAAATAGTTTAATCGGAAAATGCAAAAGTCAGTTTGACAGTTTTAAAATTAAACAAACTTAAGCTGCTTGAGTTTTATAAAATTAGGTTTCTGGAGTGTGCATCATGAGTCTTTCGGTTTTGTTTCCTTCATACAATTTGTTTCTATTCCTACTGTTAGCTAATTATATTTATCTCTTTTCTTTTAAACCAGGATATTTCTGCCCAAGAAAGCAATATATTAGGGGCGTTCTGTGATATGAATGTAAGTCATATATGTTTCATTGATTCATAGACTTTAAGGCCAGAAGTGATCAAAATTATCACGATAATCTAGTCTGACCTCCTGCACATTACAGGCTACAAAACCTACCCACTACTGTAATAGGTCCATAATCTCTAGCTGGGTTGCTGGAATCCTCAAATCTTGATTTAAAGATGTCATGTTACAAGGAATCCACCATTTGCACTAGTTCAAAACAGTAAGTGCCCCATGCTGCGAAGAAAGGTGAAAGCCCTCCAGGGTTTCTGCCAATCTGACCTGGGGGAAAATTTCTTCCCAACTCCAAACATGGTGATCAGTTAAACCTTGAGCATGTGGGTGTGATCCACCAGCCAGACATTTAGGAAATAATTCTCTGTAGTAACTCAAAGCCCTCCCCATCTGGTGTCCCATCTGAGACCGTTGGAGATATTTGCTAATAGCAGTCATGGATGGGCCATACGCTATTGTAGGCAATCTCATCATGCCATCCCCTCCATACACTTCTCAAACTCAGTTTTGAAACAAGTTAGATTTTTCCCTGCAGTACTGTCCCTGAAAGGCTGTTCCAGAACTTTACTCCTCTGATGGTTAGAAACCTTCATTTAATTTCAGGCCTAAACTCACTGATGGTTAGTTTATATCCATTTGTTCTTGTGCCAACATTGTCTCTTAACTTAAATAACTTTTCTCCCTCCTTTGGTATTTATCCTTCTGATGTATTTATAGAGAGCATTATGAGATACAATTAACATGTTTTTGGTGACTGTAAAATAGTCATATTTAGTGTTTTATAAACGTATGATACATTGATATTGCTCATCTGAACTCTTACCTTATATGTATTTAGTGTTTTGTTTTCAATAGTAATTTGTTTTTCTTTTTAAATAAAACTTTTATATTCTTCTCCTGTTTCTATAGGATGTAGAAGTACCATTGCACTTGCTTCGTTATGTTTGTCTATTTTGTGGAAAAAATGGCCTTTCCCTCATGAAGGATTGTTTTGAATATGGAACCCCTGATACATTGCCATTTCTTATAGCACATGCATTTATCACAGTGGTATCTAATGTAAGTATTGCCCTGAGTTTGTTAAATTTTTAAACCAAAATGCAACAAATATAAAGTGGGAGAGACTAAGTCTGGGAAAATTTGAAGAAGAGGGCCCTGGAAGCAATTTTCCCCTAGTAGAGAGAAGGATGTCTGGGGATTGCCCTGTCCAGAAGGGACATCATTTCACCCCAGTCGTTACCCTGAGATCTGTTGGAGGAATAGTGGCATCTGTAGGATATCTTGTTTTCCCTTCTCTTCCCAGACATTCTGGTTGCAGCGAAACTAGGCTATCAAGGTATCCCTTTGTCACTGCTGGCAAGAACTGGAACACTCTGGTAGTGGGAGTTAAAACATGTCTGTGGAGGTGGTCATGTGGAGACTAGGAGTGGCATGAGGATGTGATGGGAAGGGATGTCTTGCTCAGGAACATGGGTGTAAAGGAAAACAGAATTTTGCCCCTTAAGTTTAACTGTAAATACTTAATGAGTGTAACTAAAATGAAATGCTGTGTAATGACACTCTATGATTTGATTCCAGTATTGAGTACTTTGGATCAGATCCTGGGTGTTCCCCTCTCCCATATTCCTATGTTACTCTCAGGTGCCACAGGGTAGCTGGAAAGCTGTTCTAAGTAAAGCAGCTGAGATTTAATCTTATATAGCTGTGATTGAAAGAAAGCCAGCACTGGTGAGTCTACTCCACCTGCTTCTGGTTTAGGGGGGGATTCTCAGGTGAGCCAAAAACTAGAGGGTCTTGGTTAGGGAATGCAGAACTCCCTCAATCTTGAGCTGTTGGAGTAGTCCTTAGGAAGTCATTTCAGCTGACCTGATTTAGAGTAGCTCTGAGGCTGTAAGTCGGGGTTCTCAAACTGGGGGTCGGGACCCCTCAGGGTGTCACGAGGTTATTACATGGGGGGTCATGAGCTGTCAGCCTTCACCCGAAACCCCGCTTTGTGTCCAGCATTCATAATGGTGTTAAATATATTAAAAAAGTGTTTTTAATTTATAAGGGGGGATCGCACTCAGGGGCTTGCTATGTAAAATGGGTCACCAGTACAAAAGTTTGAGAACTACTGCTGTAAGTTATACTGGGGTCGAAATCAGCCCCTGGCAGCTGCCAGAATGGGGAAATATAAAAATGCCTTTAAGTTGTCCTTTTCTTTCCCCACCCTTCCCTAGTACTGCATCAATTGTAGCTCAGCCAGACCCTTTACTATGAATGTCACACTGACTTTAGACTTAAGTCTGTAAGTTAAACATAGATGCATAGATGTAGATTATATTCGGCAAAGTAGATTCCTTTTATATTTACTGGAATATATATATTCTTACGCAGTGGTTCACTGAATTAGGTAGGGTTGTGCTTCTGTATGTAGTGCGCTTTATTTAGCCAGTTGTAACGAAACATTTGATATCTAAGGCCCTGCTTAATTTACGATATTGCGGAAATTGCAGATCCTACAATGTTAGGCTTCCATCTCAATTTTTATGCTCAATTCAGGTGTGTGACATTTTAGCAGTCAGCCCCACTGACACCCCTGCGCATGGCGGGGGCTCCCACTGTCAGCCCTGGGGCGGTGGGAGCTCTCTCTCTCTAAGCTCTGGGGACCGCAATTTTCTGTGTCTTGTCCACAACTCAGCTGCAATTATTTGACAATCGTCCCATAATTCAAGTAGAACCTTATTGATGTCTCTGTTTATAATTACTATGGACAGTAATGCTGTTCTCTTTAAAATATAAGAAGTTTGATTAATTCTAAATGTGACATATAATGGTCTTGGCAAGATAAATTTGCTAAATGAATTTTCTTTCACTTAACAAAGGTACATAAGTTTAAATGTTTACTTAAATCCTTTCCCCTCGCCTTTCAGTATGGTGCACATATGCTTGATTGCTCATGAAATGAAATACTGAACTGCAATAAAACAAGTGCACATTTACCAGAGAATATTTACCATAATTTTTGTGGAGAAAATCGCATACCTTTTTAGTACAAACCCAACTACTATGTGACTTTTTGTCCCATCCACTTCAGTTTATGAGCTTCACAGATAAATTAATGCAAGATTTATGAGTGGCCCTGTGAATGATAGCCCAGTAAGCAGATCTGCAGGGTAGCTCTGCAGTCTCAGCTGTTGCATAATAATTGATGTGTAAACTCAGAACTGTAGTGTAATGTTAGTTAAATGCATTTTCACAATAGTAGCAGCTCTTGAGAATGGCAGTTAACCAGTTCTTATTGTAAAGTTTCTTAGGCACACTGAGTCTTGGATTTAATTTGGAGCCCTGGGGAAGGATATGTTGTTTTGTCTTCATAACCTGTCTAGCTACTATATTATCGGTTAAAAAATTGTTTTTCTGAAAATGATTAGATTGTGGAGAGACTGGTAGTCCTTCCATAGTCAAGCTGGCAATAAGTGTCTCATAGTACAAAATTTGATCACCACTATCCTTGTACATTTAAAATAAAAGGTTCTGCTTCCAAATTTTACAGTTAATTCACAAGGGCAATTTCATTTTTTTCCTGAACATTTCAAGGAAATCCAGCAAGTAGTTTTTTTCAGGTGAAGGCAATAAATATTGTCTCCCTTTGGAAATTTTTGAAAATTGTCTGGTTCATGTTCCTCTGTAGGGAAAACAGACCAAATATAACTAAGGATTCTCAAGAGATATGTCCATCATTAACTTGTGAACAGTTTAGTTTTCAAGGCAGTAAAATCCAATCTATTCTTAAGGGCATTAGTCAAAAATTAATAATATAAGAACAGCCATACTGGGTCAGACCAATGATCCATCTAGCCTAGTGTCCTGTCTTCTGACAGTGACCAGTGCCAGATGTTTTAGAGGGAATAAACAGAACAGGGCAACTTTTAGACTGATCCTTTCTCTGTCACTCAGTCCCAGCTTCTGGCAGTTGGATGTTTAGGGACACCTAAAGCATGGATTAGCATCCCAGATCATCTTGGTTAATAGCCATTGATGGACTTATCTGCCATGAAGTTATGTAGTTCTTTTTTGAGCCAGTTATACTTTTGGCCTTCACAACATCGTATGACAATGAGTTCCACAGGTTGGCTGTGTGTTGTGTGAAGAAGGACTTCCTTTTTTTGTTTTAAAGCTGCTGCTTATTAATTTCATTGAGTGATCCCTAGTTCTCGTATTATGTGAAGAAATAAATAACACTTCCCTATTCACTTTCTCCACACCATTCTTGATTTTAAAGATATCTGTCTCATCCCCCCTTAGTTGTCTCTTTTCTAAGCTAAACAGTTCCAGTCTTTCTGATCTCTTCTCATATGGAAGCTGTTTCCTACCCCTAATTATTTTATTTGGCCTTCTCTGCATCTTTTCTAATTCTAATACATCTTTTTTGAGATGAGGCGACCAGAACTGCACACGGTATACAAGGTGTCCGCATACCATGGATTTATATAATAGTGTTATGATATTTTCTTTTTTATTATCTAATCCTTTCCTAATGGTTCCTAACATTGCTAGCTTTTTTGACTGCTGCTGCACATTTGAGCGATGTTTTCAGAGCACTATCCACGATGACTCCAAGATCTCTTACCTATGCTCCTGTCTTGTATAGAAGCTGATTTAAGCTTGTATAGAAGCTGGGGGTCAGTATTTCTGCAATTTCATATTTGAGTTCCTTCAGAACTTTTGGGTGAATACCATCTGGTCCTGATGACTTATTACTGTTTAATTTATCAATTTGTTCAATAACCACCTCTATTAACATCTCAGTCTGGGACAATTCCTCAGATGTGTCACCTAACAAGAATGGCTCGGATGTGGAGATCTCCTGTACATCCTCTGCAGTGAAGAGTGATGTAAAGAATTCTTTTAACTTCTCTGCAATAGCTTTGTTTTCCTTGAGTGCTCTTTTAGCAGCCTGATCATCCAGTGGCCCCACTGGCTCTTTGGCAGGCTTCCTACTTCTTATGTGCTTAAAAGAAAAAAATTTGCTGTTTTTGTGTCTTCAGCTAGTTGCTCTTCAAATTTTTTTGGCCTGTCTTATATTTCAGAAACATGAGTCTCTGAAAGCAAAAGTTTTCATAGAATCATAGAATATCAGGGTTGGAAGGGACCCCAGAAGGTCATCTAGTCCAACCCCCTGCTCGAAGCAGGACCAATTCCCAGTTAAATCATCCCAGCCAGGGCTTTGTCAAGCCTGACCTTAAAAACCTCTAAGGAAGGAGATTCTACCACCTCCCTAGGTAACACATTCCAGTGTTTCACCACCCTCTTAGTGAAAAAGTTTTTCCTAATATCCAATCTAAACCTCCCCCACTGCAACTTGAGACCATTACTCCTCGTTCTGTCATCTGCTACCATTGAGAACAGTCTAGAGCCATCCTCTTTGGAACCCCCTTTCAGGTAGTTGAAAGCAGCTATCAAATCCCCCCTCATTCTTCTCTTCTGCAGGCTAAACAATCCCAGCTCCCTCAGCCTCTCCTCATAAGTCATGTGTTCTAGACCCCTAATCATTTTTGTTGCCCTTCGCTGGACTCTCTCCAATTTATCCACATCCTTCTTGTAGTGTGGGGCCCAAAACTGGACACAGTACTCCAGATGAGGCCTCACCAATGTTGAATAGAGGGGAACGATCACGTCCCTCGATCTGCTCGCTATGCCCCTACTTATATATCCCAAAATGCCATTGGCCTTCTTGGCAACAAGGGCACGCTGCTGACTCAGTGATGGACTTCATTTAATAAGAGTAAATGAAGGACTTTGGACACAGAAGACACTAAAGTCATAGAGAACATTTGATGACAACATTAGTGGATAAGTTTGCATAGTTATCTATCATTTTAGAAAGCAATTGCCCCAAGGTGTGCAAGAGAGGAGGAGGAAGAGGAACAGCTCCTTGAGTGTCTCCTAAAGTGTGTATGAAGGGAAGCCATACACCAGAGATTCTCAAACTGTGGTCCACGAGCTCCATTTAGGGGGTCCGTGTATAATTCCCTCTAAGGTACGTGCCTGGGCAGTTGCACATGAGAGAATGAAGGGCCAGCCACCTAATTAGTGGAGCTGCGCGGGCGTGGCTCCAGTAATTAGGTGCCTGGACCCTGGAGAAGATGCACATGTAATGTGAGGTGGTGGCCTTAGGAGGAATAGGGAGTAGGTGAAAGGGGGCAGTGGGGTGAGAGGAGGGGGTGGGGGAATTTGGGAGGGCTGTGGTGGCCAGAGGAAGAGATGACTTTCCCCAGCTCCGGGGCTGCAGCTGCCTGGGAGAGATGGCTCTCCTTCCCAGCCTCAGCTCTGTGCTGCTGTGGCGGGGGAGAGACCCCACTCCTTCCCAGCCCGAGCCATGGAGCTGCCGTGGCGGGGGAAGGAGGGAGAGACCCCCCTCCTTCCTAGCCCCAGCGGAGGAGAAAGGGCACATCCATCGCATTAGAAAGATAAGACTACTGATACTAAAATATAAGTTGTGTGCTTTATTTGTAGAACAAAAAAAGTTTATTACGGTTTTTTTATATAGCACTTTTATCCAAAGCGCTTTACAATAGTTAGCTAACAGTACAAACAACATTTGGAAAGATAAGTGGTCCGCCGAGACCCTCAGCAAGTGGTCTATGAGAAAAAAAAATTTGACAACCACTGCCATGCACCATAGGCTTTGAAAGTGAGAAAGAGCGATGCTGCACTAGGTTTGCTTCTTTTTGGCCATCTCGGTCATTCTCTGGCTTTCCCCTTTTTTTGCTATCCATCTGGTCTGGTTCCTTCTTCTCTTGACCTTTCCCTGGAAAACCCAGGTTTCAGCTCTAGTGCCTGTGCTCCTTCACTCCCTGTTGTTCTCCTGCTCTCCATAATGGAGGACTAGAAGCGTGTCCTGTCTACCAGCAGTTGCAAAGAAATGTGTTAACTTCTAGTTTCTTCTATGCAGGTGTGAAATTCTGACTGGAGAAGGCTATGATTACTTAATTCTTCACTATTGTAGGCCTGCAGTTGTCATGAAGAATTACTTAATCATCGCACACTAGTGATGAAGAAATAGTGAACAATGGTCTGATGACTACTTCTAAGTTGCTACTTTTAATTTTATTGTATAAAATTTAGCAAGTTATGTTTAAAAAAATCCTGGAGTGATGGAAACATATTGCCTTTTAGCAGTGGGCTGACGATAACGCAGAACAAAATAGAAAAAAAATCTAAGTTTTAAAAATAGAAAAGTTTGTGGTAAATTTTAATTATTAGCAGGCAGAGACAAGAAAAAAAAGTATGAAGAAAGATATGAAATGCTTATGAGTTCATATGCTTTGATTCAGGCGAATTATTCCCAGTCTCATTAGTGTATTCTCGTAGCTAAAGAAGAAGACTTGAGTCGGACTCCTAGGTTCTGTTCCCAAGATGGCCACTGACCTTGGACAAGTCACTTAACCTCATTGTGCCTCAGTTTACTCCTCTGTAATAGGGTGTAGTACTTTGTCTCTCAACCTGTTTACCATTATGGGCAGCATATGCAGCTCTCTATGCATTATGTGGGCCACATTCACATATTATATATACTACCTGTGGGACCCTGAGGATGTCACATGCACTGCAGCTGTGTGCTGATTGGGCTGCAAGCAGGCTGCGGGTTGAGAACCACTGGTGTAATATTTATTTCTCCCACTGGAGTGTGGATTGATTTAAATTAGATTTAATTTTAATATAAAGTTTGATTTTAATTATGGTTTAAATCAATAATAAAAATAATGTGGAAATCAATTATTTTTAACCATTTCTTAACATTTTCGTAAGTTTCACTCAGTTGGAAGTAGAACCAAAACATTGTTATTCATTTGATGTATTACAGCGAGTGCTCGCTTTGCAATAGTTGATGTTGAGAAGCCTTTGTTGTTTAAAGAACAACTGTAAAATCTGTGTACTTGCTTGGATTTCCTTGAAATTTGATATTCCTCATCGGGGTGCAGGATAAGGTTAGTAGTCCAAATTTGAGGTTGGTGGAGCAAGGAGTTCCCGAGACACAGCTCCCTGAAAAAAACAGCATTTTTAAAGGTTGGCAGATTCTACAACTTTTTGTGTGTGTGCAGACCCGGATGTTAAACCATGGCTGTGCTCGTGCCCTGAATAGTCAGTTGCTTGACATTTACCTCAGCTAGTGCATGACAGCCATGGTCCCCTGCGGATGCACTGTTGAAAGTGTTTTTCAGGAAACAGTTAAGTTGTCTAGATAGACACACACTGCACACTCATGTGCCAAATTAATTACGCTGTACACGTGCAGACAGACTACCCAAGACAGTCACTAGCCAGCCAGTTTTCATAGGACCTGAGTGGTTCAAGGGGACGTGCTGAGGCCATTGAACCTGAACTATACCCAGGTATTGTAAGTTTGAAACCCACCCTTGAATAGGTGCTGGAACTAAGGGTACGGGTGGTGCTGCAGCACCCCCTGACTTGAAGTGGTTTCTGTTATATACGGGTTTCAGAGTAGCAGCCGTGTTAGTCTGTATTCGCAAAAAGAAAAGGAGTACTTGTGGCACCTTAGAGACTAACAAATTTATTTGAACATAAGCTTTAGTGAGCTACAGCTCACTTCATCGGATGCATTCAGTGGAATTCAGGGTTTACAGTTTAGTTCAATGGCTCTCAACACCCCCACTATAAAAATTGTTCCTGCACTCTTGGCAGAAATCTGAGAGTGATCTGGAGGCATGTTGCCAAACACTGCTGCTGAGTAGTGGAGATTTTATTTTGGGGAATTATAATCTTATGCACTGGAAGAAAAAGAAAGGCCTCCAAGGTCTTAGAGTAACACATGAATGTAAACTTGTGAGTACGTGCACAGCAAGTGGGTACACTGCTAGATTTTTCGGTAATCCACTGGTTCATCCTGTGTGCAAAGATATCCTGAGTAGGACATTTGATTTAGAAGTCTTCTTTAATTTTTTCATCTACACTACTGCACTTTGTGGGCCTGTGCACAGTGTTTCACGAGTGAGTCGGCAATGGCTACAGTAGGGAGCTACTGCCAGATCCAAGTGATGTGGTCAGGCATGGTGGAAGAGAAAGAGGCCAGTGAGTTGAAATACATCTGATATTACTGTTGTGCAATACCTCAGGGTGATGTGCTCTAAGGTTAGAGCTCCTGTTTGTCTCATGGCTTGGATGTTCAATTTCTGCTTTCAGGAACGCAGGATACAGATTTTTTTCTCTTACTGAAAAGAGCACTGGGTATTGCAAGGGGTCTCCAGGAATTGATATTGTGGGGAAGAGAGCACAGACGTGTAGATCAGCTCTTGCCCTGAAGATGTGCTAATATCAGAAATGATGTGGCTTTGCCTACCTCTTCCGGTACAGACACGTACATATTCATGGCTGTGGCTGGGATGCTGGGGGCGGAGGAGTAAAGGGTAGAGTAAGGATCGTGAGTAGGGCCAGCCTCTTGGGGGCACACTAACTCCACAACAGTGGGTTGCCTCTCAGAGGGTGTACTAATGACTTTGGGGATAGGTGGATAGTGAAGGGTAGTGTGAATTCAACTCATTTGCAGTGGGGCATCCCAGAGTGCATTACTTATCACACATTCTGTGTATCTGTCTTTTGGACATTCCAGTCCTTGGCGGAGGGAGTATGAGATAGTTGCTCTGTTTTTTCCCAGAATGCATTGATACAAACAAGGTTAGCAGCCTGCTAAATATGGATGTGCAAACATGATGGCAGAAAAGCTGCTCTGAACCATGTTACATTTAACTGGGTAAGATGGTCATGCCTCTAACTGGTAACAAAATCACAATTGTAGTTGTCATGTGGATGAGCCCAAAGTATCAAATCTTCCACAAAACTCAAATAAATGGGTAGGATCAACATGGCCAAAAAGGATGTAAGCTTCTTGTAGACCCCTTAGAAGATAAGTCAATTAACAAATGGAGGGTAGAATAGGAACTATAGAATGCATTAGGTTGAAGAAACAGGGAATACAGAGTTGAGAAATGAAAGGCATTAAAGCACAGCAGTGTATGTTATTTGTTTACACTAATTTTTATTTTATTTTTCCTGTTGATTAGCAGAAAAAAATGTGATTCTGGATCTGGGTTAATCTATTAGCTATAGAAACTTGCTCCAGACTATACTTTTCAAAATAGGAAACAATCTGATTGGAAGTTACACAAGTTCACAGAAAGGCAACAACCCCAAAGCCTTATTTCTTTAGACAAAGTTTTGCATTTTTAAACCTTATTACTGGCTTTTGCATTTTAATTGTTCTAGTTACAGTTTATCTATTTTTGTATTTGCTGTATAGATCAGGATATGGCTACACATCCCTGCTGTCATGCAACATATTATACCCTTTAGGACCTATGTTATCAGGTAAGCTTTAAATATAACAAAAAGTTTCATTGTTTGACAAAACACATTTAGAACTTCGGATTGTACTAGAACTCAGAGTTTCTCAAAGTTCAAGCCGTTTCTTTGTTTAGTCCACATGTTCAGGGTTTAACTGATTAGCCATATTTGGCATCGGGACAGAATTTCCCCCCCGGGTCAGATTAGTGGAGACCCAGTGGGGTTTCGCCTTCCTCTGCAGCATAGGGAATGGGTCGCTTGCAAGTTTAAACTAGTGAAAATGGTGGATTCTCTCTAACTTGAAGTCTTTAAATCATGTTTTGAAGACTTCAGTAACTCAGCCAAAGGTTAGGGGTCTATTACAGGAGTGGGTGGGTGAGGTTCTGTGGCCTGCAATGTGCAGGAGGTCAGACTAGATGATCATGATGGTCCCGTCTGACCTTAAAGTCTTTAAATCTTTAAAATTTCAGCAGCCAGAATCAAAATATCAGTTAGTTTGGGGCAAATCCATGTCACAGTAACTTTAGTAATGGCTTTAACTAAGTAAGACCATTTTTAATATTGGATTCAGTCCTATTCTAAAGTCTCTTTCCCATTTTCTGTGGGGGACCAAAGAAATCTGTGGACGATATGAATTCTGCACCTGCACAGTGGTGCAGAATTCCTCCACAAGTAACATATTCCTAGACTTTACTGATACAAAAATGGTTATGCAGCATGGAAGGTGTCATGCAAATACAGTTGACATATGGTTGCGAGAGAGAAATTCTGAATATGACATGTTTGCTCTAACTATGTCAGGACCTGGTTATACAACAATGGTTCTATTAGTCCTGTAGGTAGGGCCACAGACAAGGATATAGGGTATGTCTATACTGCAGCTGGGAGCGAGTCTCCCAGTCTGGGTAGACAGACTCATGTCGGTGGGGCTCGAGCTAGTGCCCTAAAAGTAGCAGTGTGGATGTTGCTGTTCAGGCATCAGGTCAGTCTCTCAAGCCTTGGGGGTTGTGTGATCAGAATCATGTTTACTAATAGAACCTAAATTATTCTATACAACTCTTTCTTCTTTTTATCTATTATATGATTTATTAAGTTATAGATTGCCCATTGCAACTGTATTATATTAATATTAATGTATGTTTTAGGATTAATACTATCATAAAGACTGCTCGTAATATATATTTAAAATAATCTTGCTGGATCATTATTTCACATACGTTTTATTTGGAATCATGTCATATTTCTTCTTTCTTCTTTTTGTATAATTTATTTTAGGTATTTATGTAAACTGTCAGACCAAGAGTTGCGACAGAGTGCAGCCCGGAACATGGCAGATTTAATGTGGAGTACAGTTAAAGAGCCATTGGATACAGCCTTGTGTTTTGATAAAGAAAGTCTTGATCTTGCATTTAAGTACTTTATGTCTCCAACTTTAACAATGAGGTTGGCTGGATTGAGTCAAATAACAGTAAGATTTTTTTAATCTAAAATTATATTTAGGAAAAAATGTTTTATTTCCCCCACTGTTTACAAGTTATTATTTTTTTCTTGAAACAGTAACAAAGGACAGCAGAACTATCTTATAAGCAGTCACAGAAAATGCATGATAAATAGATAGTCCTTAAAGTGGGGATTGTAATTTGTCCTTTGTCATACTCATCAGATTTTGACTGTGCTAAAATAAACTGTGTTCAGAGAGATGATTGAAGCATGGCTCAGTTTTTTGCAATATATTGGACCTTAACCTTTTCCCTGAACCATTTACTATACAAAACGGTACTGTGCTTTAACCATATTGTGGGACAGCCATGATGTAGTTAGGTCCTTATATTTGGTTGTGTTTGTAGTTTAATATAGGACTTAAATCTGGTTTTTTGGTTTTTTTTTGAAAGTTTTCCTATATCGGAAATCCTATATAAGTGGATTCCTCTGTATACTGTAGAATCTTTTATTGACAATTGTTCATTATAGCCCTTTTCCTCAGGATGAGAGCATTCATGCATCATTAGCATCATTCAGAATTTGATTGAAACAATTGATATTAGCAACAGAAAACATTAAAAAAACAACAGAGGAAGAGGTTAAGAAAAAAGAAAAGGAGTACTTGTGGCACCTTAGAGACTAACCAATTTATTTGAGCATAAGCTTTCATGAGCTACAGCTCTCTTCATCGGATGTTAGTCTCTAAGGTGCCAAAAGTACTCCTTTTCTTTTTGCTAATACAGACTAACACAGCTGTTACTCTGAAACCTGAGATTAAGAAAGAAGTTTTTAATTCTGGAAACTTAGAAACTAAAATAATACAATACAAACACAAAATAATAACTTGTAATTTTAATGGTTTTATCTTTGAATAACATTTTTAATATTTTCTACAAATTCAGATACATTTATATGAAAGTGGTAACTTTGTACATAATTGCTAAATTGACTCAAACGTGCAAAGAAGCCCTTTGGATAAACTACTTTGAAACTTTTGAGACCTATGATCAGAACTGTTTAAATATTTGATATCAATAACCTATATTCATTTTCAGTTGTAAAAATAACACCTCTTTGTTAAAACTGATTTGGAGTACAGTACATTTTTTGTAAAATAGTTGTGTCTTGCTCTGGCTGGTTTTGACGTATTTCCTACTTGCAGTATATTTTTTACTAGGAAAAAGTAAAGAAAAGATTACTAAGCCTAGCCATCATGTCTTTGAAACTCAGTTTGTTGTTATGCTGTTCTTTTAATTTTTTATCAGTTCTGTTCACCAGCTCAGTCTTCCATGTTCTATTCAGTTTTGATAATTTTGTAATTCCTGCTGCCGTAAAGATTCCATTACAAAGTAATGATGGGCGGGGAGGAGAAAGTACTCTGACAACAGATGCATCTGACCTTGTAGTATAAAATATATATATTATGGGTAGGCTGGGCAGAATTGCATTTTTATTTTTTTATCACTTTAGTAGATAATATCAATGTTTATTTTTAAGCATTTTTTCTATTTTTATCTACACTTCTACCCTGATATAAAGCGACCCAATATAACACGAATTCGGATATAATGCGGTAAAGCAGCGCTCTGGGGGGGGCGGGGCTGCATGCTCTGGCGGGTCAGTATGTCTGGCTCTGACCCACTGCTCTGAGCAGCGTGTTAAGGGTGCTGGGCCAGGGCCGAGGGGTTGGATAAGGGGCAGAGGGTCTCGGGGGGCAGTCAGGGGGCAGAGGGGTTGGATGGTTCGGAGGTTCTGGGGGTGGGGTGGTCAGGGGACGGGGAACGGGGGCTTTGGATAGGGCGTGGGAGTCCCGGGGGGGCCTGTCAGGGGGCGGAGGTGTGGATAGGGGTCGGGGCAGTTAGGGGACAGGGAGTGGGGGGGTTTGGATGGGCTGGGGGTTCTGAGGCGTCAGACAGGGCTGGAAGTGACTTTTAAAAATGGAAAGCTTGAGGCGAAAGCAAGTTCGATACGTGGTTTCACCTATAACGCGGTAAGATTTTTTGGCTCCCGAGGACCGCATTAAATCGGGATAGAGGTGTATTTAAATTTTCACAGTGCTTCAAAATTATGGGTTGTCAGTGTATTTTTCAATTGTTATTGATTTGAATTTTCACAGGTTTGGAAAATTATGGGGGTCAGACAAGGGGGGAATCACACAGTAATTATTTCATTACAGATATTGAGATTTTGTTTATAATGGTTAAAACACAAATAGTCAGCATCACATATCAAAATATACAAAGCAAATATCCTTTCAATTCTAATAAGTTCTCATAGTTTCTTTCTTTGCCTGTCTGTAAAATTATTATCAATGGAAATGTGTTTTTGTTGGTTTGGGTGAACGGTAAAATCGACATTTACCAACATTTTACTCATAAAAATCTAATCCTCCCAAACCTAATTATGGGAGATGAGTTATAACTATCTTAAATGGCAAGAGACTTGGTAATATGCCCAGAAATAAATTAATCAATAAGCAGAACTAGTTTCTAAATCTAGAATTAACTGAAGTAATTGATTTTCAAAGATATCTGCATGTGTTGCTAGGTGTATGTCTAGTTAGTTTCAGCAATCTGTGTCCTACACCCCAAAGAGTTCAAAACAAAATAATCCCTCACCTATTTTCAATAAAAGTGTTCTTTAAATACTGCATTAATACATTCTACATCCTATTTGCCTTCATGTTTCCTAGGTATGTAGTATAATAGGACATGGAGGTTGGGGGAAGAGTTCAACAGGGACTATTTTATAATTTTATAGGCATTACCTATTGAATCATTTCAAATACTGTGAAAGAATTGCAGGTGCCCCTTTCTAGCTTCACCTAGTCTGGCACTTCTGGTTAAATTCTGGACCATGTCTTCAGATCTTGTAATCACATTTGGACCTCATGCTTAACCATGCACAGTTTGGCGAGATGATGTGGATGAGGCCAAACCAAGCTAGAATCATGTCAAATAAACATGTTCTTTGTGTAATGGTCCCTATTGTATTCCACTGTGGGTTTCGCATGCACACAATGCGCCTGGAGCTGGAGCAGTTGAATGTAGTGTCCACTGGTCCGTGCATGCAGCCTCGTTCACCTTGTGCCTCCATCCAAGGGGATAAAAGGTGAGGCGGACCGACTGCCTCTCTTTTTCCTTCTCGCCACCGCATGGTCTGCGTTAGAACTTTCAATGTCCATAGCTTTGGCTTTGTGCTACAAAACAAGAATTAGATTTAGTTTTATAAATGGTTTTAACAGTTTTTACAGTCTACAGTTAGTGTTTTATAATGTCCATTAGTGTTTAGTTTGGTCTCCTGGCAGGGGAGTCCCCTCTTTCCTCCCCTGGATCCTGTGGTGGGTACTGGACTATGGCCAGGACTCAGGCTTCAAACTCTGTTCTTCCTGCCACGATCCTTCTTGGTCAGTGACGACCACCAGCACTGCCTGTACTGCCCTGGGGAATTCCACATCTCAGCAAAGTGCAGTATCTGCCAATTATTCCCCAGCTGTACCCAAGAAGGGCATGAACTTTGTCTCTGCAAATTCCTCCTGAAGAAGGTCGTGAGGTCCCAATCGAGCCCAGGCCCCCCACCGTACCTCGGCCTGATTCAGCAAGGAGTGCACCTCCTGCTGTGAAGTCTGACTGGTGCAGGAGAATTTTCCTCCACCCCCCCCGAGGGATTGTATTGGGAATCCAGGAAGCACACTCCTAAGCATGAACTATGTCTTCCTCTAAATCCACTTCAGAGCAGTTGGATTTAGTTCTAAGTAAGCCCATCAGCTCAGCCCATGACGACTCTAGTACATCCTAAGTCCCAGAGGCAAGACAAGAAAGCTCATAAACATTGGGGTATACCTGTCCTGGATCATGATATGTTGGTACTGTCATCCTCGGCCCCTCGAAAGCCCCCCAGATCCGTCAGCACTGGCAAAGTCTGATCATCATCAACTCGGGCATTGTCTTCCTTGCTGGCTTCAGTGGCTTGAACAAGTGGAATCCCTCTCTCACTGGGGAGATCTAAATCAGTTGTTGCTTCACAGGAAATTTTTACTCTCCTGGACTGAGAATCTTCTCCTCTGTCAGGGCCTCTCTGTCTCCAGAGAGATAATAACACCATCTGCCCGCTGGACAGAGCTTGTTGTCTGTCCGATACAGAATACAGTTCCTCTCCAATGGCACTGACGGTACTGCCACTGGATCTGGAGTCAGCATTCTGTTTATTGGGACATTCTGAACCACCCAATGAACCTTCTCTCTCCCCCGCCAAGCCTATGTATCCTCTGCCTCCCAAAAGACCTGCACTGGTTTGGGGCAAACCTCTTTCTCATCTAACTCTGAGCTATTGGTACCCTATGCAATAGGAGGCTCCCGCGACCACCTTTAAACCCTTTCTATTGGCCATATTGTGGGTCTTGAGACCAGTCCCCCCTTGCAAAGTCGATCCAATCTGCTAGTGAGTCATCCCTTGTCTCCCCTCTAAGAGTCGCTCAGTTCTCTATGATCCTACAGAGGAGGAGAGGGAATGCTACACACTGGATCTGGCAATTCCACTGAAACGAGTAAGACTGCTGGCTTCATCTCCGGACAAATAGGTTACTTCTATGTCTCCTCCTCCTGATGACTTCAGACAGTTGCAGGATCATCTTCGCAGAGCTGTTGGAGAACTTCATATTCTTCTCAAAGAGTTCCAGGACTTCCAGCACAAATTCTTAGACATTCTCCACTCATCCGGATCCAACAAAATAACTCTCCCCGTTAATGAAGACATACTGGAGCCAGATAGGACAGTTTGGTATACTACTACTACCTGTGTTCCCACTTTGAAAAGGGTAGGCTAAAGGAACAGAATTTTTGTTTTGTCCCCCCACTCCCTTCTCACTGGCAGTCCAGGCCATTTCTGAAAAGGCTAGACAGGAACATCCCTGGTCTACTCCTACTGATAAAGAGTTTGGGAGAAATGTCTTTTCTTCATCTAGCCTCCAGTTCAGCTTAGCTAATTACCAGGAACTAATGGCTCCATACGATTTTCTGAACTACACCAAGTTTGCGGCGTTTACTGACAGAGTTCCACAGCAGGACAGAGCTCATTTGCAAGCTCTGATAGATGAAGGCAAACTGATAGCCAGGACCACTCTCCAATCTGCAGTTGATGCTGTTGATACCTCCTCTAGAGCTCTGGCTACTGCTGTTATCACGTGTAGGGAGTCATGGCTCTATGTGTCAGGGTTCCCTAGGGAGTTCCAGAATACTATTGAGAATCTCCCCTTCGATGAATCACACCTCCATACCCTGAAGGACTCCAGGGATACCCTCTGTTCACCTGGGGTATATATGCCTGCCCCAAGGAGAAATTTCACTGCTTATCGTTGAGACCTAAAGATATGGCTCAGCAGTTTTTCCATCAGAGGCCCTATGAATCTCCATGCAAGAGACAGAGGATTCAAAACTCCCACTTCCCTGCACTGTCTGCAACATGCTCTGCATCAGTCTGAGTCCCTGGCTCGACAATATTTTTGACTGGTGCTAGAGAACTGTGAAACACTAAGCCCAACATCTCCCGACCGCCACACACCATTTGGAGTGCAATACCTGGAGTGCAATAACAATGGACAGATGGGTGCTGAGTGTCATCTGCTCTGGCTATATGATAGTTTGCATCCTTACCTCCTCCAAACCCCCCCCATCTGGAGACCACTCTTATGAGAGTATTCTGAAACAAGAGGTGAATTCCTTATTGCAGTGAGAAGTGATAGATCACATCCCTCCTCAATTCCAAGGGAGAGGGTTTTACTCGACTTTGTTCCAGGTGCTCCGAAAGAAAAGGTGGGGGGGAGGGGCAGTTGGGGACCAATCTTTGACTTCCAGTGTCTCAATCACTTCATTAACAAACTCAGATTTCGCATGATCACATTGACATCTATAATCCCATTTTTAGAAAAGGGTATGTGGTTTACAGCTCTTGACATGAAGGACTCCTATTTTCACACAGACATTTATCCCGCTCACAGATGTTTCCTCATATTCATGGTGGGCTCTGACCAGTCTCAATACAGAGAACTGTCTTTCCGAATAGTGATTGCCACTAGAGGTCTCTGTAGTAGTAGCTCACATCAGATGTCGTGGTTTCATTGTCTTCTTCTGCCTGGACTTCTGGTTCCTTGTCACCAGGTCCTGCCAGGAAGCCTACATGTCAGTTTCTATGATGCTACACCTCCTCTCCCCACTGGAAATCAGCGTAAATGCTAAAAAACCTGTCCTTGGGATTTCATCGGGGCAACCTTGAATTCTATCACTGCAAGAGCGTACCTGCCCAAGGACAGGTTCCAGACCATGAACAATATCATAGTTCAATCACAAACAGCCCTCGAGTACTGGTCAAGACATCGAGGAGTCCGGTGACATCTTAAAGACTAACAGATTTATTTGTGCATAAGCTTTTGTGGGTAAAAACCCACTTCTTCAGATGCATGGAGTGAAAATTACAGATGCAGGCATAAACATGAAGAGAAGGGAGTTACCTTACAATTGGAGAACCAGTGTTGACAGGATCAGTTCAATCAGGGTGGATGTGGTCCACTCCCAATAATTGATGAGGAAGTGTCAATACCAACAGAGGGAAAATTGCTTTTGTAGTGAGTCAGCCACTCCCAGTCCCTATTCAAAACCAAATTAATGGCGTTAAATTTGCAAATTAATTGTATCTCTGCAGTTTCTCTTTGAAGTCTGTTTTTGACTTTTTTGTTGTTGTTGAAGTATGGCTAGTTTTAAATCTGTTATAGAATGTCCAGGGAGATTGAAGTGTTCTCCTACTGGCTTTTGTATGTTACCATTCCTGATGTCTGATTTGTGTCCTTTTATTCTTTTACATAGAGACTGTCCGGTTTGGCCAATGTACATGGCAGAGGGGAATTTAACACCATTAATTTGGGCTTGAATAGGGACTGGGAGTGGCTGGCTCACTACAAAAGCAATTTTCCCTCTGTTGGTATTGACATCTCCTCATCAATTATTGGGAGTGGACCACATCCACCCCTGATTGAATTGGCCCTGTCAGCACTGGTTCTCCACTTGGAAGGCAACTTCTTATAGATTCATAGATACTAAGGTCAGAAGGGACCATTATGGTCATCTAGTCTGACCTCCTGCACAACGCAGGCCACAGAATTTCACCCACCCACTCCTGCAAAAAACCTCTCACCTATATCTGAGCTACTGAAGTCCTCAAATTGTGGTTTAAAGACTTCAAGGAGCAGAGAATCCTCCAGCAAGTGACCTGTGCCCCATGCTACAGCGGAAGGCGAAAAACCTCCAGGGCCTCTTCCAATCTGCCCTGGAGGAAAATTCCTTCCCAACCCCAAATATGGCGATCAGCTAACCCCTGAGCATATGGGCAAGATTCACCAGCCAGATACTACAGAAAATACTTTCCTGGGTAACTCAGATCCCACCCCATCTAACATCCCATCACAGGCCATTAGGCCTAATTACCATGAATATTTAATTACCAAAACCATGTTATCCCATCATACCATCTCCTCCATAAACTTATTGAGTTTAATCTTAAAGCCAGATAGATCTTTTGCCCCCACTGCTTCCCTTGGAAGGCTATTCCAAAACTTCACTCCTCTGATGGTTAGAAACCTTCGTCTAATTTCAAGTCTAAACTTCCTGATGGCCAGTTTATAGCCATTTGTTCTTGTGTCCACATTGGTACTGAGCTTAAATAATTCCTCTCCCTCTCCGGTATTTATCCCTCTGATATATTTATAGAGAGCAATCATATCTCCCCTCAGCCTTCTTTTAGTTAGGCTAAACAAGCCAAGCTCCTTGAGTCTCTTTTCATAAGACAAGTTTTCCATTCCTCGGATCATCCTAGTAGCCCTTCTCTGTACATGTTCCAGTTTGAATTCATCCTTCTTAAACATGGGAGACCAGAACTGCACACAGTATTCCAGGTGAGGTCTCACCAGTGCCTTGTATGACGGTACTAAAACCTCCTTATCCCTACTGGAAATACCTCGCCTGATGCATCCCAAGTCCGCATTAGCTTTTTTCACAGCCATATCACATTGGCGGCTCATAGTCATCCTATGATCAACCAATACTCCAAGGTCCTTCTCCTTCTCTGTTACTTCTGATTGATGCGTCCCCAGCTTATAACTAAAATTCTTGTTATTAATCCCTAAATGCATGACCTTACACTTCTCACTATTAAATTTCATCCTATTACTATTACTCCAGTTTACAAGCTCATCCAGATCCTCCTGTATGACAGATATCCCTGTCTTTCTTTAAATTGGCAATACCTCCCAGCTTTGTGTCATCTGCAAACTTTATTAGCACACTCCCACTTTTTGTGCTGAGGTCAGTAATAAAAAGATTGGTCCCAAAACCGATCCTTGAGGAACTCCACTGGTAACCTCCCTCCAGCCTGACAGTTCACCTTTCAGTAGGACCCGTTGTAGTCTCCCCTTTAAACAAT
Source organism: Eretmochelys imbricata (assembly GCF_965152235.1). Classification (NCBI taxonomy): domain Eukaryota; kingdom Metazoa; phylum Chordata; order Testudines; family Cheloniidae; genus Eretmochelys; species Eretmochelys imbricata. Next base: position 191,274,748 of record NC_135574.1, on the reverse strand, counting down.
TCCTTATCCACCTTTCAATTTTCATATTGATCCCCATCTTTTCCAATTTAACTAATAATTCCCCATGTGGCACGGTATCAAACGCCTTTCTGAAATCTAGGTAAATTAGATCCACTGCGTTTCCTTTGTCTAAAAAATCTGTTACTTTCTCAAAGAAGGAGATCAGGTTGGTTTGGCATGATCTGCCTTTTGTAAAACCATGTTGTATTTTGAATCTCGAAGAGTCCAGGATGCACAACAATATCCTGCAGCTGGCAAGCAGTCCAGAAAGCTTGCAAGTCCTTTCTTCCATTCATCCATGCTCACCATGTCCTTTTAATGTCAGACAACATTACAACTGTCTTCTACATCAACAAGCAGTGAAGAGTGAGATCCATCTCCCTGTGTGCAGAAGCAGTCAGCTTTCGGAACTGGTGTATCACCAATCGAATCACCCTATCGGCGGCCTACCTTCCGGTGAAGCAAATGTGCTTGTGGACTTCCTCAACAGACATTTCACAGTCAACCACAAGTGGGAGCTTCATGACTTGGTATTGTGCAATATTTTCACTCTTTAGGGAACCCCAACCAGAGATCTGTTCGCCTCTTAAACAGGAAGTGTACCACCCTAAGGTGACACTGCTTCTTCCTTGGTCGGATCAGTTCAACTATACCGTCTGTCCACAACCGCTCCTGCCACGAGTTCTACGCAAAATCTAGCAGCACAGAGCACGGGTCATCCTGATCACCCGCTGCTGTTCCAGACTGTTTTGGTTTCCTAATCTCCTACATATGTCATCCCAACCACCAGTCATCCTCCCAATGTTTCCCAAGCACCCTGATCTGCGTCCATTCCATCTCAGGGCTTTGTATTTGCATGGGCATTGTCCTTAGAACGTTCATGCACCACAGCTGTGTGAAACATCCTTTCTCATAGTAGAAAGAACTTGGCAAGAAGATGTTTCCTAGGTAAATAGAAGCGCTTTTATTCTGGGGCACATCAAAGAGGCATCTCCCAGAAACTGTAGCTATTCCTTTCATCTTGGACTGTATGCTCTCTTAGAAGATGTCACGCTTGTCCTCAGCTCTTGGCAAGTTCACTTGATGACAATCAGTGCGTACCATCCACCTTTTTTAGGGCTGTTTGGTCTCCGCACATCCACTGATCAATGGATTCTGGAAAGGCCTAATCAGAACCTTTCCACCCATTCAGAAACCTCCTCTCCAGTTGGACTTCAGCCTTGAACCTTTAGCTTCTTGCTCCATGTTTCTCCTTTCCATGAAGGTCGCTTTCCTTGTTGTCATCACCTCAGCTAGAAGGGTTGGTCAGTTTGGAGCTAGGATGGCAGATTTTCCTTACGCTGTAGTCCATGAGGAGAAGGTTTCCTTGTGTCTACACCCCAAACTCATTCCTAAAGTAGTTTCAGAATTTCACCTTAACCAATTCATTCACTTACCTTTGTTCTTTCCAAAACCACATGCATCCACAGAGGAACAAAGACTTTACTCCCTCGATGTTCGGCGGTCCTTGGCCTTTTACCTGCAAAGAAGAAAACCAATCAGGATATTCCTATAGCCAAAAGAATCAGGGGGCACACCATCTGTTAAGGTTCCTTCCCCACTCTGAACTCTAGGGAACAGATGTGGGGACCTGCATGAAAGACCCCCTAAGCTTATTCTTACCACCTTAGGTTAAAAACTTCCTCAAGGTACAAACTTTGCCTTGTCCTTGAACCCTATGCTGCCACCACCAAGCGTGTTAAACAAAGACCAGGGAAAGAGCCCACTTGGAGACGTCTTCCCCCCAAAATATCCCCCCAAGCCCTACACCCCCTTTCCTGGGGAAGGCTTGATAAAAATCCTCACCAATTTGCATAGGTGAACACAGACCCAAACCCGTGGATCTTAAGAACAATGAAAAAGCAATCAGATTCTTAAAAGAAGAATTTTAATTAAAGAAAAAGTAAAAGAATCACCTCTGTAAAATCAGGATGGTAAATACCTGACAGGGTAATCAGATTCAAAACATAGAGAATCCCTCTAGGCAAATCCTTAAGTTACAAAAAGACACAAAAACAGGAATATACATTCCATTCAGCACAGGTATTTTACGAGCCATTAAACAAAAGGAAATCTAACGCATTTCTAGCTAGATTACTTACTAACTTAAGGAGTTAAGAAGAGCATTCCTGATCTGTTCCCGGCAAAAGCATCACACAGACAGAGAGACCTTTGTTTGCTCCCCCCTCCAGCTTTGAAAGTATCTTGTCTCGTCATTGGTCATTTTGGTCAGGTGCCAGCGAGGTTATCTTAGCTTGTTAACCCTTTACAGGTGAAAGGGCTTTGCCTCTGGCCAGGAGGGATTTTATAGCATTGTATACAGAAAGGTGGTTACCCTTCCCTTTATATTTATGACACCATTTCCACCCAGAGAGTCTCCAAATAGATCTCTGGCTGCATTCTACTGTATCACCTTTTGATTCCCCCACTCCACACACCCCTGCGTTCATGGAATAAGCGCTCATTCCACCTGAGCACAAGCAACAACTGCAGGAGGTACCCTTCCTGGACATCTGTGAAGTGGCCATGTGGGGCTCAGTTCACACATTTGTGAGATATTTTAGCCTGGTGCAGGACTTCTCTGCTTATTCCTCCTTTGGGATGGCAGTCCGCTATACAGCTTTACTGTCTACACTCTTTACACTCTCCTCTTACTTAAGTACTGCTTATCAGTCACCCACAGTGGAATACAATCGGACTGTCTCTCAAAGAAGAAGGGGCAGTTACTGGCCTGTATCTAGAAATTCTTCTTGATGTATGGTCCTTATCTGTATTCCACTACCTGCCCTCCTTCCCCTCTGCTTTGATCTTATCTGAATTGCAGTAGAGAAGGAACTGGAGAGGTGGTTGATCAATTCTGCCCTTTATTCCCTCATATGGAGGCATGTGGTGAACCAGGGTGCATTTGCGGACCAACACACAGTACTTCTAAATTCTCCGGCTCTAGGTGCATGGTACGCATGCATTTAATACAGATAGGGACCACACATCTCAAAGAACTTCCAGTTACAGATCAGTAACCTCCCCTTCTACTTAGGGCCTGTGTATGTTTTTCTGACCAGGGTTTGGTTCTGTCCACACAGTTTTTGGTTAAATCACATTAGAATTCTGTTCACAGCTGAGTTTAAAGCTAATATTAGACAACTGAGTTTAAATCTAATTCTAAGTCTAATTTAATTATACAATTGTGTAATATAATTAATATATAGAAATATTTGAAAATAATATTAAAAGTAGTGGATTTGAGCTAACCAGTGAATAGTTCACATACAATTATTAGTTTTCCTTGTGCAAGGAATGTGGTTAACTTACATTAGAGGAGATGCACTAATTGTAGTAAAGGAAACTCTGATTGTTCATACATTGGATCGAATCAGTATTATCCCAATCTTGTTTAAAAGGTAACTGAATCTACAGAACTTTGGACACATTTTCAGATCAATTTTTCATTTAAGTGAATGTATGGTTGCTTGTAATATAATTTTATTCATCCAGTTGGATCTTCAAAAACAAGCTATCCAGAAACATAACTTGTGGATGAAACATCAAAATGACAGCATTTTAATATATTCAGTGTCTGATTTTTAGATTTCTGGTTGTGTTTAATTAGTATGCCGTGAACTTTCAGAGTGTTTCTTTTCAAAGAAAAATTTTGAGAAGATTTAATTTAGGGCCGTCTAGTGATTAAAATTAATCGCGATTAATTGCACTGTTTTACAATAATAGAATACCATTTATTTAAATATTTTTGGATGTTTTCTACATTTTCAAATATATTTATTTCAGTTATGACACAATGCAAAATGTACAGTGCTCACTTTATATTTATTTTTGAATACAAATATTTGCATTGTAAAAAACAAAAGAAATAGTATATTTCAATTCACCTAATACAAGTACTGTAGTGCAATCTCTTTATCATGAAAGTTGAACTTACAAATGTAGAATTATGTACAAAAAATACTTGCATTCAAAAATAAAACGAGGTAAAAACTTTAGAGCCTACAAGTCCACTCAGTCCTACTTCTTGTTCAGCCAATTACACAGACAAGCAAGTTTGTTTACATTTGCAGGAGATAATGCTGCCCGCTTCTTGTTTACAATGTCACCTGAAAGTGAGAGCAGGCGTTTGCATGGCACCGTTGTAGCCGGCGTTGCAAGACATTTACATGCCATATGTATGTGCTAAAGATTCATATTCCTTTCATGCTTCAATCACTATTCCAGAGGACATGCTTCCATGCTGATGATGCGTTCTGCTCAAGAACGATCCAAAGCAGTATGGACTGATACATGTTCATTTTCATCATCTGAGTCAGATGCCACCAGCAGAAGGTTTTAGAGTGGTAGCTCCTGTATTTTCACTCCATGCATCTGATGAAGTGGGTTCTAACCCACGAAAGCTTATGCCCAAATAAATTTGTTAGTCTGTAAGGTGGCACAAGGACTCCTCGTTATTTTAGCAGAAGGTTGATTTTCTTTTTTGGTGGTTTGGGTTCTGTAGTTTCCGCACCAGCATGTTGATCTTTTAAGACTTCTGAAAGCATGCTCCACACTTCATCCCTCTCAGATTTTGGAAGGCACTTCAGATTGTTAAACTTTGGGTCAAGTGCTGTAGCTATCTTTAGAAATCTCACGTTGGTACCTTTTACACGTTTTGTCAAATCTGCAGTGAGTGTTCTTCAAATGAACAACATGTGCTGGGCCATTATTTGAGACTGCTATAACATGAAATATGTTGTAGAATGGATGTAAAACTGAGCAGGAGACATACAATTGTCCCCCACGGAGTTCAGTCACAAATTTAATTAACACGTTTTTTTAACAAGTATCATCAGCATGGAAGCATATCCGCTGGAGTGATGGCGGCACCATGAAGGGGCATATGGATATTTAGCATATCTGGCATGTAAATACCTTGTACTTCTGGCTACAAAAGTGCCATGCCAATGCCTGTTCTCACTTTCAGGTGGCTTTATAAATAAAAACGGGCAGCATTATCTCCCGTAAACGTAAGCAAACTTGTTTGTCTTAGTGATTGGCTGAAGAAGTAGTAGTACTGAGTGGACTTGTAGGCTCTAAAGTTTTACATTGGTTTGTTTTTGAGTGCAGTTATATAATACAAAAATATACATTTGTAAGTTGCAGTTTTGCGATTGAGATCATACTACAGTACTTGTATGAGGTGAAATAAAAATACTAATTCTTTTATCTTTTTAACAGTGCAAATATTTGTAATAAAATAATATAAAGTGAGCACTTACATTTTGTATTCTGTGTTGTAATTGAAATCAATATATTTGAAAATGTGGAAAAACATTCAAAAATATTTAATACATTTCAGTTGGTATTGTTTAAGTGTGGTTAAAACTGCGATTAATCATGGTTAATTTTTTTGAGTTGATCATGTGAGTTAGCTGCAATTAATCGGCAGCCTTAATTTAATTAATCTGCTGTAAAAGGATAGACTTGTATTAATCTTATAATGGTATATACTGTATACGCAGTGGTAAGTGTATACTTTTATGTCTGTGTGTTATCATCTGACAGAGGTATTTTAAGGTATGACCATTAGTTTGAGGATAAATTTGATTTCATACAGAAGTGATAAATTTCAGATTGGGTTGAAGAATAAAAGTCTTACATCAACTTAAAATAGTACAGTCAGATTCTCTTAAAGCCCCCCGAAAACCCCAAACAATCCCCTCCTCCATAGTTCATGAGCTACAGTAAGAAAAGTCTCCATAGTTGCTTGAGATGTAATTTCTAAGCAATTTACGTACACCTTTGTATGCCATTATCCTCTTTCTTTGCTTTGAATTATGCACATACATATCTTCCTTTGTGTGTCCTTACCAAAAATGGATTTCAGAATAAAAATGTTCGAGTCTACAAATTTTGGGGGTGTGTGTGTGTGTATGTATATGTGTGTGTATATATATATATAAATATTGGTGTTAGTATAAAATTGTATGAACCTTTGAGGATTTATAACTTGTTTGATCCTGGGAATTGCAAAAGAGATATCATTGCTGAAGAATGCTCTGTGTGTGTGTATAAATATATACACAGAGAACATGAAAAAAATGGGTGTTGTCCTACCCACTATAACGAGAGTGATCAGTTATGGCAGCACCCATTTTTTCATGTTCTCTGTGTGTGTGTGTGTGTGTGTGTGTGTGTGTGTGTATATATATATATCTTCCTACTGTATTTTCCACTGCATGCATCAGATGAAGTGGGTTTTAGCCCACGAAAGCTTATGCTCAAATAAATTTGTTAGTCTCTAAGATGCCACAAGTACTCCTTGTTCTTTTTGCTGATACAGACTAACACGGCTACCACTCTGAAACCTCTGTTGCGGAGGAACCTTGGTTACTATTCTCCAGCTTTCCATAGTCTGTATTTCTATCAATGTCTCTAGTTTGAAACTGTTTGGTAAATCATCACGGAAACAGATTTTGAGTGCCCTACTTCTCATACTCTCTCAATTTTAATTTCACATACAGCACAGATTAAGCTCCATTTTCTGTATTTCACCAAGACATTTGAGAAGACTCACAACTAAAATGATTTTCTTTCCTCAGTTTTTGACCTTATCCATAGTGTAGAGAGAATTTAGCAAAGAACCAATTTCCCATCTACTCTTTCAAAGTCTACAGTTTTAGCAGAGTTTTAGACAAGTAGTTATTAAAATTTGGTAAGATTTTAAAAATTCACTTTCTGTCAAAGATTATTGTCCAAAGACAGTATTGAAGTTTGGTCCTGGAGCGTATATCTACACAGCAGTAAATATTCATGGCTGGCTGGTGTCAGCTGGCACAGGCTGTGTGGCTGTAAAATTGAAGTGTATGTCTGAAGCCCAGGCTCTGGGATCCTCCCCCATCATTAAATCCCAGAGCTTGGGCGCCAGCCCAAACCTGAATGTCTACACAGCAGTTTTACAGCCCCATGAGCCCTAATCAGGTGACAAGGATTAGCTAAAGGTGTGTAATTGCTGTGTAGACATGCCCTGAGACTCCAAAGTTCAATTCCACGTTACAAGATCTTCAATCTTAAACAACATTACGTAAAATGTAGCCACTTCCAGGACATGCCTCTTGGAAAATAGACATGTTTATCTTTCTTGTGTGGGAAGTATATGTCCTTGACAATGAACATATGATTAAGTAGAGTTAAGCAGTGAAGTCTTTTCCATTTTCTTGCTTACTTGCAAGCAGCTTAATCTTTCCTCTACTCATCATGGCCAGCAAGAAGCCCAAGCATTCACCTGTTCTCTAATACTTACGATATCTACAAGTAGGTCAGTAACTCAAAATTACTGTTTGGAAGTTTTAAGAAGTACAAATATATAAAGCTTGCTCATGTTTTTGAAATTACCTTGTCTACTGTATTAAGAAAATAAATTGCTAATAGATCCCTATAAACTATATACCATTTTTTGATACACAGTTTGCAACAATTCCCCCTCAGTTTTTGCCCCTTTCTTTTTTTTTTTATTGCTATCTAGGATTTTTAGTAAGATTTGTGTTGAAATTATGGTAAGAGTAATAATCTGAGAAGTCTGACCTTTCAATATCTGAGACAGTTTGCTCAAGATTCCTTTGTGCCAGAAACTTACATTTTGGGTTAGTCATACTGTAATTCATAAAAGTCTGACTTCCATAAGTTCAAAATTACTGTGTCCCTAATTCTCCTTGAAACTAGAGTATAAATTAATATTTGACCACATTTTGTTTAAAAAAAAAGGTTATTACAAGTTTCATTACAAATTGACTCTGTTAATGACTGGGTTGAGAACTGAATGGATGTCAGCAAGTCTGGAAAACTGGTGATGCAGATATCTGGATATGAATCAATATGTGCTGCAGGAATTATTGTCGCTAGAACTTGGTAACTAGAAGACTAAAAGGATTTCTGCAGCTAGTAATATACTGTGGAGAGTGCAATCTATGTCAGATTAGATACTGGAGAAACATGGCAATTTCATCTCTTCTGGGATCATGCCTCCAGTGAAGGGGCCTACATGAAAGAATTATTTATAAACACTAAGAAAATTCACACATTCAGAATATTCAATACACAGGGTAGTACATTTATTTAGCCTACCAAAAAACCACATAGCTAGTAGATAGCTAGGATTTAGAATTTTGATAATGTTATGAAATTTTGAGCTGAAGTTTAAAACCAACCTTAATTCTGTCTCTCTCCGTCTCCTCCTTTACTCTACATATAATTTCATGAAATGGGTTTATCCCTCCCATACCATCCTGTACTATTTTTTTGATAAATCACATAATCCCACCCATTCTGGCCTATATCAGTTGAATTCATTTTAACTGACGATATCAGGAGGATGAAGTAGTGGGCATAGAGATATGAGGGGATTCTCTTGGCAATGTTTGGAGGGTGATTTGGAGCTCTGAGGAGAAGGATTCAAGCTCATATAGTAAATAGGCAAGATCTCTCTGCCTTATAAATGGAGCATAGTAACGGTCAGTGTTATAACAAATTAAAAAAAAACAACCAATTCCTCATTTAAATTTTGAACTCTAATGGTCTATTAACAAAGTCTTAGGTAATGTGAACAAAATTTCAACTCTAACTATACAATCAGAATTTTTTGCTATGGAAATTGTGTTATACCAATAAAATTAAAACCATCAGGATCTTATTAAAGGGGAAAAAGCAAAATGCCAGATTTATTGTGAATACAGAAAGAATCATAGTAAGCAGTAGTTATAGCTATAACATTCCATTCAATTTCATATTTATTCACACACACTCACTCACACACATATATTCTGTAAGGTTGTTATCATAGGTACCAGCCTTAGAGTTGCTCATGCCAAGCCACTGGCCAGGTGGCCTGGACATGAGGAGGGAGCAGGGCCTTGTCAGATGCTCATCTGATGCTGCTCGAAGTTGGTTTGCAGAATCAGACCCCAAAGTTCTCCCTTTCTAGAGTCCATTTTTATAGGAATTTCTTCCTATGCCAGTCTATGGGAATTGCTTCATCATGCTGTTGCTGAATCAGTCAGCAGATGGCACATTCCTGACGGCTCCGTGCTGCCAGATGTTATCTTGTTCTTGGGTTCTCCCATTCTTGAGGCTGTTGGGTGGATTCCAGTCTGCCTTCCGGGGATCCTCTGGTTATTTCCACTTGATGCTTTCTTCAGTCGATGGACACTGGATTCTTAGGCTGGCACGTCCCTGATCATTCAGTTGTTATCCACACCAAGCATCCATCCACATACATCCTCTATCTCTATTTTAATCACAATTATTAACAAAGCGAGATGAATACAACAAAAGGGTGGGGAGTCTCTGGGTGTTGTTTCTGTTGTTACAGAGTATTGCTGTGAGTCCCTCTCTGTGTGAGTAGTAGTTGTTACAAAGAATTGCTTTGAGAACAGACTCTGTCTTAGAATGTACTAACACAATTAGCAGCTTGCAAGTTTCACACAGAGAGGGAGAGAAACAGTACCAAAAACCAAGAGACCTCTTAATTAGTAATACCCTGGAATTTAAACTATAGGGAATCAAACTCATTTGTGATTTTAATACAGAACTTTTTTAATATGATCCAACAATTTTGCTATCTGTTTTGCTGTTGGAGATGTTACTTATATAAAGTTGGGCTGGTGGACATAAGAGAGAGATGATATTTCTTAACTGAAGTTAGCTTTTTTTCTTTTTCTTTCTGTGAAGCCATGGATCCATTAATTCAAAGCCCCCACAAGCCTTCATTATATTTTTTCAGTTTCATTTCCCTCACTCAGTTCTTTTTTGACTCTTTTATAAAGCTACTAATAAATCACTTCTGAGAAGCTATAGTAGGCAGGATCGGATAACGTGGTAGCTTCCCCTAAAATGCCCATCTGTATAATTTTAATTTCATTTTCAGTAAAAACTGATTTACAGAATTACTGGTAGAAGCCTGGCTTGAGTTCTGGAATGGGTGAAGATTATATATGTCAAAACATTGGTTTAGTAAAAATAAGTGTTCAAAAAGCCATTTTCTGGTTTAATAAATAAACTTACCCTATCCCTATTACTTACCGAGAATACTAATTAGTATGTTGTTCTGTTAATTTAATCAGAAACATTTCTAATTCTGGATTAGCAAGTTTTGAAAAAGTATTTAGTATTAGAATATTTTATGAAAATTATGGTAATGAGACAAATTATGCTGTACATACCTGTTTAATATATTTTTGTGATTAAATAATCTAATTATCCAAAACGTTAGCTTCACTATTTATTTCTTGTCACTGCTAACATTTTTATACGTAAGAAAAATTACCACACAAAATATTGTTAAAGTTAGATTTTAATTTCTTCTTCCTTTTTCTAACTCTAGAATCAACTTCACACCTTCAATGATGTGTGTAATAATGAATCGTTAGTTTCGGACACAGAAACGTAAGTAGGAACATTATTTTGAGTACTTATGTTTAAGCACACTAGATAACTGTAAGGTTTCTCCGATAAAATTGTTTTAAATTTTCGAGTGTGGGCAGTAAAAACATTCTGAGATTTTTCTTAGAAATATCCTATATAATGCCTCTAGACTTGTAAAGCATTTGAGAAGAAATAAAATACCAATTACCGGTACACACCTCCTTCCAGTTTAGCTAAAAATTAGATTAAAAATAAACCCTTTTCTTTCTACCTTTGAAAATAGATTGAGAGTCAGAGTAGAGAAATAGTCTGGAAGAGAGTTTTAGGATTAAGAGGTATTCTAGTGATAATCATAATACTTAACATTTATATAGTGCTTTAAATTTTCAAGATATTTTACAAATATTAGCGACATGCAACATCCCAAGGAGAGAAGTGGTAAATGTCCTCCAGTTATCTGAAGTTTATTGGTGTCGACAAAGAACTTTATATAATCAGAATTGCACTGTCAGATTTCCACCACTAGAAACAAAAGAGGACTGTAGAAGAAAATGTGTATATCAGAAATATGGTATTACAATTTTGCATTAACTTTTTTTTGTGCTCAGTGGAATGATCTCACGTTTAGTGTGTCTGGTTTATAAAAGTTGTCTGGTAACAGTATTTTGAAACATGGTAATAGGTATAACGGGTAAAGTGAATTTGTTCAGTTTATGTTAAGGACCTATCATTGCAACATTTTTTTCTACATTAAGTTCAAGATACTGGTCATTTGAAACTGGGAAAGAATGATAGGATGTCTTCTAGTTGAATATCAAACAATTATTTTGGAGAGAATGAGAATTAAATTTGTATAATTTCCAGACAAAAGTGAAACTTTGAACCCTTTGTCTAGAAGAAAATTCCTGCAGATAATGAATAAATAGTGAGAAGCAGTGGACTGATGTGGATCCTGGGGAACTCCTATACCATGATAGAAGGCAGAATGAGTCAATAGCAAACTTCCTGCTTTTACTTACAAAATAAATATACACACAAAAGAAACCCAGAATAGAAAATAGAAAGGACAGTTGTCATGATAATTAGGCACTTCATACCTTTCACTGTGTTTTCATTTATTATATATTTATAGGCTATTCTATAATGCTATCTGTGAAGCATCTGAGCACCTCACATTCATTTAATGAACTAATCTTCCATAAAGTGGGAAGTGTTGTTATCCTCATTTGACAAATGTTATATTTAGGGAGAGTTCGTTTACACTAGGACTAGCAAATGAAGAGAAGTTCAGTTTATGTGCTACAGATAATGACTTTGCTCTTGTACTTATCAGTGTAACCCTACTCAGATTGATGGAATTAAATTATGATGGAGTTAAATCTAAATCGGGGTTTACATTTACATTTTAATAAATTGTGTTAATTTAATGTGGAAACAAAGATTAAATTTATTAATTTACATTTATGTAAGTGGGTCCTTAACCTTGTTTAATAGAGTGGACCACAGTTTTGCTAACTGGATAATAACAACACCTGAAAAATCATGTGGCAATAGGGATAGCAACTACCGCAAAGGAGTAAAGAAAAAAATAAAATACCTGAAAAAAGATACCTTCTTAAACTGTAGGTGAAGTAGACTATTAACATCATATAAAATAATTTTAGTTATAGAGTTAACATAGTAAATTACAAAATATAGACCATCCATTTTGACGTGGATGGTTTTACCTTTTTGTGTCAATGAAATATTTGGAAGGGCCTATCAACTGATTATATAGCTGGTGAAAGCACAGGATCAGTGTACAAACTATGGCTCATGCTTGTAATTGTGACGACTCCCAAAAATATGAAGAGAACCTTACATGTAAAGAAGATTCCTCACATACAAAGTATTCTATGCTAATTCCAAAAAAATGAACCCTTGTCTGTGGAATTTTTCTAATAATTCGAAATAAAAGTACCCCATTTCATGTGTATCCAATCTAATATAAACATTGCAAAAGGATTTATACTTAATAGATTAAAAATGTTTATGACTTTCAAAATTCTTGTATAACAGCACTTGTGAAACTGAATCAAGGAGGGGATGGGCATAGTCAGTCTTTCTGGCCTCTTTCCATCCTTATTTTTTTAATATTACTAAAAATAAACTGAAGTTCAACTTTGAAACAGTACAGGTCACTGATAAAGAAAATCAGTAGCTAATTCAGAAAAGAGCTGAAGTATCAAATATGGTTATCAATTTTAAATTTAAATAGTATTATAGTCAGATAATCTTTTGACAAGTTTATCCAATGACCTCACTACACATTAAGTGGGTAGGGGCTTGTTGGAAATGGTGTGTAAGGGCTGTTCAAGGGTGAGGGAGCCGGAGAATGACTTTCTGCTGCAGCTGCTGATCAGGTCAGCGTAGGGATGCAGAAACCTACCCACACCTCCCTCAGGTGACTGGGGTGGGGGGACTATACGTGGGTCCATGCCAGTGCAGGAAAAGCCCTTTTTTACCTGGACCAGGCACAGCAGCACCTACCGTCCCACCTCTGAAAGTAGTTAAGTACTGGGTTTTGTCAGGATCTGCTGTGGGCATTGTGATAGTTGCTCCTTTCTCGGGTTGTGGTGGGGGCTGGGAAAGAATGAAGTGGGGTTTTTCACCTTCCCCCAGGGGGTTCAGAGGGGCTTAATTGGAGTGAACAGGATGTGTGACTTAGGCCATGATGTTGCAACTCATTATGTAAATTAGGGGTGGGCATCCAGTGCAGGTATTCCATAGGGTAGGAATACAACGATCAGATAAAATGAATTGGTAAAGGATTTAAAGGAGTGGAAATAGAGGGGGTTCAGGGCTCCTATGACTGGTATGGCAGGGAGCCAATCCCCCCCTTCCTTTATAGTCCCTCATTAACCCTCATTGGAGCAGAGGGATGATGAGGTCCCAGCAGTGGCTTGTCTGGGAACCAGGATGGGTAGGTACTGATGGAAATGTCCTGGGTATATATTGAAATGATTATGGAAATACCTGCACTGTATCCTTTTATCTCCTGGGTACACAACTAAAGTTATGGCCTAATTAAACCACATCCAGTGTCTCCTGTCCTCCTTCTAGCTTAGCCAGACAATCATTCTTCTCTTAGAATTTACAGAAATCCTCTCTTTTCTTGGATTACAGAAGAGGGTGAATAGACCTGTTTTTCTTCTTAGCACCAGATGCTCTTAACTCTGTTATTGGGATCTTTACCTCTCAGTTGTAACCTCACTCCTCTTCAAACCACACAGCTAGAACCACATTTGTATGCTTCATATTTCCAGGTATTAATGTCTTGATCTTGCCACATGCTAAGCACCCTTAACTCCCATTGAAGTCAGTTAGTGCTGAAGGTGCTCAACACTTTGCAGGAGCTACCCTAAGAGACCACTAAAATTGCTTTTTTCAGTAATTCCTTCCATATCTCTCTAACAAATTTAGTGGTAGTACAACCAGAGTAAATCCACACAGATTCTTAGCAAATTGACACGAGTTCCTTGAACACTAAAGAATTATGAAATATGGATATTCTGGGAACATTGGGTAAGAGGTACAATGTATTGCCATACCCCTCAGGTATTTACTAATTTGTAATTTATCCTGACTTGCGGACATGTTATCATATGTGTATTTAGAAAAAAGTTTTGGAGTCTGGTATCTATAAATACTTGAGACATGGAACACAGTAGTTTTTCTTCGAGTGCTAGCTCATGTCCATTCCATTTTAGGTGTGTGTGATCGCACATGCACTGGGGCTGGAAGTTTTCCCTCAGTGGTATCTGTAAGGGACCAGCTCTGGCGTCCTCTGGAGTGGTGCGCACATGCTGCAGTGTAAGGAGCGCTGCTGGATCCCCCCACCCTCGGTTCCTTGTTACCCCCAGTGACTGTGCTGGAACATCTCCTTGCTTCAGCAAGCGCTTACTTACCAGTGGTTTCTCTTAGTGTTGTACATAGTTAGAAAAGTAGTTCTTTTGTTTTCTTAACAGTTAGGGTGTTAGTGTTGTAGATAGATTAGATAGTCCCCCTCTGGGACTTAGCCCAGGGACCAGGCATGCCCCGCTTCCCGGCTTTAAGCCATGTGGTTGCTGTCGGAAGCCTATGGTGATTAACGACCCTCATCAAAGTTGCTTGACGTGCTTTGGAGGAGCTCATATCAGTGATAAGTGTTGCATTTGTAAAAGCTTCAAGCCCAGGACAAACAGGGAGTGGGACATAAGACTGCATGCTCCTCATGGAATTGGCCCTTACTCTGGGCTCCGAGCCCCTGAAGTCAGACTGGACAGTGAGTGCGGCAGTGTCAGTGCAAAGCGTGCCTCCAGCACCGGCCTCCCGGCACCGGTCCCAGTCCCTGGAACGAGCAAAGAAGCAAAAGAAGCACCAAGGGAGAGGGCATTTCATGGCCTCCCATGTAGCAAAGGGAAAATCTGGGAAGGGAGCATAGATTCTTAAGGGACAGTAAGCCTCCAGAGGCCAGCCAGGCACTGACATTGCCAGCCAGGCCAACTAGCCCTTCTTGGGACCCATCGCAAAACCCCAGGTAGTCACAGAGGTCCCCAGCACCTGGAAGTCCCGTCTACTCCAGAGGCCTTCCAGGGTGCAAAAGACATTGTCTTTGCCGGTGCCCCCATCCCCTTGTCCAGATGTCGTTGTCTCCAGGGGGAAGCGAGCACTGGGACCCATACCACGGTCCCCTTTGGTGCAGCATCGCTCCCAGGCATTGCAGTGGTTGGTGTTGAAGCGACAATCCCCGGGGATGTGCTTCTGACCTTCCCAGACCTACTGGAGTTCCCGGCACCATTCACGGGACTCTTGGCACAAGTCCCCCGTGGGATGGTGTTGGTCGTTCAGTGGCCGGCACAGGGCCACGGTGCACCACCGGTCACCAGAATGGCAGCGGTCTCCAGTTAGGAGACATTGCTCCCCGGGACACAGGACCCCAGTGGAGCCACGATGCGGCTGATCCCCACAAAGGCAACGTCTGGGAGGGACAAGAAGGGTCACGTGCCCCTCCCCAGACACCTCTGGAGGGGCACATTTGGCAGGGAACCGCAATGGCTGCAGCTCCTCCAGCACGGCTGTATCGCCCCCAGCCCTTTCACACAGCTGCAATGCTGCATCTCCTTTCTCCTGTCTGGGGTCTGAACAGCCCTGCCAGAGGACAGGGCTGGGGACTGGGGGCAGTACAGCCATGGTAGAGGAGCTGCTGGCATGGGGCTAGCCGGCGACCCCACATTCTGCTCCTTTTGCTGCTGCAGTTCCTTGCTGATACCCGTTGCTGATCCACCACTCCGTACCCTGGCCCCAAGCAGACGCCAGGATCTGGAGTTCTGTTACAACTCCCCATCCCACCATGAGTGTCATGGAAGCAGGCAGGAAGAGTATCCTGAGGCCTCATTGGCACTGCAGTGGTCCCCAAGGCAACACCCTTCTTCCTTCTCCTCGGAGGTACTGGATCCCTCAGGCCAGATGTGCCTGATTAAACCTGGGGGTGCTTCCCCAGTGCCATCAGCCCGTGCCTGGGCCCAAGGCCAATGGCCTACCGTATGGCAGTTCTGGAACCTATATGGGTTTCTGCAGGCACCAGGAACACTCATGCAATGCTCTGTATCAGGGGCATCAGAGAGGAGGTCGACCACCGTTTCTTGACCGCTACCGGATTCAGGTGCAGGGTCTGAGCGAGGTGCCCGCAAGCCTTCTCCAGCTGCAGTGGAGGTCACCCAACCAGAGGAGGTTGTGCCAACCCCTGCTCCTTCCCTCGCCTTCTTGTTGTCCTCGTCTGACAAGGCAGTGGCGGGACCATCACAGATGGTGCCACAGGACAACGCCAGGGCACGTCAGGAGCTGCTGAAGAGGGTGGCAGTGAGCCTGGCGTTACAGGCAGAAGAGTTGGCAGAACCCTCTGATGCTTATTTGACAGCTTGGCCGCGGTGGCCCCTTCCAGGGTGGCACTCCCTGTGCATGAAGGGATGGGAAAGCTTGTAAAAACTGTATGGCAAACCCCATCCTTTCTCCTGCCCATCTCTAAGAGGGCAGAAAGGAAGTATTACGTCCCCGCTAAGGGGTTCGAGTATTTATATCCTCTCCTGGCCCTGAACTCCCTTGTGAGCTCAACGGACAATGAAAGAGAGAGGTAAGGGCAACCAGGCCCGACTCCCAAAAATAAGGATGGCAAGAGGCTCAACTTACTTGGGAGAAAGGTTTATTCGTCTGCCAGCCTCCAGCTCCGAGTGGCAAACCATCAGGCCCTACTCGGGAGATATGATTTTAATGTTTGGCAGTCAGTGTCCAAATTTGTGGACTTGTTGCCTGAGCAGTCCAAGGCAGAGTTCCTTGCCATCCTTGAGGAAGGTAAAACTGTGGCAAGGGCCTCTCTCCAGGCTGCCTCTGGTCATATGGTCATAGCCATGGCAATGAGGCGGGCATCGTGGCTGATGTCCTCCGGGCTGCCAACAGAGGCTCAGAGCTCAGATTGGATAATATTGTAAAACCAGAAAATTTTGAGAAGCCTTTTGGTTTAAGAATCACCTTACCGGTATTCGCAAAAAGAAAAGGAGTACTTGTGGCACCTTAGAGATTAACCAATTTATTTGAGAATAAGCTTTCGTGAGCTACAGCTCTCTTCATCGGATGTTGTAATTCTTTACCAGACATTCAGTAGCCAAGAATTTATATGAAATGCACAGCAAATAACAGTGTAGAAATTCTTAACGAGGCCCTGAGATTATGCATTTCCAGACCAAGAAGGTTTCTATCTAGCCCAGTCTCAAGCTCCCATGCATTGTTCCCACAACACCAGAATTGAAATAAAAGAGGTGGTCTCTTTCTCATGTCCCAAGGGATTGAATACTCTGAGGTCTCAGAGCCCCATGAAATGTGGAGCCATTTCACTGGTTTGTTTCAGAGGATCTGGATTACTCATTAATGAGGTGTCTGTGATGTTGGATCTGATTCCGCATGAGCAAGGATATCAGGCAACAGCTAAAAAAGGCCCTGTAGACAAAATTGTCTTCCCAAGTTGATGCTTTAAAAAAAAAAAAAGTTACATTTATGTTACCCAGAAATTAGTCAGGTTTCAGAGTAACAGCCGTGTTAGTCTGTATTCGCAAAAAGAAAAGGAGTACTTGTGGCACCTTAGAGACTAACCAATTTATTTGAGCATGAGCTTTCGTGAGCTACAGCTCACTTCATCGGATGCATACCGTGGAAACTGCAGCAGACTTTATATATACACAGAGAATATTCTCTGTGTATATATTAAGTCTGCTGCAGTTTCCACGGTATGCATCCGATGAAGTGAGCTGTAGCTCACGAAAGCTCATGCTCAAATAAATTGGTTAGTCTCTAAGGTGCCACAAGTACTCCTTTTCTTTTTGAGAAATTAGTCAGACATGTTTCCCAGTGAACTTTTATTTGGAGAGCATTGTACATGAGTCCTGAATGCATCTTGATAAGCTAATTCTTAAATTTATCTACAAATTATAAAGGTTGCAAAAGAATCTAAGACTTGGGGAGCAGTACCAGGGACTACTCAGTAATAAGAACAGGAGTACTTGTGGCACCTTAGATCTTGAAAGAATTTTTTGAGCGTAAGCTGTCAAAAATACCTCCATTCTCCTTGATAACACAGTGGTCTTATGCAATATTAGTGATTGGAACCTGGAGTCTGATTTTAATGGGGAGGTGGGAAGCGAAAGCTGTGAACTGGTCACAAAGTCTAATTCAACCATGCTGCAGGCTGGCATTTCTGGGGAAAGTATGCCATAAAGCTTCTCTCTTCCACGACACAGGAGAAAGCAGGAACCGCTAATATTAGTTTCAGTTTTTCTCTCTGATGCATCCTTGCTCTGTTCCTACAAATATGTTTCTTCTTATTTAACATCATAGTGAAAAGAATGCCTGGTGCTGGTCACAGGGTCTAATAGCCATTTCATTTAAAAGTTAATGTGTTTTAGAGGGGATACCCTGGGCAAGGTTTTCCAGAATAAAGCTGACCAGAAAGCCTCTTTACTGGAAAACAAAAACCAGTATTCTATCTTTCACAGGGATCAGATTTATTTTTGTCACTCACAAGTAAATCCAATGTCAAATTGGATCTCAGTCAGTGTTTTCCTTCAGGGCTTCCAGAGCTCAGTCTGACAACTGAGCCCACCAAGAAAACAAAGGATTTTTGCCTTTTGAAGAACAAATGCACCCGTTCTCCATGATAATCCACAACCTATTACAACAAAAAAATAAATTGTTGTTTACAGATGGAGACCTTTGGCGGGGTACTTCACAGAATTTGAAGGAACTCTTCCATAGGAAAGTTTTTGTCCTTGTCTGTCCTGCAGAGCAACCAAAATACAAAACATGATTCTTGAGGGTCTAGCACCTCATAGACAGTCAGCCAATAGGGCCAGTGTCTAAATCAGAAAAAATTCAAGCAGTCTGTTCTTTTGTCTTAATTGCATCTAGTAAATCCAGCAATGTTTGTCTAGTACTGCTTCTAAAGCATGGTGGATTGACTTAAATTAAAGCAATTTAAATTACTGATTTTAATCATTATTTAAAACACCAAGCAGGAAACCTTGATTTAAATAATCAGTGTTAACCTTGTTTTGCATTTGTACTTCTTAGTTATTTTCCTAAAGAGAAGTTGATTTTCATTGGTTGGTAATCATTAAAATATGTTAATTTGCAGTGAAATATAATGCTTCTTTTTGCTATCCAGAATACACTATATGGATACACATTTATTTAAGCAGCTATATAGCTTAACATACATTTATTCATATTCTTAATATTTACATTTTTTATGTTAGAAAAAGATGAATGATGTATTTCTTTCTTATTACGTTAATTTTTTACTTGTGATTTATTTCAAGCTTTATTTGGATGGAAAATTAAATTAAAAATCCACAGAATAAGCATTTTAAATGTTGTTAGTTAAATAAAACTACCTAAAATGTGCTGAGTACAAAAGAAAAAAATGATCAAAACATGTTTTGCATTTAAAACTAGCGGATGATATATTAAACAAAGTGTTATCTGTACTTGAACTGATTGTTTCTGGTCATCACTGTCCTTCTAGTTTTTAAACTAGTAGATCTCATCCTCTCACATTAAGCTTTTATTCATACATTGGAGGAGGAAAACAAGCTTTCTTGCTTTTTCAACTCCCAGTTAGTTTCTTAACTTTGAATGAATTAGGCATTGAACTGAACTGGCTGAATAAACTGAAATGAAGAAAATATTTTTTCTGAGCCTTCAGAAGAGGCTACTGCTGTAAAAAGCTGGGATAGCGCTACAGTATACTCTGGTTCCAGGTACTGGACTAGAATGAGTGACTAAGTGGCCAGTGGTTCAGTGTTTGACTTTCATTAAAAATTGGGCAGCAAACATGTCATGTTAATATTATTTTTATTTAATGTAATAAATTTAATGTAATGTAATAGATTATAGTACATTTATGCCTTAACATAGGTTGTCATAATTTCAATTTAATTTTAAATAGGCTTATTTTTAAAAATAAACATGTATTTAATTTAAAAAAATCCTATTTAAATAAAATATCCCATTTTTTTATTTTAAAAAAAGAAATTTTTATCCAACTTGTTTTAAGGAGGATAAATGTTTAAAAGTTGAGATTCTGAGCAGCAACTTAGCATAAGTGGGACCTGATGACCTCTTTTGTGACTATTTATTTAAGACATATCTCCATTTACTTAATGTTGAATTCCATGAAAGATTTCTTGGTACAGCTCTTTATTAGTACACATATACTGTTTAGGCTTTTATCAGTTCCCAGAGTTTACTGAAGGTTACTTTATTTATTTATTGTCCCAGCATCAGTGACATATCTATATTTGCCCCTACTTTTGAAGACTGGCTAGTAGGTGCTCCTTTAAAATGACATCTTACTACAGAGGCTGGGCCGAGAGGAAACTTAATTACTTAATAGCTTCACAACGATTAATACGTATGAGCACTCTTCATGATCTAGAACAGAGATCTCTTGCAGCTCAGATCAAGTCCCACCACCTGTTTCTCAAGGAATAAAATTGTACAGCTAATGGAAGTTATTTAATTGATACTAGAGTTGATGCCTTTGGTCAGATCCTGAGCTGTGTGAACAATGGAACTATGGTCGTTTACATGAGCACCTTGGGGTAGATGGATAGGAGTGTGGTCAGGAGGCTTTGAAAGTACTGCTGTTTGAAATTGATCAGACTGCGGTGTTACTTGGATACATGTATTTATAACACAGATGATCGTAATGACCTCTTCTGGCCTTAAAATCCTTGATGGTATAATGCTCACCTGAAGAGGTTTTGCCTTAGATTCAGTGAGAACGGAGCTTGAGCAGTGGATGTTTTTTTCTTCAGTGGATGGGGACTGTCATTTGTGCCTTACTGTCCTCCCTGGACTCCAAAGTTTTTTTGAAAAGCAAACCCGGAGGAAGCAGAACTGATCTTGGTTATATGAAACTGCCCCAGCCAATCTTGATATTTAAAACTGTTTAGTTTCTCATCCCTCTCCTAGCAGTTTCAGATATCCTGTCACATTGATCCTCCACAGTGCCTGAGGGCCTTGTTTTATGAAAGAGTACTAGCTGATTAGGATTGCCAACTTTCTACTCGCACAAAACTGAATGCCATTGCCCTGCTCCACTCCTCCTCTGAGGCCCTGCCCCCCGCTCACTCCATCTCTCCTCCCTCTGTTGCTTGCTCTCCCCACTGGAGCCTGCACCCCCTGCCGAAGCCCTCACGGGAAGGCTTGAGAGCTCCGGCAGGGGGTGCTGGCTCTGGTGTAGGGCTAGAAATGAGGAGTTCAGAGTGCGGGAGAAGGCTCCAGGCTGAAGGAGTGGGTTGGGATGTGAGAGGGGATGAGGGGTTTGGGGTGTAGAAGGAGGCTCAGGGTTTTGGATTGTGGGAAGGGGCTCTGGGATCGGGGCAGAAGGGGTTGAGGTGCGGGGGGGGTGAGGGCTCTGGCTTGGGGGTACAGAAGGGTGCTTCGGGCTGGGGCTGAGTGGTTTGGAGGGCAGAAGGGGACTCTGGGCTGGGGCAGGGGGTTCGGGTGCTGGGGTGTGTGAGGACTCTGGCTGGGGGTACAGGCTCTGGGCTGAGGCTGGGGATGAGGGGTTTGGGGTGCAGGAGGGTGCTTCTGCCTGGGATCAAGGGGTTTGGAGGAAGGGAGGGGGAGCAGGGCTTAGGCAGGGGGTTGGGGATTGGAAGGGGGTCGGGTGCAGACTCTGGACGGCACTTGCTTCAAGCGGCTCCCGGAAGCAGCTGCATGTCCCCGTTCCGGCTCCTATGCAAAGGTGCTGCCAGGAGGTTCTGTGTGCTGTCCTGTCCGCAAGCGCCACCCCCGCGGCTCCCATTGGCCATGGTTCCCGGCCAGTGGGAGCTGAGGGGGTGGCACGTGGGGCGGAGGCAGTTTGTGGAGTGCCCTGGTTGCCCCTATGCGTAGGAGCCAGTGGGGGGTCCAAGGCCCGCTTCTTCCTGGGAGCTGTGTGGAGGCTAGCAGAGAGCCTGCCAGTCCCACCGCGCCGCCAACCGGACAGTCAACGTCCCGGTCAGCATCCCTTTTTGACCGGCTGTTCTGGTTGAAAACCAGACACCTGGTCACCCTATAGCTGATAGCTGAGGAGATAGTCAGTAGACTATGACATCTTGTAAGCCAGTTACGTCTCATATATTACTTTAGGTGATGGGACATTGTGTTCTCCAAAGGGTGTAAGGCTTGTGAGTGTTTTTTTCCCGTAGGTTCTGGAATTACTACAGGAAAGGAAAGAGAAGGGCAGGCATTGAGCACTCATAACAAATAGCTTTTGATGGTGAAGGTCTCTTGAGGCTTACCATTAGTGACTGGGTTTTTCAGAACAGTTAGGGAATTGACAACCAGTGCTAGGAAATTAAGCTTTACTTGCAGGCTCAGCTCCATGCTGTAGACTCTTGTTTCCTTACTGTAGGTGATCATCAGGACTGGAGATGCTGAGGCTGTAGTAGTGGCCATGAGGGCCTTTCACTCAAATTCCTGTAGCCCATCCCCGTGCACAACTGTCATAACTGGGTTGTGTGCAGGGAACAGGATTTTACCCCAACAGCACATCAACTACAGTCTGTGCTCTGAACACCAAAATTATCACACATTGATCCTGATGCCCAAATCTTGGCAAACAAATTGGTCCATCTGCTTGCGTGGGAGGAACAAGGATATATGTGTTCGTTTCCAGATTGGGGGGAACTCAGTTTTTAGTTAGGAAAATTCAATCCCCTTATCTCGTTCTATTTGACAATTTATTTTTTGATTGGCTCTTGGCAGGGAGTCATTCTGTTATGGATCAAACTAAAATGTGATTTTGAAATACCGTGCATGTGTAATTAACTAGGTGCATTGTCATGTAAATAACACAGACTTTTAAAACTATGTGAATTGCTATTTCAGCAAGATTTGATGAGAAGGTAAAGTTTAAAAATTGCTCCCCTAGAAAAGTAATTTGTATAATTTCTACTTTTGTCAGTACTTGTGAATACCAGCTGAACACATTTCAGATTCAAAAATAGTTTTCTTATAATTGTGAATATACAAATAAAATTGAGTAAAAGAACACTGTATTAGGGAAATGACTTAATATGAAATATAGACAAATAAAGAATTTATATACATATCAATACTCTTTTTCATATGTAGGTCCATTGCAAAAGAACTTGCAGACTGGCTTATCAGCAACAATGTGGTTGAGCATATTTTTGGACCAAATTTACATATTGAGGTTTGTGTAAAATAATCTGATTTTTGGTGTAGTTATGGAGGAGTAATTCTTTGTTCTGTTAAATCTATCCTAAATATGTTCTCTCTTTGCAGATCATCAAACAGTGCCAAGTGATTCTCAATTTTCTTGCAGCTGAAGGGCGACTTAGTACTCAGCACATAGACTGCATTTGGGCAGCAGCGCAGGTATATAAAATATTTATATTTGTGAGAAGGAAATAAAATAGCCAGTTGAATTCCAGTTGGTCTTAGATTCACAAAGCAATGTTTCTTACTCTTTCCTGTTCATCATTTACCATACTACTACATACCATACTACAGGATTTACCATGCAGTCATCTCTGCAACTTGAGTAAGATATGCAGATTTTCCTATTCTGCATCTACACTAGCGAATTTTGCATCTCTGATTTGCTACAGGCACAGCTCCACCATTGAGAGCAATGATGGAAGCTGTGGGGTGTGGCTCATGCATTTATACTACTGTGTTGTCTAGTGAAACTGTCTGAGTCCTTTGTGCACAATAATTTACCACTGATAGTGCTACTCTGGAAAACTGTGGCTGTGATATTTACTACTGTAAAAGCAACCCTAAAATCTGAAGTTATAGAAAACAGTGAGATGTGGTAATGAATTTTCCCTTGGCTATATTGAGAACAAACTATTTGTAGATCATATTTGCTGACTTGTTTGAATTATTTTGTTTAGTATGATGTTTTCAATAATTCAGTAATTGTTTTCAATAATTCTTTTTTTGTTAGAGATTTAAGTAATGCAGACATTTGTGTATTCTGATACACACACACACACTGTGCAAGGAAAAAACCTCAGTGTAGTGCAGAGGAATGAATAAAGATTAAGATATATTTGATCACAAGCAAAGAAAAGTATGACTTGGGAATGCTTTTAAATTTATTATGATTTTGGGCTATAATACATGTTTTCTGTTTTCAAGAATATTTCTCATTTGTTTCATTCTGACACCAGAACAGATATATTAAAAACTACATCTGTATATTTTTATACTTGGTTATTAGTTTTCATAGAAATGGGCACTGATGGCTTCTTGTGTTATTAGTTACTGTAAGTTGGTTTTGAATGAAAGCTGCAATTAGATTGTCTGAAGAAGGTTGCTAATGCTTTCTTTATAAAACATTTCCCAAAGTCACTCCTCAAAATGTTATTTTAAAATGACAGGTTTCAGAGTAGCAGCCGTGTTAGTCTGTATTCGCAAAAAGAAAAGGAGTACTTGTGGCGCCTTAGAGACTAATCATAGAATATCAGGGTTGTAAGGGACCTCAGGAGGTCATCTAGTCCAACCCCCTGCTCAAAGCAGGACCAATCCCCAATTTTTGCCCCAGATCCCAAATGGCCCCCTCAAGGATTAAACTCATAACCCTGGGTTTAGCAGGCCAATGCTCAAACCACTGAGCTATCCCTCACCCCGAACAAGTACTCCTTTTATTTTAAAATGCCATTTATTAAAATAGTGTTAATGAAAATTAAGGCCTACATTTGTTTAATTAATAACATGTTTCTACAGTTTGAAATCAGTTTTTTTTTCTTCATTGCTGATAATGGGTGCGGATCTTTGGCAGACTGTGTTAATTAAATGCAGAGAGCTGATACCATCTCTCTGTGGTTATCTCCCGATTTCTTTCTCCCATTTTCCTTCCTTATACACCTTTTCTCTCTACACCGACTTTTGTGCAAGCACTCCAGTTCCATAGTACTGTTGGAATCCTGGTTTTAGACATGAGTGCTGTTGCTGTTGTGCTTGTCAAGGATCTTTTATATTCATGCAGCTCCATGGAGGTAGCAAGGAAGATAAACTGCCATTTTTAACTTTAAAAAAAATCTCTTAGCAGAGCAGTACTATTCCAAAGAGCTTAAAAGGGACAAGAAATGATGTTTTATCTTTATTACTGCTTCCCCATGTAATAGTTGAATCAGTGTCAAAGAGCCTGACCCATGGATAGCAATAGAAACACATTGGCGTTAGAGTTTAAGGCTACAGAACTCTGGGAATTGTGCTGCTTGTTCAAAAAGTAGAGATGGAAGGAAGAGTAAGATGGAGAGGGAATGACTGAATCCTGGGACTGCAGAAAGGAGATCTAGGCTGAAAGCATCATTTGTATTTAATTAATGTACTAAGCCAAAGCACTTCTCCACTTTCAAGAGTAACATTATCAATGCTGCAGCTTCAATGCCTAGATTAGAAGAGAGCTGAAAGATCTATTTAAAACTTAGCACTTTATTTTTGATATAATTTTAAGTTATAGCCTACTTTCATTGTTGCTTTCACATACAGTAACTACATCAGTATCAGTAGGTCTCATTCATTGGCAGAAGTTTAAGCTGCAGCTGTTAATTAGCTCTTTCAACCTTAAATCTGTGTTTCTTGCCTTTCATGTGTTTAATTTCCCAGACATAATGTTGCATTAATGTATTTTTCATAGAATTGCATTGTGTGTATTCTGTTAAGTAGGGAAATAAAGATGAAAAAAGCCCTCTGAACTCCTGAAATAGGGATCGGAAATAGAAACTTTTTTCAAGTTTAAATTTGATGTTTGTTATCAGTGCTCACTAAATATAAAAGAAACTTTCCTTAACAATAGTATACTCCAGATATGAGACTTAATTCTTTCTTTGCTTTGTGCTCAAAAAGATTCCTTTTTGCTGTAAGAACCTAGCAGGTCTAAATTGCTTCCCTGAAAAGAGTTTAGAACAGGGTTTCTCCGCCTGTGGGTCGGGACCCAAAATTCAGTCACCAGAATGTTTCAAAGGGTTGTGTGGCAGCTCCTGTTCCACAGGGATGGCTGGTCTCGCCTTCCTGCTCCAGGCACTGGGCAGTGCAACCTCTTCAGGTTCCAGCACCACTCACGTTTGGCCCAGCCGTCATGATAATGAGAGTCCTGGTAGGCCAAATTTGAGTGAGAGGTACTGCAACCCCATGAGCCAGGTCACAACTCCACTCTCACATATTTGGTTCAGTCAGGGACATGGGGCCAAACCTGAGTGGCGCTGCAACCACAAAGGTTGCAGTGCCTGGAATGGAGAGCCAAACCCAGCCAGCCTCACAGCATAAGAGCTTCAGGAACTGCTACTGTGGGGTGAGTACCAGGCAGGATCCAACCAAAACTATCCCAGGGCCTCAACCCCCAGACTATTTACTGGGTCCCAACAGGCCATAAACGTTTACAGATGGGTCCTGAACCCAAAAAGGTTGAGAGCCATTGGTTTAGAAGATTAGCTTTTCCCACCTGTATTCTGCTTAGACAGAGCAATGGAAAGAGGAAGAAGACACACAATATTACTTGGACTGTGCAGCTATTTAGACTGGTGAAACAAAAATGTTCCTAAATTTGGAAGATGCAACTTTTGCTTTTGGAGCAAGAAGTTTTCAAACTGGAAAAGGTAGTAAGTACGTTTTTGAATAGTCAAGCAACTTTTGGATCTAGCCAAACTATTTTGGAATGGAGATTTCAACAACAATTGGATGATGGTGATAAGAAGATAAAGACAAAAAAAGGTCAGAAGGCACCTGTTAAAGATCTGTTTTGTTATTAACTAAGGTTCTGATCTTGCAGACACAGAAGAACATGCATAATTTTATACATATGAGTTGTTCCATTGGCGTCAATGTGACTATGCGTGTGAATCGTTATGTATATGCTTAAGCGATTGCAGGACTGGGGCACAAAGTTGAAAAGGAGTGCATATCGATTTGATACTAGTTTTTGTCAAGGACAGATAGTTTTTTAACTATTCTTCAATTCCAGTCATATACATTTTAGAAATCTCATACAATAAATTACGCAAACTAATTTCAGTTAGGTGCTGATGAGAAAAATGTCAGTCTTATTCAATGTATCTGAAAATAGTGAAATTATGTCTCAAGGGAAAACTGGATCCTACTCTTATTTTGATACCTTTATTTATTTGACGGCTGTAATGATTTTTTTTTTAGAAAAGCAATAATTTTATAAAAACGGCATTAGAGAAGTTGAGAGCTAAGACATCTCTTGTCCCTCCTTCTTCAGACTCTAAATTGTGACATAAATCTCTTTTTCTTAAATTGTACATCTTGACTTTTACGCTCAATGGATGAAATTCACCCTTGTGTAGAAAATTTGCACCATTTTATTCCCATGTGACCCCTGTACAGACCAATGACCACCCCCTCCTCCTTTTTCTCTTTTAGGCTGATGGTAAAATGAAAGTCAGTTTTTTTTAAAATTATATATTTTTGAAGTACATACTTGCTAACCTAAATCCAGAGCCTATTATACTATTATATATATTATTTACTGAGTGTTTGATCCATACAAAAATATATTAATCCTTCAAAGCAAAAGTGAAAGTTGGGAACATATTCATGCAACACTTTGAAGTCAACTTTCCATTGTTTTGCCTTGAGCACTGTCACTTTCTGGTGCAATAGGAGGTTCCATTAAAAAAGTCAGTCACTACTATTTCTGTGGTAATTAAAAACAGTTTTGATAAATTCTGTTTTATAGTTTACGTCTTAATTTGTAGTGCCTTCATTTGTATTCACCGCAAATGTGAATACTCTTTTGTCCCTTGGGAATTTATACACAAAACTTAATTGATTGAATTTATAGTTAAATCAAAAATGCAGAATAAGTTCTAAACAATTTTCTTTACCTCCCCCAAACTCTTATAGCCTCAAAACTAAGCAGGAGTTCAGTGATTTTGTGTTTCATTTTACCAAAGTTCAGATGCTTAGAAATGAGAAGTTAGGTTAAATAAAAACTGAAGGTTTGATACTGCTCAGAATTGTTTTTGAATAATAAAGCTTCCTGAGAATTTTTATGTGAAGAAGGTTTTTAATGAAGACAATTTTATGAATGTTTGAATAACTCTTATAAAAACATTATTTTTCTCTCTCTTATGTCTTTTTGTTTGTATTTTGTAGCTGAAACATTGTAGTCGCTATATACATGATCTGTTTCCTTCATTAATCAAGAACTTGGACCCTGTCCCGCTTAGACATCTTCTTAATCTAGTCTCAACTCTTCATCCAAGTGCTCATACTGAACAGGTAAAAAAAACAAAAAAACAAACCCTGAAGTACAATAGTACATGTTTTAATTTCTTCAGTGTCATTTGTGACAAGAAAAAGAAAATATACATGATATTAGCTCATTGGACATGTAAAGTCTATTTCTCTTCATAATTCTTATAATGTAGGAATATGCAATAATGTACCAAATAGGATTTTTGTGCTGCATCTTAAAATAGCCTTTCTGGCTTTTAAATTTTGATATTTACCTGTTTTAGAAAAGTGTATATTTAGAAGTTGATAAAGTTCCTTATGTTTAATATTGGACATTTCTCCATTTTGTATAACAAAACATTCACTTGTTTTCATGAGTTATTTACTTTCATGTTCCATAGTATTGGAGTGCAGAAGAAGCAATAAGTGTATCTTTTGCATTGAAAACCAATTGCTTTTTCATTGTACTATAATCTGGTTTTGTTTATAGACCTTATATTTGGCATCAATGCTTATAAAAGCACTGTGGAATAATGCACTAGCAGCTAAGGCCCAGTTATCAAAACAGAGTTCATTTGCATCTTTACTCAGTACTAATCTACCCATGGGAAATAAGAAAGGTGAGTATATATTTTGCAGTGTAATGTTTATGTATTGTTCCAAAGTAGATAATATAGTTTAGTCTTTGATTTTTTTTTTATCAATCAGTGGTAACTGGTAACTTTGAACCATAAGCTCATGTGTAGGGTTTTTTAGTAGACACCATATGAAAGTAAAATTGTAAAATGGGGCTTGCTGTATCATTGAGGCATACTTTTCAAGTAAAGGATAAAAAAGAAGATTACAAGGAGATTACTTCTGTCCCCACTCATATCCTGTAAAGAGACATTGAAGCTTCATGAACATCTTTGAAAACCTTTCCATTCACAAACAATTCTGCTTATACATTCTCTATTGTATACATTTTTTTCCTTTCCTTTCCATGGGGCACCAGCTGACTGCACCTATTCTGTTGAATGTTTACAGCTGTAGTGCATTCTTTTGTTTTCTAAATCTTTACCTGATGTTTCACTTAATTTTCATTCCTTGACATTACATACTGCTCCTCTTTTCTTAGGCTTTTTTGTCTAGACACTTACGGACGGCCACTTTGGAAGGTGGTGTGGACCTATTTTATTGTAGGTTTCCTTCCTTTGACACTGTTAATTATATACTATAAGCAACTGATATGCTGACCCAAAGAAGCTCAGTCACTTAGAATGTTTCCCTCCTGTTTTTTCCTTTCCCTTCAGAGGAAGAAGAGCTCAGAAGAGCAGCCCCATCGCCTTGTAAGTTGAGTACTAGAAATACTCTGCAACCTAAGTTATAATTTTTTGATAGCACGAATGCCATCTAGAGCAATAGGCTTTGTATATCAGAAATGAGTTTGCACAATTTTTAAAGTATATTTTAATGAGAAGTCAGCAGAAAATTCCTTTTTGTATAGAAGCTGACAAATTGATATCTCTGTCAGATTAGAAAAGTAACATTGGAACTCATGATTTGCAGCAAAGTGCTGACTACGTTTCAAAAATATTGTATTTAAATGAGTCCAGCTTACGTTTTGAGTTACATCCCCTGTTGAGGTGTTGTCAGGAATATGGTGTTGAGATCAAGGAGACTAGGTAGATATGTGTAATACTGTTAACGTATAGGTTAGTGAAAGTAACATTGTAACTGGGAGCATGCTTTTAAAATAGGGTCACCTGCAGCTAGTCCTCAAAGTAGTGACAACAGTGACACCCATCAGAGTGGAGGCAGTGACATTGAAATGGAGGAGCAGCTAATCAACAGAAACAAACTTGTGCAACAACGACTTTCAGATACAGAGGTACAACTACAGATGTTCTGTATTTAATTATTGATTTGCTATTAATCAGTTATGAGAATAATTTTTCTGAGACTTTAGGATAGTTTTAAGAGACAAACACAATTCACGGTATGCATGCATATATTCTTTACTTACTTATGTCTGTGGCGGGAGGTCAGGAAACCTTGCTTCAAGTTACTACTCTGCCTGGATACCTAAGGCCAAGGCCCAGTCTAGCCCTAAGTAAACAGACACAGTAAAGTAAAAGAATACTGCATCATAAAATATTTTTAAGTGAAACTCTACTTTAGTGTATTTGTATCATCTATAACTTAGCAAATGACTGCATGAACTTGGGAATGAACTTTGGTACCACACTATATATGTGTGTAGAGTATGTGATCTATTATGAATAGGGTAATTTGATTTTTTTAATGTTTTGTGTACCTAAATCTTGGTCAGAACAAACGTTGTAGCACTTGCACAGCGAAAGAACTCCTAAAGAATCGATGAAAAACAGTAGATTTGATGTATATCCTTACAATTAAAGAATTTTGGAATTTGTCTAATAAATATTTTGTTAATGTTGATTTTATATATGTATAAATATGTTTTAAAATTTATTTTTGACATAATCAATTTTTGTAACATTATAGGAGTCTATGCAAGGAAGTTCTGATGAGACAGCAAACAGTGGTGAGGATGGCAGCAGTGGTCCTGGTAGCAGCAGTGGCCACAGTGATGGATCCAGTAATGAGGCCAATTCCAGTCATGCAAGCCAGTCTGCAGGAAGTCCAGGGAGTGAGGTGCAATCAGAAGATATTGCAGATATTGAAGCTCTCAAAGAAGAAGATGAGGAAGAGGAGGAAGATAGTGGTCATAATCCTCAGAAAAACAGTAGGAGCACAGAGTTACTCAGCAGGAAGATAGAATCACAAGCAGGCATTTGTTTAGGAGATTCACAAGGGGCAGCAGATAGGAGTGGTGCAAGCAATGGGTCAGGAAAGGACCATGTTTTTAACACTGAGTCTGTGCCTCCAGTGGATAGTCGAATTAGAATGCTAGAGGCCTGTTCACACACTGAAGATGCAGAACATGATATGACGGGGGAAATGAATCCGGCTCACATATCACAAGGGTCTCAGGATTCTTGTATAACACATACAGGGGACTTCCTTGGGGAAACCATTGGAAATGAATTATTTAACTGTCGGCAGTTTATTGGGCCACAGCATCATCATCACCACCACCACCACCACCACCACCACCATCACCATCATGAAGGGTAGGTTGGTTATGCTTCTTTTAATTTCCTTTACAATAGCAATAAAAGTGATTGCTAAATGTACACTTCAGACATGTTCAGAAGATGTTCCATGTTCCTGGATCATTCAGATGATTACTTTTTTAATATCCTACAAATAGTTGCACAACAATCTATTTTATTGTTTAATTAAAGTTGCTTGCAAAGTTTTTATACTGGATGAAAAGATGTGCTAGAAGAAAACACTAAGATTCTTTTGCTGGCAAATTTACATTGTTCAGCTAGTAATAACAACATGGTGACTTCGTCTTTCATTAATGAAGCCGAAGATTTGTTTTTTAGTTGTCTTTCTAATTTCCATAGTGATAAACTATGTTGCCAGGTGGTTCATATCTGTGTTTATCTGTATATAAGTATCTCTTCATGTAGATAAGTTTAACAGACTCGTGTGCTGTGTTGAATTGCTTCATTACGTACAAATTAGGGCTGTCAATTAATCGCAGGTAACTCACGTGATTAACTCAAAAAATTTAATCGTGATTAATTGCACTTATAACAATAGAATACCAATTGAGATTTATTAAATATTTTTGGTTGTTTTTCTACATATTCAATATTGATTTCAATTACAACATTAAATACAAAGTGCACAGTGCTCACAGTGCTCACTTCTTTTTTATTATAAATATATGTACTGTAAAAATGATAAACAAAAGAAATAGTATTTTTCAATTCACTTCATACAAGTACTGAAGTGCAATCTCTTTATCATGTAACTTACAAATGCAGATTTTTTTTTGGTTACATAAGTGCACTCAAAAATAAAACAGTGTAAAACTTTAGCGCCTACAAGTCCACTCAGTCCTACTTCTTATTCTGCCAATCGCTAAGACAAACAAGTTTGTTTACATTGATGGGAGATACTGGTGACTGCTTCTTATTTACAATGTCACCTGAAAGTGAGAACAGGCGTTCGCATGGCACTGTTGTAGCTGGCATTGCAAGGTATTTACATGCCAAGTATGCTAAACATTTGTATGCCCCTTCATGCTTTGGCCACCATTCCAGAGGACGTGCTTCCATGCTGATGATGCTTGTTAAAAAAATAATGCATCAATTAAATTTGTGAGTGTACTCCTTGTGGAGAGAATTGTATGTCTCCTGCTCTGTTTTACCCCCTTTCTGCCATATATTTCATGTTATAGCAGTCTCGGATGATGACCCAGTACATGTTGGTTTTAAGAACACTTTCACAGCAGAATTGACAAAACTCAAAGAAGATACCGATGTGAGATTTCTAAAAGTAGCTACAGCACTCCACCCGAGGTTTAAGAATCTGAAGTGCCATCCAAAATCTGAGAGGGACGAGGTGTGGAACATGCTTTTACAAACTACAGAACCCAAACCACCAAAAAAAGAAAATCAGTCTTCTGCTGGTGGCATCTTACTCAGATGATGAAAATGAACATGCGTCAGTCCGCACTGCTTTGGATCGTTATCAAGCAGAATCCATCATCAGCATGGAAGCATGTCCTCTGGAATGGTGGTTGAAGCATGAAGGGACATATGAATCATTAGCGCATCTGGCATGTAAATATCTTGCAACATCAGCTACAGCAGTGCCATGAGAATGCCTGTTCTCACTTTCAGGTGACATTTTAAACAAGAAGCAGGCAGCATTATCTCCTGCAAATTGTAACCAACCTTGTTTGTCTGAGTGATTGGCTGACCAAGAAGTAGGACTGAGTGAACTTGTAGGCTCTAAAGTTTTACCTTGTTTTATTTTTCAATGCCGGTTTTTTGTACATAACTCTACCTTTGTAAGTTCAACTTTCATGAAAAAGAGATTGCACTACAGTACTTGTGTGAGGTGAATTGAAA
This sequence comes from Eretmochelys imbricata, assembly GCF_965152235.1. Lineage (NCBI taxonomy): Eukaryota > Metazoa > Chordata > Testudines > Cheloniidae > Eretmochelys > Eretmochelys imbricata. The sequence continues at coordinate 191,241,518 of NC_135574.1, read as the reverse complement.
AATAATTTTTTGTTTTTTACAGTGCAAATATTTGTCATAAAAAGTAAAGTGAGCACTGTACTCTTTGTATTCTGTGTTGTAATTGAAATTAATATATTTGAAAATGTAGTAAATATCCAAAAATATTTAAAATAAATGGTATTCTATTGTTGTTTAACAGTGCAATTAATCGTGATAAATTTTTTAATCACGAAATTAATCACGATTAATTTTTTTAATTGCTTGATAACCCTAGTACAAATATTTATTATTTCATCTGTTGTGACAAATTATTTCTGAAATTATATGGTAATTGCAATTTATAAAATTAGCTTTATTGTACAAAACATGTTTCTGAAATTATTCATTTTAATGCTTGTCTGTATTTTATAGACACATGGTTGATGATATGCTAAGTGCAGATGATGTCAGTTGTAGTAGTTCCCAGGTCAGTGCAAAATCTGAAAAAAATATGGCTGATTTTGATGGTGAAGAGTCTGGTTGTGAAGAAGAACTTGTACAGATTAATTCCCATGCTGAGCTAACATCTCATCTTCAACAGCACCTTCCTAACCTTGCTTCTATCTACCACGAACACCTTAGTCAAGGTAAGAGTTAGTAATAGTAAGAAAAAAACCCAACCCTTTTTCTGTACTTCTAACTTTAATTTTGTCTTTTTAAAAATAAACTCTCCAGTAATTTCAACAAATAGATAATTTTTAGAAGCAAAGCAAACGAACAAACAAAACCACCAGACAAATCTCCCCTCCCCCACGGAGGAAGTGTGTAAAACTGTTAACAATTCGGAAGATGCTATATTATTTCAAAGGATTTCTTTGTACATGTATGCTATATAAATATATTTCTGTATATGTTTTCTTTCATTTCTTTTGTCAAATGATTTTTATGCAAGATAAAATAGAAACTAGTGGACTGTAGATCACTTTTCTAGCATTCTGCTTGAGATCTTATCCAGTTGTTTTTCCTTATGAAGACCCAAATTATGAATTTGAAAAGGACCTTAACCTAATTTCCTTTTGGTATTTTTAATTTTGCATGTGCAAATAATTGCAACATAATACATACAATTGTTTGCAGACAGATGTATTTTAAACATCTACTTGGTTTTGCCTGCATTTTATTTTCTTATACATCTGAATGGTATCAGTTGTGCCCACACAATTTCAGAAGCAAAACTGCCCCTATAAGTATTTGTGCCTTATGGATTCTAGATGCAAAAGAGTGGTTTTTAAAAAAATCTGTTACTGAAATATTAATTTTTAAGTGGAAAACTAAATGCCTGTTTTTATTGTTGCTCTGTTGGATGGAAGAGGCCACTTAAAAATCACAGTACAATGTAAGGGAGGAAAATTTTGACATTCCTTGTGTCCTCCCCAAGATGATTGTTTATGAAGACTCCAGTCCTCAGGTCTACAGATTGACTTTTTTTTTTTTTTTTTAAAGAAGTGTATGCAAGCATGTCTTCCATTAGCAGAGGCAAACTATGAGCCTTTGGTTAATCATTCTTGCATGGTTATGTTGCCTTGGTTTTCTTTTTGAGTGTTTCCATGTGTGCAGAAAGTTTTCAATTATGCTTTTTTTGGATTTGAAAATCTGACAAAATAATAAACAGAGTTTTTAAACAGATTTTTTGAAACTAATAATAGCCATACATTGAAGCACAATATTCAAATTAATTTTTTTTTGTGCATATTCAATAATAGCACCTGTGTTTTGCTTAGGGCCAGCTGTTCATAAACACCAGTACAACAACAACGCAGTGACGGATATTAACTTGGATAATGTTTGTAAGAAGGGAAATACTCTTTTGTGGGATCTGGTCCAGGATGAAGATGCAGTAAGTTAAATATCAGAAAAGAATATCTGCCAAAAGAAAATAAATACATGCTTGTCAATATCTTTTCTCTTACTTTCTGTAGATTCATCTCTCTGAGGGGTTAATAAATGAAGCAGAGAAGCTGCTCTGTTCCTTAGTGTGCTGGTTTACTGATAGGCAGATCCGAATGAGATTCATTGAAGGCTGCCTGGAAAATTTAGCAAATAACAGGTAACTGAAATTATTTATGCTATCACAGATTATTACATTTATCTGTTTCTATGTTCATGTATCAAAATAGCCATTTCTTTCTTTAAGCATATGCCTTATAATGGTCATGCTGAATATATATTAGGTTGAGTAAGATTAAGAAAGGCCTGTTAAAGCTGATATGGGTAAAACATCAAAGTAAAGGGAAAAAAATCAATCTGAAGAGTGATGTGAACCTTTCTGATATTGTTTTGAACTGGGACATGCCGAAGTCTCTAGGCTTCAAATACTGTTCAGCAATCCGCACTCCAGCTCTGTAAAGTGCCAGTGTGATGGTCACATTACGTGTAAATGCCCTGTTTGCAAGGGATTCACTCTCTGGACCAAGACAGAGAAAGATATAAAAGTTGGGTCAGAGACATTCTTATGGAGGCAGCTTTGTGCCCCCATTCAGTATTAAGCCTTTTGGTATGTGGAGACTCGGATTCCACACCCTTTCTCAGCACACTGCCAGACTTAGTGGCACCCAATATTGAAGGGTGTCTGATAGAAGATATTGCTTTCCCCCTCTGGGGCCCTGCAAGGAGCAGGCAATCCTGTTTTTTCTTCAAGGGCTCAGTCCCCATTGGCCCACCATGAGAAGTCAAGTACCGAGGTTAGGGCAGCCTTTGCAAGATTGTCCCCAGTACCACACTTGGGTTCTTTTGAGTCATCAACTTAGATACTGTCAAGGTAGCCGACTTCGTCTGCAGCACCAACGTCGTATACAGCTTTGTTGGTACCAACCACACCTGCAGCATACACAGCAGCATGGGACCTCCTGTGTTTGTCAGTACCAGATTCATTGCTCATGTAGGATGACTCACTTCCTGCTTCCCTCTCACTAACACAGGTGTTCAGTTTATGTTTTGCTTCTGTCTTTATTAAAAGGTTAGTGATGACCATATACTCAACGCAATACTAACAACAAGGGGGAAGGAACACAAACCAGAATAAGGAAATAACAGGTTAAAGAATGTTTAGATAAGTTAGTTTAGATAAGTGCGTTCAGGTCAGCAGGGCCTGATGAAATTCATCCTAGGGTACTTAAGGAACTAGCTAAAGCAGGGGTTCTCAAACTTCATTTCATTGCGACCCCCTTCTGACAATAAAAATTACTACACGACCCCAGGATGGGGAGTGGAAGCCTGAGCCCACCCAAGCCCCACTGTCGGGGCGGAAGGTCGGGGGGTAAGCAAAGCTGAAGCCCAGGACCTGTAACCTGAGTCCCAACATGCAGGGCTGAAACCCTCAGGTTTTGGCCTTGGATGGTGAGTCTTGGGCTTCGGCCCTGGGTCCCAGCAAATCTAAGCCAGCCCTGGCGAACCCATTAAAATGGGGCCATGACTCACTTTGGGGTCCTGATCCACAGGTTGAGAACTGCTGAGCTAAAGCAATCTTGGAATCATTAACAATTTTCTTTAGGAACTCCTGGAGATCATGTGAGGTCCCAGAAAACTGGAGAAGGGCAAACATAGTACCTGTGTTTTAAAAGGAGAACAAAGACGATCCAGGGAATTATAGGCCAGTCAGCCTAACTTCAATACCTAGAAAGATACTGAAACAAATGATTAAACAACTTGTAAGCACCTGGAGGATACTAGGGTTGTAAGGAATAGCTAGCATGGATTTGTCAAGAACAGCACATGCCAAACCAGCCTAATTTCCTTTTTCTTGCCTAGTGGATGGGGGCGGGCGGGAAGCAGTAGATCTGATATTTCTTGATTTTTAGTAAGGCTTTTGACACAGGGAAACTAGGAAAATGTGATCTAGATGAAATTGCTATAAGGTGAGTGCACAACTGGTTGAAAGACCATACTCAAGAGTTGTTATCAATGGTTTTCTGTCAGAGTGGGAGGGCATATCTAGTGGAATCTGGCATGGGTCTGTCCTGGGTCCTGTTATTCAATATTTTCATTAATGACTTGGATACTGGAGTTGGAGGTATGCTTATAAAATTTGCAGATGACCCCAAATTGGGAGGGGTCACAAACACTTTGGAGGACAGTATTAGAAATCAAAATGCCTGTGACAAATTGGAGAATTGGTCTGTATTAAACAAGATGAAATTCAGTAAAGACAAGTGCAAGGAAGGAAAAATCAAATGCACAACTACAAAATCGGGAATAACTGGATAGGTGACAGTGCTCCTGAAAAGGATCTGAGGGTTATAGTGGATCATAAATTGCATTTGAGTCAACAATGTGATGCAGCTGCAAAAAAGGCTAATATTATTCTGGGGTGTATTAACAGAGGTGTCTAAAGTATGACGTGGGAGGTAATTATTCCACTGTACTTGGCACTGGTGACGCCTCAGGTGGAGTTTTACGTCCAACTCTTGGTGCTACACATTAGGAAAAAAGGTGGATGAATAGGAGATAGTCCAGAGGAGAGCAACAAAAATGATAAGATTCAGAAAACCTGGCTTCCCCGGAAAGTTTATAAAGAACTGGGCATGTTAAGTCTTGAGACAAGACTGAGGCGGGGACCTAATAAACCTTGAAATATTTCAAGCACTGTTATAAAGAGGAGAGAGATCAGTTGTTCTCCATGTCCACTGAAGGAAGGACAAGTAGTAATGGGCTTAAACTAAAGGAAGGGAGATTTAGGTTAGATATTAGGAAAAGCTTTCTAAGAACAGTTAAGCTTTAGAATATGCTTCCAAAGGAGGTTGTGGAATCCCCATCATTGGAAGTTTTAAAAAACAAGTTGGACAAACACCTATCGGCGTGGTCTAGGTTTACTCGGTCCTGCCACAGCACAGGAGGCTGGAATTGATGACTTCTGAAGGTCCCTTCAAACCCTACATTTCTCTGATCCCTTGATTCTGTGAGCTTGTGGAAGGCACATGTGCTGCCCTGAAGGGTACTGCTATGGGAAAAAATTCTCTGGCTCTGGTGCACTGACACACGGATGCCTAAAGTGGAATGGACATGTGCAATATATCTCAAAGAACAACAATTATGGAAGTGGTAGGTAACTGTTTTTCGAGTGCTGGTCCCTGTGTGGATTCCAAATGCAGGTGAGCATGTGTGCCATGCACCGGAGCTGGAAGTGTTCATAGCAGTGCCTGTTGACCCACGCATGCATCATGCGTCAGGCATGTGGTATGTCCGAGGCTTTAAGAGGCTGCTCCAGTTTCCTCCTACCACCACATGGCCAGAGTCTGAACCCCAGTTCCTCTATGCTCTTAGCCACCTAAAAGTACTGCGTTCTAAACTTTCATTGTATATAGTTTTCTTATCTAGTTAGTTGTCCGTTATTCATTGTAGCTAGTTAGGTTCTCTCTTTGGACTTCTCCTCCTGGGGCTCCTCCCTTCCAGCTCTGGTTCTATGTTCCATCCAACCGGCTTCAAAAATTGTGCCTCGTGCCCTCACGCCTTTACAGTGAGCGATGAACACATCCATTGCCTATACTGCCTGGGTGAAGCCCATGTAGTTTCCCGCTGCTCCATCTGCCGTTCATTGCTGTCTGACCTGAGCAGCTCATGAACTTTGTCTCTGTAATTTTTTAATGGAGGGGGCAGTGGGTCCACGTGCGCAACCGGACCCGGCTCTGATGCAACCACTGGAGCGGTGCCCATCACTGGCGGTGAGCACCTCATCAGGTCCCTCATGTGGCACCGACGGCACCGTCACATCCGCCTAAGCCCCACTGCGTGCACAAGTACAGGCACAAAGGTGGCTCCCCGATGAGGACTGCCTCAAAACGCAGCATTACCTCCCAGAGCCATGATGGGTCGGATGAGAAATCACGCGTCACAGCAGAAGGTTCAACTTCTACTTCAGCCCTGAAGAGAGTGCACAAGGAGCTCTGCTCCAAACGCCATCACTCACCATTGGCCCCGCCTTCCATCCCAACACTGGGACCTTCTATTTCATTCCCAGCACCATCAAGTCCATTGGGACCCTCGGGCTTGACACACCTGGTTCCACCTACTTGGGGCCGTTTATTGCGTCCGACATTGTCGACAGCGCTTATGTTGCCCTTTGCGAGTACTGCACCGCACTCCAGACCTCCGCCCGTCTCCAGGCTCCCTTCTCCGGCCAATGAACTCCTTGTCCTCCATCATTCTCTGCTGGCTCTGGTGACAGACGAGCCCCACTTGATTGTTGACCGCCCTCCTGCTCCACACCTGGCACTGTGGGTCTCGCCGGTGCCGATGGCTCCTCCTTTCCCTCCTTGTCTTCCAACCCGGACATGGACCTTTCCCCAGCCTGTTCCTACAATCTGGACCCTTGGACTATGGTCCTGTGGCTGACCCATGGTTTCAACACCCACGGATACTGCTGCTGCATGGTGACCCCTACTCCTGGCCTTACTGGCTGTCATTGGACCCCTACCATCATCGCAGTATGCATCACCTGTGCTATTCATCTTCTACCCATACTGCCACCCTCCAGGAAGAACCCCTGGTTGCTCCCTCTCCGTCGGCACCATTGGCCCCGGCAGCACCGTCGGAACCACCCATCCCTTCAGGCACTTGGTCATCACTGGATGACGCCCTTATTCCACCTTCCCTCTCACAACCAGATGACCAGAGACAGTACCTGTCCCTGCTCCGTCACATGGTTACCTCTCTCAGTCTCCTGGTGGAAGGTGTTTAGGACTCCAAGGACCAATTCCTGGACATCCTTCAACCACCCAGATCCTCTCGTATGGCCTTAGCCATCCATGCCATCATATTACAACTGTCACAGGCTGTGTGGCACACGCCAGCATCCTGTGCTCCTACACCAAAAAGGGCAGAATGCTGGTATTTCATTCCCTCTAAGGGCACTGTCTTTCTTTTTACCCACCTACCACCTAACTCCCTGGTGGTCAAAGCCACCACTGAATATGCCCATCAGCAACATTTCAAATGCACCCCCCTGACTGTGCTGTCAAGAAACTAGACTTGATGGGTCGCAAGGTTTATTCATGAACAGTGTTACAGTTCTGCGTCACCAGCTACCAGGCTATTCTTGCCAAATACAACTTTCTGTCCTACTCCAAACTGGCAGACGTCCAAGATTCTCTTCCACTAGACCGCCAGCAGGATTGCAGATGAGGGCAGACTGGTAGCCAAGGTCATGCTCCAGGGTGGGGTTGACACTGCAGACACTGCATCTTGCTCCTTGGCATCTGGCATAGTCCTCCACTGCGACTCTTGGCTCCAGTCTAGCGGCTTCCCTAAAGAGGTCCAGATGACTCTAAGACCTTCCTTTCGATAATAAATTATTCAGTGACAAAATGGATGAGTCCTTTCACTCCCTTTAGGACATGTGAGCTACACTTCGCTCCCTGGGCATCGATATTCCAGCCTCCACCCGCTGACAACAACGTCCACCCCTCCGCCCATGCCCATGGACCACTTACCAACCATACCCCCATTTGACTCACCTTGCCCTCGCTCTCAACAACCCCGACATTCCTCTTCCTCCACCTCTACCTTTCACTGACCATCGAAACAACCCTCAAGACCTGCGTACCCTCCCTGGACCCTCCTGTCTCGCCACAAGTCGTCTTTGGGAGTCGTCTTGCCCCCTTTGCCCGGAAATCACTTCCGACTGTTGGGTGCTGGACATCATCCATCAGTGCTACCTCATCAAATTCCATTCCTTTCCTTCCCTTCTGGCCACCCTCCGGTCCTTTCACAAGACCATTTTCTCCACAATGCCCCTCTACAAGGGTGCCATAGAACCTGTTCCATGATGCTATCACAGCCGTGGCTTCTGTTTCCACTGTTTCCTCATTCCAAAGGAAGGGAATAATCTTTGCCCCATCCTGGACCTCTGATCCCTGAACAAGTTTATTCACAGCTTTCGATTCCGGTTGGTCACCTTTCCCCTCATCATCCCCTCCCTTTCCCATGGAGCTTGGTTCGCAGCTCTCGATATGAAAGATGCATACTTTCACAGACCTCCACCCCACTCACCGCAAATTCCTTCACTTCATAATGGGCGGTGCCCATTATCAATTGTGCATCCTTCCCTTAGGGATTGCTACCACCAAACCCCCCCCCCCCACCTCTTCACAAAGGTCTTCGTGATTGTGGCTGCCAACATGTGCCGACAGGGCCATACCCTTTTTCCTTACCTGGACAACTGGCTTCTCGTAGCACCTTCTCGCTTCCACCTCCTTACCACCGTATTGATTCTATGCACCCTCCTCCACAATTTGGATATTGCATCAACAAGGAAAAGTTGATCCTTGTCCCTACCCGCACGCTTACTTTTATAGGGGCACAGCTGGACTCTGTTGCGACCCATGCCTTTCTTCCCAAGGACTGCTTCGTCACCCTCATTTCCCTTATTGTGATGCTCTGACTCCGTCTGCACATACACATCCGTCAGTGACTCTCCCTTCTGGGCCACATGGCGGCTTGCACTGCTATTACACCATGTGCCTGCCTCTATATGCATTTCCTTCAACACTGGCTCCGTACTGTCTAAGATTCGCAGTCAGACTGACTGAACGAATTGCTCGTCCTCCCCCCTTCTGTTAGCTTCCCTTGGCTGGTGGTGCAACCCATCCACAGTCCTAGCAGGCTACTGTTTACACCCCCCACACCCACCGCCACCCTTATCACAGATGCTACATTGGTGGGCTGGGCCGCCCATCTTGGCGACTGCACAGCACTGGGCCTTTGGTCACCACGAAAAGCACAGATGCCCATCAACATCATAGAATCATAGAATATCAGGGTTGGAAGGGACCTCAGGAGGTCATCTAGTCCAACCCCCTGCTCAAAGCAGGACCAATCCCCAATTGCCCCAGATCCCTAAATGGCACCCTCAAGGATTGAACTCACAACCCTGGGTTTAGCAGGCCAATGCTCAAACCACTGAGCTATCCCTCCCCCACTAGAGCTCCAAGCAGTCCGCCTTGCCTGTCAAGCATTTCTACCCTGCTTCTGCTCCCCCCGTGTTCAAATACTGTCAGACAACATGACAGCAATCATATACATCAACAGGCAGGTGAGACACTGGCCAGCAGAGGGCACTCAGAGGCTGGAAAAGAGCTAATTCCCAGTCGACCAGCAGGAGGAGCCATGCCGGTGAGTCTTCTCTCTGCTACAGGCACGCTGTGCTAGAATCTCCTCACAACACCAATAAACTGCAAGGGTTCCACTGTTCTACTCCTAAAGGGGTGTGGGGCTGGGCCGGGCTCTTAGGGCGATGCCCTTCTCATTCCCTGGACTTCGGATCTTCTCTACGCCTTCCCGCCTGCTCCCATTCTCCCCCAGGTCTTAAACAAGGTACACTGGGACTGGGCAATGGTAATCCTTGTAGCTCTCTCCTGACTTCGCCAATAGTGGTACAGCAACCTTCTCCGCCTCTCTGCTCACCCCGCAATCCTGAATCTCCTGATGCAAGTCTGCAGACAACTGCAAACCCCAATCCATGTTCTCCTCACCTTACAGCCTGGTATTTGGTTGGGGATCACGTGTAGACCAGGCCTACTCTGTGCCCGTCCGTAACATCCTCACTAAGAGCAGGCTCCAAACCACTCACATCTGTTTCATTGCTAAGTGGCATTGCTTCACTGCCTGGGCATGCCACCACCACAGCCCAGCAGAGTTTGTCTCCATTTCTACTCTCCTGGACTACCTCCTCCATCTCCGCCAATTGTGCCTAGCGCACTCCTCTGTCTGTGTTCACCTAGCTGTACTCAGTGCCTTCCTCCCACCCATGGATAGCTTCCACCCACCCATGGATAGCTTCTCCATCTTTACTCACCCAACAACTTCCTGCTTCCTCTGGGGCCTCCTCAATGTTTTTCCCCTGTGCAATAGCCCGCCCCACCTTGGGAGCTCAATTTCGTCCTCTTGACCCTCACCAAATCCCATTTCAAACTCCTTACCACCTGCTCCCTCACCCACCGCTCCATGAAGGTCATCATCTTGATGGCAATCACCTCTGCATGCCATGTCAGTGAACTGACAACCATTATGATGGACCCCCAGCCCTATTCACCATCTTCCGTAAGGACAAAGTCTCCTTATGTCTACACCCCACGTTTCTGCTCATTGTGGCTTCCTCTTTCCACCTCAACCAAAGTATACGCCTCCCAGTCTTCTACTCCAAATCCCACGCCTTGCCCATGGAACGCTGCTTCCACTCCCTTGATGTTTGTCGGATGCTAACCTTTTATATCCATCACACCCGTGCCTTCCGCCCAACCCCCTCGGCTCTCTGTCGCCATCGTGGAGTGTCGCCGCAGCTCTGCCCTCTCTTTGCAACGTCTCTCCAAGTGGATGTCTCGCTGCATGGAGACCAGTAATGACCTATCGGGCACTCTGCTCCTACTAGGAATCATGGTCCACTCCACATGGGCAGACACTGCCATGTCCACCTTCCTCGTGGACATTCCATGGCAAGGCATATGTCAAGCTGCCACTTGGTCCTCCATCCACACTTTTGCCACTCATTATGCCATTGCTCCCTCCACAATGATGGATGCTGCAGTCAGTCACGATGTCATACAGACTTGGTCTTTTTGATAGTCCTCACATCCCCCTCTTTCCTGACCACTGCTCACTACTCTTCTGCCTTTGGAATCCACATAGGGACCAGCACTTGAAGTGAAGACTACTTTGCTGTAACTGGAGGTTCTTCAAGAAGTGTGGTCCCTATCTGGATTCCAATCCCACCCTCCTTCCCCTCTGTATCGGGCTCCTCTGTTGCTGGGTAAGAGGGAAGTGGATCAGCGTCGACCCGCGCAGCTTCTTAAAGCCTCGGCTGCACCTCTGTGCCTGACGCATGACATGCGTGGGTGAACCGATAGTACTATGAACAGGTCTGGCTCTGGTGCATGGCACGCATGCGCACCTCTGTTTGGAATCCAGATAGAGACCACATATCTCGAAGAAGCTCCAGTTACAGTAAATAACTTCCTCTTTTTTATACGTCTTCCTTAAATTGATATGTGTGTATATATTTAGTTACATTCTTATATGCTTATTTTCGCCTCAGGGGATATTAGTAAATTTGGTTAACTTTCATGGGAGTTATATATGCACACTTAGAAGACCTAGACCCACTTAAGCAAACCAGAAGAAGATGAAGCACACAGCCTGTTTTTACTGAGGCAGGACAAGTTTGCTGACTGCAGAGTTATCTTAATAAACCTTTGGTGCTTTTAACTATGGCTAACATAGAAGAGATTTAGACCTTCGCAGTGCCAACAAATCTTTTTAGACTTCAGTCCTCTTCATAGTTTTGAGAGAGAACCTGCATGCCTGTAACTCAGAAGAAACATTTAGCACTTTTTGGACCACGTCTCATTCCAATTTGGTCAAAACCCTGATCTAATTGAGTTTCTGAAACTGGATTTTTCATGAGGGTGACTAAGGCTGGTTGCTTGTCCTGGGAGACATTATGAAGTTCAGGCTCACATTATTTTGTGCAAAATAACTTTTATTTTGTAATAAAAATTATTTGAAATAGCTTTGTAATAATTAATAGTTTAAACTACTTAAAGAAACAGGTTAATCTCCAATATGCTAATCCAGAACCAAACTGATAAAACTTCATAGCGGAATCTTGTTCATAGTGGGCTAACTGATTTACTAACACCATGATTTATGGTGCATAGTATTTGTCATGACAGATGTGGTTATGACACAAACACAGCCATAGATCTGACTATCTAGGGCCCTTAACAAACCAGTTAAGGGTCGGTGATTTCATTCTTAGAGCTAAATTCGTCAAGCAGATCCACTGCAAAGATATCAAATAAGATGCTTAAATGGAGAATTATTTTAGCTTCAGTATGTAAATGGAGATCCTCTGGGCCATTCCTTGCTCCAACTAGGGATCTGCAGTGGTGCTGTATGTCCTAGGCATGTAAGTCTAGCACATTATTGATTTATATTCTACTGTCTGAAGCTCAGCATAAATAAAAACTAATTCAGGTGAAATAGGTGACCAAGCTGTAGGGAAACAATGGCTGCAATCACTTCCCTGTTATGTTCTGTTACCATTTTTATTAGGAACTGGTTTTTTTTAGTATTAGACACATTATATAAACCTCTTATAATTGTTTTTAAAAATGAAATATAATTCAGCACACCAAACAGCAGTGTGCAACATTAGGCCATTGGGGCACTTCTTGGGTTGTTGAAGTTTTCAGCAATTAGCCTTGTTTTTTGCCTGCTCCTCAGGTGTGCACCCACAGCCTACATATACATATTTAATGTTACTATATTGGCAGTTTGGGGCAGATATAATTCTGTTTACATACATTTCATGTGCTTAAAACTGGACCTATTTTGCTAAAATTTCAAAAGAAAATATATATCCTCTCAGCATGATAATCCAATATATTAATGAATGTGTATTTGGCATAATCTTTTGAAATATCAGACTTCTAGAATGAACAAAGTGAATACTATTTTATTTTGTACTTGAGAGCAATATTGTACGTAAAGTATTATTATTTATAAATATTTATAATATTCACACTCCAAATTGTGTTCATGAGAGGGTACATACAAAGGTGGACTTCACCCAAATCTGCCCAATACTTTCAATTGAAAGTGAATTTGTCAGTGAAGCGCATGCACCCTTGACAATAACTTTAAATACTGTCAGTGATTTTAATTTACAAAATCATATTCCAGTTATTTCTTTTTTCCTCCCTTTAGATCTGTAGTAGTTTCACTTCGTCTTCTTCCAAAGTTATTTGGTACCTTTCAGCAATTTGGGAGCAGTTATGATACACATTGGATAACAATGTAAGTAAAAATACCTTCTCTCACCTACACCTCCCAAAAAAAGGAAAGTGATGATTGCCAAAGGGCTGTTGATAGGATAAAGAGCCTTTTACATCTAGATAACACATTCAAATTTGGTCCAAGTCTCAGACTGATTATTACTCAAAGTCATTACCATCTGGTGGCCTATATGAAATGAGTTTGATGTCTTTAGTTCCTGATGAAAAGTCGAGGCTGTGTAGTGCTGTTCTGCCTTAGGGGAAAATCAGGTTCAGTTTTTGGTCCCTGAACTGGCAGAAGTTTTGAGTGCTGCAGAGGAAGCACAGCTGGATTTTTTGGAAGGGTAGTGCATTATGTCACTCATCAGCAACTCCTGTTGCCATTTAGACCTTTATTCAGCAAAGTACATAAACACATACTAACTTTTAAGCATGTGAGTAGTCCCATTGAAGATCTTAAAATTGGTCTATAAATATTTGGCTAAAATATAGTTTGTCATTGGAACTGCTATTGATGTTCTTAAAGTTAGACACTTAAATACTTTGCTGAATCAGAGCCTTAAAGAGCAGTGTTGATGGGCTCTGAAGGAAGTTCCATCTGTTAGTCCTAGGCCAGAAAATGATGGCCACACTATGGAGCCTTAAGGGTGAGAAGACAGAGCAGAGAAACATAGTGGAGACTTTTCAAGATTCTATAAGTGATGAGGCACACCTCCAGGCATATGGAAAGTGCATTGTTAGCTTTGTTAATTTGCATATGAATTTTCCTACAACATATTTCTCACTTAAGCAAAATATTTTTTCCCTTTAAATTGCACAGGTGGGCAGAAAAAGAACTTAATATGATGAAACTCTTCTTTGATAATTTGATACACTACATTCAAGCAGTGAGGGAAGGACGACATAAACATGCATTGTAAGTATAGTGTATGCATCTGATTTTGTGAGTATTGAATATAATTATATAATTTTAAACTAAATTTTCTGTTCTTGTCCTTATGGCAATTTCTTCTGAGACAATTCTCTTTTTATTATAATAATTAATAACTCTTGTTGGGGAAATGTAGGTGCAAGAAAGATGAGCAGTAGGAAGACTTGCTGCAACCGTATTATGTCTTCAGCCAAATATTTATAGACTGATTTTAATAAGATCATCCTTTGTGTCTCATATTAGCATGTTACATATCTGCCTTTAATTTTAAAAACACGTTAATCTTTTTAATTCTTTCTAAGAGTGATCCTTATTAATCATTATTGCTTTGAATGTTTACATTTACTGATATAAGGTAAAGATTTTTTTACAGAAATTGATCAAAGGCATCTAAATTAGTTTATTTAAAAACCTTTAAGGTGTTTCTACTAATTTTCCTTCTGCTATAAAATCTCATTAAGACAGTACAGTTAGCTTCAAGTGCTAAAACTTTAGTGCCCATTTTCTAATCTGGGTGCCTAACAGTAGGTACCTACGTCTATTTTTAAACCCAGTTAAAAGTTGCCTAATTTATAGCAGTGCTGAGCACTTGCAACTCACAAGTTCTGCATCTATGAAAATCAGGTCACTTTTATTTATGTATCTATATATTGATATAGGTGCCTAACTTTAGGCATCCACATTTGAAAAGTTTAGCTTTCAATTAGGGTCTAATTTTCAGCTTCACAAAAACCTTCATCTGCACATGCAAATCCCATAGTTAGAGATCTGTGCGATTAGTTACAATTTTAAAGGCTGGTTTGAAGCTGACTGAAAATTTAGCTTTTTATCTGAAATAGTTCATTGTTGAAAATTAGGTCATATATTGTTCCATTCTTCTCATTTACGTTCATTAAACCTGCATCTCATAATAGGTGGGGAATATAGTTTAAATTTCTAGGCAGCACTTGCAAAGATTGCTGAAAGAAGAGTAATTCATCTTTATGCAATGATTGGAAGCTCAGACATTTCTGAGCATTTTGCAGGTGTATTAGAAACTTAGTGAAGGCGCCATTCTGCATGGTGCTAAGCAGATACAGCTCCTACTAAAGGTGCATAAAGTACACACAAAACTCACCTATTGCCCCCCTGTTCTCTTTTTCCTATTATTTTGTATTGTTCTACAATCTGTATGAGTGGGGTTTACATTACTTTTTGAACTTAGTTTGAAGTTTTGAAAGTAGTTTTAAAAAATTAATGAGAAATTATGTTCTTATGTTTGCTCAAGTTTGTGTGTGTGTGTGTGTGTAGGGATGGAGAAGGATTGATATAAGTAATTAAACATTTGCAAATGAATTAAAAATATGTTTTATTTAAAAAAAAAATATTCACATGTAGGTACAGCCACAGTGCAGAAGTTCAAGTGCGTCTTCAGTTTTTGACATGTGTTTTTTCAACTCTTGGATCACCAGATCATTTCAGTAAGTTTTTTTTATATTACCTGATAATTAATATCCCTTGAATTTTACAATTAAACACATCTATATTTTAACAATCTGATTATTTTTTGAATTAATATGACCATATTTTTTTTAAAATCACAATATCAAAGGTTAATCTAAAATGCTGTACTTTAAGCGGAGGACAGTCTTGTAGGTAAAGCACAGAACTGGAGATCAGAACTTTTGGATTCTATTCCCAGCTTCGCTTGGTCATGTCATTTAACTTCACTGAGCGTCAGTTTTCTTACAAATGGGCAGGGCCGTCCCTAGACATTGTGGTGCCCTATGCAGCCCCCCTGTGGCGGTGTGTGTGTCCTCAGGTCTCCGCAGGGGGGCAGAGGGGGGCTGCGCCAAAGGTCTGTGGGGGGCAGGAGCTGGCTTGGGGGGCAGGGGGAAACCGCCCCCCAGCACGAGCCAAGTGGGTTGGGGCCAGGTCACTCCATATCCTGCTGCCCAGTGATTACAGGATGGAAAGTGCAATATGAGTGCAAAAATGTTTTTTATTTTTGTGTGTTAATAATGTAGCTTACAAATGGTTTTCTGGAATAATGTCTTGTGTGCTAAATAATGGTAATATTTGGGGACAATTAAATAATATTTTAGAATGAAAATGATCAGTATACAAATTTAATTCCTGTAATGACATTAGTTTATTGAGTTAGAACAACAATCAGTGAACACTGATTCTAATGAAGTTATGGCACTTAAACTAAAGTATACGTGACTGGATTAAGTATGAAGGACAAACATGCTGCTCATGTATCCATTCAGAGGAAAAGCAGGCCTGGGGGGAATTTATTTAGCAGCAAAGTTCGATTTTCAATAGAAGATTGAGATCAAGGAGCACTTCACAGAATACTTGCACACTATTACAGTATAGCAAAACCAAGAAGTTAATGTGGCAGCTGGAAACAGATGCATACAAAGAGAATCTGGAATATGAGATTGAAGTGTTGGCACTACTTCCCTGAAGAAAATTAATACAATCACAATAATTAATTAAATAAACTTCCACTTCCGTGTGATAACATAAGGAAAGGCTGGAGAATAATCATTCGGTCTAATTAATTGTATTGCATAATTTTGTTGGAACTTGCTGATGAGCACATTAGAAGCACCTGGTCAGACGTGAACAAGGTGTTTCAGCAGCAAGAAAGAGAGGAAGGGAGATATACTAATTATTGGCCTTCTCTTTCTAACAGCACCAAAGAAAATGCAACTCCATACACAACAGCAAATGAAAATGAACAGTAAGAACATGCTACGGCTTCCAAATAGTGAATAAGCCTAGAAATTCCTGTAGTAATTTCTTTTCTAGTATGAACAGTCAAGATTAAGCATTAAAAATACTCCAGATATCCCACTTGGCTGTCCAGTACTCTGTTTATCGTGTTTGGATGAGGCAGCCTCTGATGGATGATAAGATCTGCTGCATAGCATAACTAATCCTTCAGGCTTCTGCAGGTTTAGTAGTACACTCTCCTAAAGTTAACTTTGTTTTAATTTAAACTAATTTGATTTTTTTAAATGTAAAATCTACTGCTACCAACATAGAAGGTCTGTATCATCCCCAGGCCTAATACCAGTTTACAGGGGTGAAGAAAATATGAGGACTCTAGGTGGTTCTGCAGTTGCTTTGCCACAAAGATTAGAGTTAGAGATAAGATAGTAGTTAGTGAGACTGTCAGTAACAAGCGATACTTAGTCAACCACTCATTTTTGTCAAATCATGCTTTTAGTAGCCATGTAGTTCCAGCCAACAGTGTGTAGGCTGCAGCTTTCCAAGTACCTCCAGAATCTGCATGATCAAAAGTAACCAAAATTCAAGACGATATTACTATTATTGCCACCTGCTGGTATGGCTGTGCTGCCATAATCTCTATGATTTTGTCCATGCAGTACAATAGATAGAAAATTCCTAAAATAGAGAAAATATTAATTGTGAGTGAGTTCTTGTGGATAAATAGACTGTTCACTTTTAGAATTGTTGTGCTGATCAAGACTTCATTGGTACCATGATGTAAGAAAAGAAAGGTTACTTAGCTGTCAGTATGGCACAGAACCTCACAATTTCTCTGTGCCTCAGTTGGTCATACTCCAAGTTCAGTTTCCACCAATGGCACGCTAGACTCTTTCCCCTTAGAGTTCATCTGTTATAGGTTGTCTCTGAATCAAGGTGACCTCAGAATGGCACAAATAGAGGGGTATTTAGGAGCCATAATATCAATAGTCAAGGGCAAAAATTAGTATAATGTCCTACAATGCCATTGATAAAATAGTCCACAGTGTTCTCCCTTGAAGAAATCTGCAGCCTAACCAGGAACACCAGTTTCTGAGTGCAAACCAATGAAGTCCAGTGCTTTGATGAGAGCTAAGTGGCTTATTGATCTCCCCTTGAAGAAGGTAACAATCAAATCGTGATATATAATTCTTAACCACTAGCTCCATTTCCAAGTCAAAAATGAAGTCCAGAATGTGTCTAAACACATGTATAAAGTGAGAAACCTCCTGCGGTTTGATAGGAATGAAATCCTGGGTGTGTTTGTATGGATATTCACATCATCAAGGACAAAAAGCCATGGCAACTACTCAGTTCCACGCTGCACAAAAATGCCAGAGAGAGAGATGCTTGTCCGTTGATTGCTACATATGGGAGATAAAAGGTGGTTCTGCTGCTAGACATATTTTTAAAACTTATCATCCTGACAAAGGGTTTTATGCCTTTTCTACCTCTTGTCCTGTTTTAGATAGAATATGCAAATTTATATGACATTATAAAGAAGCATTTACAACATTTTATTTCTAGGGTTGAGTTTAGAACAAGTCGACATTTTATGGCATTGTTTAGTAGAAGATTCTGAGTGCTATGATGATGCATTACACTGGTTCTTAAATCAAGTACGAAGTAAAGATCAGCATGCTATGGGAATGGAAACCTACAAGCATCTTTTCTTAGAAAAGGTATATGAAAACAGTTTTTAATTGAACTTCATTCGAGTTTAAATTTTTTTTTCTGTATCAAAGTGATTTTAATATATTTAAAGTTACTTCTGTGGGAAATCCTGCCCTTTCTGCAGCAATGGTAGGTGCCAGGTGCAATGGAACTATTCTTCTGCATTGTGAGGTGGAGGGGAATCCTATTCAGGTGTCCATCCCATCCCGGTGTCCATCCCATCCCCTCTGCCTGTCTTAGATTTCTAGTCGGCAGTGTCTCTCTGTGCATCTCGATGGAGTCGGGTTTTGGGACAGACCAGAGCCAAGCTGCGGGAAGGGGAGGTTTGCCAGTATATGGATCTACTGTTCTTGCCTTCTGTGGAGTGGAGGCACAGGAGCAGCAGAGAGCTTAGGACTTTAGTAGTGGCTGCAAATCGACTGTTACTGCTCCACTGACTTTGAGGGAAGATACCTGTTGTCTGCCACCCTTCTTTCTGACACACCCGCTCCCTTTGCTAAAACCGTGACTATTCTGGTTTATCACATGGAGCAGGATTACTAATTGCATAGTAATCAGCCATTGAAAACCTTTTTTGCTAGTGACTTTCTGTCCCTTTTCTTCCTTGGTATACAGCATGGATTGTGTATCCCTCTTTATTTAAGTAGGGGGTGGGAGAAGGGGGAGAATGTAATTTCCCTTTTCTTAACCCCCCAATTTAATCTATTTTTACATTAGACTTCTCACTCCCTCTCTCTTCAGTTTGTAAAGTAGGAAGTATGTTTTCTCAGATAATCAAATTGATAACTAAAGATTTCGTGTCCAGGATGGAGCGTTTAATTTGAACCATGTTACTTCAATCCAGTAAAATAAAATTATATTCCCCTGATGCAAAAAGAAAAGGAGTACTTGTGGCACCTTAGAGACTAACCAATTTATTTGAGCATGAGCTTTCGTGAGCTACAGCTCACTTCATCAGATGCTCAAATAAATTGGTTAGTCTCTAAGGTGCCACAAGTACTCCTTTTCTTTTTGCGAATACAGACTAACACGGCTGTTACTCTGATTCCCCTGATGATATACTTGGAAATTACAAATACAAGGCTGAAAAGTAGAATTTTTCCCTTCTTTTGATACATAGAATTCTTTAGCCACACTTCTATGTGCAAATCAGAATGTACTCCAACAAGTCCTGCACTTTAGCAAATTGTTTCATTCACCTTCAGCAAAACTTACAATATATATCAATTAGTTTTATGTGGTAATGGTCATACTGTAATGGAACTTACAGTAGGCCATGTATTATCTTTTTTTCTATGTACTCTGCTAATTATATAAAGTAAGACTGTTACATCTTGGTATGCAATTCCATTGTCCATAGGTACCCTAGTTGTTTTTAAACCCTGAAGAGTCAGGTATGTTAGCAAATTATCCTGTTGATGACAACAGTTTAAGTGCTAATGTTACAGTGCTGAAAATGTTGTCCAGTCTAAACAGTTTCCAGCACCAATTCAAGGGGGGTCCATTGGGGAGGATTGTCATCATTGGTGGCTTTGTCTGTACAAAGAGATTCACATCTTTTGCTAAAACAAAACTTTACTGACCTTATAATTTTAAAGTCTGTTTTGTGGTGGTAGTGAAGTTATTGTGTGTTTTGAGAGAATAAGTGCCCTGAAATCATTGTCATCTGTATCATTGTCAATTTTCTTTTCATACTAAGGCATGTTTATTTTATTTAGATGCCACAGCTAAAACCTGAAACTATTAGTATGACTGGTCTGAATCTGTTTCAACATTTATGCAACTTGGCCCGATTGGCTACCAGTGCATATGATGGTGGCTCAAATTCAGAGGTAAGTATGGACATCATGCTACAATTTCCCTTCTTCCCTAAAATTAAGTTAATTCTCTGTACGTTTTTAGCTATATCTTAATATCCTTAATATCCTTATTTAGTGAGAGGTATTGATCATGAAGTGGCATTAAATCACAACGCTGTATTGGAGGCAATGCAGAAGTCCACTCTAGTGAGAGCTCTAATAACTATAGGTCTCAAAGTTTTTAGGTGCATGGGGGACTGTGAGTGATGCCCCACTTCTTAATGCTTGCATTCCTCTTCTTCATCTGTTGTGGAGAGGAATGGACTATGATTGTGACTCCTCTCTATGCCCCCTGGCAAGGACTGCAGTTATGTGGGTTGTTTTCTAATTTCTCTGGGTAGGGGATCGATGAGAGGCCACAAAGAAAATGCAGGCTGCTTCTGTCCACCCCCTACTGCCCGTGCATGTCTACAGGGTTTTCTCACTCTGGCCATAAATGAAATGTGTTAAATAATAATTTGTTTAGGTAGGTAAATCAGAATAGGTCTTTGTGATGTTTACCTTTAGTAATAATAAATGCATAGTACATGATAATCTTCACAGACTTAACAACATATTCATTTTGATTAGAAATATGTCATGATATAATCTATCTTATATTCATATAATATGCTGTAGATGATAGAACATCTCTCCCTGATAGATTCTTAAGGTGTTCTTACACCATAAAGCACCTCAGAAACGTAACCATATTTGAAGTGGACGTTAGCAACCAGTTGATACACTGATGAACAGTATCCTGTGGGGAGGGCCTGTGTGGATATGCATGTGAAAATTTTGATTGAGTTCACTGATGCAAACCTCTGTTCTTGCAACAAGTGCCATGAGATCTTTAATGTTCATGTGTGCCAGACAGGACCTCTGTTTTTAAGGTCTCCTCTGAAAGTATTTCCATTTATGAAAGATGAAAATTTAGCGTCCTGAATTTCACAAATACGCTTTCTCTCTACGATTTAAAAAAAAAAAAAAGCTGGGGGGTGGGGAAGGGGGGATTTTAATGCTGATAATACAAATAGCTTGTGGCTATTCTGTAGTGGAAGATACTTTTAAATAATAAATAACTTACAGTGCATACAAACAGTAACAAATCAGAGACAAAATAAAATAAGTCATTCATCACAATTACATCATTAAAGGTTCTGTCATGCCCATTAGGCACAGTTCTGGGTTGGGATGGTGTAAAACTATCTACTGGATGGGGCGATCCCAATGGAAATAAGCCTTCTGGAAACAAAATTTCTCCTGGAGATCCCTGGAGATGTCTGGGATGTGACAACTCCATACCATTCCAGCATGAAACTGCCACACAGGAATGATAAAGTCCATAATGATATAATTGTAGCAGCTGGTAGAATTCCTCCATGCCTGCTACTACACCTTTTCACTGGGTGTAGCATGCTAGTCCTGGCATACTGGTCTTGCCTTGCAGACTAATGCAGAAGGAGAACAGGACCATGTTCCTTTTGGGTGGTGGTTGCCCACCAGAACACTATCAGAGACCAGTCGCTGCACTACGAAGTCAGGAAATGTGATTTATGACAAGGCTTGTGTGTGGGGTGCAAAGAGAGTGAGGAGTTTTTTTGAGTACTTTTTCCTCTCCCCCCCACCTTTCTCTGCACATATGTAAGAGTCTGTCAGAATCTGGCCCAAAATGTTTATATGAAACACTTGTCATAAATATTAAAAGCTACTAAACATGTTGGAAACTGTTTAAAAAAAAAAAAAAAGAAGACGAGAAATAGTTGAGCTTGCTTATGAAACACATTTTTAATCATTGGTGGTATTTCACTTTCGGTTACTGTACTTTACATTGTCTTTTATGTACAGTGTTGCACATATTAAGACCAAAAGTGGTACTGTTCTTATGAAGTATCCAGGCTGAATTTCTCATAGTGAAAGTTGTGTTTTGTGCTGCTGATGTAGTAAATAATAATGTTCTAGAACTAGTTGAGGAACTATTTAAATAAAACAAGAAAGATGCAAATATTTATTATGATATAAATTATATAAATATTTCACTTGCATTGATGAAGCCCATCTAATTTTTGGCAATCTATATATAGTGTATTAGAAACATAATTATTTATAATAATTTTTAGTTCTTTGAATGTGTCAATTTGGATTCCACTGTAGTACGCATGTGCCTCAAGCATGTGAGATTGGAGTCTTTTTAATAGCAGTGGCTGCTGGGCCTGCGCATGCTGCCTCATGCTCACATGTGAGGGCATAAAAGGCAGAGTGGCCATGACCATCTGATAGTTCCCTTTTGCTGCCCCTGGCAGTGAGAGAGAGCTCCGTGGTGTGTATTCTGCTACTGTCTTTAGTGTTTGCTACTCTTCATTTTCAAAACCATCTTGTGAAGAATTTGTTCCCCTTTTTTCAAAAATCTACAATCAAATTCAATTTAAAAAACAAAAAAACCCCAAACCATGACCTGGTTCAACAAACCCCCTGTACAGTGGGGTCAGGTGTGTAATACTAACTGCCATGCATCGTGACGGACTCTAATGGTATGTCTACATTGCAATGTAAGCCCAGGGTTATTGGGACTCGAGTCAGCTGACCCTGGGTTAGTGAACCCAGGGCTTGAGCATCTTCACAGATTGTTAACCCTATGTTAAGAATTTTCTAACCTGAGCTCGAACCTGGGGTTCTGGAGTCCACACTGCATCATGCAGGCCCAAGTGAAACCAACCGTATCCCAGACTCCCTCCCGAAATGTGGCCAGTCCAGCGCTTTGACGATGGTGCTCTATAGGAAAACTTGACTGTCCACCATGCATGTTTCAGGAAATTTTGCTCTGTAGGATGTGTTGGCAGGCTATTCAGTCATTTTGGTATGTGCACTCCCAGCTACCATACCCAGCAATGTGGAGGACGGTGTCTTTTGAAGAACTTCTCCTGCTTGAGCTTTCACTCCTGTGTCAGGAAACAGGCAGAGCTTCCATCAGGTGCTGGTGGACGTTTTGATCGCGTCTTGTAACCTCACCAAAGGCACCTGTCAGAGCCTATGATGGAGCACAAGGAAGAGGCGGAGGAGACAGACACGGCAGACCCAAACTGGCTGATGCTGCTTATGATACTTCCCACAGCCACTGATGCGTGCTATGATTACCAGTGCTTCTGGAGCACGGTCACAAACACAGACTGGTGGGACCACATCATCTTGCAGAGCTGAGATGACCAGCAGTTGATCCAGAACTTTCACATGAAGAAAGCTACATTTCTGGAGCTTTGTGAGCAGCTTACCCGGACCCTCCACTTTGAAGACCGCATGCATGAGGATGATGTTCCTGCTTCGTTGGTTGCTGTAACCCTATAGAACCTGGCCTCTCCAGACTGGTACATGTCCATTGCCAACCAGTTGATGTTGGAAAGTTGACTGTGGGTAAAATGGTGGCTGAGGTTTTTGAGGCAATTAGGTGTATGGTTTACTCCGCAGTAGCGGACATAACTGATATTCCTGAAGTAACTGCTGGCTTTGAGAGAATGAGGTTTCCAAACTGCACCAGGGCCATCGGTGAAATTCATGTGCCCATAGTTTGCCCTCCTCAAAGAGCACATGAGTACATAAACCACAAAGGGTACTACTTCATTGTTATGCAGGCCTTATGGACCACAGAGGTTGACATATTAATAACAATGTGGGTTGTACTGGGAAAGTTCACAATGCCAGGGTTTTTTTTTCCCCCCCATTCTGGAGTCTATATTTGTGACAGACTGGGACACTATTCCCACCAAATGATGGTGTCATAAATGGAGTCCGTGTCCCCATGGTTTTCTGGGGTACCCTGAGTACCCCTTTTTTCCTTGGTATATGAAACTGTACTCTGATTTCAGAGACCCTGGCAAAAGAAGTTAATTACACTTTCAGTGGTATAGAATGGTAGCTTTATGAATGTGCTTTTTGTGGCAGGGATATGGGGCTCATAGGTTTTGGGGAGTTACAGTGCTTGGGGAGGGGTGGGGGTTGACTGCATGGCAATCGACTTATGAATGACGTGACCACTTATCAAATGTAGCGTGGTGGGAGGTCTGGCATTGATTCACAGTTTGGATTGATGTAAGGAAGTGACTGAAGAATGGATTGATGTAAACAAATGTATTAAGGAATAGTGTTTGCATACTAATTCCTAATTGTCCCTGATCATATGTTTCCCTTTATTATTTTAAATACACATTGTATGATGTGATGTAGTGATAATATACACTTCTTTGATAAAATAAAAAGCTTTATTTATAAACATGTATTAGAAAAGTACAACAATAACCCATTGCCCGGCATGCCATCTGCCATTACCACTCCAAAACACCAGGAACAACAGAACCTTCAAAAAATCCCCAAAAACCCCAAACCAAAACCACCAACAAAGTGCATGAACAAAAGCAAACAGTGAAACCATGTACATGACAGAAAACCCCTACCATTGCATGACCTCTGTTTTCCTTTCCCTTTCTTCCCTATTTGCTGTGCTCTTGCTGTCAAGGGGGGGGTGGAGGCATCTAAAGAGGATGGGGTAAATATGGAGGGCTACATGGGGCAAAGTTGCTCTGTCCAGCTGATCTTGTTGTCCCGATTGCCACACCCAGCCACAGAGTTTTCCAAGATGCTTAGGGATACTGCACAGTTGACTCTTGCAGCCATTAGTGATATGAGTCATTCAAACAGTTCTTTCTGCTGAGCTCTGCCCTCTTCCCTTGCTTCGCAGTTCCTGGAACAGGAATGGTGGCGAAGTGCCTGCTCCCGTGCTGAAACCCTGTCCTCAAGCTGTGCATCCAGCCTGAACCTTTCCTTTTGCCTCTCACTATGCCTTTCCTCTAGCCATGTCCCTCTGTCTCTTTGGTAATGGACTGCTTGTTGACCCTCTCCAGAGCTTCAGCCATAAGTTCATCATGGAAATGCTTCCTCTTGGAATGGTCCATGAAGGTATGTTGGTCCAGACTTCTACTGCATGTGGGCAAGCTGTGGAGATACTGCAGCCACTAGAGGTCATGGGGCCTGGAACAGGACAAGACCCAAAGGGTAGTTGTCTCAAATAGGTCAGTGCAGGAGCACAGAAAAGTTACTTTTCAAAACTGAACTTCAGTATATTATGAGAGGGATGCTTCATACCAGAGAAGCTCCCTGGACACAGCCTGGTTCATCTCAGCGAAAGAAGTGCTGAGACAATTGTAAGTTAAAAATTCAGATCTGTTTTTTGTTTTCTAAAAATTGAAGAACTACGTGGGTTTGGGGTGTGTGCCATCAGTGGCCATGCTACAAAAGTTTTTTCTATTTCAGGCCTTCTGCATTTTGGAGGACATAATAGTTCTTGTGGTGCCCAATTGTCAGAGAGGGAGATGTTATTTTAAGCTGCTGGTGGGAAAGCTCCCATGTATGTAGCTGAAGTATTCAAACATATAATGACTGAACAACGCATCTCTGAGTGGAGTGGGCTGGTCAACAACTGGGATGGCCTTAGAAAATACCCCCGTCCCTGATCTGATTACCTATCTGGAGTTCCTGCTTCAGGAAAAGTTTGCAGCTATCAGCACCTGGGACTGTGTCTTTCTCGTCGTCCCTCCTCTCCCCTGTCACATTTCTGGACAGAATTTCAAACCCCGGTTGAATTTGGCATAAACGATGTTGTCACCTATGGACTGCATGGACTACCTTTAACTGAAATTGACTAGATTTGTAAATGGAAAACATTTCCACCTCCCCCCTCTGCAGTTCGCTGGTTCCAGGCGGCTCATTACACCGTTGAGTGGTTATAGAGTGGTGTACTTACAGGCATGGCAATGTAAGGTTATTTTTAAAAAACAGGCATGCCCTGGCAAAAATCTGTACCTTCTTAAATAAAAATTCACTTTCAGTGCATTTTTACTGTTTGCATTTATTTCCTGGTTGCCATTTAGAACTCCAGTGGGAGGGAGGAGGGAGAAGGGGAGGGGGAGATACTGGTGGCATAGAATCCTCTGTTAGCTGATATGAGCTGCTAGCTGGGGCTTCTAATAACTTTTGCATTGGTTCATAGAACGGAAGTCCCTCCCATTGCTGTATTAATAAACATTAAAATGGAGCCAGAAACTTACTGCACTCAAGGGTGGCTTCTGTCCCTTCCATGTCTGCTGCAGGCTGCGCAGCGGGCTGTTCTTTGGGGGGTATCAAACAGCTCCTCTGAGTGAGGCCTCAGGATGTTCTGTTGCTGCTCTTGCCCCAGAGCCTTTTCTGGAACCGGTTTCAGCAACACAGTCACTTCTCTGTTCTCACTTGATGCCTGCCACTCGCACCTGTCAGTCCCCATGCTGGATTCTGGGGCTAACAGGTCACCATCCTGGCTGACCAGGTCATCGGTCACCACCAGGGCTCTGGCTTTGGCGCAGTGCTCAGCATCCAGTCAAACTCATCATAAAATGAGCATGATGTTGGTGAGTTACCTGTGGTTCTGGTCCCTGGTTTTCCTTTACTCAGTCTTGAGCTGCTTACTCTGCTCCCTGTGCTGGTCACAAGGTGGGAAATTTGCAACACTGCTAACCTCTTTGCTATTTGCTGGTATACATGGTCTGCTTCCATTTCCGTGAAGTGGAGATTCTTGGGCTAGAGAGGACAAAGGAAATTGACTCATGGGATTGTGGAATATTTTTGGTGGATTTCCAGGACTCAAGTTGAGGGGTGGGAGGGGAGGGCTGCGTCAACACTGCAAAACAATAGGGCTCGAACCCTAGGTCCCAGCTTGACTCGGACTCAAACCCTTCAGCCCTGCAGGATCCTAGGACCCTAGGTTTGAGCCCAAGACTGAGAGATTTGTGTGTAGATGGAGAGGGGGTTTGGGCTGAAGCCTGAGTCTGAGCCCAGGCTTACATTGCAGTGTAGATAGACCCTAAGATATCTGGATTCAAACCCTGCTCTTCATGTGACGGTCTTATCCTGCTTACAGATGGCCACATAATTGCTGTGGGGAAAGCCAAATCCCAGATGTATGTTCAGTTTGCCACTCCTTTTCCTCCAGAAACGAAGTCCATAGACCTTCGTTTCAGACTGCCTCTACTAGAGCAGTCTATGCTGATTTGGAGGAAACTGAAACTACCAAACCACCCTTGGCTAGTGTCCCCTCGAGAAGGCAGCCCACACTGTGGTCCAGTCGCGGAAAAAGGCAGCAAAGAAAGCACCGAGATCCACTGGCACGAGCAGCCTTGACACCAGTCCAGTATTGTCAGACCTGGACAATTCCCCCAACACCATAGGCAGTCATTGAGAGGCAGGGCCAGACAGAGCATAGGCAGAAATAAAGCTCCAAACATCACATGGGTCTATCTTAGCAGGAGGTTCGTAAACACCAGTCTTCCAGAGACACAACCTCAAAGCCCTCTGTGGCTTCAAGGACTAGAAAGACAAGCTCTGCTGGCAGAACGCACAGAAGGAATGTCCTGATACTGATCTTGACACCAACATCTATACCTTCCAGCTCTAGCGCCAAGGATTGAACCCATCACTGCCACAACATATATACTGGAGGGAGTGTATCCCCACCTGAGACATCCTCAGCATAGAGACTATTGTTGGCACTGGCTCCCCTAGGACCAAGATCATGTCGTACTCTATCACCTCTGTTCAAGGAAATATGCTCCTTGTGATCATTGGCCATTTGTTCTCACCAGCATCGAGCAGGGAGCCATCTCCCCTGTGTTTGGGAGAGGATCCAACAGAAAATACTGGGGGCTCCCTGTTCAGTGCTCCACCACAAATGAAACACAAGTGGCAGTGGACTGGCCAAACTCAACCCAGCCAGTACCCGTACAACATGCTGCCCTGCCCATACTGGGGATTACCTTTACTCCTGTCTCAAAGCAGATTCCCCCTCCCACTTTTTACTAAAAAGTTCTAGCAGAATCATGAACCAGACCTTCCATGTTGGAGCCAGATTTCAGTCTCTTTGAACAGGTTGAGATGGCACTGGCGGTGCTTCAGCAGTTGTCATCACTGGTTGAGGCAATGACGACAGCTACAATACTGCCACCAGATTATTTCAAGAGTGTTCCAGGACCTCCTGGAACAGATTGACCCAGATTGAAGAGATTCTGGATCCCAAGACCTTGGTGATTCCAGGTAATATTCTGTAAGCTCTTCGACATCCTGAAATTAACTCCAACTGGGATTGCCCTCCCCATTAGTGGGGGCTGTGCTCAGCCCAGCACAGGAACTTTGGCAGACCCTGGCCACTTTCCCTTCTACATCAAAGAGGGCAGAAGAATGGTACTTAAAACATTTTATGGCTATCCTCATTCAGGGTCACTAGTGATATCTGTGGAAGAAGAAAAATAAACATTAAGGGCACACCGAAAGAGGAGACCATAAGCGGAATCTTTTCGGACACAAGTAATATTCTTCCATCTCTCTACACTTAGAATCATAGAATATCAGGGTTGGAAGGGACCTCAGGAGGTCATCTAGTCCAACCCCCTGCTCAAAGCAGGACCGATCCCCGACTAAATCATCCCAGTCAGGGCTTTGTCAAGCCTGATCTTAAAAACTTGTAGGGAAGGAGATTCCACCACCTCCCTAGATAACGCATTCCAGTGTTTCACCACCCTCTTAGTGGAAAAGTTTATCCTAATATCCAACCTAAATCTCCCCCACTGCAACTTGAGACCATTACTCCTTGTTCTGTCATCTGCTACCACTGAGAACAGTCTAGAGCCATCCTCTTTGGAACCCCCTTTCAGGTAGTTGAAAGCAGCTATCAAATCCCCCCTCATTCTTCTCTTCTGAAGACTAAACATCCCCAATTCCCTCAGCCTCTCCTCATAAGTCATGTGTTCCAATCCCCTAATCATTTTTGTTGCCCTCCGCTGGACTCTTTCCAATTTTTCCACATCCTTCTTGTAGTGTGCGGCCCAAAACTGGACATAGTACTCCAGACGAGGCCTCACCAATGTTGAATAGAGGGGAATGATCACGTCCCTCGATCTGCTGGCAATGCCCCTACTTATATATCCCAAAATGCCATTGGCCTTCTTGGCAACAAGGGCACACTGTTGACTCATATCCAACTTCTCGTCCACTGTAACCCCTAGGTCCTTTTCTGCAGAGCTGCTGCCGAGCCATTCAGTCCCTAGTCTGTAGTGGTGCATTGGATTCTTCCGTCCTAAGTGCAGGACTCTGCACTTGTCCTTGTTGAACCTCATCAGATTTCTTTTGGCCCAATCCTCTAATTTGTCTAGGTCCCTCTGTATCCTGTCTCTGCCCTCCAGCGTATCTACCACTCCTCCCAGTTTAGTGTCATCTGCAAACTTGCTGAGGGTGCGATCCACACCATTCTCCAGATCATTTATGAAGATATTGAACAAAACCGACCCCTGGGGCACTCCACTTGATACCGGCTGCCAACTAGACATGGAGCCATTGATCACTACCCTTTGAGCCCGACAATCTAGCCAGCTTTCTGTCCATATAGTCCATTCATCCAGCCCATACTTCTTTAACTTGCTGGCAAGAATACTGTGGGAGACAGTGTCAAAAGCTTTGCTAAAGTCAAGGAACAACACGTCCACTGCTTTCCCTTCATCCACAGAGCCAGTTATCTCGTCATAGAAGGCAATTAGATTAGTCAGGCATGACTTGCCCTTGGTGAATCCATGCTGACTGTTCCTGATCACTTTCCTCTCCTCTAAGTGCTTCAGAATTGATTCCTTGAGGACCTGCTCCATGATTTTTCCAGGGACTGAGGTGAAGCTGACTGGCCTGTAGTTCCCAGGATCCTCCTCCTTCCCTTTTTTAAAGATGGGCACTACATTAGCCTTTTTCCAGTCACCTGGGACCTCCCCCGATCGCCATGAGTTTTCAAAGATAATGGCCAATGACAGTTGGCATCCGCCAACTCCTTTAGCACTCTCGGATGCAACGCATCCGGCCCCATGGACTTGTGCTCGTCCAGCTTTTCTAAATAGTCCCGAACCACTTTTCTCCACAGAGGGCTGGTCACCTTCTCCCCATGCTGTGCTGCCCAGTGCAATAGTCTGGGAGCTGACCTTGTTCGTGAAGACAGAGGCAAAAAAAGCATTGAGTACATTAGCTTTTTCCACATCCTCTGCCACTAGGTTGCCTCCCTCATTCAGTAAGGGGCCCACACTTTCCTTGACTTTCTTCTTGTTGCTAACATACCTGAAGAAACCCTTCTTGTTACTCTTAACATCTCTTGCTAGCTGCAACTCCAGGTGTGATTTGGCCTTCCTGATTTCACTCCTGCAAGCCCGAGCAATATTTTTATACTCATCCCAAGTCATTTGTCCAATCTTCCACTTCTTGTAAGCTTCTTTTTTGTATTTAAGAGCAACAAGGATTTCACTGTTAAGCCAAGCTGGTCGCCTGCCATATTTATTATTCTTTCTACACATCGGGATGGTTTGTCCCTGTAACGTCAATAAGGATTCTTTAAAATACAGCCAGCTCTCCTGGACTCCTTTCCCCCTCATGTTATTCTCCCAGGGGATCTTGCCCATCAGTTCCCTGAGGAAGTCAAAGTCTGCTTTTCTGAAGTCCAGGGTCTGTATTCTGCTACTCTCCTTTCTTCCTTGTGTTAGGATCCTGAACTCGACCATTTCATGGTCACTCCCTCCCAGGTTCCCATTCACTTTTGCTTCCCCTACTAATTCTTCCCAGTTTGTGAGCAGCAGGTCAAGAAGAGCTCTGCCCCTAGTTGGTTCCTCCAGCACTTGCACCAGGAAATTGTCCCCTACATTTTCCAAAAACTTCCTGGATTGCCTGAGCACCGCTGTATAGCTGTCCCAGCAGATATCAGGGTGATTGAAGTCTCCCATGAGAACCAGGGCCTGCAATCTAGTAACTTCTGCGAGTTGCCGGAAGAAAGCCTCGTCCACCTCATCCCCCTGGTCTGGTGGTCTATAGTAAACTCCCACCATGACATCACCCTTGTTGCTCACACTTCTAAACTTAATCCAGAGACTCTCAGGTTTTTCTGCAGTTTCATACTTGAGCTCTGAGCAGTCATACTGCTCTCTTACATACAGTGCAACTCCCCCACCTTTTCTGCCCTTCCTGTCCTTCCTGAACAGCTTACATCTCCATGACAGTACTCCAGTCATGTGAGTTATCCCACCAAGTCTCTGTTATTCCAATCACACCATAATTCCTTGACTGTGCCAGGACTTCCAGTTCTCCCTGCTTGTTTCCCAGGCTTTGTGCATTTGTATATAGGCACTTGAAGTAACCTGCTGATCGCCCCTCTTTCTCAGTATGAGGCAGGAGCCCTCCCCTCTCACGTGCTCCTGCTCGTGCCTCCTCCCAGTATCCCACTTCCCCACTTACCTCAGGGCTTTGGTCTCCTTCCCCCAGTGAACCTAGTTTAAAGCCCTCCTCACTAGGTTAGCCAGCCTGCTTGTGAAGATGCTCTTCCCTGTCTTCGTTAGGTGGAGCCCATCTCTGCCTAGCACTCCTTCTTGGAACACCATCCCATGGTCAAAGAATCCAAAGCCTTCTCTCCGACACCACCTGCATAGCCATTCGTTGACTTCCACGATTCGACGGTCTCTACCCAGGCCTTTTCCTTCCACGGGGAGGATGGACGAGAACACCACTTGCACCTCAAACTCCTTTATCCTTCTTCCCAGAGCCACGTAGTCCGCAGTGATCCGTTCAAGGTCATTCTTGGCAGTATCATTGGTGCCCACATGAAGAAGCAGGAAGGGGTAGCGATCTGAGGGCTTGATGAGTCTCGGCAGTCTCTCCGTCACATCGCGAATCTGCGAATCTTAGCTCCTGGCAAGCAGCAGACTTCTCGGTTTTCCCGGTCGGGGCGGCAGATAGATTACTCAGTCCCCCGAGGAGAGAGTCCCTGACCACCACCACCCGCCTCCTTCTCTTGGGAGTGGTGGTCGTGGAACCCCCAACCCTAGGACAGTGCATCCCATGCCTTCCAATCGGTAGAGTCTCCTTCTGCTCCCTTCCCTCAGACGTATCATCTGGTCCACTCTCCGCATTAGTACCCGTGGAGAGAACATGAAAACGTTTACTTACCTGTATCTGCCCTGCTGGTACATGGACGTTCCCCTTTTTTCTTCTGGAGGTCACATGATGCCAAATTTCTTCACCATCCTTCTGTCCCCGATGTGCAGCCTGCTCTGAATCTTCAGAACCTTGTGCCCGTAGAAGCCTATCCTGACATCCATCCAGGAAATCTTCAGTTTCTCTTATGCAACACAGGGTCAATACCTGTTGCTCCAGACCTTGAACCTTCTCTTCCAGTATGGAGACCAGCTTGCACTTTGTATAGACAAAGTCGCATCTGTCCTGTGGAAGAAAGACAAACATAGCACATCCAGTGCAGGTCACAACAGCTGAACACCCCCCGTCCATATTACCTTCCTTCTACGAGCTTCCTCAGGAGTTGTAGTAATTACTCAGAGAATCCGGCAAGATGTAAGCCTCAGTGGGCTCTCCCCAGGCAAACTCCCTGGCAAACTCCTTTTGTTAGCTGCTCTGCTGTTCGCTGCTCAGCTGGTTCGCAACTGACTGGCTTTTTGTGCAGTCAGGCCCACTTAAGGCTCACCTGGAACAAAGCACACCCAGTTCCCCCCCTTTTCAAACAACCAGTCAAGCACACTGCACACAGTCACACTGTCCTCACAACAAACACTCATATACTCATCAACACAGCCTCCTTAATGCAGCCCTTAGCATACCTCCTCTCAGGCAGATCCCAGGCAAACTCCTTTTGTTAGCTGCTCTGCTGTTCGCTGCTCAGCTGTTTCGCAACTGACTGTATCTCAAACTACCAGGCTGTCTTACATGAAACAGAATTTTCTTATTTGAGAATTACCTCCTCCTTAATCAGAATCCCACAGGAAACTGAGGAATTGAAAGACGTTATAAAGGAAGGCCAGATGGTTACAAAACCAGTTTTACAAATAGCCATGGATATATCAGACCTGACTGCCAGGTCAATGGTTGCTGCTTTCACCATGAAATGAGCCTCCTGATTATGTGTCTAACATCCCTAAGGAGGTGCAGTACACCATTGGGGAGTTTGCTGTTTGTGGGATGGAGTTCTTCAGCAACTGAATGTATGAGGAATTCCATTCACTTAAAGATTCTAGGGTCATGCTACGATCACTAGCAGTTTATACTTATCTCTCTGCTATAGGCCCTACAAGTACCAGTCTCAACAGAAATGAAGAACACCATCATACTCTGAGTCCACAACCTGAGAACTCACCCAGAAAGAGACCCCAGTACTCCAAGAGACGCCCTCCTTTGTCATGCACCCAACACCACCTTAGAGGTAGCAGGTTTGATGGGAATGTCTGGAACTACACTTGAAGCAAAGTGAAGCCTCTTATGATCTTCGGAAGCTGCCTTGCCCCTTTCCACTGGGTTTCTTCACACTACACACAGTCAACCTGTGGAACTCTCTGCCAGAGGATGTTTTGAAAGCAAAGACTATAACAGGTGTGACAAGCTCGGGCCAGATGGCCACAGGAGAGTAATAGAAGGAAGATATATTAGCCCCAGGTTAATCAGGACCCCTTTCCCTGGGTAAGGTAACAGAACAATCAGGAACCCTCTGAAGACAATGAAGACCCGGAGTAGAGAGCGGGCCCGGGTTCCCCCCAAACCTCCCAACTTCTGACACAAGTCAGACACAGGAAGAGTCGAACTGGACTGTGGGTTCAGAAAAATGGCCAAGCTGAGGGCTGCCGTGAAGCTCCAAGGCAAGCAAATACGCCAATAAGCGCAAGACCCACCAAGGTAGAGGAGGAACTTTGTCCACACAGGGCTCAAAAAAACTACGTAAATGAATGGAGGATAGGTCCATCAATGGCTATTAGACAGGATGAGCAGCGATGGTGTCCCTAGCCTCTGTTTGCCAGAAGCTGGAAATGAGCGACGGGATGGATCACTTGATGATTATCTGTTCTGTTCATTCCCTCTGGGGCATCTGGCATTGGCCACTGTCGGGAGAGAGGATTCTGGGTGAGATAGACCTTTGGTCTGACCCAATATGGCCATTCTTATGTCAGTGAAAGCTTATTTTCTTGAGTGGAGTTCTGTCACTACCGTTGTTTAGTAAACTAAATAAAATCAGATCCATCATTGAGCTGATATTTTATTGGTGGGGATTCCCACAATAGACCTGTTCACCACCAAGGAGAACATCAAGTTCCAGAACTTTTGCTGCACAGCGGGCATGAACCAGTGTTCATTTCTGGATGCCTTCCTTCTACTGTGGAATTGA
The DNA here is from genome assembly GCF_965152235.1 of Eretmochelys imbricata. NCBI lineage: Eukaryota > Metazoa > Chordata > Testudines > Cheloniidae > Eretmochelys > Eretmochelys imbricata. The sequence goes on along the minus strand of NC_135574.1, from coordinate 191,207,297 downwards.
AGCCTTGTATATCCATTCCCGTGATTCCAAAGATGAAATCCAAAAATCAGGCAGGGCAAAGCCATGGTCATCCTTGCAGCTCCCTACTGGCTGAGACAGTTTTGCCTGACAGACCTACTAGAGATGTCCCTCCATCCCCCTATCCAGCTCCCAGAATGTCTGGACCTGATTTACAGAAGCACAACACTGCAACCTGAAGTCATTTAATCTGACTTCATGGATATTAGCTGGCTCAATACCTTTGAAAGAGATCCAAGAGATCCTGATCCAGTGCAGAAAGACCTGTGTACGAGAAGGATTTATTCCTCAGAATGGAAGGGGTTCTCTATATGGGCAGCCCAACACAATCTGGACCTGTTGCCGGCTCTGATCCCGAAGATCCTTGATTTCTTTTTGCGTTTAAAGCATTCTGGCCTTTTGTTCAGCTCCATTAAGGTCCACATTGCAATTGTTTCGGCTTGCTATCATCCTATACTGCTGTGCCTGGTCTTGTCTCACCTGCAGGTATTGAAGTTTCTCAATGGCCTGTTACATATTTACCCACTGGTCATGTTAATGGGCTAGTCAAGTTACTATTACAACACAAATCCTCTAGCAGGTCAACCAGATACGTGCCCTTCCCCCCTCATCCTCCGTATCTATCACTGCAGGTGATGATGACTCTCAGTGTACTAGAAGGCAAAAGTAAAGGTGCGAACAGAACAAGGTTTATTAAACAAAGGATTCCATAACCAATAACAGTGAACAAGCAATAAAGGACTCTGATGTTAACAAATGAATAAGCTTGAAGCCAAGGAACCCAAGCAATACAGATGGTTGGTAGGTATACAATAAAGCAAGAAAACTAATACATCACCATGTCTCTGGCAAACATAGTACAGAACAGGATCATGCAAGGACTCAGGGACAGGAACTCGGGAATACACAGGAACAGCGCGGGAAATCAGGAACGATCGGGAACAACAGGTAAATAGGTCTTCTGCTCTTCTTATATGGTCTTTTGGTCTTGACTTGATGTCTCTGCTTGGATCACACACATTAGATACTCGGCTGCTACTGGGGTGGACATCACAGAGTGCTGTGTGCTAAGTCCTTATATAACCTCCTGTCTCTAGGCAGATTACAGTTGTTACATATGATCAATTACTGCCTTAATTTCAAAAGGGCACCAACTTAACAAACAAGAAGAGGTACCAACATGGAGGCCAAACAACAACCCTGGAAAAATAAAATTGCGATTTAGGAATTGGCCTTACAGTCAGAGAATCTACATTTGCATGAATTGCAAGGGGACTGGGGGAGACTCTTGACCACTCCATCCTTTATGCCCTCAGAGTAGTGTGAGGAAGCGCAAAGCACATGCACAACCCTCATGGCAATTGGTGTTCAAAAGATACTGAGATTGTGGACATCAGGCATATGCACATGTACTGTGGGATCCAACATGATGATAACATCTCAAAGAACCACAGTTACTGTAGGGCAGAGGTAGTCAATAGGCAGACCGAGGGCCAAATCTGAACTTCCAGACACTTTCAGTGGACCGTACAGGTTGGAGCCGTGTGGCGCCATGGCTGCTCCCCAGCTGGGGTCTAACAGCTGGGCTGGGCTGGGCTGGGCTGCAGGGCACAGTGTGTCCTTGGCGGCTGCTTGTGCAGCCGCAGCCACACTGGCAGTAGCACAGGGATGTGTGGGGGAAGCAGTGACACACCCCTCCCCCTGTGAGCAGCTTATTGTGTCTCCACTACGCCCTGTCTCTCCAATCAGGGAACGATGTGGTGTCACATGCTCACTCTGCAACTCAATCAGAGGGCAGTGCTGTCTGGGCCCTGATTCAAATTCTTCTCTGCTTTCCCTGGAGACAGCGGGGCTGGCTGGACTATGGAGCGGCCTTGGGCCCTACTGGGCAACCTGGCTGGTAAGTGCCTGACAGGGTCCCGCAGCATCCACTTGTGCTGGGGCATCGAGTTTAGCACAGCACCCCCCTCCCCCACTCGGACTCCTCCTGCCTAGCCTCATGTCCACGGTGTCCCCACCCCGGCCTAGTGTCCTTCCCACCCCCATCCTTCGGGGCTGGTCCACAGAGCCCCCTCCCGCCCCAACTGGCCTCTTTTCCTCCCCAGTCTGCCTCCGGTCATCCGCTTCTGCAACATCCTGGCCTCCCCACATCTCCCCACGGCTACTCTCTGGAGTCTCCTTGTTTCCTACCACTACCAGAGTCTCTTTCGCTTCCTCTGCTATCCCAGTCCCCAAAGGGGCATTGCCCCACTAGCTAGATCAAAGGCCAGCAGCTTCACTGCCTGGCTCTGAGCTCAGAAGTACTCACCCACACCCACACCCTCCTTTGCTGCATATATCCCAGCTCATAATCAATTCCTTTTCCTCCAGCCCACATCTCTGCCACTCGGCTCAGTTGGGGGCACAGGACCATTTGGAGGAAGAAGGGGTGTGGCAACAGCAGGTGGCTCAAGCCAGCCCCGTGCATTCCATTTTCAGTTTAGGGAAATAAGGTCACCATACTGTCAGGTCAGGTGGGGAGCTGGCAGGAAATTGGTTGTGCAATCAGGAGCTATGGAGAGGAGCTGGGTAGGTGGGTGGGTGTCTGGATCTTGACTATACCTTGACCAAGAAATTTGAACCTTGACAAAAAATAATGTATTACCCCAGCTGTAAATAAGTATTCTGTGTATCTATTACACTACTGTTAAACCTGAGTAAAGATTTCTAATAATTAGTGGATATAAATTGTATATTAAGTAGTAATATTTATTCTTCAAGTGCTTGCTCATGTGTATTCGACAGTAGGTGTGCGTGTGTGCCACGTGCACCGGTGCAGGAAGTTTTTCCCTTAGCAGTACCCATAGGGAGGAGTGGCACCTCTGTATTGTGCTATAAGGGGAGCCGAGAGCTCCCCCCACCCTCAGTTCCTTCTTGCCGCCAGTGAAGGTGCGTCAGAACTTCTTGCTCCAGCGTTGCTGCAGCCTTTCCAGTTGATCTTAGGGGTACCTTTAGCTAGTTGCTAGTAACTCGTGGAAAGTAGTTTCTCAGTTGTTAGAGTGGGCCCGGGGCGTGCCCCGTGCTCCAGGCTTCAAGTTGTGTGACTCCTGTCACTGTTCCATGCCAAGGAGTGATCCGCATGCTGAGTGTCTCCACTGCTTGGGCGAAACTCATGTGAGTGAACGCTGTAAGATCTGCAGGTCTTTCAAGCTGCGAACTAAGAAGGAGAGAGGCATCTGGCTTCATGCTCTCTTCATTGAATCGGTGCTCACTCCAACTCCAGTACCCCGTGTGGACTCGGCACCGGGCGTCGCATCGTCGGTGCACAGTGAAGCCCACTCCACCAGTCGGCACCGTTCCCCTTCCAAGAAACAAAGGAAGAGCTCGACTTCGCAGCGGCTCTGAGAGAAGGAAGTGGGAGAGCCTGGTCCTGCATTGGGCAGCCCTCGGTCCCCCCCGGGCTCAAAACCTCCGACTAGTGCTGAGCGGAGTAGCCCAGCAGCGCCGACACGCACCTCTCCCGCGGTCAGGATGCCATCAACGCTGGAGGCTCTGCAGGCCACATGAGACATTCTGAGCTTGCCGGTGCCCGGGACGCCACCAGTGGCGGGCCCCCGGTCCCGAGGCAAACCGCAGCTGGGCGCTCGACAGGCCTCCCCAGCACAGCGCAGCTCTCGCTCTGAAGACCGCTCTCTACCTTGTTCGGTACGCAGCGACTGGTCCACTTGCAGTTCGTGTCCACCACCCTCGACACCAACCAGGTTTCCATCTGGGCAGGAGTCCCTGGGTCCCTCCATTGCATGCAGCAGCACGCGCAGGCACTGAGATAAGCAGACGCTCCTCTTCACGATGCAGCTATCGTAGCTGGTCTTGGCACGACTGACGTCAATGCTGGAGCTCCCACTCTGTCAGGCGCTGTACACAGGGCTCCTGCCGCACGTCACCCGCACCGCAGCTCCAGGCGCTGAAGCGAGTCTTGAGACAGTACTTCCGGCGGGTACCGGTCCTTGACGTCGAGGTCCCAGTCCCGTGGAAGACAGCATCGTAGGCACCACCACCCCCACTGCTCCTATGGTACCATTCGGTCGGTGGTGACCTTGGCCTCGGCACCCAGCCGCCCCTTGCTGGGCTGTACCGCTCAGCCGGACCAGATAGCGCCACCGGGCCCTCAGCATGGACAGTGGCAGGGGGCCCCATGGCAGGGACAGTGGTGTCAATGGGCACCTTCTCTGCCGATGCCCACTCAGGCGAGAACCCGCTCAGTGGCCGGGGCATCCGAGGGCCCATCAGCTTCATCTAGGTAGAGGGATAAGTCGACAGGTCATGAGTCATCGGCTCTGTGCCTGGACTCTGACCTGGGGGTTGATCCCCTGGCACAGGCTGAGGCCCACAGCCCAGTGCCGGCCTCCTCTCCTGCACCAGATGACACCATCACGGCACCGCTGCCCTCTGCTCCACAGGAAGACTTCAGGACGCATCAAGACCTGCTAAAGGGGGCAGCGTCGAGCCTCCAGCTGCAGGCCGAGGAGATGGAGGGCCTGTCCGATTCCCTCTTTAATGTACTGTCCCCCTCGGTGCTGGACTGTGTGGCTTTACCCCTTCACAAAGGACTAGCCAACAACTCCAATGCCTTGTGGCTAACTCCTGCCTCTTTGGCCCTGATTTCCAAGAAGGCTGAGAGGAAGTATTTCTTTCCAGCCAAGAACCACAAATACCTCTACTTTTACCCAGCACCTAACTCTCTCGTAGTGGAATCTGTGAACCACCAGGAGTGGCAGGGCTAGCCCGCGCCCACCCCCAGGAAAAAGATGCCAGGAGACTAGACTCTTTCGGTAGAAAACTTTAGTGCTCTTTGGAGTTTTCATCTCAGGGTGGCCAACCATCAGGCCTTACTGAGCCGATGTGATTTTAATTTGTGGGAGTCCCTGCCCAAAGTTTGAGCCACTCCTCCCAGAGCGGGATAGGAAGGACTTTAAGGCATTGGTGGACGAGGGGGCGACTGCAGCCAAAGCTGCCCTGCAGGCAGCGTTGGACACGGCAGATACGGCAGCTCACTTGATGGTCTCCACAATCTCCAAGCGCAGGGCATCATGGCTCCTCCTGTCCGGGCTTTCGGTGGAGGCCCAGTCCCTCATGCAGGACCTGCCGTTCGATGGGAAAGTCCTGTTCACCGAACAGATGGACGTCAGGCTGCATGGGATGAAAGACTCTTGCACCATCCTGCAGACCTTGGGCCTATACGTCCCTCTGGCTAAGGACAAGGGCAAACCGCAGACGTCTGCTCACCCTGCACAGAACAGATGTGAGCCCCCTTACAAGAGGCTGAGAGACCAAAAGCACTGGCCTCAACAACAGTCCCGCTCTGCCCCACAGCCTGGGCCCTCTAAGGGCAAGATGCAGGGAATGAGGCGGTTTTGACTATTTGCAGGGGAGCACCAGGGTAGTTGTCATGGAAACCTCCCTACTAATAAAGTTTGTGTTCGGCAACCAATTGTCTGCCTTCCACGGGGAATGGTCACGAATAACCTCGGACCGCTGGGTCCTCAACACCATTTCCAAGGGCTACAAGTTGCAGTTCAGTTCACCCCCGCCCAACCATGCCCCCATCCCTGGTGGGCTTGGGGGACCCAGAGGACGTTCACCTCCTAGGTCAGGAGGTGGAAGGACTACTACGCCTGGGGCGGTGGAGAGAGTGCCAGTAGAATTCCAGGACAGGGGCTTCTACTCCCGATATTTCCTGATCCCAAAGGCGAAAGGAGGTCTCAGGCCCATCCTAGATCTGCGGAATCGCAATCAGTTTATGGTCCGCTCCTAGTTCCCCATGGTGTCCCCTGGCTTCTATTATCCCCTCCCTGAACCCGGGGGACTGGTACGTGGCCCTGGACTTTCAGGACGTGTATTTCCACATCCGTATTTTCGAAAGATGCAGGTGCTTCCTCCGTTTCCTGGTGGGGCCCAACCACTACCAGTTCATGGTTCTCCCGTTTGGCGAATCCATGGCGCCCAGGGTATTCACAAAGTGTATGGCGGTGGCAGCGGCCTACCTCAGACGAGAAGGGGTCCAGATGTTCCAATATCTGGATGATAGACTTCTCAAGGGCAACTCACGGTCTCAGGTAAGGGCGCATGTGGATCTGCTCCTGTCTACATGTGCCAGTCTCGGCCTGTTAGTAAACAAGACCAAATCAATGCTCGTCCCAGTATAGCGCATAGAATTCATAGGGGCACTACTGGACTCCTTAAGGGCCACAGTCTCTCTCCTAGTGGCAGGTTCGAAACCCTTAAAGGTCTCATCGCCTCGGTCATGGCTTTTCCGGTGACAACAGCAAGGGTGTGCCTTCAGATCCTGGGACACATGGTGGCGTGCATATATGTGGTCTGCCACGCCAGGCTCCGAATGAGGCCCCTCCAGCAATGGCTAGCCTCCCACTTTTCCCAGGCACGGGACGGCCTGGGCAAGGTCCTCACGGTACTGACCCCAGTAATTGCCGACCTACAATGGTGGTCCTCCCTGGGCAACATGCTCCAAGGGGTTCCTTTCCGGGAGATGGCCCCGTCAATAGACCTGGTGTCCAGTGCATCGGAGTTGGGCAGGGGAGCCCACATAGGGAACATGCAAACCCAAGGGATGTGGTCAATCTTGGACATGTCCCTCCATATAAATATCAGGGAGCTCAGGGTGATACGGTTGGCGTGTGTGGCTTTCATCACGCAGCTTCACTGCAAGGTGGTCAGAGTCCTTACGGACAACACCACCGCGCTGTTCTACATCAACAGGCAAGGTGGGGCACGGTCCTCGGCTCTGTACCGGGAAGCTCTGAGCTTATGGGAGTTCTTTATAGGCCATGATATCTCCCCGAGGGCTTTCCACCTATCGGGCGCCCGCAATACACAGGCCTATTGCCTCAGCAGAGTTTTCTCCCCCCATTACGAGTGGTCGGTCCACTCAGAGGTCACTCACTGGCTCTTCTGAGAGTGGGGAATTCCCCACATGGACCTGTTCGCGACCTGCCAGAACCGGCGTTGCCCCTGGTTTTGTTCCGGGCAGGGGTTGGGAAGGGATGCGATCTCAGATGCCTTCCTCCTGCAGTGGTCGGACCAGCTTTTCTATGCTTTTCCACCATTTCCCCTTATAGGAAATGTTCTAGAAAAAGTGAAAACGGACAAGGCATGTATCATCCTTATTGCCCCAGCCTGGCCCCATCAACACTGGTACGGGACCCTACTGGACCTGTTGGCGGCCCCTCCGAGGAGGTTGCCGCTTTGTCCAGACCTCCTCTCCCAGAATGAGGGCCGCCTCCTTCATCCCGGTCTGGCCGCTTTCCACCTGACAGCATGGCTGCTCGGGGGCTAGACGAGGAGGAGAGGAGGTGTTCTGAGGAAGTTAGGCGGGTCCTCCTGGAAAGTAGGAAGCCGTCCATATGCTGGACGTACCTGGCGAAGTGGTCCAGATTTTCCAGGTGGGCAGGGGAGCGGGGAGTCTCCCCATTGTCTGCACCGCTCCAGCTTATCCTTGAGTACCTCGTGTCCGTTAGGACCCAAGGGCTGGCACCCGCCTCTGTCAGAGTACACTTGGCGGCCGTATCGGCCTTCCACCTGCCGGTGCAAGGGCACTTGGTCTTCTCCCATACTATGACCTCCCGCTTCCTGAGAGGCCTTGACCATTCTTTCCCATATGCTAGATCCCCTGTACTGCAATGGGACCTAAACCTGGTGTTGTCCCGCCTCACGGGGCCTTCCTTTGAACCCTTGGCCACGAGTTCCTGGTCTCACCACTCCTGGAAGGTAGCCTTCCTTGTAGCAATCACGTTGGCCCAACGTGTCTCAGAGCTCAGGGCCTTGACCTCGGAACCTCCATATATGGTCTTCCACAAGGATAAGGTCCAACTTCGCCCACACCCTGCATTCCTCCCAGAGGTGGTTTCCGCCTTCCATATGGAACAGGACATCTTCCTTTCCGTGCTCTGTCCCAAGCCCCATTCTTTCAATGGGGAACGCCGCCTCCACACGCTCGATGTGCGCAGGGCACTGGCCTTCTACCTGGATTGGACTAAACCGTTCCATAAATCCTCGCAACTCTTCGTTGCCTCGGACGAGCACATGAAGGGGCAGCCTATTTCCACCCAGCGCCTTTCTTGCTGGATCACCTCGTCCATACGCGCGTGCTAAGATCTGGCAGGGGTTCCCCCGCCATCGATCGTCAGGGTGCATTCAATGAGGGCTCAGGCCTTGTCGGCTACCTATGTAGCCCATGTCCCTATCCAGGACATCTGTAGGGCTGCCACCTGGTCTTCAGTGCACACATTTGCTGTGCATTATGCGACCATCTCCCAAACTAGGGATGACGCTGGGTTCGGCAGAGCAGTACTATGTCCCGGGAACTCATGAACTCCTACCCACCTCCAACAGATATAGCTTGGAATCACCTACTGTGGAATACACATGAGCAATCAGTTGAAGAAGAAAAGACAGTTACCTGTTCAGTAACTGGTGTTCTTTGGGATGTGTTGCTCATGTCTATTCCACATCCCGCCGTCCTTCCCCGCTTTTGGAGTTGTCCGGCAAGAAGGAACCAAGGGTGGGGGGAGCTCACGGCTCCCCTTATAGCGCGATATAGAGGCGCCACTCCAAGTGTCGCAGCGGTGCTCCCCCCCTATGGGTACTGCTAAGGGAAAAACTTCCAGCACCGGTGCACTTGGCGCGCACACACACCTACTGTGGAATAGACATGAGCAACACATCTCGAAGAACACCAGTTACAGAACAGGTAACTGTCTTTTGTGTCACACAGTTTGTATTATGGTTTAAATAAATGATTTTTATTTTTCATATATTGTAGCTAAGATTCATCATATACGTTTTTAGCAAATTAAATTTAAGTGACTGTTTGAAACACTCTGGTACATATATTTCTTTCATTTATATGTAAGTGTAAATCTAAAACAATTTATTTTGGACATACTTTTGAGGCCTACCCCTCCACCCTTTAAGTAGAATACTCAGTAAATAATTACATTCATTTAATTGAGAGGAGAATATATTATCAACTGCTTTGAAAAATAGCCTTTAATTATTTGCTATAAAATTTAAGTCTTTGTTTAAAATACTGTGTAAATTTGTCAACAGTATGTTAAATTGAAAAAATCTTGACTCTTCTTGAAGAATTTGTTGATGGATATCTGTGTGTGCCTTAAACTTTTTTATATATTCTAATACTGCAGACTTCAGTGCCCTTTATTTCCCTGAAGTATTGGTTAGATTGAAAAGACACTTTCAGTTTATGTTTACTATCTTTATTCACTATTTCATATCTCTACTTGTTTTTTATTCCATTTATTCGCTGTTTACTTTCTTCCTGTTGAAAGCTCTTCGCACATCTGAAGCCTGTTCTATAGACACGTTTATGGCACCACAATATATAAATACAAATTAAGAATGACACGTAAGCTTTCAGTTTACAAAGAAACTGAGGAGTGAAAAGTACTGTGTAGCAGTGTCCTCTGAATCATTCACCTCAGCAGCTTAGCTTTGTTGTTTTGACTTTCAGTTTCTGTGGAGGTTGCCAACCAAAGCTAACAGTGCTATGGGCTTCCTGTGTTTGATAGGAATACTGGATATCAAAGTATTCCTCTATAATTAAATTTTGCTAGTGTTTAAAGTGTAGCATTAGCAGTAAGGTTTACAGGAGGGTTATGTTTGTGGATCATGACCTTTCCCCCCAGTCTGAGAGATTTGGGCTGCATCTCCCTTTGAATCATACTGAAAGCAGTTCATACTTTTCCAGGGGGCTCTAAGGCTTCGTCACATCACTTCCAGCCTCATGCCAGATTATCTTCCTCAGGCCATGCATACAGAATTGACCCATTATTCCTGCCTATTCCATTACCATGTTTATTTTTAAAGCTAAATTTTGGGGCAGACATGAGATGTATTCTCCCTTCCTCTATCCATCACCTAGGTGATGAAATTATTTTGAGGATTATATCCTATAATGCCACCTGCTGACCTCATTTCTTCCATTTGTTTCTATCTCCTCAGTAAAGTAGGCTAAAAATCCTAGGTGAAAGGCCAAGAGGTACTCCATTTGAGAGAAGGCCCTCTCAGGAGCCACAGGAAGGAGCTTTGCCATAGTTGCTCCCAGCTTAAAGACTCTTGTTTTGTCAGCAGAAAGGTTATAAAGGACAGCACATTGGGGCTCCCACACCACCCAAGGCACTTCCAGATATACCTTTGCAATGGTGGGTTAGGCCTTCTTGGGATCCAGCAGCCAGGTCCTTCCTCAATGATCAGAGAATAAGTACAAAATTCTTTCAGCTTCCTCCATCTGTCCAGTCTACCTTGAAGGTGAAATGGTAAAAAGTATCGGCCTCCACTCTCATGTTCTTAACTGGTTAGTAGAATCCCTTGGCATTTGTTGTGACTCTTCTTTTTTTACCAGGAGAAGGATCTCCTGATTGATCTCCTGCATTTCCTCTCCAGTTATACATTGGATAATGGGGGGAACACAGGGACTCAAAGCCATCCCTCTGACTTATCTCTCAAATGGGAACACCACTTAGGACAGGTTCTCAGATGTGAGGGAAAATCCTCTAAGAGGCAAAAGGAGCAAAAAGTCTCCAAAGACCAGAAAACACAAAAAATACCAAGAAGCCTTTCAGATACTCATCTTATTCCATTAGGTTCTATCTGATCCCCTGCAAAAGAGAATTGTCAGCTTCAGACCAAGGTAACACCATGCCAGAGATTAGAAGAAGTTTTTTCCTCCATACACATTTAAGACAATGGGGAGAAAGGTGGTGACCACCATCGAGATTTCATCAGGATAAAAAAAAAGCAGCCAAATCCAAGGGTAAATAACTCCATCCAAATCCAAGACAGAATTTTCCATCTACCTTCACTCCTCCTTTGAACAAGTCATTGTGAAGGAATAGGAGACATTAAAGTCATTAAATTCTACTTACTTCATACTTCCTAATGTTGATTCACAAGGAGTCATGGCAGAAAACTCTGCAACTCCTCTGTGCTTTTTGGGTTTATAATACATGGAAAGAAGAGCTCCTTATTCCCTTCTTAGAGGGCCATCCACCTTGGCTTTGAAATAGACACAAGAAGAGTCAGTTTGTCTGACAGAGCAAAGTTTCAGGAAGATCCTGATCAGGTGTCATGCATTAAAATATCATTCATTTGTTTTGCCTGTACACCTAGATCTTCAGGTCTCTTGCATAAAGATTACTCCATGGGCAAGACAGTTCATGAGAGTTTCAGGGATTGCTCTTAAAAGTCCCGGAACCATTCCCAAAGAGAGATGCAGAGCAAATTAAAGATGCCATCTAGAGTAATTATAACCCTCAGTTCGTGAAAACAGAAGAACCATGGGGTGGTAGCATCCTCTATTCACAATCTGTACTCCAAAGTCCTGACCTCAGATGTGGCAACCTTGCAGGATGGTGAGCTTACTTGAGCTGCCATGTTATACAGGAAATGTTGTCAGAAAGGCTCCAGAACATCAGCTTGCCACAGGTGTGATTTGGTCATGATAATTTTTCAGGGTTTCCAGGATCGCTTGAGAAAGGATAACATCTTGGTTCAAGTTCATGACACAATGACTGTGGCATACGTAAATCAGCAAGTGGGCACAAGGTCACATAGCCTCTATCTATCTGATCAACATAAGATACAATGTACAAAAATGCAGACTAAAAATTTGCTGGCAGATACATAACTGAGAGTGGTCCTTAAGCAAGGATTGTTGCAGCTGATATTTAGGGAGCCCTCCAGGTGGATCTGTTCACATCCAGTGAAAACAAAAAGGCCTGGTGGTTCTTTATTAACTAAGACGACCAAAGGTCAATAGGAACAGTTCTTTGAGTGCTTGCTCATGTCCATTCAACTTAGGTATGCGTGCTCGCCACATGCACCGGTGCTGGAAGTTTTTTTCCTCAGCAGTATCTGTAGGGTACCAGCTCCGGCGCCCCCTTGAATGGCACACATATACCGTGGTATATAGGGCGCCGCCAGCTCCCCCCACACTCAGTTCCTTCTTGACGCCAGTGATGGTACTGGAACTGTTGCTGCTTCAGCTAGCGCAGTTGCTTTCTTGTTTGTATGAACTCGTTAATTCTTGTATTATCGTGTATATAGTTTTCTGTTAGTGTTAGTAAATCCCTTATAGACTTCGTAGCTCCCAAAACGGGACTTTGCCTCAGGACGGGGCATGCCCCAGTCCTCAGGATTTAACAAGAGGCCCATGCCCATTAGTGATTCACACAGCAGCTGTCTGTGTTACTTGGGTGAAGGGCACATTAGTGAAAAGTGCAAAATTTGCAATTCCTTCAAGCCAAGGACTAAGAAGGAGCACGATATTCACTTAAGAGAGCACCTTGTGGAGTCGACTCTCACCCCAGCACCAAAGCAATGCTCCGACTCGGCACCGAGCACTGTGACCTCAGTACACAGTGCCACACCGGGTCCGTCCACTGACCAGCACCAGTCCCCATCTGTTGCTCCAGCTAAGAAGCCCAAGAAGATGGTGCAAGGTTGCTCTACAACTTCCCACAAGGGACAGGATAAGACTGTGTGCGAGCAAGGTCCCATGCTAGGCAACTCTTCACCCCTGTCGGGATCTCGGGCCCAAGGTCCGGTTGAGTGGGATAGCCCAGCCCATTCACCAGCCACCCCAGATAGTGGCAGAGGCCTCCGCCAGCTCCGGGTACCGTCCACGCCAGAGGCCTTGCAGGTGGTGGAGGAGATCATGTCCCTCCTGATGCTGCCCACACCGGCTCCTGCGGTTCCCTGGACCGCCCTGGTCCCCCCCACAGCGGCACTGTTCCCTATCGCGGGGGACGTCCCACCAGCGCTCGCCCTCCTGTAGCTGCCACGCCTCTGACTGTGAACGACAGATGCAGGGCAGCCCCGTTCAGTCCCTGGAACTTGGGCATGGGTAGAGAGGCTTGAGGTGCAGCTCGCCAGCGTCCGGGTGCAGACCTTTGGAGGCACGTGCCCCCCTGGCAGGAGTACCAGTCCCTGTACCCAGTATCTCCAAGACCATGGTACCTCTCCAGAGATTTGTTGAGGGATCGATGCTACCATTCCTCGGACCGTCACCAATCCCCTAGGAGGGCATCACCGCGTGTGGGCACTTCCTGGCGCGGAGCTACCCCTAAGAACAAGGACTCCTAGGCCACGTCTACGTTACCCACTGGATCAGCGGGTAGTGATGGATCTATCGGGGATCGATTTATTGCGTCTAGTGTAGACGTGATAAATCAATCCCCAATCACTCTTCCATCGACTCCGGAACTCCTCCATGGTGAGAGGCGGAAGCGGAGTTGATGGGGGAACGGCGGCCGTCGATCCCACCCCACGAGAACGCAAAATAAGTGATTCTAAGTCGATCTAAGATACATCGACTTCAGCTATGCTATTCTCGTAGCTGAAGTTGCGTATCTTAGATCGACACTCCCCCGCCCCCCCAGTGTAGAACAGGCCCAAGAGACTAGACTTGTTACTAGACGCCCGTAAGGTTTATTTATCCTCTAGTCTCCAGTTGAGAGTGGCCAACCATCAGGCCCTCCTGGGACGCTATGACTTTAACATGTGGCAAGCCCTGGTCAAGTTCAAGGGCTCCCTGCCTGAGGCTTCTAGGAAGGAGTTCAGGGCAATCATGGAGGAGGGCACGACTCTGGCCAGGGTGATGCTCCAGGTGGCGTTGGATGCAGCAGATACCACCACCTGAACCATGGCCTTGGTTGTCGCCATGTGCCGGGCATCCTGGCCGCTTCTCTCTGGCTTGTCCATGGAGGCTCAGCAGTTGATGCAAGACCTTCCCTTCGATGGGCAAGCCCTGTTTGCGGAACAGACAGACAATAATCTTTCCATAAGTCGACTCAGCTTTTCATCTCTACAGCTGACAGAATGAAGGGCCTCCTGATGTCCACACAGAGGATTTCTAACTGGATCACCTCTTACATTCACACCTGCTATGGGTTGGCGGGAGTCCCTCCACCGCCGATCGTCAGAGCCCACTCAACCAGAGCTCAGGCATCTTCGGCAGCCTTCCTGGCACACTTCCCAATCCAGGATATCTGTTGAGCCACGACGTGCTCCTTGGCCAGAGACGACGCTGGGTTCGGCAGAGCTGTGTTGCAGTCTACACATCCGTGAACTCCTACTCATCTCCGAGGGGTACTGCTTGGGTCTCATCTAGGTTGAATGGACCTGAGCAAGCACTCAAAGAAGAAAAGACAATTATCTTTTTCCGTAACTGGTGTTCTTTGAGATGTGTTGCTCATGTCCATTCCACAACCCGCCCTCTTTCCCCACTGTCGGAGTTTACAGCAAGAAGGAACTGAGGGTCGTGAGAGCTGCCTATATACCGCGGCATTTGCGTGCCACTCCAAGGGGTACCAGAGCTGGTCCCCTACAGCTACTGCTGAGGGAAAAAGTTCTGGCACTGGTGCATGTGGCGAGCACACACATCTTGAAGAACACCAGTTAGGAAAAAAGTAACTGTCTTATAATGGCTCACAGATAGATGAATTGTCTCCTGTGTGTTTCCCCCTTCCTCCCTCCCCCCCCTTTCCACTACTAGAAAAAGGGATCCAGAAGATTAAAAAGGGGGTCAGATGAAAGTGGCCATGTATGCTGTGATAGTCAAACCTAATGTAGCTTTCATAGAGATCTTTATTCCATCTCTCCAGCAAGCCAGGATCTCCCATCTCAGGGTTTGCTTCTTCATCCCACTTAAGAGTAACTGGGCCTAACAGTTTGACTATTGAGCAGCAAGTCCTATAACAACGTGGGATATTCCTCTCTGAGCTTTTTGCAAGCCTTGTGTCATTTTTGCTTACTCAGGAGTTTACACAAAGTTCTCTGATGGATGCTAAGATACAAAGATTAACTTCAAGCAATCAGGCAGTCCAGCTTCCATGGGTTTCTTTCAGGATGACTTAGGCTTGGCTTTAAGATCTTCTACCATCATTTCTGACAGTCTCACTGCTGAATAGTACTATCACTTGAATGAGCTTAAGTTTTTGGGTAGATAGCACAATGTTGTCAAGGTTCCTTAGGGTAGCATTTGTTTCCAAACCAATAGTCAGACCTATCTTTCCTATCTAGAGTTTGCCCATAGTGCTTCAGATGCTCAGGTCCCACCCATTCGTGGCTTGGCCCAATCCCAGCATTCTGTGGGAGTATCTCCAGTATTAACAGGAAAAGACGCAGTGTAAATGTCTCAAACTGGGGGAGAGATGATTCCCAAGAGAAAATAACTACGTGACAAATTTTTCATTTGTCTTAACAGTTGTGTGGTATGGACCAATTCTGGGGCATTGCTTTAAGAGCACAGTCTGGTGATGTCAGTCGAGCAGCTATCCAGTATATCAATTCTTATTACATTAATGGTAAGAGTTCTCAGTTTTATTTACACGGGTATACTAAAATCCAAGGATATTGTACAAAATAATCTTAGTCATTTTTTTGTTAAAAAGAAAATCTTTTAAAGAATATTAGTTTATCTTGTTTTAATCTTGAGTGCTAAAACTTGCAGTTTTCAGTACATTCGGCACATGGTTACTTAAATATCTGACTTGCAGGTAAAACAGGTCTGGAAAAAGAACAAGAATTTATTAGCAAGTGTATGGAGAGCCTTATGTTAGCTTCCAGTAATCTTGAGCAAGACTCCCACTCGAGTCTCACCATAATTGAAAGAGGACTTTTAATGCTAAAGACACACCTTGAAGCTTTTAGGAGAAGGTAAACAATTTCTTCAATATATTTTGAGTTGGGATTTATTGTAATTTATTTTCCTATCATTTGAAATTTGAGTTAAGTGAAATACTGAAAAACAGAGATGTAAATTACTCATTTGGTTTCCTCTGTGTAAAATGGGGATAATAATACATACTTAGCAAATATTTTGTGTGAAGCTTAGTCTGTTAAAGGTTTTTGGCCAGGAAAAAAAAGATGGTTGTCCTCTTTTGCTGTTTCATGATTAGGGCCATATCAGATTCACAGTCCATTTTGGTCAATTTCATGGGTTTTAAAAATCTAAAATTTCAGATATTTAAATTTGAAATTTCACATTGTTGTAACTGTAAGGGTCCTTACCCAAAAGAGGGTTGTGGAGGAGTCGTAAGGTTATTGTAGGAGGGTTGCAGTATTGCCACCCTTACTTCTGCGCTGCTGCTGCTGGCAGCGCTGCCTTCATCTGGGCTACCGGAGAGCAGTGGCTGCTGGCTGAGAGCCCAGCTCTGAAGGCAGCGCCGCCGCCTGCAGCAGTTCAGAAGTAAGGATGGCATGGTATGGTATTGCCACCCTTACTTCTGCGCTGCTGCCTTCAGAGCTGGGCGGCTGAAGAGTGGCAGTTGCTGGGCCAAGGCCCCAGCTCTGAAGGCAGCAGCGCAAAAGGGTTGCAATCATACCATACCATGCCATGGTGTTGCTGGTGGCAGCGGAGCTGTCAGAGCTGGGTGCCTGGCTAGCAACCGCCATTGTCTGGCCACCCAGCTCTGAAGACAGCGCAGAAGTAAGGGTGGCAATACTGTGACCCTCCCCCCACAAGAAGCTTGCTTCTCTCCCGCCTCCCCTTTTTGGCTCAGGATTCCCAGTTTTGGAAATGCTGATCTCCCTCATGAAATCTGTATAGTATAAGGTTAAAGTACACAAAAGACCAAATTTCACGGGGAGAGACCAGATTTCATGGTCCGTGATGCATTTTTCACAGCTGTGAATTTGGTAGGGCCCTATTCATGATGTATAAAAAAGGTGGAAAGTGTTTTGTTTTTTGTTTTGTTTTAAACTAAAGCAATATCAGGAATACAAAGTCTTGTCTTTTTTCTTTTTGTGTCGGAATCTCTGCAGGACCAGAGAAGTGGAGCTGGGAGCTTTCTCAGCCTTCTTGTCTTCCTACTGTTTGTCAGGCTTTTGAGTTGAATAGATGTTAACAAAAACATTTGGTGTTTTTATGTGTGATTTTTATATGCTTCTTAAGGTTTGCGTATCATCTGAGACAGTGGCAGATTGAAGGCACTGGTATCAGCAGTCACTTAAAGGCACTTAGTGATAAACAGTCATTACCACTAAGAATTGTATGTCAGCCAGCTGGACTTCCTGACAAGGTAGTTAAAAGAACTTTGGTTTTCCAAATGGATTTTATTCCTAGATCATTATGTTTCATAACATTCATTGTTCATTCTGAAAAAATGTGTGCATTATGTTTCAGATGACTATAGAAATGTATCCTAGTGATCAAGTGGCAGATCTAAGGGCTGAGGTTACCCATTGGTATGAAAATTTGCAGAAAGAACAGATAAACCAGCAAGCTCAGCTTCAGGAGTTTGGCCAAAGCAGCCGGAAAGGAGATTTCCCTGGTAAGTTGTACAATACTATTAGCCATAGCTTGTGCTTGGCTAATTGATCGTCCATAGAGGTTGAAAGATGATGTGTATTTGACAGTAGATTAGGGTACCTGGGGAAAAATAGCAAGTATCACTGTTGGTTTTATTCCATTTGCTCCATTTATTTCATAACTAGCATTAGCCTGTCACACTTCGTTATTAAACAGTGCTTTTGTAAGTGTTACCGTTTCTTTTAAAGTAGAGAGAGAAAATTCAGAAGTAACAAGGGATATGCACTACTTACACATGGTTTTTCACATCACACGATTTTTATTACTTGTAACTTTTCATTCTTCCCTTCCTTCCACGATTATATTCTCCTTTCCCCATTGCCATTATTCTTTTTATTCATTTTATTATGTCTTATTTAGTTAGTAAACTCCTCTGAGTGGAGACCCATCTTATATTTTGTGAAGTGCCATTCATATTTATGACTCTGTATAGGTAAGTAATTAGGACTCAGAATGTATGTTGGGCTCACAAATATGTATTTAACTGCTATTCAAGTGTGAGTTCCTTTACTGCATCTTTCAATCTTTTTGCAACTATGTTAAAATAGTTAATTTATTACTGAACATCCTGTTGCCAAATTGATCATTTGCTTATTCTCATCTTCCTCGTTATGCTCCTTCAAAGCTCTCCTTTACCTACAGGATGCCTATAAAAATTTGACATTGGTTAGGCTTCTAGTGTGCTAAGACCATAGCCTACCTTGCAGACCAGTACTGTATAATAGTTTCCTTACAGTCCCAGTCTGTATCCATCTGGTGTCTCTTGTTTTGTATTTAGACCATGAGCTCTTTGTGGCAAGGACTATTTGTTTGTTTTGTGTTTGTACAGCACCTAGCACAATGGGGTCCTGGTCCATCGCTGGGGTTCCAACTAATAAATATTAATAATATTAATAATTGTATATGTTACACAAATGCTTACTTGAGGACAGGATTTGGACTTGTGTGATGCAGTTGATGATACCATTCTCTCATTAAATAGAAATATTTTAATCCTTTTTTCCCTTACTTATGCCTGATGTTAAAGAAATTGATTACTTTAGCTGTGTCTGTTTAAATGGTATTGTAAAGCTTCTGCTAAACCCAGCTCCTGTTTATTAGGAAACTCTGAAATGGTTGCTCTGTCATTCTAATTAAGATGGAAATTCAAGTTGTGTTCAACAATTCAAGTTTCAACAAAAAGCATCCTCATTCATGGTGACAGAATATGTAAATGTTTTCACTATCCTCCTGCTTAAAGGGCCAAATCCTGGCATCCTTAAGTAGTTTTTTTGACTCAGTTCTTTCACTGGGAGTTTGCTTGATTTTAGCAATTGTGTAAAAACTGAGTAAGTATTTAAGGAGTTGACCCTAGTACTTTAACTTTCAGATGTGTGCGCATAACTTTTATTCCCCAAATGATGGGCCCTGTTGTATTCCACTGACGGTAATGCGCAAGTGCCATGAAGCTGGAGCTTTTCAGAGTAGTAGTGTCAGTCAGTCTGCGCATGCGCCCTTGTACCACCTCATGGTTTCACCCGAGGCGATAAAGGGCAGGGCAGACCAACTTCGCTTTCAGTTCCTTCTCAGCGCTGCATGTTCAGAGTTGGAGCTTCTGCTGTTCTCTCACCCTTGGTGATGCACTTTCCAATCTTTATAGAAAAACTGTTTTTATTCGTGTACATAGAGTTTTGTTGTTTTTGTGGTAGTTTTAGTGTTTGTAGTAATTTCTTAGGATTAAGGACTTTGGGACGCTGCTTTGGTGGTTTCCTGCTACCTCCCACCCCCTGCCCAGCACCTGTATCTATATACTGGATTATGCTGCACTTCCTGCCCTCGCTCGTTTTCGATCAGCGATGCGCACCAGTGCTGTCTGTACGGCTTGGGGAAAGCCCATGCAGCATCTAGGTGCAGGATTTGCCTCTCCTTCCCTTCACCTTAAGAAGCACCTCATGGGGGTAGCCATGGGACTGCAGTCGGATCCTGGCCAGGGAACCCTCCCTGTACATCAGCCTGAGAACTCCAAGAGTGCGCCTCTTACTGCAGAGTCTCAGTCTGGTTCAGCTGGGACCAGTGCTATGGATCCTGCTCTGAGGCCGAGCCATGAGTCACAGAAGCATGGCAATAAGTCTTCCTCCAGATCCAGTAAAGATGCTGCATTGTCCATGAGTTCCAGCCATGCAGGAGCGGTGTGTTCCAGGGCCCACAAGGGTGATAAGAATTTGCACTGCTTGACGGATGTGCCGGTCCTGGTTCCTGGGCACCATACCCCTCCTGCATCGGTTTCACCAATGTCTCATGGATCGTCGGTCCTGAGAGAGGTTCCCTAACCAGCTCCAGTTCCATCCGTGGACCGAGTACCATTGATGCTGGAGAGACTCCAATGTGTCCCTTGACCTCATGAACTATTTGCCCTGGAAGGGATGAGGTCTCCATGTGCTCTGGTCCACTCACCTGCTTAGATAACCCCCTCTTTTACATTGGATCTGCTGCCTTCTGGCCACCCTGCGATTGCTAAGCATTTATAAATCAGCGTCCAAAAGAAAATGTTATCGCCCGCTAACTACACAACTCTACAGAGCTCCCCATTTCTACCACCAGCAAGTCTTTGAGCCTCCACAGAAGCGCCCAAAGGTACAAAGATCCCATCTTCCTGGCCCACCAGGGCCATCCTCCACACAGCACACACTATCTTCTCATAAGCAATATTTCTGAGTGCATCTAGGGCGCTGTCAGTCACTTTGCACTCCAGCGCTCTTGCCAGCCACCCTTTTCAGAGGCAATCTCAAACTTTCTGCCAGAATGGAGCATGATAACAATGGACAAGTGGGTCCTGGATGTAATTCGACTTGGCTATAACGATTGAGTTTATGATGCTACCTCCTCCACATCCTCCGCAACGGTCTCATCTCAGGTACCGCTCTCGACAGTGGAAGTGGATTCCCTCCTTGCCATGGAGGTGGATTCCCTACTGCGGAGAGGAGCAGTAGAGCCAGTCTGTGCAAACTTTCAGGACACAAGGTTCTATTCCAATTATTTCCTGGTACACAAGAAGAAGGGAGGATGGAGACCAATCCTGGATCTCCGATGCCTCAACTGTTCCATTTGCAAGCCAAAGTTCTGCATGGTCACACTTGCGACCATCATTCCCTTACTAGAAAAAGGCCACATGGCTTATGGCTCTTGATATGCAAGACACCTGCTTCCACGTCAACATCCACATGACCTACAGATAGTTCCTGAGGTTCACGGTGGGTCCTTGGCACTTCTCATACAGGGTTCTCCCATTCAGACTTACCACTGCTCCAGCAGTCTTTACGTAGGTTTCCATGATAACAGTTCACCTACTTGGATGCCTGGCTGCTGGCAGCATGGTCCAAAATGGTAGCTCAAGAATTGATTTCCCAGCTCCTTCTACTCCTCTACTCTCTAGGGATGAGTGTGAAAGTCAAAAAATTGTCTTTGCATCCTGTGCATTTCCTGGAGTTCATTGGCATACCCATCGACATGCACATGTGCTAATCTCCTGAAGGACAGGTTCCAGACACTGCTGGACCTGATCACTTCAGTGACATCCAGCCCCTTGGTCTCAGCCAGAACTTCTGTCCCCCTCCTAGGTCATATGGCAGTGTGCACAGATGTCAAGGCCTTCACTCTGTTCATGGCTTCTGCTGTCTACAACTATGGCTGCTCCCCTATGCACCAGTCCATGGACTCCATTCTTACCATTCCACAAGAAGTCATCTTCTAATTTCAGTGGTGGACATATCCACTCCAAGTTTCCTCCAGAATGCTCTCCTTTCCATCCTTGCCAAGCATGACGATTATAAAGGATATGTGTCACTTGACGGCTGGGATGCTCACGTGGTAGATCACATGACACAGGGAACTTGGAACACTTGGGAACCCAGGATGCACATCAACACTCTGGAACTTAGGGTGGTACGCAGGGCATGCCATGCATTTTTACCGTCCATCCACTCTTGTCATGTTCTCATGTCAGACATCACCACTGCGGTTTACTACATAAACAAGCAAGGAGGGACAAGGTCCCCAGCACAGAGTGTGGAAGTGGTATGCTTGTGGAAGTGGTGCTATGCACACCATATCCTATTGTTGGTGACCTATCTCCTGGGGACCCAGAATATGATTGCCGATGCGCTCAGCAGGAATTTCATGACCGACTACGAATGGGAGTTGGGTGACGTGGTAATCACTGATGTTTTTGGGTGTTGGGGACCCTGGTCAGGGATCTCTTTTCCTCTCATGCCAACAGCAAGTGCATCCAGTTACTCCTGGGTGCATTCTGTGCCAAAAAATTTAAAATTCTGCACACAATATTTTAAATTCTGCAAATTTTATTTGTCAAAATAACACTACATAATCATGCCGGTTTCAATTATTTTGGTAATTTAGTTCAAAATACTTGTCAGCAAGTATGTCTGTAACAATACAGACACACATGAAAATTCCCCCAGTAGTAGAGTTAAAGAAATCCCTATGACAACCCAGTTACTGTTTCTCTCCCCCTACCCCGAGGCTAGGGATCCACAGGAAGAAACAGCTTGATGCTTGGTAACAGGCTTGCATGGAGTTTCCTGCGCACCACCCTCTTCTTCCCTTAGGGCATGCTGGGAACTACAGCTGCCAGGAACCTTCTAGCTCCCTCTCCTCCCCCCAGCAGTGTCTTCCTTGTGCGAGCTGGGCTCTGCTGGGTCCAGTGGCCGCTAGTGGCAGCTAGCAGCACTGCAGCCCATTTCTGTTGGGGGAAAAGAAATTCTGCACGCTTAATAATTTCTGTAAAATTCTGCTTTGCGCAGTGGTGCAGAATTCTCCCAGGTGTATACATTCTGTTTTGCCAGAGGGGACAGAGCCTGCCCCCTACCTGCCTCCTCAGAAACACCCCAAAGCCCTGCCCCTCCACACTGTGCATATCACAATAGCGAGCAAGAGGGACCGAGTGTCACAATCACACTCACGACTGCCTATCCCCTCTCCACCCCCCTGCCAGCTGCTCTGGACGCCCAAATGGACTCGCCTGTGCTGCCAGGGTGCTGCCACTCTTGTGGCTTCTCTTTGCTTTCCCTTTAGAAGCCATTTTTCTGCAGGGAAGCAAAGAAACAAGTGGGGAACATGAATTCTGCGCATGCACAGTGATGCAGAATTCCCCCAGGAATAATCCAGTACTGTTCCAGGGGAGGGCTTGGTGACAATTCACAGGGCCACGCCTTGGTCATCAACTGGTCCGATCGAATAATTTACACCTTCCCTCCCCTACCACTCCTGCCCTATGTCCTTCACAAACTGACGAGAGAGAGTGACGGCCATCCCGATTGCCTCATTCTGGCCTCGTCAGTTCTGGTTTCCAACTCTTCTCCGCATGTCAAACCATCCTCCGCTTCCGATGTTCCAAGAACTGCTCACACAACACAATGGCAGGTTCAGGCATCCTGATCCACGGACACTTCATTTGGGAGCTTGGTTTTTGGATGGACACCTCCAGTGGCACAGTAATGTTCATTGGCAGTGGGAAATGTCCTCTCGAGTAGCAGGAAGGATTCCATGAGATGATCCTACCAATTTGAATGCATATGTTTCACTTCCTGGGCCCAGCAGAAAGGTCTTGCTCCTGAGGCTGTGGGCATCCTGATGGTCTTAGACTACTTACTGTGTCTGATGGCCTCAGGGCTCGCTCTCAGCTCCATTAAAGTGCATGAAGCGGCTATCAGTGCTCTCCATCCTCCTGTGGAGGGGCATTTGGTTTTCACTCACCCTTTAACTGCCTGATTCTGGAAGGGCCTTGTATACAAATACCCTGCTGTTCAGCCTGTTGTTCTTCAGTGGGACCTCCGCCTAGTCCTTATGGCATTGATGAGCTTGCCCTTTGAAACTCTGGCCTTTTGCTCCCTTTCTTTTGTTTCCATGAAGGTCATTTTCTTGGTCACTATTACCTCTGCAGAAAGGATTGGTGAACTGGGGCCATGATGGCCAATCCTCCTTTCACTACCTTCCATAAGGACAAAGTCTCATTGCACTTACATCCCATATCTTACTGAGAGTGGTTTCCTGCTTCTACCTCGACCAACCCATACATTTGCCCACCTTCCTTCCCAAACTGCACACCTCAAAGGAGGAACAACAGCTTCACTCCCTTAATATACATAGGGCCCTGGCCCCTTACCTACAGAGGACGAGACCATTCTGGAAGTGTCCTAAACTATTTATTGCCATAGCAGAGAGAATTCAGGGGCAGGCCTTCTTCACCCAGAGAATCTTGGAGCGGGTTCCACAGTGCAATCACTTGTCATGGCAGTCCCTACCAGGTGGGATATGGGCCCATTCCATGAGAGCACAAGCATCAACTATGGCCCTGGTCCATTATGTGCCCCTTATGAACATATATAAGCCAGCCACATGGAGTTCAGTGCATGCCTTTTTTTCCTCACTATGCCCTGGTGTAAGATTCTGTGATGGTTGCCTTGTTTGGTCCATCGGTCCTCCATTCTACTGTTCCATCATCGTCCTCGCACCCTCCTCCTATCAAGGTACTGCTTGTTAATCATCCTCAGTGGAATACAATTGGGACCATCACTCAAAGAGGAGGTGTTTACTTACCTGTATTCCAATCCCTCCTTCCTTCACCTTTGCTCTGGATTTGGTAGATTAGTTGTGGAGAAGGAACTGAAGGTGTGGTCGGTCTGCCATGC
Organism: Eretmochelys imbricata; assembly: GCF_965152235.1. Lineage (NCBI taxonomy): Eukaryota > Metazoa > Chordata > Testudines > Cheloniidae > Eretmochelys > Eretmochelys imbricata. The sequence goes on along the minus strand of NC_135574.1, from coordinate 191,183,207 downwards.
CCTTTATTACCTCTGGTGAAACCATGAAGTGGTACCAGGGTGCATGAGTGGACTGATGGACACTATTACTTTGAGAAGTTCCCGCTCTAGGCACATGGCATATGCAAATAACCCTCAGTAGAATATAGATAGGGACCACGCATCTCAAAGAACCTCCTGTTACAGGTGAGTAACCTCCTCTTCACTTTTGCTTTCTTTTTAATTTGCTCTGTTTATGACTGTGACTGGTGCCTTGCCACACCATTTGGCACTTTCAGTACTCTGTGACCTTTGCCAGCTCCGTTTCATCACTGTTTAGATAGCTATTCCACTGGCAGGGTCTTTGCTTTTGACAGAGCCTAAGCCATTATTTCACTCCAGCTTCTGTCTGCTGTAAGGTCAGAAGTCAGATTTTTTCTGGTGTTCACAAACAGATGTAACCTCCAGTTCACATTGACTTAATTATAAGTAAATTTTACTAGAGAGATTGAAGAGGAAATTATGAACAAAATATATGTTAAGCAGCATATAACAGAGTGAGACAAACTATTCATTGTGGAAAGTTGGAGGTAGATAGGCTCTAAGCTTGGTTACACTGTTTGCTGGTTTTCCTTCAGGTGGCCTCATTATGTTCCCAGTCAGGGGCTGCACTGACCAATGCAGCTTGGAAAGTGAAACCTTCTCCATATAGCAGCATGTGTTAAAGCTCTAACCTGCCCCTCCAGTTCTTCCATTCTGTGTTCCCATGTGTAACAAAGCAAGGCTACAAAAGGGAAGGAATGGTTCCCTCTGCCACCTGCGTTCCTTCCAGTCTTAACAGCAGATAGATGTGAACCTTTTTGGATCCTTCAGACCTAGAGCCTTCATTTAGAAGATTATAGTGCTTTATAGTGATTTAACAGTACACACTTTAGGGGCAATTAGAAGATAATTCCTGTGGCATTCAAACTTAGTAAAACTATCAGTATTTAAAATAAATGCTTATAGAATAATTTTCCAGCTCTGGAAGAATTTAATGATAGTTCTTTCAATGTGGAATTTATCCATTATCTCTCTTTCCTCCCTACAAGACAGATTTTTTTCCCTGTGCCTTTTTTATTACAAGATATAATTGAATCATACTGCTAAGGAAATATTTAAGGACCTGATTCAGAGGTCAATGAAGTCAGTGGAAAGATTCCCATTGACTTCAGGTGCCTTTGGGTCAGGCCCTGAGAGTTACCAGGGAGCTGTTTTTCTAAAAATTTTCAGCAGATGCAGTATCAATGTTAATATTCATTTTACTTTTAAAAATTATGCTTTTTAAGTAGCCAGTGAAATTCCAGAAATTCATTATGTTGTGCTTTATTGTAGGTGGTCTCATGGGACCTGTGAGAATGATTTCATCTGGGCACGAACTAACAACTGATTATGATGAAAAAACACTTCATGAATTGGGCTTTAAGGATATGCAGGTATTATCAGTGTAAAGATAAGACTTAAAGATAAAAAGATCATTTGGCATTCTGCTTTTGTCATGTGATGACCAGTAAGTGTATTAGGTGGTAAAATGTAAAATTCACTTTGGCAATATCTGACTGTTTTCTAAAACCATTATATTGTTTTCTGCTGTATAGCATAAATCCCCTTTACACCCAAAATAAAATTACAGTTAGTTCCTATTAACATACATTTACATTCTGCTTCTCTATTTCCTTACTGTTTAAAAAGTAGTCTTTGTTTAAAAAGGCACATTCTGGGTGTATTAGTAAATGTGAAGCAGTACGTGCTGAAGGATCAAAGTAAAATTTGGAACCATTTATCTTTTGTAGAGAAAAGCAGGGGCTGGTGAAAATAACATCAAACACTAAGATTTTGGCCAAACGGTCACAACTGTTTGATTTTATGAACAGGATAGTGCCTCAAAGCATTTTGACATGAGAGCAGGGAAAAGAGGGAGGGCAACAGCCATTGAAGCTGTCAAGAGTCTCCTTTCTCCCTTTTGATGCTCAAATCCAAAACATCCTGTAAACTAACTCTCAAAAGTCCAGAATCCCTGTCACATTGTCATTTATTATAAGGCCTATCAAGGCTTGCAGCCCAGATCAGCCTACTGCCCAGGACATGAGCAAGCTTCCTTAGAGTGTGAATCCAGCCCCAGTGCCTAAGAAAATAGGACCTGTCTACTTTGCAGGAAGGAGGATTAACCTTACAACCACTGCAGATTGGAGGACTCGACCTTGCACAACCCTTCCCTTTGTCACTCCTCCCTGTCAAAGAAAAAGGCAACTTTAGAGGATCTGACTCCTAAGTTTAGCATACATTTGAATTAATTACTTTTTAATTAATCACTCTGCTGCTTCCACCTTTCGTACTTACCGTGTCAGGCGAAATCAAAGTAAATCTCCAGTGCTGCCCAATGTATATCATTTTTGAATTGTGACATTCTGTTGAAACATAGTTAGATAAAGGATCAACAGTGAAGATATTAATGTATCGTCCAAAACCAGGTTCTTAATTCTATTCTTATTTATGAGATGTCTCTGGTTTAAAAAATGGCCATTGTAGTTGTGTTGTTAAAATAGTCTCTTTCTATCTCCTCCACCCCACCTCCCCCCTTGTTTCTAGATGGTGTTTGTATCCTTGGGTGCACCACGGAGGGAGCGTAAAGGTGAAGGTGTTCAGCTTCCAGCATCTTGCCTACCTCCTCCTCAGAAGGACAACATTCCAATGCTTTTACTTTTGCAAGAACCTCATCTTACCACCCTTTTTGATTTGTTAGAGATGCTTGCATCTTTTAAACCTCCTTCTGGTGAAATGGCTATGGAAGATAGTGAGGTAATTTAGTGATCTTTGATTAGGATGACTGAATATGTCTAGTTTAATTTCTGTCTGATCTGTTACTTCTGATGGCCCCTGACCATGGTATCCAAACATCATATACATCTAATATTTCTATCTGTATATTTAATGTTGTATCTATAGATATAAATATATAAGCTTTTTATAATCAAAATGGTATTATATTATTTACTAGTTACTATAAAAAATGTATTGCTCTGGAAAGGATATGTACTACTGAAAACATGTATGGTGGTTAGTAAGGGGATTTGGCTTGAAAACATATTTTTAAAGATATATTGTACAACTCAGTGACTCATATTCATCTCTCGTATAAGTCCATATAAACCAATGGGATTTACATTGGGAATTTATTGGAATCAATAGTTGTGTATTTAAATCCGGGATTTATTTACACTGAATCTTTGTGCATGTCTTTATACTGTAGTGCATAAAGTAACTTAATTTTCTTCTGTTTCAGTGAGACCTGAACTATCATGCTGTATTTATAGATTTATTTAATAAACTTTAATTTGAGAATGAATTGCTTTTGTTTAAAATATTAATAAATAAATAAACTTCAAACCCTAAAATGTCAGTGAGGTTGCTTTTCTTAAGAAACTATGAATAGTAATAGATTTTTTTGTGTATGTTAGAGTGCAAGATGTGAAGAACTCCACCTTCATGCAGAAAACCTGTCCAGACGTGTCTGGGAACTGTTAATGCTTCTACCTACATGTCCTAACATGTTACAGGCATTCCAAAATATTTCAGATGAACAGGTCAGCCAACAGTGTTTGTTTTAAATGTATATAATCTGCAATTCAGTTAGACTTTTTACAGTTTACCCCAAATTGAATGATGATTGATCCAACAGAGTTAAGTAAAAAATAACCAATTTCTGCAAGGGGGACATTGTCTTGAATGAAAGGCAGAACAGTTTCAATAATAATAAATCAGGACAGGTCATAGAGACATATATATTCTCTGGCTTTGTCTTGGGTATAGTGAGAAAATAAATAAAGAGGGGACATTTTCACTTATTCTTCTCTTACTTTGTTGAAATAAAAATCAAAAGAAGCCTGTAGCTTTTCTAATTTAATTTCCTGATTTGTGTCTTTAAAGGTAATGGGTTTTATTTAATAAGAATTAAATAAGTTAAATGATTAGTGAATGTTATCTCTGGTGACTTTACTGGTTCATGTAGAAATTAAATCTCATACATCTTGAGTTGTACAAAGCAGGTTGAAGCAATTTATTACTTTTTTTTCAAGAATTCTGTGGGTTTCATTTTAGAAGTAAATAACCTCAGATATACTTGATCCTAAAGCAATATTCTTGAACTCTAGCCTCCAAATTTTATGTGGCTTTAAAACTGAGTCTTACAGTATTATTTGCCTTCCAGGTGCCTTGTTTTAAATCCCCCACTCCAGCTTTGCATAATTATAAAATACAATAGCAAGCAACCACCCACTGTTCTGGGTGTGCTTAGATTAGGTTAAATTAAAAACTGGCATTAATTGAGGTGTGAATTTTTTTGTAATAATTTTGAATGGGAGAGAATTTAGAATTTTATATTTTGTTAAAACAATGTGGAGGATGTTGGGTAACATGATGACAGGTTTCAGAGTAACAGCCGTGTTAGTCTGTATTCGCAAAAAGAAAAGGAGTACTTGTGGCACCTTAGAGACTAACCAATTTATTTGAGCATGAGCTTTCGTGAGCTACAGCTCACTTCATCAGATGCATACCGTGGAAACTGCAGCAGACTTTATATATACACAGAGAATATGTGGGACAGGACAGTGGGGTGGGAGGAGGTATTGTTTCATATTCTCTGTGTATATATAAAGTCTGCTGCAGTTTCCACAGTATGCATCTGATGAAGTGAGCTGTAGCTCACGAAAGCTCATGCTCAAATAAATTGGTTAGTCTCTAAGGTGCCACAAGTACTCCTTTTCTTGTTGGGTAACATATGATTCAATTTCAGTTATACTTTTTTGGGGGTAAATGTTGTTGGGATAATTATCTTGAATAAGTATCTTGAATTCTGAAGTACTTCTGAGCATTTTTAATGTAAAAAGAGCAAATGTGTGAATTTTAAGCAACTTTCCAGTATGAACCAACCACATGTACGTACACAGTTGAATGTGTATAGTAACATGTTTTCTGATGTTTCAGAGATGATTGCTAATGAAAATAAAATGTTGGGTTATCATTTCAGTACCTGTTAATGGGCAGTAAAAAGTTCAGGTATGTGAGGGTCCCCCCTAATTGTAGCTGACTGAGGAAATTGTGAATAAGAGTTCTGGAAGATCGCTCTTTAATTGTGATTGAATGTACCTGAGGAAAATAAAACACTAAGAACAAAACAAATTTAAATGAAAGAATTGTAAGAGGCAAAACTACTGGGATTTTTGCTAGCAAAAATGTATTTGGCTAAATGGAAGAATTTCCTTACTTTGCCAGCAATCCTCTTGTAACTGTTCGTGTCAGCAAGTAAGTAGATGTTAACGGCAAAGAGAGAAGCTGGCTGCAGGGGTCAAAATGTTTGATTTTCCCTGGATAAAATTAATTGGACAGATTATTTTATTCTTTGATTAGGTTGGATTAAGTAGTGGGGTCTGATTCTGCTTTCCTGTTTGCCTTTTTGATGGTCTTTTAATGTAACAATCATGTTTTGAAACTCAGGAATCTAGCATATTGAATACGTGTTGAAGAGACCGGGAGGAAGGGTGGGTAGAAAAGAATAGGTTATCCATTCTCTGCTGTGCTAACCAGCAGTCATCATACCCTTCACAAATTTATAAATGGGCCTGCAGAGGTTCTCCCAAGATTTAGTGAAGGCAGGGAGAGGGAAAGCTGTCATATAATCCCAATGTACACATGTTTAAAATACTTTAAAAATAGAACTTAAATTGTTGTTTAGATATTATGATAGATTTTGTAACTGTGCAAGCTTGAACTAGGATCTGTTTTGCCATTGTCTCTTCAAATTACTTGCCATTGTCTCTTCAAAAATGCAATTACTTTTGCCTCTATGGTCAGGCCAACATTGGATTTAATTTTCTTAACTTTTTTTAAGGGTAATGATGGATTTAGTTGGAAGGATCTCCTGCGAATAAAAAGTGCCCATAAACTTTTGTATGCACTTGAAATCATTGAAGCTTTGGGCAAGCCTAACAGAAGAATAAGGCGAGAGTCTACGGTAATATAACTTCTTCTTATGTAGTAGAAAAATAAATGTTTTTGTTTCTAAATTCTTATGGGTGAAATGTTTATTACTTTAAATTCTAGTATTGATACAGTAATTTATTTTTCTGTTTATCCTCAGGGAAGTTATAGTGACCTTTATCCAGACTCAGATGATTCGAGTGAAGATCAAATAGAAAATAGTAAAAACACCTGGAGCTGCAAGGTTTGATTTACTTAAGTATTTTGTAATATGTAGTGTAGATTTTTCAAAATGACATAAAATGAAAGTTCTTTTAAGTTAGTATAAGATTTTAATATTTTGTTTCACTCCTTGGAGTCTCTCGATTTCAAGCTCATATCATTAGCACATTATACTTTTTGCATTAGGGACACTGTCAGGAAATCCCAGTTCCTGGGCCTAAATGATTAATGAAAAATAAAATTCTTATCTAATTTCAGTGTTTTTTGCCAAAAGTCACGCCTCTCAGTTTATTATATTTTTATGCAAATTTTTCTCATGTCCTTAAAAAAATAAGTAACAGCATAATTTATCAGTGTTTTATTTCTGATTTTAATTGTGTATCTTGTAACTTAGACAAGGAGTTTTAAATACATTATGTATCTGATTTTTCTTACATTATCGTAATTTACTTACAGTTTGTTGCTGCTGGAGGGCTTCAACAATTGTTAGAAATTTTTAATTCGGGAATTCTAGAGCCTAAAGAGCAGGAACCATGGACTGTGGTAGGTGACAAGTCAGTGTTTACCAGCTATAAGATAGTTATCCCATTTGAGTGCTTCCATTGCTAGCAGCCTTTTTTATATTTACTTGCACCTTTTCTGTAGAAAAAAGAGAAGAAATGAACAATATAAAATGAACAATGAAAAGTATTGCTGATAAGCCAATTATTGTGCATTGAAAGTTGTTTATTGAGTGCTTCCATCTGTAATGGATACAAACCAGCTGCTAAATGGATGCCAATAAACACTAATTGTACAATGTAGTATTCTTTTTTTGGGAAATGTAAATTGTTGGAATAATTGCAGTTTTAATCTCCCTTTTAAAAACATTACTATTTTTATCATTCTGACTTTTTGCTATTTTGTGACCACACTTTTATATCTTTTCTGTATGTTATTTTATTTATTATTTTTTTCTGTAGTCCTAAGAAAAAATGTGCTGGTTTGTAGAACTAAAAAATAATACACCCCCCCCCCCCCCAACGCCCAGATTGAAAACTAGTTTCTGGATTCATACATGCGGAGCTTTGCATCTGCACAGACCTGACTATGGGATCAGAGCTTAAGTTTGCAATAACATGGTCAGAATATTGGAAAACAAAAGTATATTTAAAAGGGGGGTTGATCAGTGGTTTCAAGGGGAAACCTGTACTTCTCAATCTTACTTTAAAGCAGTATTGTGTTTATTTCTTGGTACATAACCCATTGTTGGCACTGAGAGAAATCACTACCACTACAGTCAAGGGGTTTATAAGGAAATTCCCTAACAGTGCACACTGGTGTTAGTCCATTTAATATATTTTGTTCATTCATTTCATTTTGTTTCCATTTTCACTAGAAAGTTTAGTAGTGATTGGATGTCTAACATAGTGAATGCCAGAGAAAATGAGGTAGGATCTGAGACTAAAATAGGGAAAGAACAAGTTAAAAATTACTTAGACAAATTAGATGTCTTCCAATCATCAGGGCCTGATGAAATACATCCAAGAATACTCAAGGTGCAGACTGAGGAGATGTCTGAGCCATTAGTGATTATCTTTGAAAACTCATGGAAGATGGTAGAGATTCCAGACGGCTGTAAAAGGGCAAATATAGAGCCAATCTATAAAAAGGGGAATAAGTACAATCTTGGGGAATAATAGGCCAATCAGTTTAACTTCAGTACCTGGAAAGATAATGAAGCAAATAATTAAGCAATCAATTTGCAAATACCTAGAAGTTAATAAGGTGATAAGTAACAATCAGCATGGATTTGTCAAGAACAAATCATGTCAAACCAACTTAATAGCTTTCTTTGACAGAGTAACAAGCCTTGTGGATAGAGAGGAAGCAGTAGATGCTGTCTATTTTGACTTTAGGGCTTTTGATACTGTCTTGCATGATCTTCTCATGAACAAATTAGGGAAATATAATTCCCTATTCATCTATCCACTATAAGGTGGGCGCATAACTGGTTGGAAAACTGTTCCCAGAGCACAGTTATCAGTGATTCACAGTCAAGCTGGAAGGACATTTTGCATGGGGTACTGCAGGGATCACTCCTGCTTCCAGTTCTGTTCAGTATCTTCACTAGTGATTTAAATAATGGATAGAGAGTACACTTACAAAGTTTGCAGATGATACCAAGCTGCCCCATGAGGGAAGTCTGAAAAAAATTGAGTTTCTTTAGTCTGGAGAAGAGAAGACTGAAGGGTAGACATGATAACAGTTTTCAAGGACATAAAAGATTGTTACAAGGAGGAGGGAGAAAAATTGTTCTTTCTAACCTCTGAGGATAGGGCAGGAACCAATGGGCTTAAATTGCAGCAAGGGAGGTTTAGGTTGGATATTAGGAAAAACTTCCGAAGTTTCAGGGTAGTTAAGCATTGGGATAAATTGTCTTGGGAGATTGTGGAATCTCTGTCACGGGAGGTTTTTAAGAATAGGTTAAACGCCTTTAGAGATAAGATAATGCTGAGTCCTGCCTTGACTGCAGGGGACTGGGATAGAGTTACCTCTTGAATTCCCTTCTAGTTGTATGATTCTATGAAATTCTGTATCTTATCATCACTATTCATCTATCCATTAATGTGAGATAAACTCTCCTTATGTTGGATATTACTTTGCAGTTTGGATTTCTTTTCAGTCTGTGTTTGTTAGACTGAGTTTGTTTTATCTGTTTGTTTTCAGTGTGAGCATTTTGTCATGTTGTAAATATAAAGTGTCATGGCTTGTGTATGTTTCAGTGTTTAGGATATTTAAAGTATCTCACACTTAAAAAAAGTAGCTTTATTTTTTATGGAAGGAGAATATTTTTGAGCTTTGTTTTTTCAGTTTTTTTCTCTTTCAAATCTGTATAAATACTTGTGATATACACTTCTCTAACTCTCTCATGATGCTTCGCATCTGTTGGTGCTCTCTCTGGAGCAGGTTTCAGAGTAACAGCCGTGTTAGTCTGTATTCACAAAAAGAAAAGGAGTACTTGTGGCATCTTAGAGACTAACCAATTGATTTGAGCATGAGCTTTCGTGAGCTACAGCTCGCTAAGTGAGCTGTAGCTCACGAAAGCTCATGCTCAAATCAATTGGTTAGTCTCTAAGGTGCCACAAGTACTCCTTTTCTCTCTGGAGCAGTGTCAGGAGAAGGGAGAATGCTGTGTATTTCTCTCCATTCCCAGCATAAGCCGAAGAGTCTATTAGTGCCTTAGTTGATCTTGCATTTAGGTTTGCAAGGGGAGGAGTGGCAAATTGCAACTAAGGCACTGATCCTGCAAATAAATATTCTAGTGTAGACTCCTGCACGTGTGCAAAGTCTTATAGATTCAGTGGGATTCTGAATGGGTATAGAGAGCTATGCTAGTGTATCTGTTTGTACGATCTGGGCCTATGATTGTGTCAGTTTCGCTTGTATCGTACAACTCCTGCTGGTTGTGCTGGGCAAATGTACATGCAGGAGTAATAGTACATGTGAGATCTTGGAGATCAGAGTCCCAGAAGGAAATAGGAGGAACAAAAAATCAGAAATTACTGAGTGAATCAGAAGTTTTCATCTCTTTGTGACATTACAATACAAAACGGTATTTTTAATGTAGTTTGTCTCTACATAAGTAATTGTTTAATTTAAAAGAGTAACAAACCATGTTAAATATTGCTTTCTGAGTTAAATGTAAGTGCCTAAAATGCTGTAGGCTGTAAAACTGAATCTTCTGCACAGAATATCATATCATCTCGTAACTGTACCTGTAATTTGGACTAGTTCTTGAAAATACTCTCTTTGTAAGAAATAAAAGATTTTAATACCAGCCCCAGTTTCTGTAATGTCTAGTACAAGTCTTGTTAGCTCTTGCCAATTAGTGCTTTAGTTGTTAGCTTTGTAGGACATTTACGTTTTGTGTTTCAAGTTCCAAAATAGACAAAGAATTACTAGAATTTGTGAAAATGGAAAATTGCATTTTCTTCTTATCCACAGTGGCAGCTAGACTGTCTTGCTTGCTTGCTGAAGTTGATATGCCAGTTTGCAGTAGATCCCTCAGATTTGGATTTAGCTTATCATGATGTCTTTGCCTGGTCTGGTGTAGCAGAGAGTCACAGGAAAAGAACTTGGCCAGGGAAATCAAGGAAGACGGCAGGAGATCATGTAAAGGGCCTTCATATACCTCGTCTCACAGAGGTAAGAAACAAACTATATATACATACAAATACCCACATGCTGTAGGGGAGATGTTTTCTTTTATCAATCAAAGGGGGATGTGAAGTGAAAAATATTATTACTTTTTAATCAAATGAGGAAATAGCGTATTGAAAAACAATTATTAAAAAATGAATCTAAACGACATATCAGGAAATAACATAATTAACTAAAATTAGATTAAAGACGTGCAGTTTTAAAAAAGGTAGACTTTCAAGTTTATGTGCAGAATGTCCCAAAGACACAGAGTAAATGGGTATTTCTGAATGTTTCTGATGATTACTTTTTATGTTTTGTTTCAAGTATCAGAGGGGTAGCCGAGTTAGTCTGTATCCACAAAAACTATAAGGATTCCGCTGGCACCTTAAAGATTAACAGATTTATTTGGGCATAAGCTTTCGTGATCCATGCATCTGAAGAAGTGGGTTCTTTACCCATGAAAGCTTATGCCCAAATAAATCTGTTAGTTGTTAAGGCGCCACCGTACTCCTCATTGTTTTTATGTTTTGTTTCCTCCATCAATTCCTGCTTTGGAAGATGGCCCATCACACCTGGTGTTGAACAGTGCTAGAACCTACCTGTTAAGTCCCTATTATTCTTCCACCCCAACAGTAACATTTTTTTAAGCTTGGTTTTCATATTATATTTTACATGCTAAAGGGGACAACATATTAATATTAATAATGTTAAAAACAGTGAACTGTTGGAAGATAGGGATTTTGGTCCTGCTATAAGTGAGAATTACAATGCAAAACTGTGTGTTTACTGCCAGTGTGTCTCGTATAGTCACTCACCCATGCAGTTTTTGGTTTGTTTTAAAATTGACATAATGTGTATAATCTAACCCCATTGTTATATTAACTTTTTTCTTTTAACTTCAATTTTTAAAGGTATTCCTTGTACTTGTCCAGGGAACAAGTTTGATTCAGCGACTTATGTCAGTTGCTTATACGTATGACAACTTGGCGCCTAGGTACAATAACTTTTTATTTATATAGTAAGGTTTAAAAAATTTATGCATTTTCATGATAGCTTTAAACTTAAATCTATGGTTTTTCAAAGGTCAGAAATGAATAAAGGGTATGAAACATAAACTAAACTATGGTTGTATAGTTCCTCTCATTAATTTAGGCAAGTGGTTCTCAAACTTATTTCACATGATGGACCACAGTATGATCCTTTCATGAACCATCTCGCCTCCCAGAGCCACTTCTGTGCACTCTCTGCAGCTGTTACAGGTCTTGATTACAGGACAGTATGAAGGAGAAAAGATTAAAATAAATTTGCTTGAACGCTATGTGTGCTTTTCCTGTGCCCATTCGCTATTTGGTGTTGATAATGTGTGTGTACACTTACGTACGATGCCACCTGAGGACTACATTTTGACAGTTATTGTTTTGGCTTATTTAGATGTACCTTCTGTATTTGTTGTATAAGGTTGTATCAAAAAACTTACAATTGTTGGTAATATGTGGTAGCACCAGAAAGAAAAGCACCTTTACTTTTTGATTCCAGCTTGAGTTTTCAGGCCCAATAGTTAGAAAAACTGTCTTATTTATAAACTGAAATGAATTTATGTGGAAGCTATTGAGTGACAATAAACATGGAATCCTATAATGCCATTATAGTCACATCTGAGAGTAAAATTACTTTTAAAATTATACTTTATGAGAGGAAGAATATATTTTAAGTGAATATGAGAAAAGTACATTTTCAGTTCTTACATTTTCAGGTATAATATATTTATTTTGTTCTGTAGTAACATTTAATTGGTTTGATTTTCTTCCTGCACAGGGTGTTGAAAGCTCAGTCTGATCACAGGTCAAGACATGAAGGTTAGTGCTGTAGAAAATAGTTAATTTTTATTAATTGATCATAGCAAAAATATCATACAACTATTACAGACCATGGGTTTGATTCATCCCAGCTAATGCAGTTGAAAGGACGGAAGAATCCCATGCACCGTTACAGACTAGGGACCGAATGGTTAGGCAGCAGTTCTGCAGAAAAGGACCTAGGGGTTACAGTGGACAAGAAGCTGGATATGAGTCAACAGTGTGCCCTTGTTGTCAAGAAGGCCAGTGGCATTTTGGGCTGTGTAAGAAGGGGCATTGCCAGCAGATCGAGGGACATTGGCGAGGCCTCATCTGGAGTACTGTGTCCAGTTTTGGGCCCCACACTACAAGAAGGATGTGAAAAAATTGGAAAGCATCCAGCGGAGGGCAGCAAAAATGATTAGGGAACTGGAACACTTGACTTATGAGGAGAGGCTGAGGGAACTGAAATTGTTTAGTCTGCAGAAGAGAAGAATGAGGGGGGAATTTGATAGCTGCTTTCAACTACCTGAAAGGGGGTTCCAAAGAGGATGGCTCTAGACTGTTCTCAGATGACAGAACAAGGAGTAATGGTCTCAAGTTGCAGTGGGGGAGGTTTGGGTTGGATATTAGGAAAAACTTTTTCACTAGGAGGGAGGGTAGTGAAGCACTGGAACGGGTTACCTAGGGAGGTGATGGAATCTCCTTCCTTTGAGGTTTTTAAGGTCATGCTTGACAAAGCCCTGGCTGGGATGATTTAGTTGGGGATTGGTCCTGCTTTGAGCAAGGGGTTGGACTAGATGACTTCCTGAGGTCCCTCCCAACCCTGATATTCTATGATTCTGTGTGTTCCCTTGTGTCACTGGAGCTGCTTTGCCCTAGGTGGGGATTCACATCCCCAGAGCAAGGCAGATAGTATTTGCACCACAAATCTCCCCTGGAGCTTCTTTTAGATAAGTACAAAGCTTCAACCCGAGGCTCAGTCTACAGAAGAGTCCTGCCTGAGAGAGCTGCTTGGGGGAATTGTTGCCTTCCAAATAGGTTCACATTAAGACTGTAAAAGTGATATGAATATTCACCTGTATTTTGACTGGCAGCAGTCTTTGACTCCACCAGCAATCCCCCCATACCTCCCTAAGATTATTCCTGTGAGAATTCTTTGTATAGGAGCCATTGTCAAGTTACAGCTTGTATGTTCACAAATACACAGGCATCTCCCCTTAGCCTTAGGTCCTGTTCTGGACTCCTCCTCTGTATCCTGTCACCAAGGGCCTGAGAGTGGTGTATCTGTAGATTTTGGAGCCAGAATTCTGACATCCTGTGTGTATCACCTGCCAGAAATTGGCCCTTAGCTGGTGGGAAGAGAGGAGTAGGGAAAGCTGAGCTGGTTCAGGGAGTGCCATAATTTAGTGCTGATATGGTCTAGCAGCAAATTACCTCCCACCTCTTGAGCAGTGAGGAAGCAGGGAAGGAATTGTGCCTCAGAATGATGTCTCATTAGTATAGTGTAATTAAGAAAGAGAACCAACATATAGTAACCAAATGGATATATTACTTCAGCTTTGGTGGCATCCTAAATGCCAAAATGAGGGTCCTTTGTCACTCATTATCACAAGTGAGAGAGAGATGTTATATGCTTTTGTCCTTTGTGACTGTTCAACCCAAAAAGCTTTTTAATGTAGAAATTACATGGTGACTTTATTCCACCTCTTATCCCTTTAGTTACTCATTATTCAATGTGGCTCTTGGTGAGTTGGGCCCACTGCTGTTCTTTGGTGAAATCCAGCCTGGCAGATAGTGATCATTTACAAGATTGGCTAAAGAAACTTACCCTTCTTATTCCAGAGGTAAGATAATGGAAAGATCATTGCATATTAGTTAATAATTCATATGGACAAAATCCAGCCCTAGTGTCATTTGATGTTACTCCATCAGAATTCAGAGGAGTGTGTTGCATACTGATGCTATTACTTAAAAAAGACTCATGGGGTAGCTGTGTTAGTCTGTATCCACAAAAACAACAAGGAGTCCGGTGGCACCTTAAAGACTAACAGATTTATTTGAGCATAAACTTTCGTGGGTAAAAACTCGAAGTGAGGTTTTTACCCACGAAAGCTTATGGTCAGATAAATCTGTTAGTCTTTAAGGTGCCACCGGACTCCTTGTTGTTTTTTTAAAAAAGACTGTTCAACCTTTCTTTTTTAGTCAAAATATAGCAAGTGCCAGTTGCAACATATACAGTTAAAGGTGTACAGTTAATCAGTTTCCATTATAAACTCCTGCTCTTCTTCAAGTGCTTGCACTTGTCCATTCCAGTGTAGGTGTGTGTGCGCACCCCGGCACAGCTGCCAGAATTTTTTCCCTTTGTGGTATCTTTAGGGTTGGCTCCAGCACCCTCTGGTGTCGCATGCTCATAGCGTCGTTATAAAGGGCCCAGCCGACCTGCTCCCCTCAGTTCCTTCTTACCTCCCTTGATGGTTGCTGGAACTCCTCATTGTTTGGCAATCCTTCTCTTAGTGTTTTTTTCTGACAATTTTAGTGTAAATAGTTCTTGTAGTTTTAGTAGTTAGTTTGTAGTTTTTAGATAGTTTGGACGCCTCCACACTTTATAAAAGATACTTCCATAGAAATATACTCTGCCTAAGTTGTCTAATAGTGTTTGGAGAACTGTTATGTATGTACATATATTAGACAAAAGTGAAAAAGGAAATAGCATATGCAGTATTATTTTAACAATTTGATTTTATATGAAATTTTTTTTCTTGAAGACTGCAGTTCGCCATGAGTCCTGTAATGGTCTGTACAAATTATCTCTCTGTGGTTTGGATGGGGCAGACTCAATTAATCGATCCTTTCTGCTACTGGCTGCATCAACATTATTAAAATTTCTTCCTGATGCTCAGGCATTGAAACCTGTCCGGGTAAGAATTTAACTTTTCATTGCAGCTTTATGTTAAAGATGAATTGCAACTGCTTTCCATCATTCTCATTTAAGTCAAAAGTAATAAGTCCTATAGCAGTTAATGGATTTATCATCTTGTTTTATCACAGTTTAAGTTAAGCAAGTTTTTTGTCAGGCAGATTTGTGAATAAAAAGGCGTTTCTTTTCACAGATAGAGGATTATGAAGAGGAACCAGTGTTACGATCTGGTTGTAAGGAATATTTTTGGTTGCTGTGCAAACTGATTGATAACATACATGTAAAAGATGCCAGTCAGGTAGGTACAGTTAATTTACATTCATTAAAATGGGTCTTTGTTTTCTTTTGGTTTTGTGAGATTGATTATTATGAGTATTTTAAGTTCAGCCAAAGTCAATGTAACTCCAAATCCAGTAATAGAATATTGTGTGGTAACTTGCATTTGATGAAATTTTTGCTCCTGAATTAAACTGAAAATTGTGCTATTTTAAATAAATGTATAACATTACAGCCAACATTATAGATATTTATTTAAAAAGTAATGTAGAGCCGCTACAATATATTTCCATCAAATAACTTTGTCTAGTGTTTCTTACATAAATAAAAAGATAAAACCCCAAACTCCCTCATGAATACTGACATTTATACAAGACTAATTTGTGTACATAGAGATCTTTTTGGAGAACTTGCATACTCATAGAGAGCATCTTAGTTAGCTGGGTTGCTATTTTGCTGAGGCTTTTTGCAGGTCGTACATGCAGGGAACTCCTTACTCCATTTCAACACCTGACTAAGGCCTGGTCTACACTTGGGATGGGGAGGCAAGCTAAGTTGGTCTAAGTTACACAACTTCAACTACAAAAATAGCGTAGCTGAAGTCGACGTACTTAGAGCTACTTACTGCGGTGTCTTCACTGTGGTAGGTCGACTGTTGACACTCCCCCATCGACTCCGCATACGCTTCTTGCTCCAGTGGAGTACCAGAGTCGACAGGAGAGTGCTTGGTGGTCGATTTATTGTGTCTTCACTAAACGCGATAAATCAACCCCCGCTGGATCGATCGCTCCGGAGATAAGTGTAGACATGCCCTAAGTGAGAGCAAGCAATTTGAAAACTTCCCTTAAAATTGGTCTTTTCTATTCTATGATCCTTTGCTCATAATTTTTACAGAATATAGATAATATTGTTGTCGTTTCTGGGGACTGAAAAAATAAATATCACTTTCAAAATATAACATTGTTGGTATATGCGCATTTATTGAAAAATGACATTTAGATGGCTGTACATTTTTCTTTGTACAGTAGGTTACTGAAATTGCGAATTCTTCAAGTAGTGTCCCTGTGGGTGCCCTACTTCAGGTACGTGTGCGCCCTGCACCTCTGGTTGTAGGTTTTTGGTAGCAGCGCCTGTTTGGCCAGCACATGCACTGTATACATCCTTGTGCCCAGTACTGAGGCTAAATAGGACTGTGCGAGTGAACTGCCCTTGGTTTCTTCTCAGACGCTTTCAGCCAGAGATGGAGTTTAGTGTGTGCCTGTTTTCTCTTTATAATTATAGATACTGTTAGTTATTTAGTAGTTGTAGAATATTAGTACCTTATAGTTGTTGGAACTGTTGTTCCTGTTTTTCTTTTTCATAAATAAATAAATATACACACACACACACACTCTCTCACACACACACACTTTTCTATTTTCTCCTATTGTGAAGGGTCCAGAAGGCTTTTTTCTTCTATCTGAGATGCTGGGCTCCCCAGGTTTTAAAAGGTGCTTCTCCTATTGAGAGGCTATTCCAGTCAGTGACAGATATTCACTGTATATGTTGCTTGGGAGACTCATATCCTCAGGAAGTGCAAGATTTGCACTTCTTTTAAGGGAAGATCCTGTAAAAACAGGGAAATTAGGTATAGATTTTTAATGATGGCGCAAGCCTTAAGACTGGCTTTGGACCTTGGTACAGAGAACCCCCCTGTACAAGGACCTTCTGTTTCTGTTAGTGCTCTGACAACAGCATGGTCCCCAAGATCTTTCAAGAGGAAGGCAGCGTCGAGACCTGGTCTCTGGTACTCTGCACAAGTGAGGTACCAATAACCGCTCCAGCAATACAGAGAGCTTCCCACTCAAAGACTGGAGTGGGATAAGAGGACCAGAATAGAGAGTTCCTCCTCAAAGAGATTTAGGTCACTGGAGACCTCAGGCCCCAAGAGGCATATTATGAGGCTCTGAATACTCAGGTACTGTGAAGCACTCTAAGTCTTCATCTAAGTCCTGTACCTCGGTGGTAAAGGACACAGAGTCAAAAACCACTACTGCTACCAAGAGAGCGGCCTCGTTGGAATCCACAGTTCCCTTGGTACTGACACCAGCGCCTCTGACAACGGCATCAGGAACAACCTTGGTTGCTGTACCAAGCTCTGTTGTGGCCTGGTATCTCAGGAGTTCCAGTACTGTAAAGACCTCATGGTACCAAATGAGCCTTCCTTGCAACCTCCAGACTCACTTTGGTATCTAGATCTGCTGGGTCACTGACTGCTTATGACTTTTACTATTCAGGAAGAGGGGTTGTCACCTCCTGTACAATATGTGGAGAAGCATTCTGACTCAGAACTTTCGGTTCTTCTAGTAATGTCCCTCTGGGTGCTCCACTATAGGTGTATCTGCGCCCCTGCGCCTCTAATCAGAGATTTTGGGTAAAAGTGTTCATTCGGCCCACACATGTCCTCTCCCTCGAGAGGTTGCATCAAGGCTATCTAGCTCTGTGCAGGCGAACCACCCAAAGTTCCTTCTCGACAACCTTTGGCCTCAAACTGAGTGAGCAGTTGTCTCTTCATTCTCTGCGTCATTACCATAAGTAGTAGTTGCTTATAGTTCTTTTATTTCCCTTAATAGTTAGAGTTTCCGTTTATCCCATTGGAATAAAAAAAGAGAAAGAAAAGAACCTCTATATCCTGCTTCCCACTCTTTTCAGGGGGGACCTCCCCTCTTCGGTGGTGGTAGTAGTTCAGACTTTTAATGTTCTGTTTTTTTTTAAAGCGGGGGGTAAAGAATGATCGGAGATTTGTGGTAACAGTGCCTGGTTGGGCCGTAGCCATCTTGCGCCGGTCTGAGTGGTTACATAGCGGTGTGCAGCCAACCGTCCCCCAGTTCCTTCTCTACCACCTTTGGCTTGAGTCAGAGAAATCAGCAGTGCCGTCTCTTACCTCAGATAAGATTTATAGTAGTTAGTTTATAGTGATAGGTTAGCTTAGTTGTAGTTAGTTTCCATATCTATTGACTTACTTTAATTTCTTAAATTAAAAAAAAAGTTTTTCCTTTATCTTCCCTATCTACCTTTGCCTCCTCAGCAGGCATACAGCCTTTACCTCAACAGGGTTTACCCCTGTTTTTTTTTCTCTTAAGAGACCGCTCCCTCAAGCATGCCCAGCGCACCTGGTTTTAAACGCTGCCTGGCTTGCAGACTATCCATACCGGTTTCTGACGGCCAGGCTCAGTGTGTCCGCTGCCATGGCAAGACACACGTTACTCAAAAGTGCCCATGCTGCAGAAAATTGACAGCTAGGGCAAGAAAAGCCAGGGATCTCCAACAGAAGTTCCTCATGATGGAGAAATCCCTCAGACCAGCCACTGACTCTGAGTCCAGGTCACCCCCTGGCCAGCAGTTGCCAATGGCAGCCTCTGACAGGGTCTCTGCTTCAACTTCAGCTGCCAAGGAGCCTACTCCTAGAAAGGCTACCAAAAAGCAGTCACAGACATCTCTGCACTGAGAATCGCCTAAACAAAAGTCATCTCCAATGGAAAAATCTGCCCCGATACCGAGAGCATCGGACCACGAGGCACTGGGAACCTCCGGCACTCAGTGTTCCCAAAGAGCTAAAGACCCTATGTGGGCACACTGTAATGGAGGTTCACATAGCAAAGAGAAACCTTCCAGCTCGGCACGCACAGAGCCAAAGAAGATCTCAATACCGAGTGGTACAATGGTACCTGTGCCGCACAGCTCTAAATCCTTGGCACCAGCTGCTTCAACTCATGCTCCCGTGCTGTCCACAATGCCATCCCTGGCACCGAGCCTCACGATACCACAGGAGTTCATGAGACATGCGGACCTGGTAGTGGCTTCAGCACCTGAATCTCCTCTAATTGGCACCAAGGGTACACCATCCAGATCCCTACCTAGCCAGCTGACTACTCCCTGCAGATCAGCTCCCCCATCTCCAGTGACAAGGAAGAAGAGGATGATGCAGTAATATATACTCATCATTCCTTACCAAAGCCAGGACCATTTTGTCAACAACCACCTACATATATACGAGGATGATATGGTCACCTATGGGCACCACCCTTATACTGTTCCCAACTAACTGGTCATACTGGGATCCATGGGCAATGTCTAGGGCCCAGAACCGCAGTCCAGCTAGCCCACCGATGTCCAGAACAGCCCATTCCCCTTCACCTGCTGTCTGGCACCCTCTGAAACACAAGAGGAAGATGCTGAGGAACTTGAGCGCACAGCTGAACAGAACACGTCGCCGCCTGCTCACATCTCATCTTTGTCGCCAGACGAAAACATAATGCCATCACCCCCTACTACGGGGGATGATTTCAAATCCTTTCAGCACCTCTTCAAAAGGGTTGCTGAATCCCTAGACATTTCATTGGCACAACTAGCAGAAGCCCAACGTAAGCTCACTGACATACTCCAGGCATCCCCAACAGCAAAGATAGCCCTGCAGGTAAATGATGCTAATATGGAGCCTGCGAAAATCATCTGACAGACTCCAGCTACTTCATCACCCTCGTGTAAGAGGTCTAACAAAAAGTATTGTGTCAGCAAAAGGAGCTGAATTTTTATTCACACACCCTGCACCAAATTATGCGGCCGTGCTGGCAAAATATATACAGAATCTGTTCTCCAAGATGTCAGCCTTTATTGAAAATGTCCCACGTGACAAAAAGGAAACAGTACAAAGCAAACATTTCTGAAGGGTCTCTCGTCGCCAGGACAGCCCTCCAGGCTTCCCTTGACTCTGCAGACATGGCAGCATGATCCATTGCCACATCAGTTGTCATGTGCTGTGCATCCTGGCTCCATCTCTCCGGATTCCCAAGGAAGGTCCAGGCCATGGTTGAGGACTTACCCTTTGAAGGACAGAAATTATTTGCAGACAAAACCGATGTCTCGCTACATACCCTGAAGGACTCATGGGTGTGTGTGAAAACCCTTGGCATTTACGTACCTGCAAACAAAAAGAAACAGAATGGGTTCTACAATCAGAGATTCCGGCCCACGCCATATTCCCAGTCACAAAGACAGTATGACCAACGGCATAAACTAAAACAGAACAGACGTCGACAGAACCAAGTTCAACCTGTGATGTCTCAACCATCAACCTCCAGACAATAATTTTGAAGATGTGGTCGAGGGCATGAAACCTCCACAGTCTCTGATTCCAGAACCAGAAACCCTTGCCCATTCGGAGACTGTCTGTCACCATACTACCCAGTCTGGAACACCATCATGACAGACAAATGGGTTTTAGAGATTATCCAGAAGGGCTACTTCATCCCCTTTATTTCTATCCCATTTACCCGCTCCCCTTCCCCATCCCCCTTCAAGGACCCTTCTCATGAGCACCTGTTACAACAGGAAATAAACCACCTTGAACAATTGGGTGCTGTGGAACCCGTACCATCACAACACAGGGGGAGAGGTTTTTATTCCCATTACTTTCTAACTCCGAAAAAGACTGGTAGGTGGAGACCCATCCTGGATTTACGAAAACTCAACAAATTCATGAGAACACAATGTTCACCCTAGGGAAACAGCATTTCCAATACAGAGTACTACCCTTTGGTCTTTCCATGGCCCCAAGAGTTTTTTCCAAGCTTCTCGTTGCCATTGCAGCTCACCTCCACAGACAAGGAGTGATATTTCCATACTTAGACGACTGCCTGATAAGGGCACTAACACAGCAAAAAGGAATAAACGCCAGAGTACCACAACCCTGTTCATGGACCTAGGATTGCAAATAAATGTACAAAAGTCCACACTCATTCCTGTCCAAAAGTTGGAATTCACAGGAGCGTACCTCAATTGTCTCACATTGTTTCAACGGTGATGGACAGCCCACACACATCTGCCAGAACATGCTTACAACTCCTGGGGCATATGTCAGCAACAACTTTTGTTGTACAACATGCCAGGCTCTACATGAGATGCTTTCAGGCCTGGCTTCAAACAAATGTATATACAGCACAGACATTCTCTCAACAGACACCTCACAATGCCACACTGGGTAAAAGACTTGCTAATATGGTGGACACAACCACAGAACGTCTGCTCAGGAGTTCCTTTCCAACGAAAAGCTCCAACCATGACATTCACAATAGACGCTTCCCTAGTAGGTTGGGGCACATCTATACACCAATACAATCCAAGGCCTCTGGTCTCCAGCAGAGTCCAACCTGCACGTAGACTTACTGGAGCAAAGGGCAGTCTGAAATGTATGCAAGCGCTTTCTTCCTTTAATCAAGAACAATGTCATCAAGATCCTCACGGACAATATAGCATGCATGTTCTATATAAATCGCCAAGAGGGAGCATGATTATACTCCCTGTGTACGGAGGCAATACGCCTTTGGAATTTGTGCATCACCAACAGCATAGAGATATCGGCATCCTATCTGCCAGGATGTCAGAATACAGCAGTGAACCTACTAAGCAGGGATTTTTCACAAACCCATATGTGGGAGATAGATCCCAGAATTCTCAAATCCATATTCATACTGTGGGGGTTCCCCACCATAGATCTATCTGCAACAGCTCAGAACTCCAAGTGTCCACGATATTGCTCCCAGGCCAGATTGTGACACCACTCTCTAGGTGACGCTGTCCTCCTAAAGTAGAAGGTGCCACGGATATATGTATTTTTCCTGACTTCAGTCCTAAGCAGAGCAATTCAAAAGATCGCGCAGGACAAATCTGAGGTCATTCTCATTGCACCCACATGGCCCAAACAAATGTGGTTCCCATATCTGCACCATGGCAGTGAAATTCCCTCAAACCCTTCCCTTAGTGTCTCACCTTCTATCGCAAGTTGTGGGACGCATCTGTCACCCCAACCTCGCGGTACTCCACCTCAAGGCCTGGTTATTCCATGGCTGACAAGGGTCAAGAAGGACTGTTCTGAGGAAGTTAAAGATATATTACTGAACAATCGGAGACTATGCAGAAGAAAGACATATATCCATAACTGGAAACAATTCTGTACCTGGTGCCAGGACAGATAGCTCTGTCCATTGTTGGCCCCCCTACTGAGATTTTCAACTATATATTGGGACTTAAAAAATTGAGGCTAACCACAAGCTCCATCAGAGTACATTTGGCTGCCATGATCTCCTTCCACGACAAGGTGGACAGAGTCACTATATTTGCTCACTTGAAGTTCAAACGCTTCCTTAAAGGCATAGAAAAGACTTATTCCACACTAAGAAACCCTACACCCATGTGGGACCTCAACCTTGTTCTGCGCCATCTCATGGAAAAACTGTTAGAATCCCTTGCAGCTTGCTCTTTGTTACACTTATCAATGCACTTTCCTCATTGCCATCATGTCCGCAAGACGGGTGGGAGAATTAGGTGCCCTTATGGCACACCCACCTTCTGCATTCTTTTAGGATGTGGCTGTAGGATTACTTTATCCTTAATTCATACCCAAGGTCGCCTCCCCTTTTCATTAAAATCAACTCATCTACTTACCTATATTTTTCCTGAAGCCACATGCTGATGAGAGGGGGGCCTCACTCCATATGCTACACTTCTTATAGCATTAGCTTGCAAGAACAAAAACCTTCAGAAAATCACCTAGACTATTCTTTTCTATAACAGAATTCTTGAGGGGCCAAACCATCTCAGAACAGAGACTATCCAAATGGATATATGGATGTATCCATTTGGGTTACCAAAACAACAATCAACAACCTCCGCCGGGAGTTTGCACACACTACACCAGAGCATTAGCAACATCAGTGGCCTTTCTCAGTAATGTACCTATCATTGACATTTGTAGAGCAGCTATCTGGGCATCAACCCATACTTTCACTGAACACTATGCTTTAGAACAACAATCAGCAGCAGCTGCTCAGTTTGGACTTAGTGTTTTCCACAGTCAATAGACCAACTCCAAACCCCCTCCCCTCCACTGAGGGGCACTGCTCAACAGTCACCTAGAGTGGAGCACCCACAGGGAAACTCCTCGAAGAAGAGCTTATTCATCTTGTTCAGTAACTGAGGTTTTCAAGATGGTTGTCCCTGTGGGTGTTCCACTACCCTCTCTTCTCCCCTCTACTTTGGAGTTTCACATCGATTCTCTGAGGTAGAGAAGGAACTTGGGGGTGGTTGGCTGCACACTGCTATGTAACCGCTCAGAGCGGCATGAGACGGGTACGGAGTGTGTGTGGCCCAACCGGGCACTGCTATCTCAAATATCTGATTACAAGCGCAGGGCACCAAGACACCCAAAGTGGAGCAGCCACAGGGACAACCATCTTGAAGAACCTCAGTTACTGCACAAGGTGAGTAACCTTCTGATCTTCACTACGAGGGTGGTGGATGAGCTGCAAATTCCACAACAGCAGGTGGCAGATACTCATCACAAGCTGGTGGATCATCTACATGCTTCCTCCTCATCCAAAATCGTGCCCCCCATTAACAAGGCAATTCTAAATCCGGCCAAAGTCATCTGACAGACACCACACTCCATTGCACTGATGTGCAAGAGAGTTGACAAGAAATATTACATCCCTCCCAAAGAGGCAGCCTACTTCTTTCAACACCCTCAGCTCAACTTGATTGAAATAGACTTGGTCAATGCATGGGGCAAACAACATCATAGTAAGTCAACCCATATGATTGAGATTGGAAAAGATGGCTCTCTTTGGGAGGAAGACATATTAGCCAGTGACTTTACTGTTCAGAGTCACGAATTATCAAGCGGTCATGGCCAAATTTGATTTTATGAATTATGGGAAATTCAGGGCATTCTCTCTACATTTACCAGAAGTGCAAAAAGAGCAGTTTCAGGCCATTGTCAGCAAGGACCCTTTTCACGAGACCCTGCTTAGATTGTCTGTTATGCCTATGGGCAATAGAACTGGTCCAAGCAAACTCTTACACCTGTCCATGAAGACAACATTTTTGATTGCCATCACCTCAGCTAGAAGCGTAGGAGAAATAGCAGCCCTGATGGCACACCCACCCTTCACTGTGTTTTTAAAAGACTTACTTATTACAAAGTAATACTGAGATCGCATCTCAGCTTTCTCCCTGAAGTGGCCTCTGCCTTTCATTTGAATCAATAAATCCATCCTCCATTTTTTTTCCTGAGCACACATTGTGACAGCACGGAGGCGATTTTTCACATGAGATGTTAAACATTTTACTTAGACAGGGCTAAGGACTTCAGAAAGTCTCCTAAGCTCTTCCTCTCCTTAGTGAAAAGATCCAAAGGCTCCTCAATATCGGCTCCAAGATTATCCAAACGGGTCTCCGGTTGCATTCATTACTCTTACCAAGGGTGCAACCTGTCCCTTCCATCCAGAATCCATACGCACTCCGCATGGTCGATCTCTACCTCGGTCACATTCCTTAAAGATGTCCCTATCTTGGAAATTTGCAGAGTAGCGACTTGGGCTTCTCTGCCCATACTTTCATGGAACATTATGTGATCACTGGAGCCTCAGCCTCCAATGCCATCTTCAGCTTCACTGAGCTCTCTGCAATAACAGACTCCACTATGAAGTTCCAGCCCCCAATGGGGGATGCTGCTGTGAAGTTTCCTACAGTGGAACACTCATAGAGACACTGCTTGAAGAGGAGGAAGTTACTCACCTTGTACAGTAAGGATGGTTCTTCGAGATATGTGTTCCTATGGGTACTCCACAAACCATCCTCCTCCTCTCTACTTTAGAGTTCTCAAGGTGGGACTCTGCAGTAGAGAAGGAAATGGGGGTGATTCACCCCCATTTAGTGCTAGGTAATCTCAAGGCACACCACGAGGGAGGGAGAGCGCATATGTGGGCTGAACGACACTGCTACCTAAAATCTCTGATTAGAGGCACAGGGGCGCAGATGCACCTACAGTGGAGCAAGACTTCCTCTTCAGGTCCGTTCAGTATACTCCAGGAGACATTATTCCCCTCTGCAGATGCAAAAAGGCCTCTGCCTGTTAACACTTGGGATGACCAGTGATCTATACGTTGCCCTATGCCTTATGATTAAGGTTAAGGTTTTGTCATGGATATTTTTAGTAAAAGTCACGGAAAGGTCACAGGCAAAAAAGAACAAAATGGGACAAAATGAGGCTCTGTGGGTCCCCATATGCCCAAAGTGAGGCAGCTGTGCAGGGTTGAGGAGCCGCCTGCAGCTGTCCGTGGGGGCTGGGAGCTGTAGGGTACTCCTGTGTCAGCCAGGAGCTGCGGGGTACCCCCACTACCCGCAGCTCGGGGGGCCTGTGGTGGCGGGACACTCAGGGGTTCTCCCACTACCTGCAGGGGCTGTGAGCTGTGGGGTACTCCTGCCGCCCGCAGCTCCAGGGGTCCACTACAACCGGGAGCTTAGAGGTTTCCCTGCCACCGCCACCTGGGATTTCAGGGATTCCTCTCCCCTGCTGCCCCTGGCGGCCAGGCTCTCAGGGGTTCCCTCACCGCCGCACACAAGCTCAGAGGTTCTCCGCCACCTGTGGGAGGTGGGAGCTGTGGGGTACCCCACTGCCCGCAGTGGCCAGGAGATGTGGGGGCCACTAGCGGCAGCAGGGGTACCTTGCAGCTCCTGGCCCCTGCCGGTGGCAGGAGACCCTGCAGCTCCTGACTGCTGAAATCACGGAGGTCACTGGAAGTCATGGACTCCGTGACCTCAGTGACTAAATTGTAGCCTTACTTATGATCCTCCTTATTGGCCTTATTGGGACCCCTGGGCAATGTACTTCCAGCAATTTAGAGGGGCCCTGATTCAGTCTCATTAGGAACATAGAAGACCTCATTCTCTGATACTGTCCATCTCTCCTTCCACTCTGGATCAGCAGAGGACTCCTTTGAGGAGCAAGAGGCAAGGACAGAAAAGGAACTGATCCCACTTACAAATATTGATTCCTCATTATCTTATAAGATAGCAATGCCACCACTGCAGGGCCGGCTCTAGGATTTTTGCCACCCCAAGCAAAAAAAATTTTGGCCGTCCCCACTTTTTTTTCGTGCCCCCCGGCTACGCCCCAACTCCGCCCCTTCCCAAGCCCTTCCCCAAATCCCCAGCCCCGCCTCCTCCCCCAGGCATGCCGCATTTCTCCCCCCTTGCTTCCTGCAGCTCCCCTCCCGCCCCCGCAACCACCTGCCCTAGCTCATCTCTGCTCCGCCTGCTCCCCTGAACATGCTGCCACTCCGATTCTCCCCCCTCCCTCTCAGGTGAGGGAGAGGCAGCGTGTTCAGGGGAGCAGGCGGAGCGGAGGTGAGCGGGGGGGGGGGGAGCACAAGAACTAACGGTGCAGGGGGGTAGAGGAACCACTCCCTGTCCCAGCTCATCTCCGCTCCATCACCGCCACCTCCCTGGAATGCGCCACTGTTCGGCTTCTCCTCCCTCCCAGGCTTGCCATGCGGCAAGCCTGGGAGGGACGGGGGAGAAACGGAGCGGCGGCGGCGCGCTCAGGGGAGGAGGCGGAGCGGAGGCGAGCGGGGCTGGCGGGGGCACATTTCTAGGGGCTGCATGGCCGGTGCTGGAATGCCACCCCTAGAAATGTGCCGCCCCAAGCACCTGCTTGTTTTGTTGGTGCCTAGAGCTGGCCCCGCACCACTGCCATATTTAGCTGATGACTTTTGGCAATTCAAGGACCTAATGAAGCGTGTCACCCAGTAGAGTTTCTTGGCTGTATGGGAGCAAGCATGCGAGGCTATGACATTAGACAAATGCGTATTGGAGGCCATTACATTGGGTTAGACTATCTAGTTTACCTGCCCTCCGACCTCCCTTCCCCGTCCCTCCTCAGGGACCCCTCTCACAATCAATTACTGAGACAGGAGATCACAGTGCTCCTAAGTCTAGGGACCATAGGACCAGTTCCAGCTCAACACAGAGGCAAATCATCCAAGATATTTTCTGATACCGAAGAAAAATGGGGGTTGGAGGCCTTTACTGGATTTCAGACAATTGAACAAGTATGTCAGACATCTGAAAATCAGGACATTGTCCAGCTATACCAAAAGAAGGGCAGGAGACACTTGATACGGTTTTAATCAGGCTGCAACTTTATTATTAGATGTCTGGGACTACCTGACAGATAAAAGTGTACAGGGCAGATATCTCCATTTTCATTCAATATCTATCCATGGGGGCTTCTGCCAGCCTCCCTCTTTTTCCATCCAGGTCCCCCAGCCAACCCGTTGCTGGGACCTTACCACTCACCCCCACCCCTGAACAAGGGTTAAGGTGGACTATAAGAAAAGGGGGTTGGCTTTCTGCCATAACAGTCATAGAAGCCCCAAACCCTCTCTCCCCACCTTTCACTCCTTTAACCAGCATCTCCTTTTTAAGTCCTTTACCAAGTCATTTATCCAGTCCCTGTATATTTTCCCTATGGAGCACCTGCACTGGACATCTGCCCCAGACTTACATAATGAGTTGCGACATCTTAGCCTAACTCCCCTCTCTACTCACCATAACAGAACCCTCCCTGAAACTGTTGTGAGGAAGGCGAAAACCCCCTCCCATTCCACCTAAGCCAAATCTGGTGGTGAGGAAAAAATTCCTTCCCAGCCCCCCTATAAAGGAGCGGCTAGCATAAAGCCCACAGCAGGTCCCGGCTAAACCTGGTATTTTTGCCACCTCAAGGGGAAGGAGGGTGGGTGCAGCTCTGCCTGGTCCAGGGAAAAGGGGCTTCTCTCCTGTTTTGAACTTCCCAGCCCTTCCGGTCCCTGAAGATGAGTCAGCATTGCCACACTGACCCACTCCCCCTTTTGCAGCAGCTTCTGAGCCTCGCTCCCCCATCCCTGGCATAAAGTGCTATTCCTTCCCCCCCCTGCCCCCCAGCAAGCTGGACAACTGCTCCTCCCTCCCCTCCCTGCTTAAAGGTGCAATGCAGTCAGTGTCCCTGGCAGCTATAATTCCCTCCCTAGAGTCCAGGGACTGGTTTTCAACTCTCAACCTCAAACATGCCTACTTCCACATAGCAATTCATCCATTTCACATTCAGTCACAATCACTACCAGTATCGGCTCGTATCCTGCAGCCTTCCTTCTGCCCCACGGGTTTTTCTCAAGAATCATGGGGGTCATAGCTGCTCACCACCAACAGCTTGGAAAACAGTGTTTCCCTACCTTGATGAGCGGCTCCTGAAATGCTGCTGATATTAGGAGGTGTAGTCAGCAGTTCAACAACAACTTCACTGTTCCATACTTTAGGCCTACAAATAAGTGAGAAATAAACCTTGACCCCAATCCTTTTTACAGGAGCGTTTTTGGATTCAGTGATGGACAGGGCTTATCTCCCTCCTGACAAACCTCCGCTCTGAAAAACCTTATCCAAAGAACGCAGCTCAGTCCACAAGTTCCAGTCAGGACATGTCTGCAACTGCTGGTGCTTATGGCAGTTTGTGTTTTTTGTAATACAAAACTCCAGGTTACATCTTTGATGTCTCCAGGTGTGCCTCAGGACAGTTTGCATACCAAACAAATCAGTCTGAACAAGGAGGTTCCTGTACTCAGCTGGGTCCTTGAGCCACTCACCTGGTGGAAGAATCCTTCCTAAAGGTTTGTGCAGGAATCTCATTCATCCAGAGTCCCCCTATGGTCAGGATAACAATTTACATCCCTCTTGGGATGGAGAGCACATGCGGGTCCTCATAGAGCCCAAGGCAAATGGTCACAACAAGAATAACTCTTGCACATCAGTCTGCTGGAGTTAAGAGTGGTCAGAAAAGCTTGGTGCTATACTCTTTCCCTAATCAAAAGCAAGTCACTCAAGGTCATGATAGGCAATGGAGCTTGTATGTGTTTTATCAGTCATCAGGGTTAAGCAGGAGCATGTTCACCCTTGTTCTGCACCAAAGTGATAAAGCTTTGGAATTGATGCATAGCCATCCTGATAGTCATTTCAGCTTCGTACCTTCCGATATACAAAACATCTTGGCGGATGACCTCAGCAGACATTTTTTCCCTAAATTATAAATGGGAGTTGGACTTTCGAGTCCTCAACAAAATATTCCTAGCATGGGGATTTCCAGAGGGTCATCTTTTTGCCACTGGAGCCAACGTGAAGTGCAGCAAATTCTGCAGAGGAGAACTTTCGGAGGAGGACTCAATTCCCAATCTCTAGGAGATGCCTTTCTTATTACATGGACACGGGATCTTTTTTTTATGCATATCGACCACTCCATTGTTTTAAAGGATCTCAACAAGATCAAGCAGGACCAAGCCAGTGTAACTTTGATTGCACCAACTTAGCCAAGACAAGTTTGGTTTCCTTACCTCATCACACTCACCTCTTGCCTTCTATGGTGGCTCCCAATCAATTCTCAACTGTTATCTCAGGATCTATTTCAGATGCTTCACCCTGACCTGACTGTTCTGCAATTCCAAACCTGGTCCCTCCGTCGTTCTCAGGACAGGAGGAGTCATGTTCACTAGCAGTACAAAATGTGGTTTTAAATAGCAGGAAGGAATCTACAGGATGCATGTAATCTCCAAAAATGGAGAGGATGCAGTCTTTTTATGTAACCGCCATCTTTCATCTGTCAAGTCGTTTCTTTCCACAGTCTTTAATTACCTGTTGGAATTAAAGACATCGGGTCTTTCCATGAGTTCTATCAAGGTTCACTTAGTGGCAATAACAATTTCTCAACTTTTTGCCCATCTGACCACAATGAGATCCCTGAAAGGTCTTGTGAATCTTTTCCTGCAGATTAGAGATCCAACTTTAGTTCTTAACTGTCTCATGAAACAGCCTTTTGAGCCTCTAGTTATCTGCTTTCTGTTACATTTATCTATGAAGGCTGCCTTTTTGATGGCTATCACTTCTGCTTGAAGGGTTGGAAAGATTGGGGCCCTAATGGCAGGCCCTCCATTTACTGTGTTCTCTAAGGGGAAGGTATCATTAAAACCACATCCAAAATTTTGACCTAAGGTTTCTTCTGAATTTCACACTAGCCAGACTGTTCGCCTTCCAGTTTTTCCCTAAACCCCATCAGACAACACAGGAAGCTACCTTCTGTACACTAGATGTTAAGAGAGCATTAGCTTTTTTACTTGAAGAGAAGTAGGCTATTCAGGAAGTCCCGTAGACTCTTTGTTTCTATTGTGGATGGGTCTGGGGGAGCCAATATCTTCACACAGACTTTCTAAATGGATCTCTGGGTGCGTTATTGCCTCCTGCGGTTTCGCTGATACTCAGCCTCCCCTACTAGTAACTGTGCATTCTACTAGATCACAGTCTGTCTGTAGCCCTACTCAAGGATGTTGCAGTTGCTGAAATCTCCAAAGTTGCAACGTGGATTTCGGTGTATATTTTTTCCAGCCACTACGTGTCAGTTCACGCTTCTAGATTGGATGCTGCAGTAGGCATCGCAGTTCTTTCTTCAGTGCTGGACACTGTTCTGAACCTGCCACCTCCTTAGGGGTGTTACTGCTATGGAGTCACCTGAAGAGGAGCATCCACAGGGAAAGGAGAGGTTACTTATCTTGTGCAGTAACTGGAGTTCTTCAAAATGTGTGTCCCTGTGGTTGCTCCACTACCCGCCCTCCTTCCCCTCTACTTTAGAGTTTCCTCTGTGGGACTTTGTGGTAGAGAAGGAACTGAGAGCAGTTCACCTGCACAGCCCTATATAGCCTTCGTATGGGGCACAAGGATGTGTAGGGCACATTCATGGGTTGGACAGGCTTTACTACCAAAAATCTCCAATCAAAAGCGCAGGGTGCATGCTCACCTAAAGTGGAGCACCCACAGCAACACACATCTCAAGTAAATCAAGTTACTGAACAAAGTGAGTAACCTCTCCTTCTCATGTGAAAATCCAGTCCAATTCAAATGTATACATAGCGGCAAACTAAGGTTATTTAGTTTGGTTTGTGAATCAAACAAGAGCGTATAAAATGTATGATTATTTTTTATTTGTATTCCATTTTCCTTTATTTTTAATTCAGACAACGCTGCTTGATTTAGATGCCCTAGCAAGACACCTCGCTGACTGCATTCGAAGGTAAGATTTGGGGATGTAAATTTTATTTTAAAGTATGTATTTTATGTATTCTTAATGGGACATATTGACCTTAATTTTTTTTTCTGTAGCAGAGAAATCCTTGATCATCAAGATGGTAACATAGAAGATGATGGTCTTACAGGACTCCTGCGGCTTGCAACGAGTGTTATTAAACACAAACCACCTTTTAAATTTTCCCGGGAAGGACAGGTAAGAATAAAGGACTTGGAAAATACCAAATAACTGACGTTACCTCCTGTGACTGTAAACGGCTTCATTTTAAGTTTTGTTTTACTCTCTTCAGTGTAGGGGGTTGCATAAATACTGTTCCCTTGTCATATGATGATTGAAGGAAACATATTTCCTAATTTGATATTTTATTTTAAAAAACAGCAATGCAATGTGTATTTTACACACACACACACACACACACACACACACACACACTTTTCTTTCTAGCCATTTTTAACCTCAGGACAAAATTCTTGTCTCTTGGAGATCCTTTATTTATCTGTCTATCTAGCTATCTAATCATCAGCATTTTCAGGGCTGCTCAGCTTTTTCCAAGTTCGTACGAATCACTGATACCTGTTTTTCCTGGACCACATCCTGGGGCATCTCATGCACCTGTAGAAGATCCTAAAGCAGCCTAAAGCTGAAAGTCAGCTGCACATATGGACAGACACCTAATGCTATACTATTCTTTCCATCCCTATGTGTTGTGTAGATCCCCTGATGAGATGTGATTATGGAGGAAGTAGTGGACTTGTGTTTGTGATCCTTCCCTGTGTCCATGACCAGCTTGCATAGCACCTTGGCTTGTTGGGGCTGAGAATTCCATTCCTAAAATAAAAAAGCAAAGCTCTTGCACACAACTTTTGCTCTACTCTTCAATGCTTTGTTCAAACTTTTGGTCTGACTATGGGAGTGATTTACAGAGGCATATATGAAACATGAGATCTGCAAATCTAAAGCTCATTGAAATCAATGAGAGTCTTTCCATTGAGTTCACTAGGCTTTGGATCAAGTCCATGATGAGGTTTCAATCAATAATTAGACCCGTATATGTGACTTCATTTAATCCTGTTTGGCTAGCTCAAAGTCCCTTTTTCTAATTTAGAAACGTAAAATGCCTCGTGGTAATTTTATTATCTGAAAGTATAATAATCTCTTTCTAACTTTGGCATTACCTAATGTAATATTAGTTTTCAGCAATAACAGTATTTCTACGTATTAGTGTAATCTCATATGTGTGATACTTTTGTTCTAAATGAGTATTAATCTGTCC
This sequence comes from Eretmochelys imbricata, assembly GCF_965152235.1. NCBI lineage: Eukaryota > Metazoa > Chordata > Testudines > Cheloniidae > Eretmochelys > Eretmochelys imbricata. Next base: position 191,150,547 of record NC_135574.1, on the reverse strand, counting down.
CATGAGGATTGTATGGTCTAAGTAGACAGCAGATAGTTGAAGGATGGGGGGATAGGATAGGTAAAAAAAACAAGTTACTAAGGAGTTGAATTTAGTACTTCTCATTAGAACAAATTTTGTTACAATGAATTTATGTGGCTTTTGGGTTTTTTGTGTTTCATTTTGCTAACAATACTTTGAAAAGACAAGAGTTTATAGGCCTCTTGGGAAAAGTGTGTTTTAAGGAGAGATCTGAAGGAAGAGAAGTTGAAAACCAGAAGGATGGGAATTCAAGGCATAGAGTGCAGTTTGGAAGACAGTACGGAGAGAAGAGGGGAAGGAGGAGGACACAGAAGGCAAGGTCATGCAGCTTGGGTAAAGCAAAGGAGTGAGGAGAGGACTAAAAGAAAACGAGAGAGGAGTAAAATTGTGCAGAGCCTTGAAGCTAAAGAAAAGGACCTGAGATATATGTATGTTGAGGGGAAGCCAGTAAAGGGGTTTGAAGAAGAGCTGAATGTGATCAGAGCAGCAGCCACAACAGATGATTTTTCAAGTAGAATTTTGTTTTTGCTTAATGACCAGGGTCCCAACATATTATTTGAGAATAAGTCTTGACCAGTATAATTAAAAAAAAAACTATTTAAAATGTTATAATTTACTATTTGATTTGCCTATTATAAAATAGCCTGTGTCTATTTATTTCATTGTATTGGTGTGAAGCAAATGGGCAGTTTCCCTTTTAAGTACCAGGAAACATATTGGAGCAGGTTTGCTTGATCATAAACTTTTCTCCAGAGTGATACATTTGGACTCTCTCTCTCTTTGAAAAATATTGGCAGCAGCTCAGTCTTGTCCAGCGGATTCTGAAATGTGGCCACTCCTTTTCCACCTTCACTTCAGATTCTCTCTCTTTGTTCATGCAAACAAAGTGATGGTTTAGTGCTGCCACCTTATCTGTTGTTACAAATCTTTTAAAAATTAAGTTCTGGGGCAGTAGCGAATGGTACTTTTGCTCCTTTGACTTCCTTCTTCTAGGAGAGTACACTGCTCATATCTACACTAGGAAGAAAGATGTATTTTGAACACATTAGCAAACATTTAAAAAATGTACCTTTTTTTTTTCTAGTGAAGGCATGTCCATTTTTTGTCATTTTTTGAATGGGAGCACCTGCCAAGCTCCTCTCCTCCCCTCCTCTCTTCCAGCATGGCAGAATCCATAAAATAGTGTGGGCAAAAGGCCAATATTTGCAAGTCACAAAAGGGTAGATATCCCACTACTATCCTAGTCTATAGACCCTTATTACTCCATGGGAAGTGGCTCAGATGCTGACAGCTCCCCATCTTTACACAGCAGCAAGACTCCTGCAGACACTCCTCTGCAATGGTAGAACTGTGGTCTTCAGCATGTAGGATTCAGCAGCCAGAGTCATTCTCATCTGTTGAGAATTCTTGAAAAATCTACACAAATCCCACCCTTTGCCCCTTCCCTCTCAAAAGAAAAAATTCCCAGTGTCTTCTTTCATGTACTCAAGTGTGTGAGAGGGGTAGGCTTTCCTATTCAGACTACCTGAGTCTGATGGCTTGGCTATTGAGTGGGAAGGTGATATATTCCTCTCTTAGCCTCCTGCAGACCTTCTGCCCTTTTTGCTTGTGCAAGAGTTTGGACAAACTCTCCTATTGGTGCCAAAATAAAAGGATTTAACTCCAAGAAACCACGTATTCCAATTCTTCTGGAATTTTTACTAAAATGGATTTTTGAAGCGTGAAAATGTCCTGAACATCATTAATTGCCAGGCAGATAACACATTTGTAAAGGCCAGTGCAGACACTCCCTAAATATTCATTGGTTAAGTACATTGACCTATAGAAGATCTCACTCAGGGTACTTTTCAGAGATCAGGATGTGGCTCTCTGACTAGAAGATTTCTGGGGAGAAATCTTTGTAATGTTGTTAGTGCTGTAGCAGGCGCCATACTCAGTGGACTTAATAGAATAAGGCACTGACCAAAGCCTCCCATATCTGGGGATTAGTTGCTGTTACTACAGTCTATAGATTGTAGTAGTGGACATGTAACATCTGTGTGGGTGCCCTGTGCTTTATCACCAAGTTAGAAGAGTATTCAGTCCCTCACAAACCTTGAGAAGGTCTCTTTTGCAAGATCCTTTTATTTAGTCCTGGTCCACACCTAAAACTTAGGTCAACCTAGCTACATCACTCAGGACTGCAAAATATTTCCCGCTGTGAGCACTGTATTTAGGTCGACTTAATCCCAGGTGTAGACATGGCTAGGTGGACAGAAGTATTCTTCCATCGACCTAGCTACTGCCTCTTGGAGACGGGGATTACCTGCATTGACAGAGAAACCCCTTCCATTGATGTAGGAAGCATCTACACCAGTGGTTCTCAACCTATTTACTATTGTGAGCTGCATATGCAGCTCTCTATGTGTTATGTGAACCGCATCCACACAATATATATACTACCTGTATGGCCCTGAGAATGTCACATGGGCCGCAACTGTGTATTGATTGGGCCACAGGTTGAGAACCTCTGCTCTAAGTAATGTGCTGGTTGTTGTGGATGGATTTGCAACTGTGGGATTCCTGAACTGCAGTGGGGTGATACAAGGCACATATTCCTATTTTCGCTTTAGCCCACCTTGCCACAGAGTACATCAACAGAAAGGGCTATTTTTCCTACTGTTATGAAACATAGATGGCTCACTGGGGATGATTCACTGATATCAGTGTGGGCTAGTCAGAGAAGGTGCACAATGCTCACATGTTTACAAATACAGGACTGTTCAAGAAGCTGAAAGCGCGTAAGTTTTTTTTCCCAATCGGGGATTACCATTGGCTACATTGAAATGCCAGTAGTGGTCCTGGAGGACCCAGCCTACTTCATGGTCCCCGGGACTCATGAAGCCGTATACGATAACCTTGACAGCCCCAAGGAAAGAGTCAACTGTTGGCTCAACAGGTGCAGAATGACAGTTGACTGTGCTTTCAGTAGATTGAAGGGATGCTGTCAGTGTTTACTCACTAGATAGATCTCAGTGAAAAGAATATCCTGATGGTTATAGCTGTCTGCTGTGTTCTGCATAATATCTGTGAAGCAAAGGGGGAAAAGTTGCTGCTGGGGTGGAGTGGTGTCTGCTGACTTTGAACAACCAGACCAAAGGGCCATTAGAACAGTTCAGCGCAGAGCTGTGTGGGTGAGGGAGGCCTCGAAAGAGCACTTTAATGGTCAGCCACAGTAATGTGCTGTGTTGGACATTTGGGGGGGGCGGGGGTGTGGCGTTAGGAATTGTGTAGTGCTGAATCTACATTTCTGCATATCAAACTGTCTTTTAATGAATCTATCAATTATATGGTGCTTACTGTATTTTTATAATTATTACGCTGTTTGTTCCTGAATCTATGTGTTCCCTGGCTCTGTTGTGGTTTTGTGTTTTGAGTAGCGCTAGGCGTTCTGTGGTTGATATGACCAAGTTATAAAGATTAATTTATTTCCAAAAAATAAAAATGGATTGTGTACCAAAAATAGTGCAAAAATAATGTGCAATTAAAAACCAATACAGTGCAAACTTATAAAACTTAACAGAACAGCGCTTTAAAATTAGAATGGTGGAAAACATTTGTGTCCATTTCAGCCAAACATACACCAAGTGTTAGAGAGACAAAGTGGGTGAGATAATATTTTTTATTGGACAGACTTCTGCTGGTGGGAGAGTCAAGCTTTTGAGCTTACACAGAGCTCCCTTCCCTTTTACTCATAAAAGTTTTAATTAAGATATGCTTACTGACACTTAAGCTTTGGAGCACTTCTGCACAGCACTGCTCTCCAGCCGCAGCCATGGTGAAGATGGCTTGCCTGGGTGAGGGATGAGGGAAATAAGGGAACTGTTCAGTGTGTAAAACAGTGAAATTTTGGCCCCTGTTTCCATGGATACAAGTACAGGGTAATGGCACTGGTTACTGGCACTATTTTCTGCAGACGGTGATTTTAGTTGATATTTTACTCTTGAGGGTCACAAAGGCACAGAAACAGATGGCGTCCTCAGCTGCCCAGGCCCTTATGCTGCTAGTCCCTTTAATGCAGTGGTGCTGATGAAGTCATCATGAAGTGGCATAGAAAAGTGTCCTACCTGAGAGGAAGAAATAAGTCAGCCATCCTTAGAAACCATCGAGAAAGGATTGCAAAGTTACCCCTGTGAAAGTGTCATCAAGATCTCTCAGGAAGATACCAGGAATAGCCTATGTACATAAGCAAACTACTGCACTTGGTTTCCTACAGGGAAATGAAACCCCAGTAACAACTCTTCCTCTGTTTGTTGTACCTCTACCTCTTTTTTGTATGAGTAAAACAATTAACAATAGGTACCTCTGTCCTGATAGCCTGGTATTGAGCTGGCTGCCATCTTCACATTTAAAAATTTTAAGGGAGAATGCATGTACACACCGAGAGTCCTTTCCCTGGATTGGGTTTGCCAGTGCTTGGCTGGCTAGATTGTGGTGGAGTCTCAAAGATCTGGGCTCTTGGCATAGCTGGAGGGGTCTCCATCTCGCCCTCCGCTGAGGTATCCAGGGTCGTCTGCAGGGTGCTGGTGGGATCTCTGACAAGTATGGCATGCAGCTCTCTGTTCAAGTGGCAGTTTGTGCCTTGTCACCAGGTGAACTGTTGGCCTCTGTGGCCATGTAGTACACCTGTTGCAGTGCCTTCACTTTCATTCAGCAGTTCTGCTGATCCCTGTCATACCCCTTCACCTACATCCCATGTGCAGTCTTTCTTAAATTTCCACATTTCTAAGACTGGTCCATAGCTGTGCCTGCCCAGCCTCTTCTCTCCACAGGTCTGGTTGAGCAGTTGCAACACAGCAAGGAAGAGCTGCTATGTGTGCTTGCTAAACTGGGCATTCTGGAAAAGGCATTTCAAAAATACACAGGAGTTTTAAAGCAACAGGGTGGCTTCAGGTCTCTGTGATGCCTGGGTGGTGGAGTTCACTGTTGTGACCAGAGCGGTCAGTATTGGGCATTGTGGGACAACTGCTGGGGAACTATTAGGATCGACATACGTTGCAGTGTCTACGCTTGGGTTGCATTGATTACAGTAGATTGACCATGGCTCAAAGCCATTTGGGGAGATGATGATATTGCATTGCTGTAACTGGGCGCTTACATCAGCGGGAGACATATTTGAGTGTAGACATATGCACAAATAGGTGGACACAAGGTGACTTACGTTGACATAACTTTGTCGTGTAGACTAGTGCTCAGTGTGTTCAATGCACTACAGTGTTTACTTGTCCCCTCTCCTTCCTAAGTGTATATCTACACTAGATTATTTTTTTTTACCTGAAGCTAATTAAAGCCAGGCAGGTAACACATTTGTAAAGGCTAGTGCAGACACTCCCTAAATATTTATTCCTGGCTGCAAGCATTTGTGGTTTACAAAGTGTATTTTTAACACATTAGCCAACTGTTCAAACTATCCTGTGAAAAGCGCACACAGCCTGTTTCATACCAGCTGTCAGCCCTTTTACCTCTACTCTCTCCCCCTTCCCATTAATAAGTACTCTTAACCTGTCTCTTGCTGTTTGCAAAAAAGCCTCCACTCCTCCCTTGCTACTTAAATTTTCTGCACACAACCTTCCCTCCTACTTATATTTAGAAAAGTGGTGTAATTTTTTGAAAAATGTGGTCATCTTATTAGAGGGATGTGAATCCTAGGGCTTGTAATATGTGTCTTTTGGTTTTTTTTTTTAATTTATTGTTGTTGAATTAATGTGACTAAAACAGGACAGGGACAAGTTTAGACTTACTCTCCGCCCCCCCCCCCGCGTCCTCCCCCCCCCCCTTCCGAATTTCTTGTCATACTGATCTGGTGTGGCAAATATGGGTAACAAATTACTACCTGTGTATCTGTTGCCTAATATCAACATGACTTGGAACATCCATTGTTTGCTCTCTTTTTAGTTCATTTAACATGGATTCAATTTGTTCATGGAGCATTATTTAAAATACAGCATTTGTCATTAAAATCATATTTAAAAACAAAAACCTGAATCTACAGCAGTGGGACACTTAAAATCAATTTTAGTATGTGAACATTAAAACACAGACTGATAATACATTACTTTTATGGATAAATAGTAATGGGTGAAACTGACCTTTTCAAAGACACTTTTTTTTTTTTTAAAGGTGTGCCTGGATAGTTTTGTCAGTGTAAATTAAAATAACCTGGGTGAAATTCTGTCCCACTAAAGTCAATGGAAGTTTAGTCATTGACTTGGATTTTACCCAATCTTTTTATATCAGAAATTCTGTTGATCATTGCTTGTGTAGTATGTGTATTTCATGTGTAACATCAGTATGTACTTCTTTCTTTATAATTTAATTTATTTACAAAGAAAAAGAAAATAATTGTACAGAACTGTGAAGTGTATAAATTTCATAGTGTTATAACAGTTGTTTTTGGTATAATATACATGACCTATTATGTTAATATGATTTGTAGGAATAACGATGTTTTAAATTGGCAGTGTTACATAACACGAGTAATCTTCAAGTCTAACTTAAACCTGAATATAACTCAATTATGGATGTTTGGCAGTCTTCATTAACTTTTTTCTGGTTTTTTATGCCAAATAACAGTGCTATGCTAGAGCTACAGATAATTTGTCTTAACTTTTTTTGGTGGACATATTTATCTTTACATCATGGTAATGTAACACATTTACAATGCTTCTCTTCAAATTATTTGAAGACTGCTTTTTGCTATGTTATATAATATACAGAGGATGGTGTAAAGGAGACACTGTCAAAGTTTGCAGTCCAAAATTTATCTACAGAACATTAAAATTGTTTTTATCTGATGGAGGAAGCCTCCTAGAAAGTTTGAAACTATATAAAATTATCTAACAGTGTTTTTAATATTTGTACAAACTGATATACCTACTGATTGAATTGTTTTACAGGAGTTTCTAAGAGACATCTTCAATCTTCTGTTTTTGCTGCCAAGTCTAAAAGATAGACAACAGCCAAAATGCAAGTCACATTCTTCAAGGGCTGCTGCTTACGACTTGTTGGTAGAAATGGTAAAGGGGTCTGTAGAAAACTACAGGCTGCTCCACAACTGGGTTATGGCACAACATATGCAGTGTAAGAATATTTATTCATGTTTAGTTTTTGTAAGTATTTTATGCAAGATAGATATTTTTCAGTATTAACATTTTGGGGTTGGGCTTTTGTAATACTTTTTGGATGTATAAAATCGCTTAAGGATAAGAAGAGTGTCCCTTTAGTGCACACTCCACTCTGTTGGCCCTTCTGCCCACTCTCATGCTGGGACAGCCTGGCACAGTGTCACAGTGGGGAATTACTTGCATCCATGATGGATCCTTTTGGGAGCAGAGAATCTTCACTTAACTCTGATGCATTGCCCCATGAGGAGGGGAGTATAACTTTCAGTCCCCTATATACTTTAGATACTGACACATTAAGGGATTCCCTCAGGCAGGTGCTCCAGGATAGGTACTCAACTGTCTCTCACAAGTGATCATAAGGTTTCTTCCTTCCTAGACCATATTGCAGTGACTTTACCTCTAAACAATCTAAGACACACACAATCTAGTTAAAAACAAGATGTATTAAGATTATATAGACACAATCAGATTAAAACAAAAAATTATGCATAACATATCTAGTCTCATAGTTGGCAAGAGTTAAGATAGGTAGGCACATCTTAGAAAAGTTATTATAAAGTAAGGCCTTATCAGCACTACCATTTTTCTTAAAATTTTCCCCGATTGCACTGCTACTTGTGCAGCTCCAGTTGTGGTAGTAATGGAGGGAGTGCTTGTGTAGATGTGCTTTGCCCACCAATCAGCTGACTGGTTTGCTCCAGTTGGGGCTTTAAAAGCATGTACATAATTTTTAAAATAATGATATCTTTGAAATATTTTGCCCATTAATATAATCTGTTATCTCCCCTCCCCCCATTTCCATTGTTTATTTAGAGCATCTGGTCCTGGTAGGGGACAAGCAATAAATATGCAGATTGTTCATGGAGTGAATTTAATAGCATATATGTCATTCTTTTCTGTTGGCTATGGCCTCTGACTTTCCTCATCAAGCGGATGCTTGATGCAGTTTATTTTATTGTTCATAGGTGAAAGCTGCCCTTATAGAGGTACAAATGACCTCTGGTGGCTAATGGGGTAGTCATCCTTTTGGCAGATGTAACATCTCTTCCCAGTCTGCTCCCTGTGGTTGATCAAAATGTCTGCCTCTGCCTGGTTCAGGCTTTGTGCCCCTGTTGCCTGTCTGTTCCCTCTTAGGTTTTCTTCTCTGTTTTCACATGGCTGTTTTCATAGGGATTAGTTATCTTACCAGCTTGTGCAACATTTTGGGGAGTCAATATCCAATCATGCTCACAAGTCTAAATAACAATGTTGATAAAATTATTTCATGCCTGTTAGCTCCGACTCTTTCTCTATAATGGAAACCCTGTTCCTGTTTATCCATTTCCTTAGCTATTTTCCTGTTTAATTTGGAAATTCATAATAATTTTCATCACTCTTTTGAGCTCCCCAAAATTTCTTTCTATGAGCCTCGAAATGTCAGTTCAGGTTTCTCTGGCAGTCTTAATTTTTCCATAATTCACGATATCCAGGTTTACATTGTCAGTACCTTACAGGTCAGAAAGGAAGTTAGAAACCTCATCTTATCCATTGTTGACTTCCTATATATGCCCTCTTTCTTAAGGCCTTCTGAAAGAAACCAAAAATGTCCCCATCTCTATATTTTAGGAACAGTTTGTAATCTACATTGGATATGGAATTGAATGTGTTGTTTCTGTCTCCATTTAACTGAACTGTTCAGACACTGGTTATCTAGATTCTTAGGCCAAGATTCTCAAAAAATAGAAGCCTAATGTTAATCCTCTCCAACCCCGATCCTGGCCTTGATGTCCATTTCATACTCTCTCACACTTTCCTCTTACACTTAGCATGCCGCTTTTCCTTATGCTGGTGGACCTTCTCTCTGCCAGTTTCTCTCCAGCTGCAGTCTTTTTTCTTGCTCCAGCTGATGTTTCTCCCACTTCAGGTTCCAGTTATCCTAACCACTCATATTGTCCCTGGCTTTTCCTCCATTAATTGTGGACACTGCATTCATTGTTGCTTTCCTCTAACATAGTCTTCTCTAGATTGTCTGCCTCCTGCTCGGGTGCCCCACATCGATCTGGTCCACTTGGCAAGCCCACATTTGCATTGCTGTCAGTCTTATGAAAGTGGACTATCTCTTGGTACAAACTATGTTTGGTTAACCCCTTCTGAGGTGCCACCATTCTCTGTTGCTCATCTCCTGCCCAGCTTTCAGGGCCCATTTTCCTTATAATTCTGTTGATCCGTTGATACAATTCTGATCTTGCTAAGCATCTTAAAATTGGAATTTATCTCTTTGCTTGGCTCTGAGCCGCTGTTTCTTTTAAAAAAATAAATAAATAAAATCTGGTCATAAGTCCTCTTGTTTCTCTTCCTTACACTTTCTCCACACCCCAAAAACCAAAGCAAAACAAAAAAACTTTTCCCGCTTTTTGGTTTTAGTTGTTTATTTTTATTTCACTGTGGGGATTCTATATCTTTACACCAAATGTAGCCTTTGGTCATCTGATCCTGCCTCTGCATTGCCCCTGTTCTTGCCTCTTTACCACATTTCCTTGTGTCCCCTACTGACTGAAGCTAGTGGCAATTCCTGGGGGATTGTCTTAGCCAAGTGCTCCTGCACTAGGTACTGTTTTCTCCCTGGCTGCCTCTCATGTGAAGATATAATATTGTCTTCCTTTCAAGGATGCACTGCAATTTTTTTAACTCGAAAATGACTCAAATGGTCTAATTAAAAAGAAGATTTATTAAGAGTCTCTACCGAGAATCAGATTAAAACAAAAGAAACTGTGTAATAAAACTGGTGGGCTTACACTCCGCAAGAGTCAAACTAGGTAGGTGCAACTTGGCATAATTACTGCAATGTAAGGCCTTGTCAGTGCTAGCATTTTTCTTAAAATTTTCTACAATTGGCATTATCACTGGTGCAGCTCCACTGGTGGTAGTAACGGAGGAAGTACTACTGTAGAAATCCTTTAGCCACTCAAGATCTGGTTTGACTGCACTATGTGGGGGCTTTTACCATGTATGTCATTACCAAATCATATTATCTTAGAAATATTTTCCTGTTAATCTATACCTCGTTTCCATTGGGTATTTATAGCATCTGGTACTGTGAGGGAACAAAAAGATGTTAGACACCATGGTGTGTGGAGTGAATTTGGTAGTGTACAGGTTAAACCCTATTTCTCTTATCTCACTAATTGTTCATATGGCAACACTACTGTGAATGAATATTTCTGTCCTCCTCAGTTCTCAGCTGATCAGATGGTAGCTAGTCCTGGGAGCAGGATTTTTGCAACCTGTTTTTCATTGTCCTGGTGTGCAGATGGTTAGCCTATATATACTACGATAATTATCTAGTCACTTAGCCAGAGTCCAGTTGCGGCTGAGGCACCCTAGGTAGATATCCAAACTGGTGTGGCCACATCATAAAACATAAGGTGAGACAAAATTGTTTTTCAGTGACGTTGCTGTCACTAATCTGGACGAATTGATGACTTGCGGTGATCATACCCAGGAAGGGAAAGAGTAACTACGGAGAAGCTAAAGTGGGCCAGGGTAAGGTGATGGAAGGGGAGAATCTGGGAGAACAAGTTAGAAAGGAGATCAGCCAGTCAGAGCTCATTAAAGTGAGTGGATCTACTCCCTAGGGCTGCTGGGAAAAAATCCCTTTAAAAACTTGCTGACTGAAGACACTGCAACTGTTGCTTGATAATCCAGCCAATAATGACTCAAGAAGTTAATTACAGCCTGACAGAGGATGTCTACCAATGGCCTCTATATTCTGCTTAGCACATAGCCTGGGTAGTTTGGGTAGAATGAACTTAAAACAGTTCTGAATAGGGGAGGCCTGCAACCGAATAGGAGTGCTGAATGTAGGCTCTGATTTACTGGGAAAAGGTGTTTAGATACCTTTTCCGATTTATGAGGTCCTTCGTACTGTACAAACAGGGACCTAGACTTGCAGAAATGTTCGGAAAAAGCAGAGCTTAAGTGTTTGTTGGATATCCAGGAAATTCCACTGGATGAGTTCAGCTCCAATCTCAAGACCCAAAGTTGGGGAGTAAGATCTCCTAGTTAAGAAGGAAGACCTGAGGCCACCTTGGGGAGAAACTACTTTTTCTTTCTGTAAAATAATAAAAGGGGGATCATGAGCAATGTCTGTAATTTCCTCAGCTCTCATACCTAAGGGATGGCCTCTAGAAAGACCACTTTCTATCACTGAGAGAGAGAGAATGGTGAGGATGAATTTATGGCATCTAGCACCAAGTTTGGGTTCCAAGAGGGAACAAGAGTCTTACCAGGCTCAGGTAAGAGACTGCTTTAAAAAACCTGGATGTGAAGTTGGATCCCACTGCGAGATCTCCTATGGAATCTCTGAAGCCTGGACACTAAGGTCCATGTAGAGAGCCCTTTGTCTGACCCATCCTGAAAGAAATGTAGAATGGAAGGGGTAGGGAATCTCAAAGCCAAGATTTGATTATATCTGCACCAAAAGGAAAAAAGATAGGCTCCTCTTTCAGCAGTGGAGAAAGATGACAAGGACTGATTAAACATTCCTGGTTTTGAGGTGAGAGAGCATCTATGAGGCAATTCTTGAAATGGAGGGTAATCGCATCATGGTGGAGGGTTGGCCCTGTTATACGATATCCTATTTTTCTGGTTGGCAAAGGCTGTCTTGGTACAGCTTAAGGAACTCTATGAAGAAGACTCATCTTGGCTACTTTGAGTCTAGGGGAATTGGATGGCACTGAGTCTTGCCTATTTTCTCCAGAATGAGATCATGGGAAGAGAAGAGGGGGTAAACTACCTATCCCTATCCAAGGCTCACGAACCCTTCCTTCTTCCAGCAAGAAGTTATTCGAGAGAGGCTGGAATCAGACAACAGTTTTCCTAATAGAGGGACTATTTCCTTGGATAGATTTCCTTGCAGCTCAACCAATAACCTTGATCATTCAGATGGCCAGATACTTGTAGGACATTGAGGGATCCCAGTCTTTCTTTTCCCTGTGTAATAGGATGTTGGGCTCTCTTTAGAGAGGAATACTCTAAAGCCTTCCTTGATCATTCAGGTAGGCCAGTTCAGCTATTCTGTCTAACCTGATTGAGACATGGCTGAAAGAAGGATCTCCAAGAACTTAAGAACCAACCTGATGACCCTAAGTTCCAGGATGCTGAAGTGTGGTTTCATTCCTGTGAAGACCACAATCCTTGGACTTACTGTGAAGAACCCTTATTTGTGGAAGCTGCACATCTGTGATTAACTGAGGATCCCAGTTGTCCTGCAGTGGGGATCTCTTCATGGTGAGAAAACTCTGCTTTCCTGTCACCAAATGAGAGAAACTTTTATTGCTTGAAGGGAAGGAATTAGATGTTCCAAGTTTTCCTCTCTTGAGGAGTGACATGGGATGCTAACATATACTCAAGGAGACATTGAGAAGGGAACTTAGCCGTTTCCATCAGGTCTTCACAGTAAGATGTGCCTCCAGCCAGGCCATGTACAACTGGATAGCTGCTGACTCCCTGAGCTCAAAAGGATGAATTGGGGCCTTGAGATGGAGGATTTCAATCTGGGGAAGGGAATTACCTGTGTGTCTTCCATATTAATTATGGCTCCTAAGAGACAGCAGTTTCTGGGGAGGAGAGCCGTATTTTCATTTGCCACCAGACCAAGGTAACTACATGTTGTCAGGTCATGTGTACTGCTGCTGAAGTTTTCTGGACCATTGGGCCCAGATCCTAGTCCTTAGTGACAATCATGATGCTTTCTGAAGATTAGAGCTTTAAACTGGAAGTGCAAATGGCCTGCAGCAGAACCTCTGGTCTGGAATATGAGGATCTGAGTTCTCAATTTCAGTGGATGCCAGATAGTTATCTGAAATCTACAGCTGATAGCCTTGAGTGGAGAGAATCCATGTGGTATTTGACAAAGTAATTCATTTTAGATCTTGTGGCACCTTAGAGACTAACAAATTTATTTGAGCATAAGCTTTCGTGAGCTACAGCTCACTTCATCTGATGAAGCTTATGCTCAGATAAATTTGTTAGGTCTCTAAGGTGCCACAAGTACTCCTTTTCTTTTTGCGGATACAGACTAACACAGCTGCTACTCAGAAACCTGTCATTTTAGATCTTGGATCTTCTCAGCTTCTGTGGACTATGAAGTACCTAGAGTAAGACCCCTTTTTTCTTTTCTTGACTTTGGGATCTGGGCATGTGGCCTGGTAGGGATGATTAATGGTTTGCAGGATATTCTGCCTTGTCTTAGGGCCCTATGGGACGAGGTCAAAGGTTAGATGCCCCTAAATTGGCCCCTAAGCTGTTAAAATATTGGGCCATGTCTTTGGCCGCAGGAACAGAGATAAACCCCCTTGCAAGGTTCCTGCATACCAAGGGGGGCAGCTCGGAGGAAACAACCTGTCTCCTTCTCAGTCAGCCACTTGATTGGTACTCTAGAAGTGCAAGAGGATTGTGATACTGATCTGAATGCTACCCAGCTCAAATGATCATTTAATAGCCTTTTTTGTTTTCCTGACCAGGGGATGTGAAGGGATACATTAATATGTGGAAGCAGATCTGAGCACCTAGAATGATCTGCTGTGGTGTGAGACTACCAGGCACTGCAGAAATCAGGGTTCATCTCATAGAACCTGAAGCAGTATTCGCGCAGCTTGGGAACAGAATCAGGAGAAGCACACTTTGTTTCTACCAGCTTCACAAAAGCTTGTGGAAAGACAGATTCAACTCTGCAGGGTTGACTTGGAGGAAAATAGGGAACCTTCCTATATCTTTTGAAGATGGAGTTCCACCAGAGAGATTTCCACAGTGTTTCTTATGTGGGACACCAAGTAACTCCGTTCGCCTGAAGTGACCCTGTTGTAGTTATCTGAAGTGGAAGGGGCTCTGTCATAGTGGATTGATCTTGCTGGTCTGATCCCAGCTCAGGTTTTTGGGAGACTTCCTGTCTGAGAGGGAATGGAAATGAAAGATGAGGCTTTTCCTCCCCTTAGTGGCAGAGAAGAGGTCCCTTGTGATAGGGAAAGGGACAGAAAGCATGTTTGCTGGGGAGGGTGAACTCTTTTGAGAAGTTTTGGGGGCATTTTTTGGAAGGGAGGAAAGGTTCTTTGTTGGGGAGAGTATGGAGACAGCAAAGGCAGTATTTATTCAGGTAATGACTAATAAGATAAAGATCATTCCATTGTGATAAAGAGGGTGTCACAAGAGAGATTTGATTGTCTTTTCTCTCCAGCATGTGATCCTGTGACCCCCTATCTGAGGTCAGGAACTCCTGGAGGCTCCTGTTCTTGGGTACCCAGTTGTACTTGAAAGCTGTTCTGCATGTCCTCGTTATCCAGGGTGGCTGCTGAAGTAAAACCCAGTTCTCTGGTCTAGAATTCTGCCAGTCACTGCTTGGCCATAGCTGTTGCAGTTCCAAGCCAGACGGTGGAGGGGCATGGTTTTGGGCAAACGGGCAGAATGGACCTGCTGCTGAAATTTGCCAAGAGAGGACACTCAAGAGGTGCATTTTTAGCCTTTTTTTCCCTAAAGCTTTTTGGGAATGAAATCACCTTTATTATTCTTTGCTGCATGCTATTCCAGAGCTCTGCAGTGGCCTGGAAGAAAGATGGCATGTCAGCCAGAAAGGCAAGGCAGGAGAGCAACTGCAGAAAGCCTGCTGGCAAGCTGGGAAACAAAGAATGCACTAGATGTAAAAATCTTTTGTGTGGACTAGCTACCACCTGCCGGACTGGCAGATAGAACTCACCCCTTGATCCAGACTGTTGGCAGCCATATCACAGAACAAGATGTGTTAAGAAGAGAGAGAGACTGTCAGATTAAAACAGTACTAGTCTTACACTGTATAGGCATATCTTGGATTAGATGTTGAAGATTGACATTACAGAAAGTGCATTCTCTGTCTCTTCTCTCTGACCCTTTAGGTCACTCACCACATCCCCTTTGGTTCTCCTTCCCCTAGTTCTGTTGTAGCATTTAAATTTCTTTGGTGTGCCTGCTTTACTATAGCAGAAATTCCCCCACTGTCAAGAAAAAAGAAAGTGGTATTCCCATAGATCTGTCACAAAATTCATTCAAGTTTGTATTCAGCATTGTGGCTAAATAGTTACTCTGTTTTTCTGTTTCATCTTTGCAACTTCTCTCCAGTAAGGTTTCCACCCTTAAATGCTGGCTACCTTTTTCACTTGCCTTTGTGATCATGCTTGATATGTTTATTATCTTGGCATTTGATGTCACTCTGTAACCAGCTAAGCCTTCTTTTCAAGATGCGGGATTTATGTAATTCAGTAATTCATTCTTAACATTACATTTACTCTATTAAAAATATGAATCATGGACAGGTTCATTGCTTTATTACATCAAGAAGAATCCGTAGTAGGAGCCTCTGGGTGCAGACTCAGTTTGACTCCCTTCCAAGTGTGACACAAAGCTGAGTGTGAATGACTGGTGTGTATGTTGGAAAGTCCCAGTAGCTGGTGTTTGTGTGAGTGGTTTGAGTGGCTAGTATGTCTGAGTGTGTCTGTGTGTGAGGAGAGGGCTAGGTGTTAAACAACTGGCATCTTTTTTACTGTCAATTAGTTAAGCTAACAGCTAATGCTGGGCGTGTTTAGAGAAAGAGAGAGAGAAGAGGAAGGAAGGAAAAAAGAATAAGACAGAGAAGGCAAGGCAAAGGAAGTATATCCTACAGTATATTAAGGACTGCATTTCCTGTCAGACAGATAAGATGTGCTGTTTCCAGAAAATTTAGCTAAGGCATCAATAAGTGATAGGAGTTAGAGGCAGTCAGGGCCAAAACACACAATTTAAGAAATTGAATTAGACTGAGATCCTTATTTTTATAATATGTCCCCTATTTTTTATATTTTATCACACATTTTTTGTCATAAATAGGAAAGACAACATTTCACAATTATGCTACATTTGGTGGTTGCCCTTTTATATTGGTGAGGATACTAGAAGGGCCACCTTTCAGCAAGTCTGCAAAATGCACACACAATATTTGCAAGCGCATCAGTTTGTGTGTGCCAAAGTTGGCATTTTGAAGCACATCTGTTTGCATGCACAAATGGGTACACTTGCAGATTTCCTAAGTTCATTTCAGAGGCCTGCTGAAAATTTTTTGTCATACAAAACAGACTCTCTTAATATCCGTAACTTTCCAGAAATACATTTCTATAAGAGAAGTGAATAATATTTTGAAAACACTTTGGTAGGTATGAAAGACTCTTAACATACATAATTGTAATCTATGAATTCCTTTGTTACTGATGGAAAACTATGCCATGTGTACTATTTTGGGCCAGACTGTGGCTTTATGATACAGTCTGGGGAGCTGTCAGAGCCACATTACCACAGGTAGAGCTCTAAGTGTACATCTACAGGGGGATAAAAGCATGCGACACAGCTGTGGCTGACCCAGGTCAGCTGACTTGGGCTCGTGGGGCTCAGGCTGCTGGGGGCAAAAACATTTAGACATTTGGGTTCAAGCTGGAGCCAGATGCCCAAGCCCTGCGAGCCAGAGTCAGCTGACCCAGGCCAGCTATGGGTTTTTTATCCGTGTGCAGACAAACCTTGAGACACTCTGCTTGTAAGGAGTCACAGTGCCTCCCAGAGCACACGAATAGTATATCTCTTGCAACAGTTTTAAAGAAGATGCAACAGGCATTCTCTCCTGCACCTCCACATAGCGCTGCTACTCAGTGAAGGAGGTGGGGAAGGATGTGTGAGCCATTACTACTGCCTTTCTCCTTTGGATTGGCTAGCCATCCTGAGGCCACTATAGGGGTATGTCTACACTGCCGTCAGGGGTATGATTTGCAGCACATGTTAAGCATTTCCAAGCTAGCTTTGAGCAACCTAGCTCACTAAAATTAGCAGTGAAGCTGTAGCAGCTTAGGCTGTGGCATGGGCTAGCCACCTGAGTACAACCCTGCCTGGGACCTAGCTATGTACTCAGTGGCTAGCTCATGCTGTTACAGCTTCACTGCTAGTCTTAGCAAGCTAGCAAACCTACATGTGGTATAATCACAGTTCCCGACAGCAATGCAGACACCCTAGGAGAGAGCATGTCCTGCACTCAGGAGAATGTGGGGACTGCAGCTGTGCTTCAGACTTCTGGGGAGGGCCTGTTTGTGCTCATTCTGTCCCCCCATGCACATGCTCAAGGTGCAGGCACAATCTGGTTCATTATGTCTGTAAATCTAGAATATATAAACATATCTTAATGAAAGGCATAATGTTTTGTAATTATGTATTTTGTTGTCTTTGTAAAAATGTACTTTGAGTTGATTTATTTTTGTAATTCATACTTTTTCCAGCTTCCCATGCGCCTTACAAATGGGATTATTGGCCACATGATGATGTTCGAGCTGAATGCAGGTTTGTTGGTCTAACTAATCTTGGAGCAACTTGTTACTTGGCATCCACTATTCAGCAGCTGTATATGATACCAGAGGCTAGACAAGCCATTTTTACTGCTAAGGTATGATTTCATGTTTTATTTTTAACGAGTGTTTCCTTTATAAACATGCATACTATGCTATTAATTATTTCATTATGATCAAATGATAATTTTTTGTTAGTGGCTAAGGTGCAAAGAGATGTGTTTTTTTCTAAATATTTGTAATACAAAATATGATAGTTCTTTAAAGCACAATTGTGATAAATCCCCACTCTTAAATCCATGCTGCTAGCATGCTACACCCATAGATTATTGTGAATTAAATTGACTTTTATGTAAATTGTATATAAACAGCCTATCATTCCTGTTTCTCTTACTTCTTTTTACTTATTTGTCCTTAAATTGTGAGCTCCATGGAGCAGATACTATCTTGAATGTTTGAAAAGTGCCCTAGATAGAGTGGGTGCTAGCATAAATAAATATTTAAAAAATACTTTTAATAGATTAAAGTTGTGAGCCCGTTGGTTGCAACAGGGAACATTGCATTCTGCTCCCTGAAGTTAATAGGATGTGGATGGCATTTATGGCTCTAACTTCTAGTTCCTTTCTGATCAGTGTTGATGAAGGACCTCCTCTGAGCCACTGTTGTCAGCTGCTATTTGGATGATTTAGTTGGGGATTGGTCCAGCTTTGAGCAGGGGGTTGGACTAGATGACCTCCTGAGGTCCCTTCCAACCCTGATATTCTGTGATTCCACCTAACCACAGTTCAGCCAGGATTGCCCTGCTGGAAACTGAGGAAGCTCCTTGGCCACTCACCAGAACACTAGTAATTAGAGGATAAGGCCTTTAAGAACTCCAGCCCATTACAGCACCATCCTGGAGTCACCCATTGGGAGCCATCTATCTTTATGTCATTACTGAATGAAAGAAGTAGTAGTTCCTAATTTAAGAATACTAGGTTTTTTTTGTTTTTATTTTAATGAAGACTGGATTCATACACTGGGATCCAGGGGCGTCTGGCTAGTGTGAATTTTTAGAAAGTACTAACCATTCTGTAAACTACATTTATCAGAAAGTAATCTAGGTTTCCAGTGAAATAATGTGCTAAAATGCAGAAAATGAGGTTGTAGTATTTTAGGTTAAAAAAAAAAAAAAGGAATAGGTACACATGCACATTGTGTGTGCTTGCATGCATATGCATGTAAATATATATGATCATTACGACTGTCATTTATACTAAAATAAAGTATCATTAAAATTTTTATTCTTTTTTTTTTTGTAAAGAGAAATGCAATAATTGGGCTAATTGTTCTATAACTTTTCAGTGCCGGTTTTTGGGGAGATTTCTAAGCAAAAAAATTAGAAAAAGTTGTAATCCTATTTTATGTATCTTTTTTAGTATTCAGAGGACATGAAGCACAAGACCACTCTCCTAGAACTTCAGAAAATGTTTACATATTTAATGGTATGTTCTGAGAAGCACTTAAGAGGGAGGAGGGGTGGAAGGGAAGAAGAAGAAGAAGAAAAAAATTATCACTGTATGAGTATGTCTACACTTGGAGCTTAGAGTCTAGTTTCCAGCTTGAGGACACAGACTTGTGCTAGCTCTCATTAAGCTAGTATGCTAAAAATAGAATGTAGCTATGGCAGCATGAGCTGCAGAGTGGGCTAGCTTTCCTGAGTAGATGCCTAGGATCTTGCATGGTCATGTACTCGGGGCAGCTAGCCAGTTCCACAGATCACATTGCTGCAGTTATATTCTATTTTTAGCATGCTAGCTAACGCGAGTCTGTCTCCTCGAGCTGGGAATCTCACCCCCAGCTCCAAGTGTGAAAGTCCCCTATGTTTTTGTAAGTTTATGGATCATAAATGTATTTGTACCCAATATTATTAAATAGGCAGTAGAGAAAATTTGTATATTTAAATATTTGTATGTTTAAAGTTAAGAAAACTTTAACACTGAGAGCACAATTGTGGTACTAAACAACCTTGCATTAAAGCACAGTGCTGATGTATACCATCTAAGACGGGGCTCCTTGAAGCACTGTGCCTCAGCTCTAATGCGCATGCTCTCCATGTACCCTGTAGGGGTTCTGAGGGTATGTCTACACTGAAATTAAATAGTTGCAGCTGGCCCGGGCTATGGGGCTGTATAATTATGGTGTAGACGTTGGGCTTGGGCTGGAGCCTGGGACCCTCCTTCCTCATGTGATCCCAGAGGTTAAAGGTTACGTGCTCCTAAATTGGCTCCTAAAAAGCAAGAAATATCCAATGAAGGCATTTTTCCTTTGACATACCTTTAACCATCACACATCATTTTTACCACTTTCACTGACAAAACTCTTTGCTATAATTAAATGCCCCAAACCTCCAACATACATAGTAACACCATATGCAACACATTCTTCACAATCACATTATATATAATGGAGATCCTTAACTCTGGTCAAAATAACATTAACATAGATGTCTGTCAAACAATTTTGAACCAGTGAACTATATGATATGTTTCAGAGTGGTAGCCGTGTTAGTCTGTATCAGCAAAAAGAACGAGGAGTACTTGTGGCACCTTAGAGACTAACAAATTTATTTGGGCATAAGCTTTTGTGGGCTAAAACCCACTTCATCGGATGCATGCCGTGGAAAATACACCCATTTTTTTCATGTTCTCTGTATATATATATCTTCCTACTGTATTTTTCACTGCATGCATCCGATGAAGTGGGTTTTAGCCCATGAAAGCTTATGCCCAGATAAATTTGTTAGTCTCTAAGGTGCCACAAGTACTCCTCATTCTTTCTATATGATACGTTGTTTGCCCCTGGAGAAGAAAGACTGAGGATTAAACATTTCTCAAGATCAAGCTTTTAATATCTGCTATCTGACATATGCTTATCTAATACTGTATTTGGTGTCTGAACAGATCCACAAAATGTGAATCATCAACTCTCTATTGAAATGCTTTTATTTTACTTTTAATAAGTATTTATTTGTAATATTAATGCTACACCTGTATTCTGCTAGTGATTTTGAAACAATTTGGTAGTTAATTTTTTCAGAAGCATTTAAATTTCCTTTATCATATTATATTTTTATATTAACTGTATTCATGTTTTTATATACATTTTATTTTAAAGTTGGTTTTTTTCATATATAATTTTGGGGGTCTTTTCTCCCCCCAAAAGGAAAGTGAATGTAAGGCATACAATCCAAGGCCCTTCTGTAAAACCTACACCATGGATAAGCAACCACTTAACACTGGAGAGCAAAAAGACATGACAGAATTCTTCACTGATCTGATAACAAAAATTGAGGAAATGTCTCCAGAATTGGTGAGTTCTTAAAACATGCTACAAAAGGGGGCTCTTAAAGCTATAGATTTGCTCAAGTTTTGTTGACAGAATTCGTTCATTTATTCACAGAAAAATACAGTGAAAAGTTTATTTGGAGGGGTCATTACAAACAATGTTGTGTCTTTGGTAAGTATCACTTTCTTTCCTGCCCACTTCATTCCAAGATTAGAATATCCATTTTAATGTATCAGAATAATTCGTTGACTTTCCTTTACCACTTTTCTGTTTTGCTATTTTCATTGAGGACTGTGAGCATGTCAGTCAGACTGCTGAAGAGTTCTATACAGTGAGGTGCCAGGTGGCGGATATGAAGAATATTTATGTAAGTTCTGCCATGATGGCAGTTGTAATATAGATCATAATGTTTTAAGGAAATTAGCTCAGTCATGTAAAAGAGATTTCTTATTTTACTGTATTGCATATGCTGCTGCTTTCCACACCTGCACTTTAATTTGAGCACAACTCTGGGCTTTGTTATGACTCCATAATTTTGTAATATTGCGTGACAGCTGTTCCATTGCAGCAGGCCATCTGTGAATGGTCCCAGGAGTTGATTTAGAACCCTTCAAGGATCCTGGACTAGAAATTTTATTACTATAAAAAAGATCACTTCTTGTTCCCTGCTATGTTTTTTATGTTTTATATTCACATTTTAAGAGAAATGTGTCAAAATTCCAGGGTTAACTGCAGCTCTGCCTCCTGTGTGAGGTGCCCCATTGGGTCTTTGGCCTTCAGCCATCGGCCCCCTATCAACAAGGACCCATGTCCCTCTCCTTCCCAACCAGGGATTTTACGTTTGCAGACCCCTTACAATTCACTATGTTTATCCCAGCAGGTCTGATCTTAATGCAGCACCTGCGATTCTCTCTCTCTGAAGAGACAAAGATAGTGTCTGCTAGTGACCAGAACAGTACATTTATTGTAGGGCAATAGCTTACAGAGAAAACATAGAATAAAACTATAAGCAATCTACACAAATGCTAAGCTTACCAGATGTCACCCATCTTCCACCTGGAGACTGTGGCAGTTTTCAGTCCTTCAAATCCTTCCAGCAGGGTTTTGCTGTCTTAATTACAAAGTCATGTCATTTTTTTGGTGCCAAATGAGCATCTGATTCAGTTCAGCCTCCCCATTTATACCAAAAAGCTTTTCTTAGGGCATGTCTACTCTAGAAATGTAATTCGACCTATGTTAGGTCGACTTACAACCACCTCAATAATTACTACAGTGGTTCATGTCCACACTGCCCTTCGTCTGGTGGTGGTGTGCATCCTCACCAGGACTGCTTCCACAGATTGAAAAGGGGCAGTGTGGGGGGCTGATAGCCTAGGCTCTGAGCAACACACGCAGCTCCCGACCAGCAGCTTGACTGCCTTCTCAGCTCTCCAGTCCCCTCCTCCAGGAGGCTGGCTCTCCCCTCAGGTCTTGGCTCCCCGTTCCCTGCCACCAAGAGCCTGGCTGCCCTGAGCTCTCGGTTCCCCACCCAGCTGCTAGCTCTTTGCTTGGAGTCCAAGTGGCTCCTGGGCTCCCTGGCTCCTCCCCTCTTCCAACACCACCACCCCCCGCAGGAAGCCGGGAGCCTCTGGGCAGCTGCCAGGCTGCACCCTCCCTGCTTCTAGCCAGGCTGCACTGTGGGCTCCCCAGAGCCTTTTGGCTCTCTGCAGGGAGCCCGAGTGGTGCCCAGAGGCTCTCTGCAGGGAGCCTGGGTGCTGCCTGGGAGCCACCCGGACTAAGGGTGTGGAGGTCCCCACCAGGAGCCCCAGGGAGACGAGTGCCAGATGGGGGTGGGGGCAGCACCAGGGCTGCCTGCGGGGAGCCAGGAGCTTTGGGGCAGCAGCCAAGCAGGGAGTCCAAGCAGCAGCTGGGCTGGGAGCGGGGGCAGCCAGGCTTTGAGTAGGGCAGGCAGAGCCCAGCTGGGAGCCCTGGATCAGCCAGGCTCTAGCCGGAGCCCCTCACTCGCTCCAGAGACAGCCCGGAATATAATTCCCAGCTCACAAAGATTCAGATAACCTTCGCAGATACAAAAGTTTGACTGAGGCAGTTTGACACATCTCAGTATAGTAGTGTTTTGCAGTTCCCATACTTCCAAGATCTTGCATTTGTCGCAAAAGGTTTTTGTAGTTTTAAATGTCAAAACTGATGAATGTATTAAGTGCTTTTGTTCATTTCATTTCTTATATTCTATATTGAACTATGTTTTAAGCCAAAATCGCATATTTGAGTATTGTCCATACAAGTCCCCACTCCTGTAGAGTGGGTCTGTGCAGAGCACCAAAGCTCAGAGGAAAGCTTGGACCTTGAGGGGCAGGGGTACATGTTGCACCCGGAGCTAGAAGGAACCAGTGATGTGATGGGTTTCTCCATCTCTAGATTGTTGACCATCTTGTCTGTTTTTTCCCGTAGTAGGATAGTTAGTGTTGTTAGTAGTTACTAGGATAGGTTTAATACTGTTTATTTAAAAAAAAGAAAATCATTTTCTTAGTTGGGAACTACTTTGGATCCATCATCCTTACAGGAAGAGGGGTTCCTGGAAGAAAACAAAAAGGACTAAGTTTAAAGAATGCCTACTTCACAGTTTATTTCCTAGTCTCTGACCTCCATACCCAGTCATCTAGAAGTTTTGTTAAGGGACATTTACCTAGTCTGTGCCACATCTGCATAAAGTTACAACCTGGGTGTGGCGTTTCATCTGTAATCCATGCTTATGGAAAACAACCTACAGCTTCCAAGACAGACTCACAACCACCTTCGAGCTTTTCTTCAAAGATGTATTCTTGGGTTTTCAGAAACCCAGTGCTGAGAGAGTATCAGAAACATCTGCTAGACCAGATAGGGCTTTGGCCTCAGTTCCACAACATTATTTTTTGATGTCAAGAGATTGAAAGAAGAAAATATGGCACCATCAATCCACAGAGTCCTTTTCTCTTCGAAGAACTACTCCTGAGGGAATTATGCACCACCGTGAATGCACAGAATTCATGTCTCCCGCAGATTTCTTTGCTTCCCTGCAGAAAAATGACTTTCTGACAGGGAAATAAAGGGAAGCTGCAAGAACAGTCACACACCACTCCCAAGCAGTGTAGGTGCATCATTTCGGGCACCCAGAGCAGCCGGCGGAGAAGTAAATCTCTGCTGGTCTGGGGACACCCCCAGCCAGTGGCTCCTACCCGGAGCCAGGATCAACCGCTCGTCCTGGCTGGGCTGGAGGCAGAAGAGGGCGGGACTTCCTCTTCCCCTGAAAGGAGTGGCTGGGGCTTTGTCAGACCCACCCCCAGAAACCTCCTGCAGCTGTAGGAAGCTCAGCATCCACCCCTGCTGCCCCCATCGCTCCTCAGCGATGGGGGGAGGGGTCACTGTATGGGGAGCTACTCCATCATCCACCCAACCCCCATGCATCCGGATCTCCCATACTCAGACACCCCTGCCAAATTTCACCTGGTACAACCAGAATCCCCCTAGCCCTCCATACCCAAACCCCACCCCACTGAACATCAGCCTCTAGATCCGGAGCCTCCCTGCACCCAGCCCCCCTGGCTCCAGACCTCTTCCCCCTGCACCCAGACACCTCCCAGTGAGCCCCCCCCACTCAAACCCCCATCCTGATGCCCCAGCCCCTGCACCGCTCTGAGCCCCACATCCAGACCCCCATGCCACTGACCCTGAACTAGCTGCACCCAGACCCCCACCCAGAACCCCCTGCAGAGATACCCAGACACCTCCACTGAGCCCCAGTCACCTTTACTTGGAAGCCCCCGCACCTGGAACCCCTCCAACGAGCTCTGTGCATCTAGATCCCCGCACACCTAGGCCCCGCCACTGCGCTGGCTGTACCCAGATTGTCCCACACATAATCCTCTCACCCCACACCTGAATCCCCTCACACTGAGCTCCTTCACACTTGGATCCTGCCTGGTTAAGCCTCCCTGCCCACACCTGGTGCAGAGGGCCAGGGCCCCAGAGTTTCTGGGGCAGGCCCAGGCCTTGTGCTGTGTCAGGGTCAGATGCAGCCTCACCGCTGAATCCACGTCCTGGGGCTAGGGTGGCTGCAGGGTGATCTTCCACCTTCATGCAGCCATTGGCCTGTGCTCCCCACTGCCATGCTGGAACCTCTGCATTTATTTATTGACAAATAAGACTTGCAGAATTTTAAAATGGATGCAGAATTTTAATTTTTTGGCACAGAATTTTTAATTTTTGGGCGCAGAATGCCCTCAGGGGCATAAGAACTAAAGACTCTCGTTTATCTCCCAGTCTCTGCCTCAGTTTCACATTCAACAAAAGAGGAGTACGCTGTGCGCTTTTCTCCATCTTGGAACTAGTTCTTGTTATCACTGAAGACAAGTTCTTCTTCAAGTGCTTTTTCATGACCATTCCAATCAGGTGTGCGTGCGTGCCGTGTGCACGCCAGCAGAAGATTTTTCCCTTAGCAGCGTCCGTAGGGTCAGCATGGGCACCCCTGGAGTCACGCCTTCATGGCACCCAATATAGGGCCCTGCCGACCCCCGCACCCTCTCAGTTTCTTCTTACCACCGGTGACAGCTAGCTGGAACAACTGTGGCTCTTGCATTGCAAGCGCTTTTGGCAGTGTTCACTTCAGTCTTCATTGTTAAATAGTTTGTTAGTTATTAGTTATTGTAGTTGTTGTGATACTTGGGGGTTCCCCCCACCAACAACTTTTTCCCCAGTTCTGGGGTATGCCCTGGTCCCCAGGGTTTAAACTCTGCAAGGATTATGGCAAGTTTATGCCAAAGAGTAACCCGCACTCTTCTTGTCTACGGTACCTTGGGGAGAGCCACCAAAAGGACAAGTGCAGGATCTGCAAGGGATTTCTCCCTAGGACCCTTAAAGACCGGGATCAAAAGCTCAAGATCCTGCTAATGGAAGTGGCGCTCCGTCCACAATCCAACCTGGGGTCCATAGAACCCACGCCGAGCATTTCCTCATCGGTTCGCAGTGCTCCGGTGCCGACGGTGAGTGAGCTGGTGCCGGGGAAGGACCCTAAGGACTCACAGCTCCGCTCAAAAGAAACTCTTCTGTCTGGCACCGTTCTCAGTCCCCGGTGCCACAGAAGAAGAAAAGGCTAGAAAAGGGTCGCTCTCCCCATCTAAAGACCAAGGGACCTGCGGCATCGAAGCACATCTCGAGTCAGGCCACCTCGTCTCTCCAGCCCTCCAGGGTCTGGTTGATTCCTGCCCTATCTGGGGTTCAGTTGAGTCTGAACCCTCAACGGTCCCTGGACTGCCAAGGTGATCACTTCTAGCTCCCCTTGACACCGGAGGCATTTGAGGTAGCCAAGGACCTTATATGGCTCTCAGCGCTGTCCTCCCTGCAGAGGAGAGACAAGTCACTGGTGACTGCATGGCTCCAGTTCCAATCAAGGAGCAAAGCAGCGATGATGGCGCGCCGATCCCCATCTCCAGCGAACCTCTCCCTGGCACGGCCCACCCATGCAGGGGAGCCACACTGGTCCCCGACCTCTCAGCACTGCTCTCCGGCAGCCTAGAGTACTGCTCCTCCATGGTCCTCCTACTCAGAGACCTTGAAGTCTGAGTCGGAATCCTATTTCTCCTATAGGACCAGGAGCCAGTGGTCCAGATCCTGCCGCAACCACCAGCACTACCTAGCACCATGGCCTCCGCAGTGGCAGCCTTCGACACAGTGGCCCTTTTGGACACCCTGAGCGCATCACCAGGGACAGATCCAGGGCCTGGGCCCAAGCTCCAGGTCGGTGTCCTCTGCATCCTTCGTCCCCCGGCCAGCACCACCACTGTCCCCTGGGACCGACCCTCCCATCAGCGGCACTGCTGGCGGCTGCAGCATCGGTACCACCAGTGTCGACGATATCGGCACTGCCAGAACCAACAACTTTGGCACCACCTGCCTCACCAGCAGCATTTCTGCCCCCAGCTGCCCTGGCACCACATGCTTCGGACCTAGGAGCTCAGCAATACCGCGTGTTGCGGGACCCACGGGGTGCTGAAGGGAGTGAGCAGGGCCCGCTGCCAGGCCTCTCCTCCTCATCCTCCCCAGATGAAGCTGTGGCCGGGACGTCGACGGCCCCAGCTCTAAGATAACAGGGTCCTTCAGCAGCTGTTACGTGGTGTTGCCCAGAACCTGGGCACACAGGCGGAGGAGGTCGTGGAGGACTCTGACCCTGTTGTCGACATCCTCTCACCCTCTGGTCCCTCTCTAATCCCCTTGCCCTTAATAAGGACGATTACTGAGACAACAAAAACCCTATGGCACACCCCTGCATCTCTGGCCCCTACAGCCAAGAGGAATGAGAGGCGGTACTTTGTCCCTTCTCAAAGATATGAGTATTTATACACACCCCTAGCCTCCTACCCCCCCGACTCCCTGATGGTTGATGCAGCCAATCAGCGAGAGTGCTAGGGCTACCAGGGACCCGCCCCTAAGAGCAGGGAGGCAAAAAGACTTGACCTTTTTGGCAGGAAGGTCTATTCCACCACGGGAATACAGCTCTGCATTGCAAATCAACAGGCCATAGTGAGCAGATATTCACACAGCGCCTGTGCTGCGATGGCAAAGTTTGCTGCACTACTGCCGCAGGACACTCATGCAGAGTTCTCGGCATTGGTGGAGGGGGGAAAGCTGGTCTTCCAAGATTCCCTACAGCTGCACTAGAGGCACCAAATGCAGCCTCACATGCTATGGCCATGGGGCTTGTAATGAGGAGGGGTTCCTGGTTGCAGGTCTCTGGTCTGCCCCATGAGGTTCAGCAAACAATCCAGGACCTCCCCTTCAAGAGTTCAGCCCTCTTTTCCGATAAGACGGATAAAAGACTCCATAGTCTGAAAGACCCACCAGCCACTCAATGGAGGCATTTCTGCCCACAACCTCCCTCTAGGTTCTACCAACCTCAAAACTGCCAGGACGCTCCTTGTAGGAGAAATAGGATCGGTAGAAGGAGGCAGCATCCCTCCTCAGGCCAGGGCTCGGGCCAGCCCAAGCCATTGCCTGGCCTCAGACCAGCCTTTTGAGGGTGCAGACGAGGACGGCGCACTAGTACTGGAACTGCATCCAATCTTTCTTACCTTTTGTCCCGAGTGTCCCCTTTCTGGTCCCATATCACCTTGGACCGCTGGGTGCTCTGCATGGTAGAGAGGGGATATTCCATTAAATTCGGTGCCTTCCTACCCTTCCACCCCCCTCACCCATCCCTCTTCAGGGACCCCTCTCATGAGTAACTTCTTATACAGGAAGTGCACTCACTCCTCTCAGTAGGGGCAGTGGAAGAGGTTCCT
The DNA here is from genome assembly GCF_965152235.1 of Eretmochelys imbricata. Lineage (NCBI taxonomy): Eukaryota > Metazoa > Chordata > Testudines > Cheloniidae > Eretmochelys > Eretmochelys imbricata. The sequence continues at coordinate 191,122,362 of NC_135574.1, read as the reverse complement.
CAGGAGCAAAGTGGCAAGGGTTTGTTTTCCCAGTATTTCCTAATACCGAAAGCCAAGAGTGGCCTCAGGCCCATCCTGGACCTATGGGAACTCAAGAAGTTCATCAAGAAACTCAGGTTCCGCATGGTCTCTTTGGCCTCCATTATCCCCTCATTGGATCCAGGAGACTGGTATGCCGCCCTCGACTTGAAGGATGCGTACTTTCACATAGCGATAATTCCACCTCATAGAAGATACCTCAGGCCAGGGCATACCTCCCAGAAGCCAGGTTTCAGTCACTGGGCAACATCATATGGGGCCTCAGGCAGTTCCCCACCACTACAGCAAGGAATTGCCTGGAGCTTCTGGGGCACATGGCCGCGTGTACCTACGTAGTACAGCATGCCACACTCAGGCTTCGTCCACTCCAGTCATGGTTAACGTCAGTATATCAACCAGCTCGGGACACTTTGGACAGTATCATAGCCCTGCCTTGCCTGATACTAGGCTCCCTCCTGTGGTGGCTCGACCCACAGGTAGTATGTGTGGGGGTCCCCTTCACCAGCCTCCAACCATCCTTCTCATTAATGACAGATGCGTCAGATCTGGGATGGGGGCACATTTGGGAGACCTCAGGACCAAAGGCCTCTGGTCTCAGGCGAACCTTGCTCTACATATCAGTGTCAGAGAATTGAGAGCGGTGCACCTAGCGTGCCAGGCTTTCAGAGTCCGTGTATCAGGAAGATGTGTATCAGTCCTCATGGACAACACCACGGAAGTGTTTTATATCCACAAACAATGGGATGTATGCTCCTCTCCCCTTTGCCAGGAAGCCCTCATGCTGTGGGACTTCTGTGTAGACCACTCGATACACCTGCGGGTATCATACCTCCCTGGGATACAGAACGAGCTGGCAGACAGTCTCAGCAGGTCTTTTCACGGCCGCGAGTGGTCCCTCCAGCCCGACATAGTGAGCTCAATCTTCCAACACTGGGGCTTTGCCCAAATAGACCTGTTCGCCACACAACGCAACAGGAATTGTCAACTATTCTGTTCCTTCCTGAATCACAGCCCAGACTGCATTCCTAGTTCTGTGGGGAGGCCGCCTCCTATACTTGTTCCCTCTGGTTTCTCTCATTCACAAGGTGCTCCTCAAGATCTGCAGGGACCGAGCCCTAGTGATATTGGTAGCTCTGGCCTAGCCACGCCAGCACTGGTACACATCACTCCTGGAAATGTCTGTGGTAACTCTGGTCACCCTACCACTCGTTCTGGACCTAATCACACAGGATTACGGCTGCCTCCGGTATCCAAACCTCGAGTCACTCCACCTCACAGAGTGGAAGCTTCATGGCTGAATGCTGTGGAGCTGTCCTGCGCTGATCAAGTCAGACAAGTTCTCCTTGGAAGTAGAAAGCCCTCCACAAGGGCGATGTACCTGGCCAAGTGGAAGAGGTTCTCCATCTGGTCAGAGCAGCACCATCAATCTCCGATGCTTGCCTTGGTGCCATTTATACTGGACTGCCTCCTCTATCTTAAGCAATAGGCAGTGTCCATATTGTCAATAAGAGTTCACTTGGCAGCTATCTCCGCCTTCCATTCAGGCACAGATGGCTACTCAGTCTTTGCAAATCCAATGATCAGCTGTTTCTTTAAAGGTCTTGACAGACTATACCCGTAAGTACGACAGCCTACCTGGCTTGCGATCTCAATCTAGTCCTTTCCAGACTTACGGGACCACCATTTCAACCACTGGCGATGTGCTCCTTGCTTTATCTCTCTTACAAGATGGTGTTTCTTCCCTATCTTCCTTCAGTGACCCTTCTCACAGGAGCTTTTTACAAACAGAAGTGACTTGTTGCTCTAACAGGAGCAGTAGAAGTAGTCCCACAGGAATAAAGGGGAAATGGATGCTACTCCCAATATTGTCCCATTCCGAAGAAGAAAGAGGGTCTTCATCCCATTCTCAATCTGAGGAAACTCAACAGATACATGTGCCACCTCATATTCAGGATGGTAACACTTGCCTCCACTTGATTCCAGTGCTCCAAGCCCAGGACTGGTTCGCAGCTCTTGATCTACAAGATGTGTACTTCCACATTGCCATTCATCTGGCCCACAGGAAGTATCTGAGATTCACGGCCAGGCCAGATCACTACCAATGCAAAGTTCTACCCTCCAGACTCTCCGTAGCACCAAGAGTATTGCAATGGTGGCGGCAAACCTCAGGAAACAAGGGAAACATGTCTGCCCACATCTAGATGATTGTCTGAACTGAGGGTTCATCCTCGGATGAAACTAGCAGTAGTACAACAGGCATTATCTCAGTTGGGACTCCTGGTGAATTATGAAAAATTGTCTCTCATATGATAGAATGCCTAGCAGCTCTACTTGTCTCTCAAGCAGTATGAGCTTGCTTACCAAATGACAGATTTTAATCTATTCACTCCCACATATTCAAATTACTGGCAAAACTGTCGACCACAGTGCATGCCTGTCTAGCCCTGGCTCCATCTTGAATGCTGCTGGTGGACACATCAGGGAGGGTTGGGGAGACTCATTTGGGTCACTTCCAGGTACAAAGGCGTTGGTCCTCAGTCAACCTTAAACTCCATATGAACCTCTTAGAGCTAAAGTGGTAAGACTGGACTGTATAGCTTTCAGACATGCTCCACAGGACTTGGTAATGCAGATCATGATGGACAACACGCTGGCAATGCACTACACCAACAAATCAGGCAGCATCTCTTCCCATTTATGTCAGGAGGCCATCGAACTTTGGAAATGGTCCCGGCTACATGAGGTGACCTCAGTGGTCCCTCACATTGTTGCCAATGTTGGTGTTACTATGATTTTAAGAGAATGAACAGAATATTCAGGTGGACTGAAACTATAAAAGGGAGGGGTGAACAAACACCCCAAGGGACCTCTCCTCTCTCTCCCTGTCCATCTCTTTTGAGAAGCCGAAAGAAGCAGCCTTTGGACTCTGGGTGAGGGGTCCTGACCTAGAGGTTGGTCAGTAAGACTACTGGAAGCAAGTGGTGAGAAACTTTGCTTGACTCTAATATAGTTTGTTACTTTAGGCACTAGAAAGCGTTTGATCTTTTTTCTTGTAACCGTTTTGTCTTTTATGCCTCATTGCTTGTATTCCCTTAAAATCCATCTCTTTGTAGTTAATAAACTAGTTTCATTGTTTTATCTAATCCAGTGTGTTTAAGTTGAAATGTCTGGGCAACTCCATTTAAGGTGGCAAGTGGCTGTATATTATTCCCTTAAAAGAATAATGGTCTTAATATATTTGGAATGTCCAGGAGAAGGCTGGGCAGTACAAGGCATACATTTCTGGGGGGAAATCCAGGACTGGAAGTGTGTTGGGTCACCCTGCAATATAACCAAGGCTGGTGAGAGCCAGGGTGTAACAAACACATCTGGAAGTGATCTGCATACTGGCAAACTGTTTTTGCCATAAACCATTAATATGAGCAAAGCTCCTTTACAGAAGTGCAAGGTCTATCAGTACATGCAGAATAAAGTGGAAGTCTCTCATTTGAAGGGCTGGATATCTTCTTAATTTTTGCATGTTAGTGTTAATTAATTTATTGTATGTTCTCCAATTAAAGATTTTAGGTCAAAAGGAAAATGGTAGATATGCTAATGATGATGAAATCAGCCATTTGGTTTTGTTTTTTCCTTTCTTTGACACTTGTGTATGTGCTGATAGTTAACAAAGTAAAACACTAATGCATTTTGAGAAGAAGTCTGACTCAATGGTCAGAGTGTTAGACTGGAATTTGGAACACCCAGGTTCAATTTCCTGCTCCACCACAAACTTTTTATGTGACCATGGGCAAGTCATTTAGGGTATATCTGCACTGCGATAAAAAGTGTCGAGTCTCAGAGCCAGGGTCAGTTAACTTGGGCTAGCGGGACTAAATATAGGAGCGTAGAAGTTCGAGCTTGGGCTGGAGCTCAGCCTCTGAAACCTTGCAAGAAAGGAGGGTCTCAGAGCCCAGACTCAGATCAAGCCCAAACGTTTACATTTTTAGCCTGTCAGCCTTAACCCTCTGAGTACGAGTCAGTTGGCCCAGGCTCTGAGACTCAGCACTGTGGGTTTTTTACAGCAGTGTAGACATACCCTTAGTCTCTCTTTGCTTCAATTCACCATTTGCCAAATACAGATAATAGTACTTCCCTACCTCACAGGATTGTTGTGGGTGTAAATATATTGAAATATGGCGAAGAGCTCAGATACCACACTAATGTGTGGTATATATGTAGCTGATATAAACAGATTAAGTACCTAAGATAGATCTGAGCTGTGAAAGCACTTATTTGTTTTTCTTGTTCATTGTACACAGGAATCTCTTGATGAAGTAACTATTAAAGATACCTTGGAGGGTGACAACATGTATACCTGCTCTCACTGTGGGAAGAAAGTGCGGGCTGAAAAAAGGTATAATTGTGAATAAACAAACGTTATTAGCATTTCTTTCTAACTATGAGTTCCATTAATTTCTGTTCGTAGTTTCCATCAAGTGAGAGTAGTAGTCCAAAAATAATCTAAAATCATGATAATTATTTAATATTTGAATAACAATAATACTGGAGACCGAAACAGGATCCTAGCCCCACTGTCTCAAGCACTGTAGAAACATATAAAGATGTGATCTCTATCCCAAAGAGCTTACAATATAAAAATATAATGATCTACCTAAAACATTTTAGGAAAAGGTCACCTACTCCATAATATCTGCCTTTCTAAAATCGTAACCTCAATGCTCTCGTTTTTCATCATAATCCTCACTGTTCCTTTTGTAGAAACAAATCTCAGTGTATTTTGAACTCATTTACTGTATATGTTTTTGATCAGTCAACTTTGTTGGAAGTTTATTCCATATTTTCATTACTCTTTACACAAAGTGATTGTCTGGGTTCTTTAATCTTGATTTCTGCTTTTAAAATTGTTCTGTAGCTTTTGGAACTCTTTAAAATATATAAAGAAAGTATGTGTGTTATCTGTATCCTCTTATTTTATTTTTAAAAACTTCACCTGATATTGGAAGCTTCACAGTTGTTTTTTGCAGTGATTATAAGTGGCACAGGAGAAAGGTTCCTTACTGTAAATCTTATAAATATGTTCAGGAGTCTAAAGGTTTTAGTACAGATTATGTTCTGCGTTGAAATATGTCTACAAGAAAGAGTTTTGCACATAGATATATGAGTCGTGATGGCAGTGTAGTTAGCAGATGTTGATGCCAGGGTCTGCAAAGAAACAGAGGCTTAGAACCTAATAAGTCTACCATTTTTTATTTTTGCAAGTAAAGAAAGGGCCTAGTCTTTATTAATGACTATCCAGGTTGAAAAATTCAGATTATAGATTTCAGCCATGTGTGATTGGAATGAGGAAAAAATAGACTTACACTATCGGGAAAGTGTTCTCTCCCCCTCCCCCCCATCATCTTTTCATAATTCAAAAATACTGATATGATTTATTTAAAAAATGAAAAAAATCCTTGGACTGAGACTAAGCATGGACATTTTCCATCAGAAAAGATTATTTTTTTCAGATTGTAAACGGAGTGTGAAACAGCACACAAAACAGGATCATTATTCTTTATAAGACGTCCCTGATGTAATCTTCACTGTAGGGAGTGCTATTATGTGCTTACTGTAATAAAGGCTGTTTTAAATCAGTCTTCTATCCAGTACCATAATGTAATCCCTGTTACATGTCATCTGATGACAAGATTTTTTTATAAAATTTGACTAACTGACACTGTGTAAGGGATTGTGGTTGCTGATTTTTAAATTTTAGGTGACGATTTCTAACATGAACTGGAAATGAATGACAGGAGAGAAAGTTTTGAGAGATTTTGTGGCAGTATTATCTAGCAATTCAGTTTTCTTAAATATTAATTCCTTGCATCTTTAGGGCATGTTTTAAGAAATTGCCTCGCATCTTAAGTTTCAACACTATGAGATACACATTTAATATGGTCACCATGATGAAGGAGAAAGTCAACACACACTTCTCATTCCCTTTACGTTTGGATATGACACCTTACACAGAAGATTTTCTCATGGGAAAGAATGACAGAAAAGAAGGTAATTGATTTTGCTTTGTCCCTATAGTTTTTTGACAACCGAACAGTGCTGAAAATTCGAACTTTTGAAAATTTTTGTCTAGTAGTGTAATATAGTGTCAGTTAAACTGCGTAGCCAGGTGGCCATGGGCATATGGTGAAATTCATGGAAATTAAGCTCTAAAAAGTCCTGGAATAGTAATATTTCTTAGCAATACACACAAATCCAAATAGTTAATAATTCTAAACACATCTTTCATGTAATTAATCCCACATCTTTCTGTCTTCTCCTTCATGTGAGGTTAAAAAGCAACTAAAGGCTTATGAAGCCTATATTTTTATTTGTTTACAAAGAAATTGTAATTTATTATATTTAATATCCAGTGACTGCTAAATAATTTTCTCTGTAAATACAGCACAATAACCAATATAAATTATTGATAAAACTATTTTTATAATGAATTAAAAATTCCTGGCTTGTTATGTATAGTTTGTTGTTGATTTGTTTTATATTTGCAGGATAATATGGTGGCCAAATTCTTGAACTTTATAAAATGGTCCACCAGTAAGGAGCATACATAAACTGCAAAAGCATTACTGTGTATGCTTGTATTCTGGGTCAGAAGCAACCCCAGAAGAATAGTGACCCGTGCTCCACCTGTTGGGTGTGGGCTTTCTGGCTGCTACCTATTGCAGTGCCTAGAAGATATATGCTGTTTGTCAGTGTATTTGGCAAGAAGTATTTATTGTAAGTTATCTGTATTAATTCTAGTGTTATGAAGGTTAAAGGAATAACTTGCTAAATATTGTATTAAATTATTTAAGGTTTTAAGGACGACAGTGAATATTTAAAAGAAACTGAAAGTTACGAGTACGATTTGATAGGCGTGACCGTTCATACAGGAACAGCAGATGGTGGTCACTACTACAGTTTTATCAGAGATATAGTCAATCCCCATGCTTACAAAAACAACAAATGGTGAGTTGTTAAGTGTTTAATAATTCTTGTTTGTGATGTATTTGTATTGTGATGTACTGGAAAATTCTTAAGATGACAATGTCATCTATTTCAAATAGGGTTCTTTAACTCCCTTGCTTGAACTGTCCTGTTAAGTGATTGCAAATATATTTATTTATCAATTTATCTTCTTCCAGTCAACAAACATTTTCTCCTGGTTTTGGTGGGGCCTTTAAAAGAGGGTGAGCATTGGGTGGATTGATCAGAAAGTAGCTATTTAAAATCCACTGTATGTTCTCTATTAAACTATAAAAGTTTAAAGATAGGTCAGATTTGCCTACATTTCTTGCTTGTGTTACATCAGTTTTGTAAAGTTCATTGGCTTTGCCATGCCAATAGGTGCAGACCACCACATGCTATTAATCCTGTTTGCATATATTCAGCACGAGATGTTCTGATGCAGGTCATAAGATTGTAAAGAATCAGTAAAAAGAAAAGGAGTACTTGTGGCACCTTAGAGACTAACCAATTTATTTGAGCATAAGCTTTCGTGAGCTACAGCTCACTTCAGCATACATGCTTGTGTAATAACTTTGATGTATGCAAGACATATATGAAGCAGAACAAAATCATTACTCTTTACACTGTGGGCTTTCTTATGCTAATTAATATTGCAGTAAAATGTATTATTAGCAGTTCAATGCGCATTAACAACTTTGGTAAAATGACTAGGTTTCTGTATGTCAGAGAGATGCCAACTGCTTTGGAAGAGAATGTTTACATTTTCTTTTGTAAAGCAGATTCAGAAAAAAAACCCAACTTGTTTCCATTATGATAATAATTATTCTTTGTCCTTCAACTTTGTCCTTTTTGTTTTCAGTTTTTAACTATCAATTTTCATGGCGGTGCTTAACTTTTCATTTTGCTTTTCTTTAAATCTATTCAACTCTACATCTGGGAAATTCTCAGTTACAGTTATCAAAATCTGTCCTTACTGTTCTTTGATATATGCAAAATATTGTTTTGTCTCATCTGGAATTTACAAATTTGCTAGTGTTTTCCAATCTGTTGAATTTTTTCAGTGCTCAACACTTATCAGATGTAATTATCAGTGGTATGTCTGAAAATTTTGTAGCCTTTATTTTTTCTAACCCCAATAGAAAAGGGAAAGGGAGGGAGGCAGTTTCTCTAGCAGAGGTCTTCAGCAGAGACTTCCTCTTGTAACAGTCATTGTGTCCATTTTAGCTGAACATCACATTCATATTGTAATGTTCTTTAATGGGGCTACTTTTGGAAAAACCTTGCATCAATCTCCTTGCTTAGTGGTGTTGGATTTTAAGAGTCTGGCATTGCCCTTTTCTTCTCAATTTTTTGTGACTTCTCTTGTTGATCATGTTTCAGAGGAAGGAAAGATGTCCTCTGACTTAGAAAAATAAATTTTGCTCCCTTCCTAAAACATTAAAGATCTAGATCCATCTATCCATCCAGGGTTCCTTTGGCTTTCAGTAGTCTAAATAATAATGTGCTGGACTCCCTCAAGCTGTCCACTAAGATCCTCAGCTCCTCTGAATTTGTTTGCTGAGCATTATGAAATTTGTCCATGAAGGTGGGGTATCTTGTTCCACCTCTGTAAAATAGTATTTCCCTTAACAAGGAATAGCATTTTTGTGAGAAACAGTGGATTCAACCCCCCTCTAACTTGTCAGGCAACAAATTTATATTTTCAGAAAAAAGGACTAGGTCCTCTTCATTGGGAAAAAGTCAATCCTTTGCAGTCAGATGTTCCTTCAGCTGTCTAAGTCTAGTTGCGGTATTTTGGGAGTGTGCCCAAGCCTTCCTTCTCTGCCCCTAAGAATGGGTACAAAGGTTTTGGGCAATCAACCTGTTCCCTCCACAGACTTGTTTTTTTTTCCCTTGAGGGGTGGAATCTATGATTTTCTTTTCATTCTTGTGGAAAGCCATCTCTCTGAATAATAAGTCCTTTTTCTCTTGAGGGAAGGTGCTCGTGTCATTTTCCTGGCTACTGATTGACAAATAACAAATTAGCTGGTCAATGTGAATGTAATTTTGCCTTTACTTCCTCATAGTTTTATCTTTCACGTATAAATGTCATTCTTTTGATGTAGATGTTTGGTATTCTTCGTCTACTGTAAGAGAGGTAACAGACAACTGATTCAAAAGTTTAATCTTTTATAGGTATCTTTTCAATGATGCTGAAGTAAAACCGTTTGATTCTGCTCAGCTTGCTTCTGAATGTTTTGGTGGAGAAATGACTGTAAGTTGTAGCCTTTACCTCAAGACTTCTTCCCACCCCACCCCACCCTTTTTTTTATTACAATCTCAGAAGGTAGTACTGGACAGTAGCCCTGCCCTGAGGACTCAGTCACTCGGGTTCCATAGTGCTCTGCCTTGCCCTCATACCCCTCCAGTTCAACATGTATATGAAGCTGCTAAGGGAGTTTCATTGAGAGGGTTGTGGTAGGGACAAGGAGACTGTACAGCCTGAGTCTGTTTATTTTCAGGCCATGGTGCAAAGTCTGTTTGGTTGCCCAAACTTTCCCTGAGAGGGAGTGGGTTACCTGGAGTGTAAGTTGATGAAGAGGGAAGTTCTTTTGGTGAATTGGGAATTTTTTGGGTGGAATGCAGAGCCAAATTAGTTTTTTGTATGTGTTTAAAAAAAAGTCTATTAGTGAAGTAGCTGTACATTAACTTTATAAATACAGGTGTATTTTGCCCAAATAAACAGTTGCATAGCAATTGATATCCTTTATAACTCGTGTATATTATTATTCACATTACATTAGTTTCCTGATCTGTACAATAGTGATAACTTTTTTTAAAGCGTTTGAGATCCTTGACTGAGAAGCACTAATAAGTATAAAACATATTAATATTAATGCTTCAGGAACCACCAGTAGCTGCCAGAAAATGTAGTTCTTCAGACTACTGTCCGGAAAGAATTGGCAAATCAGGCACGCACCAATCCCTAAACAATTGTTTAATGTTTGTGTATTCAGACCTATGCCTTGTATAGTTTTTCTTTCGGTCAGAGAAGGGAGTTTCATGGATTTAAAATAAATATTAAAAGCCAATTACTTTACAAGGCTGTACCAGCTTCTTGCCTTGACTTTTGAATCTACTGTATGAATCAGCCTTTTGTCAGCAGTGTGAATATTTTTACACACCTTTAGTACAAAGCACTGTTAAACCAATTGCAAACATTCACAGTGTATAAAAAGCCTATGGCCATGTGTTTTCCTGATTTGCATGATTAATAACAGCTTATTACAACAATTCCATGAACAAGCTAAAAAATTCCACCTGGTAAAGTTGCCATGCCAAAGTACAACACAAAATTGATTCCATGCAGAAGATCTGCAAAACTTCTGCAGACTCCAAAAAAAGAGGATATGGTCTGGAGAAATATGAGAGGAGTCAGAGTCAAAATACTGCATATGCCACCTTGGAAAATGAAAGTAAGCTACTACAAAAAACTAAAAATTATTTAACGATGAGCAAGGAATATAATTGATGGCAGACCCTGCATGGAGGGCATAAAGTGGAGATGCCTCCTTGCATACTGAGACCAGAACCATCCACAATGAGGCAATAATAACTAGCTTGTAATGAATATTTTCAGTAACCCGTGTTGTCTTTTTGACAGACCAAGACATATGATTCTGTCACTGATAAATTTATGGACTTCTCCTTTGAAAAGGTACCCTTTTCCCCTTTCATTTGCTAAGTAAATATATTTTTAAATTTATGACCTAAGTAATTTCTCTGTAGAGCAAAAGTTATACAGATTTCTTTTTCCCTTAAAGACACATAGTGCGTACATGCTGTTTTATAAACGGATGGAACCAGAGGAAGAAAATGGCAAAGACTACAAGTTTGATGTTTCATCAGAGTTGCTGGAGGTACAAGTTGGTTTGCTTTAACAATGTAAAAATATAGTAAGAAATCCTATCCCAATCAGTGGGATCTGAGTAAATATAGAAAATAAAATTTGATTTTAAATATTAAGATAATTGAAAGGCTTGCCATCTTTCATAGAACGTTTTGTAATGTAACATTACTCTTTACATTGCTAAAATTAACATTGTGTCAGTGTTTCCATTATAATCCACTACTTTCCAGAGTTTGTAACCCAGCAGTAAAAATTAACTAAAACTTGGTCTCGTAACCTTTAAAAAAAAAAAAAAAAAAAGGAAGGTTGCATTTTTTGTAAGTTCCATTTTATTTAAATAAAAAATAGCAATGCTGGCAACAAGACAAAAAGTGTAAAATGGATATTAAATTATATAAAATACTGAAATTCACTGATATTTCTAAAGTGAAAAGAATATGTAATTGAGAGCTGGCAGCATAATCATCAAAGAAAGCACAATAAAGAAGATGGTCCATTATACGTATAAGGCATAACACAGACTAGGTTGTGCAGTTGTTGTGACATAATTTAGCTGGGTGTCTTGTTCTGTAGTAAGGCCCCAGGCCAAAAATCAACTGTCTCCAGCACACCAGAAGTGCAGTTATATTACAACACACTATTTGAAATAGTCATAACTAGTGTACTCCAAACAGGAAAGAGTTTGGTTTATTTAAAAAAAACAAAGAAACTCCAAAGTCCATTTCTGTTCTATTGTACTTACAAGTGGGCTGCAAGAAAAATAGTTAAACATTTATAATAAATTATTTCTGTGAGATGAGAAAATCTTTCAGTTGAGCTAATATGCTTCAGAGATCTTAAACAGAAAGAATGGTTTCAGTGTAAAACAGGCTTTAATATCTGAGGGCCTTCTATATCCTGTCAATTTTCAATGCATTTAAGCAACTACGGAATGGAAAATTATAGCGGGAATTCTGACTTGAGCGGTTTTTCTCTCGGTCATATAGACTAGACCAGAGCTGTCCAGCCTGTGCCTGGGAACCACCTGTGGCCTTCAAGGCTCTAAATTGTGGCCTTTGATCGCAAAATGCATTAAGAAGATTTGTATTGATTACAAATTGAAAGCTTGTGTCTTGGGTTTATGGCCTGTGATTGTTAAACTGAAGTGTTTGAATCAGCCCTGTTGCTGTGCGGAGAAGATGAGGCAATGCCTCTACTGTAGCTCTAACATGACAGACAGTGTTCTGAGTAACTGCAGCTGCTAAAGCGCTCATTCACTATTTGCCTGTTGTGTTGCAGAGGGGAAATGAGAGAGTAGTTCTTTCCTGCAGACTTGTGAGCAGGATAGGAACTCAACTGGCTCTGCTTGACCTAGGGAAGTGCCTAGCAGAGGATGTGAGAGGAAGAGAAGAGAAGCTGAGAATCAGTCACCCATTGCATCTCCCTTATTTTAGGGCACATAAAAGCACTGAGGGGTGCTCTAACTTGTCAGCTGGCTACCAAGGGACTTGGCTGTTGAGGGACTATGTGCCAGCAGGAAATAGTTGGAACACATCATGCACTTGCCTCACATCCTCCATGTCTCTTAACCACCTACTCCATGCACATACTTTGCAAAAAATTGCAGGGAAAGAGGCATAGGAGCTGAACATGTCAACCCTGTGCCTGTTAGAGATGCATCTCTGTCTGTGCCAGTGGTATCCCTAATAGGGAATTTGCATTTGATTGGGGTTTTTTTTGTTTGTTTTTGTTTTTTTAACTCCTCTTCTGCCACCGGAGTGGCCCTAGAGAACAAAAAACAGCAGGGAATCTGTCCTAATGTACTGATTTGTGGCCACTTTTATGTTTTGGCTCTCAGTGAATGAACACTGAAAAACAATGAAAAAGTTGGGCATCACTGCTCTAGTCCTTAGCCAGCCAATCAGATTATGCTTTCAGTCCTGCCCAATTAAAAAATAATCCGTAGAAGACTTCAGCAAAGAGTTAAAGTTTCAAATCATTCATATTGGAAAAAAAATTGTGCAAACCAATTTGGTCAAAAACAAAATTTCAGTCAAGGAGATCTGGCACAAAATGTTGTTTTGGCCCAAATTCTGCCTTCAGGGTTTTATCAAAAGTTCATTGAAGTCAACATAAGTCTTTCCATTAGTTTCAGCGAGCTTCGGATCAAGCCCATACTCCTTAATTGCACCCAGGCAACCCCATTGACATTACTTCTAATGTTTATTTGTTGGCTTTAATGGGGTTGCATGACTTCAGTGGGAGATGCTGGGTGCTTAGCATTTTTGAAAATTGTGCCACTAATTTAGACACCTAAATATGGACTGAGAAACCTAGTATTAGGTACTTATTTTTAAAAATCTTGGACAAGTAAGCAAGTATGTGGAAAGGTGTTTGTGTGTGTGTGTGTGGAAGGGAGGGGTGATTGGGAACTGTCGTCTGCCATAGTAGAAATAAAACATTGAACCTATATTTTAAACTAAAATTGAGAGACAAAATTGGGTTTTTTAGTCAACCAATGTTAATTTTATTTTTTAAATCACACAAACTTTAATGAAGTAAACTGGTTTCTTGTATCTGATGTTAGTATTTTTTCTTCAGTGGATATGGCATGATAACATGCAGTTTCTTCAAGACAAGAACATTTTTGAACATACATATTTTGGGTAAGTTTTGCTGTAAATACATATTATTCTGAGATGTTTTTACTCAATCCAGATTTTTAAAATTTATTTTAATTAACAAAATATATTACTGACTCTAGGTTTATGTGGCAGTTGTGTAGTAGCATTCCAAGCACATTACCAGATCCAAAAGCAGTCTCCCTAATGACAGCAAAGGTAAAGTATCTTAACATCATAAAACATTTCTTCTAAACGGAATATGTTTAAATGATAATTCTGGACACTGATTAATTGTATAACATTTTCTTGCAGTTAAGCACTTCCTTTGTTCTGGAGACATTTATCCATTCAAAAGAAAAGGTGTGTTGGTTTGCTTATAAATTCATAATAAGTAGTTGTATGAATTCAGTGAAATTTACCTGTCCCTCTGTGCTTTTATGTAAAAGGATGTGGTTTTGAGTCAAACATACACAGTAGTCACTACAAAGAATGTGTACAGTTTCAGATTTCATAGTGACCCTCAAATGAAAAGCATAAAAATGGGTTTGTGCCTCTTTGCTTCTTTCTACTGTAAATTTAAGGCTTGAAAAATTGTGTGTGGTAGGGATGGGGAGTGTTGGGCTGGGTTGGGTTGGTTTTTTCCCTTAGAAATGTCAGGACTGACAAATCTTGTATTCACTTTTTGGTGGAACAATTATTGTATGATTCAGAGATGTGAATTAGAATCTTTTTTAGGCTCTAATCAAAGGGGCAGGGTGTTGAATCCTTAATAAAGAGAGTTGTGCTTGTAAGTGTTTCAGTTAAATAGATATTCACATAAACACAAAACAAAGAGTTTCAATCAGGCTGAATAAAAATCCTTTTAACTCTCCGTTGATTTACTTTCTTTGTATCTGTGATGTCAATTCTTCAGTCATCCAGGTTAGTCAAGACCTGTATTTCTAATATAAAAACAAGCAAGGGAAAAAAAAGTCAAAAGAAAATTTCAGACCTTTTCATACAGTATATAAAACTTATGTTCAAGAAGATTGTGTGCCAGATACTCTGGTCCACCTGGACTGTGTTTGATACAGAACTGTTTCCAGTAGATTGAGGGTCTGGCCACAATTTGGCATAAATTAGTGCAGCTTTAGGACTGCTGTAACTTATGCCTAAACCCCGTTGTTTTCCATTTAAACTGATTTTTACTGGAAAAAACACCCAGGTTTTATAAAAAGTATTATTCATTTTTTCCGATTTTCACCCTACTTTTGTATCATTCAAATATATAAAAATAACTTGTTTTATTAGGAAAATACTATACATTGCATGAGGTACATGTATTACAATAATACATTAATTTGTTTATACATGCAAAGTTGCCTGTTGAAGTAAGGCTCTGTATTAGTCTAGAAAAGCTGTTCTCAACCTTTTTTTTTCCCGAGTCGCCCCTCCCCCTCCCCCAAATGTTATAAAAACTCTGTGGCCCACCTGTGCCACAGCAGTTGTTTTTCTGCGTATCCAGTAGATTAAAAGCCCAGAGCCAGCATTAAGGGGTTGTAAGCAGGGCAGTTGCCTGGGGCCCCAAACCTCAGGGAGCCCCACAGAGCTAAGTTGCGCAGGCTTTGGCTTCAACCCCACATAGTGGGGCTCAGGCTTCAGCTTTCTGCCCTGGGCCCCAGTGAGTCTAACTCCAGCCTTGCTTTCTGTTTTATTTTGGAGGACCTCCTGAAACCTGTTCACAGCCCCCCAGCGTTGAGAACCTCTGGTCTAAAAGTTACACACAATAAACGAACAGGCAGGCATGCACGCAAGCTCTGAAGTGCACGCGCATCTCAACATATTGACAGATCTCATGCCCACCACGTATACATTTCAAGCTGTTAGCAGGTAGCAGTTTAAAGATCGGACACACTCAAATGGGAAGAAAACGAAAATCTGTATCAGAATACATTTCAGAACACAAGGAAGTTTAAAAATAAAACAAAGAGAGGAGGAAAGGATGAAGTTGAGTGTATGCACTGCAAATGGTGTGGCCCAATTAATAAATGTAAATATTTATAGGCTAATAGTTCTAAGTCTACAACAGTTAACTTATTATTCAAATGAAAAGTTTTATTTGGGGTTTAGAGATATATTGTTTTCTTAGACCCAGAGGGGGCATTGTGTTATGAGTTCTGTTTTAGTTCTGCAGCAAACCACATTGAATGCCCTTCATCAAAGCATTAATCGATTGAATAGTTTCCCTGTCCTTTCATCCACCAAAATAAATCCCAATATTTACCCATAAAAATTATTCATCGTTTTTTCCACTAATTTCCACCTGTTTTTGTTGTTGTAGTAGTAAACACTGATAAATCCCTGGGGAAAATTAAATAAAAAACAAAACAAAAGGCCCTACTTATGCCCAAGCTACTCACAGCTCCCAGGAGTTGTTCCAGCACCTGGCTATCAGTCAGATGCAGAGGCATCCTTGCCACAGTTCTTTTCACCTGGCTATCCCAGTTATGCCGGAGCAAACTAAGAGTAGTGTAGGAATTCCTATGACAACCATACATCTCTAGAAAAATCTCCCATGCCAGGGGGATTCTCAAGAGCCTGGTTCCTCCTTGTTTAAAGCTGTTTTGTTTCAGCAGACCAACGCAAACAGTAGCAGCAGGACCTAGGTCTGTGAACTTAAGCTGCTCCAGAACAATACCTGGACTCATTTTTCAAATGCTATGACTGTAATGGAGTGTAAGAGGTTACAGATACCACCTTTCATTAGATAAGAGGTTGCCTATCTCTGGTGGCTGTGAGCTTTTTTGAAAAGAGCAAAGGAAAAGCTCAATGTCTTGTTTAGCGCTTCATCTCTCATGAAATGTTTCTCATAACTGAAGCTGTTGTGAGCTAATGCTGAAATGTGTTATGGGCTTGATCCTGCAAGGTGCCCAGGATTCTGGCCCTGATCCAGCAAAGCACTTGGGCATGTGCTTAACATTAGGAGTTAAGTGGGACTACTTCTATCAGTAAAGCAAACAGGATTTGGCCCCCATCTCATTTTCTTTACTAGTATTTATTGGCAATAAGTGTTAATTTTTTTTAGATATGTATATATATGTATGTATATGTGTGTGTATATATCTGTATATTCCCACATAAATCTAGTAATGAAATAGGATTGCTAATGTAGTTACATCAAGCAGATTACATCAAGCAGAGCTGTGACAAAGCCTTTTACTAGCTCCTCAGATATTATTAAATATAAATAATAGAATATAAAATAATTTTCAGCTCTTCCTTTTTTTACTGAATGGTGATCTTTAAGGGCAAGATTGAGTCTTTAGATTCACCCTTTAGTGTGCTTAGCTGCCTTGCCTCAGGCTCTGAGAGTCATTTCTTGCTCTGCACCTCTCTTGTCCCGAAGGAGTAAACTACTTCACTCATGTAGTCTGTGTGAGGGAGGAAAACAGAGCTATGGCTCCCCCTGCTCCTTGTCCCTCCCCCATCTTACTTGTGAGGTATTGGGGGGAGGAGGGAAAGAGGCACCTGTAAGTGTATAACCCCTGCTCTTCTCCTTACACCCAGAGCCACAATTGAGGCATCTCTAATGCAGCCAAGCAGGTGTCCATACTTCCCCCTACATTCCTGCGTGGCTGTGTTAGATCTAGAGACAATCTAGTCCAAAATTAGGAAGTAAAAAAATATATATTCAGTAAATTAAAGCTCTTTACTTATCAGCAGTTTCAACTTCTTTAAACTCTTCATACGCTTCAATACAAGAACGTAGCATGTACATTATGGAGAACTAATGTGGACTTGTTTGTTTCTTAAAAATTAGCTAATTTTTTACCATCAATCACCTAATCTCACTTTTAAACTAAAATCAGATTCTAAATCTTAAAATGATACAAAATATTATTTCCACTTAATTAACTGAAAACTCTTGATATGCCTTTAGTTTTGGGATCATGTTGAGAATTAATTTTGGCAATTAAAATAGTGTTGTTTGGCAATTAAAATAGTGGTCTCCCTATTATAGTTGAGTTACAACTCTTGGTATTTGGAGTCATTGGATTTTAACATAAATATGGATTATGATTTCTCGTAAGAGTGCAGGAGGAGGATAAACAATACTTGGGAAAGATTTTTTTTTAGGATGTAATTAATATCAAATCAGTTTAAATGTGAAAAATGCAGTGCCAGGATAGTGACTACACAATGCATAGTACTTAGTTCAATCTCCAAAATATGTATTACTTTTTTGTTAAGAGATTTATTTCAGTTTCATTAAACATTTTAATGGATTGTGATTGCATTTGTTCTTAAGACTAAATATATTAACTGGTTGTGTAGAAATTTAAGATTAAGTTGGAATTTGATCTTAAAATCTTTTTTCCTATTTCTCTTTAGCCCACAATGCTTCAGTGGATTGAACTGTTAACAAAGCAGTTTAATAACAGTCAGGCAGCTTGTGAGGTGAGATAAATAATGAGGTGTTGAACAAGGTAAAAAAGTAAAAAAACAACTTTATATAAAAAATTTTGCATTTTTAGGGATTAGCATCACTAGGTATTTTGGAGTATTTGGACATACGTGTACTAAGAGGTGAAATTCCTCCCCCGTGCAAAGCCTAAACTTTGTATGAAGAATGTTGCAGGGACTAAGAGGATGACATTGCTTCCCCTTCTGGTGAGCCTGTAGGTAGGCCATAAGGCAAAACGCTTTCATGACTGTAGTAGTAGACATAGTTGTCTACACCCTCTTGGGCTGACTGTTTAATATTGATAGGTTTTGCAGAGGGGTTTAAGTGGCATGAGGTTGGTCACTTGGCACAGTAGACATCAGAAGGGAGTTTCATGCGTAAGGCACAGCATGGAAGAAGGCATGAAAACAAGGGAAAGGAAACAAAAGGAGCAGTGACATGGGAGGCTGGGGTGGAGTAAAGAGAGTAAGAAGTGGTAAGAGTAGAGAGATAGGCAAGAGCAAACTCATACAGAGCCTTGCTGGTGAAGATGAGGGACTTGAACTTGATGTGGAGGGCAAAGGAAAGCCTGTGAAAGGATGAGAAGAATGGAGTGACGTGGTAGGAGTTTTGTGGGAGGAGGATGATTTTAGCATTAATGTTTTTGTATGGACGAATGGGAGCATGGGGGGAAGCCAGGAGAAAGAGATTGCAGCCTGAAGATGAAGGCATGTCCAAAGAATGTTGCCATATGGCTGGAAAGAACAGAATTTTGAGATAAAGGAGAGGAAAAATTGACAGAATTTGGTCTTAATCTGAATATGCAAGGAGAAGGGTGTCCAATATGACATTGAGATTGCAAGTCTTAATGACGGAAACCTTCTGTTACTGCATAATGTTATAATTTCAGCCATAATTAATATCCTGCAATAGATGTTATCTAATATATATGCATTAATTATAGTGTTTGTTTTCAAATCCAATCTTCAGATTGTTAAAGTGATATTTAACATTCAATAATCTGGTGACACACATTCATCACTGTGGTTTGAGAATAAGACACCAAAAACAAGTTAAGTGAAGGACCTAGAAATAGAAGAACATGCTAAAATACTATTAAACCAAGAAAAAAAAAAGAAGAACCTGGATTGTTCATTCTAAAGTGGCAACACTGTGTAGTGAATAGAGCATAGTTCTATGATTCAGGAGGCCTCGGTTCTACTCCCAACTGCCTTTCACCATCTGACTTTGGAAGAACATTTAATCTCACAGAGACTAATCTTCTCCAAATGCAAAATAGAGATAATAATGCTTACTCACCTTTGAAAAGCGTTTAAGGCCCTGATTCAGGAATCACCTAAGCATCCCTCTTCTGCAAAGCACTTTAGTATGTACTTAATCTTAAATACGTACTTAAATGTCACTGACTTTGATGGGATTTAATTGCATATTTAAGGTTAACCACATCCTTAAGCACCCTTCTGAAACAGGGATAGCTTCTCTGAATCCAGACCTTAGAAATCCTTGGATGAAGAGTATTAAAGATATTACATGCAAACTCGTATGTATAGATACTATTTTCCCTCTTTCTTCCTTCCCCAGGGACAAAGGATTTTCAGATTTCTCTTGGACTTATGTTTTCTGTTTTAATAATAATACTTTCTAATAATCCTCTGAATTTTAATAGCATATTAAAGGATGACTGTAAGAAAAAATAATATGACTTAATTTGAAATGTACAATAAAGAGCATATAATATGTATTTTATGCAGTGGTTTTTGGATCGGATGGCTGATGATGATTGGTGGCCAATGCAGATTCTAATCAAGTGTCCCAATCAAATTGTGAGGCAGGTAAGAAAAATATGATTTTATACAAAAAAATACCATTTGATCCATAAGCAGAAATGGTTGTTCATTACTAATTGTACAATATTATTGGCCATTCACATTACTGCACATAACTCTCATTTCCTGCTCCATGTGTATATATGATTTGTGAAGTTTATATGGCTATGCAAACATCATATTATTCATAGCAAAATCCTATTCAGAGTCTTGGAATATAAGGCCAGAAGAGACTACAAGATCATCTAGTCTGATCTCCTGTATGTCACAGGCCACCAACACCACCCAGCACCCGCACTATAACTCCCCAGCTGAAATTAGACCGAAGTATAACAGCCCAAAGGAAACTAGACTGTTATGTGCCACAGATAGATAGTAGGAGGGACCAAGGTGCACCCATGCTTGAGTCCCTGCAGTAGTAGGAAAATGATTATGTGATATATACTCAGATAATCCTGGCATATGACCCGCACCCACTCACTGCAGAGGAAAGTGAAAATCTGCCAATCCAACCTGGGGAAAAATTCTTTCCCAACCCCACATGTGGCAATCAGTTACTCCCTGAGTGTGTGAGCAAGAACCATCCAGTCATAAATGCAGTGTTATGGTTCGCAGTCAAAATCACTAAGTCAGATAGGGCTTAATTTAAGATTCTTGCAACATCAACATAAACTCAGTCAAACTGCATATTTGTTTATATTAACTTATATTTTGTAACATAAAAAATGACATAGTGATCTACACACTTAACCAGAGAAACAGGAATAAAAAATAATACATACTGTAAGTACAACGCTCCCAAGTCAATACTGGTGTTCAAACCTTAACTTTTGCATTTTCTGTTTTTTTGCTATTTTTAACTGTGAATCATTTTCATTAACATAATTTTTGAATTTTATTTCCTTTTCTGTAAAAGTCATGAAAGTGAAAAAGCTATCTGTACTTAGTGTTAGTATTTGAATATTCACAGTTACTCTAAGTTCATAACTCACTAAGGTGGGAATGAGATAGAACCAAGCTGTTTGACTTTGGCTGCTTAGCTGAAGGCATTTTTTTATTAGCTTATATTACAACTATATCTTGCATCAGAAAAAGATACAAGTAGTCCCACTGACAACTTGCTTAGCTAGAATCTGCAAGATTCTGTACTTGAATTCTATAATTTGCAAAATATAGCAGAATGTATCAACAAAACGCTAAAATCGTAAGTGATTTTTTTCTCACTCCCACAGTTTTACCTTTTTCTGGTATTAAGATGTTTTTGGGAGGATTTTGCTATGTGTGCCTCCTTTGGTCAGGTCAAGTGGGGAGAATGCTATGGTAATAGTTGCAGTGTAAAAGTATAACTCATTAAATATGCAGCAGTGTCACAATGGCAGTTGTGCTTCATTAGGTGCGCTTAAATATTAGACAAATGTGCTAGTTCTTAATGAGTACAATGTATATTTCAAATTTCAGCCATTTTTTGCTATAGACATTCTTTAAAAAAGTTTAATTAGAATTATTGTACAATGAAATAAATTTACGCACACCCAGAGACAGAGTATGCAAAATGTCAGGCAAAAAGTAAATAATGAATATGTAGGAACAGAAAATAATGGAAACTATTGTGTAACCTTTATGACAAGCACTGTCAGGTGCCCATTTCATTATAATACAAAATACGCTAATAGTAAGACCGTATCTAGGTTCCAGCCATGAAGTGTGTTCATTAAAATCAGGTTTGACTGTCACATTAGAGTTTGATACTGCAACATGACAGCAAATAGAATATGGTCATCTTAATCGTGACTATAATTTTGAAACATTTAGTATTGGGAAACACAGTTTTTGGAACCTGAATATGCTTTACTATAAAAACACAGACCCACGCATACTTAAAAAAGTGAACAAAAGAAGTCTATTTTATAACTTATCCTTTTGCAGATGTTCCAGCGCTTGTGTATTCATGTGATACAGAGACTGAGGCCAGTGCATGCACATCTGTATCTGCAACCAGGAATGGAAGACTGGTAAAATATTTACACCTGAAACCTTTTTTTATTTTTAATTAAATGTGCTACAACTGTGTCAAAGATTTGCTTATTAAATTATCCTAAATTATCCTGTAAGCATGAGACAAACAACAGAGATGTAGGAGCAGGAGCAATTACAGACAGAGTGAAAGCCACTTGACAACAAACACACCCCCAGAGCCTACGTGGCCCTGGCTGCTAGTATGGTTGATTGATGATGTTGGATACCCCACTGGGCTTGTGGGATGTCTCTCCCTTCATGGGGCTTGGATGCATCATGGGGCTCCCCTCTGACCTTTCAGCTCCACAGAAAATATGTCAGTCCTCTCCAGAATGGCTGCCACCTGTGGCACCAAAAAGAGACACTAACAGAGCAGTTAGAGCAGATCTGTCATCCTCCTCCTCCTTTCTTACATGTTTGGATAGCAGTGAAATAGTTAATGATATCAACATTTTAAATTGCCATCTTTGGGGATCTGAGTTAACACTCTCAATTCGGATTAATGGAACAGTTCATACCTCTGCGGGCTGTTGTTTTAGGCTCTTTGCAGATTCAGGCAGTAATTGCTGTATCTGTTCATACTCATTTCACGTTGTCTGGATTTTCTCATCAGGGCTACAGACATTCCTATAAATGAAATCTGAGATTTTAAAGAAAAAGGTGGCAGCCTCAAGAAATAGTGTCAGTTCGCTGACCCAGCATGACTTAGCCCAGTGTGAATTCTGGTCTTTTTCCCTCAGTGGGGTCTGAGAAATTCCTTCACTATGGGGGCAAACGCCATCACCTGTTCCTTTTGTGGTGTGTGAAAGTTCTTGACCTATCCTCTTGCTGGTGGAGTGGGAGTGTGAAGATCAGACCAGATCATGCAGTACTGGGGAAGATTCTGCTATAATCTCTCTCTCCTCTGCAAGGTTCTGAATTTTTACCACCACATTTTGCCTTACAGAGGGTGGTGGTGCTTAACATTTCAGCATTAGAGTTGAAAGATAGCAGCATCCATACTCTACTGCTTCTAAAAAGACCTCATTAAGACAAGGCTGCTGCAAGAAGGATAAGGAGACCTGGTGTCTCAAACAGTGTCATATAAGTGTGGAAAGCCACTTCGTCTTTCCCAAAATGTGACACAGGTTGGGGCTCATTTCCTGATATCTTCTTAGCACCCAGAAATAACTTCAGGAGACATGCCCCTCTGTGGAACTTCATTTTCCAAGGGAAGAGTAGAGGGAAGCAAAACTGACTCAGGTACTATGGTAGGGATATTAACAGTTTCTCTTGGTAGTGGTGTTGGCACAGGTACTGAAGCTAAAAACGTGTCTGAGGGAAATGCACAGGCAATATATATATTTGCCTGTCCCCTTGGGTGGGATGTGAGAAGGAGGAGAAGGTGCCATAAGCAGATAACTGAGTTAGTAAATCAGGTTGCTTGTGGCTAGACAGTATTCAGGAAGAGCACAGCTGCTGAGGATGGAAGGGAGAGGATTCGGTTCATTTTAAGTTTCTAAGACAAAACATTTTTGAGATTAGAATATTTAAAAAGCATTAGAAGAAATTTTCTAAACATGATGAACACTTACTTTTTTCTGATCCTGGTATCTCTGTCGCTTGTCTAAAACACAGGTCTCATTTGCAAACAACACCATAACATTCCTGTACAATAATCATTGTCTGACTTGATAACTGAGAAAATTTGACATGGAAGTTAGAGAGAGACTAATTATGAAATCCCATTATGTTTTTTTTTATAAAATTCCTCTTCCGACTAAAACCATGCTTTAATAAATTCATTTTCACCCTCATAACACTGACAAGCATTTCAGTGGTAGGTGCCATTTATAATTTGGGTGATTATATTGTGATTTATAATTGTCTTCCATGGTATACTTACCATAGCTGATATAGTGTTGGAGCCTTGAGTCTTTACAGTAAGAATGGAATATATAAACATAGATTCATTGAACTTCCATTTGGACTGGTTCAAGATCATTTTGTCTAATGCAAGTTTAACGTACTAAATAGAACTATGTTTTCAGTTCGGATGACATGGATGGTCCTGTGGAAGATATTGGTAGCCGCTCATGTGTAACTCGCTTCGTGAAGACGCTCTTGTCAATTATGGAGCATGGTGTTAAACCTCACAGTAAACATCTCACGGAGTACTTTGCATTTCTTTATGAATTTGCCAAAATGGGAGAAGAAGAGGTGAATATAGCTTTTGTAGTTTTAGAAATTGTGTTTGTATATATAAATGTATGTGTATTACTCAGATAACTCAATATTTACATTTTCAGAGTCAGTTCTTGCTTTCATTGCAAGCCATATCAACAATGGTCCATTTCTACATGGGAACTAAAGGACCTGAAAATGTAAGTTTAAAATATTTTTTTTGTAGAAAAATAGATTTTCATATTTCAGACTAAGTAATCCTTGTTGCTTTCTTTTTTAATTTACCAGCTGATAAATAATATCAAAACTGTTCAGTAAATTTTGCACTTTAAAAGAAAAATAAATTAATATGGTCATCTCAAGTGAATGTAGCGTTTCTGAAAAATGCTGGATTGATTATGCTGTATACTGACGTTTTTTGTTTAGTACAGAATTAGCAGCAGACATTCAGGTTCTTCTTACTGTCCTATCAGTGTGCCTCAATTCTGGTTTAGAGTGACCCCTTCTAGACCTGAGAGGATAGGTCAGTTTCCATATCCATTTAATCCTTGGTTTTTCTGCTGAGACTGGCAGTAATATTGCCCTTTGTGACAACAGTTTGTATTATGTAGACTGCTATCAGCTAAGATGTGAACTGAGACTACCAATTCACTTCATGTACACTTTAAACTTGCTTGCAATTTCTTAGTAATTAATTAAATTATCATAAAGAAATAAATAGGATGGTCTCAACCCAGCTTTTGAATTTATGTTGTGTAGTTTTCACATACAAATATTTGAACATGCAAAGCAGATAATTAGATGTCTGTTTGATTTGATTTGTGCAAGCAGATTAGGGTGTTTGGAATGCTCAAAACTGAGAAAAAAATTTAAAACATTTAGAAGTCTCTTTGAAACTCTGGTATATAATGTCATTATTGAGTTTATGGATCCCCTCCCAACCCCCCCTGTTTATCCAGCCACAAGTTGAAGTGCTATCTGAAGAGGAAGGAGAGGAGGAGGAGGAGGAGGAAGACATTCTTTCATTAGCAGAAGAAAAATACAGGCCTGCTGCACTTGAAAAGATGATTGCCCTGATTGCTCTTCTGGTTGAACAGTCTCGCTCAGAAAGGCAAGAACTTCCAAGGGACAGATTCTGACTTTGGTTGTACTGTGTAAATCTGGAGTTACTCTGGTTTTACACTAGTGTAACTGAGATCGTACTCTGGCACAGTGTCTTTAGGCATTTTAAAGTATAATATTGAGTGCTTTGCTGACCAAACGACTGAAGTTCCTAGTAAGACCATTGAACAATCATTTTATAGGCCTAATTTTTAATTATTTAGCATGCTCAAATTATAGTATCAGTTTTAATTTAATTCATCTATTTTCTCTTAGGTGTAACATTAAAATTTATAGTAGAGAGCGCCTTGGGCTGACATACTCAGTTCCCTGGTTGCTAGTACATAAATCCAGTTTAATGGTTTCTATGCTAAAGTGATAAATATTTTGTTGTGTTTTAGGCACTTGACTTTGTCACAAAACGACATGGCAGCATTAACAGGAGGGAAGGTAATATTTCTAAATATGAAAATATAATCAACTACCTTGGGAAAAAAAATTCATTAAAAGTTGTCAGATATTAATAATACCTTGGTCCTTTTACAGGGTTTTCCTTTCTTGTTTCAACATATTCGTGATGGCATCAATATCAGGCAAACCTGCAATCTCATTTTCAGCCTGTGTCGGTACAATAATCGACTTGCTGAACACGTAAGTACCAGCCACTGCTGCTGCTTATTTGTTGAGAGGGTTTAACTGAACAGTGTACTGGGGTGATTTATTGTTACAACTGAACACACATAAATCTAAAAGTGAGTTTTGTTTGTGTTTTGTTTTTAAGATTGTGTCCATGCTTTTCACATCTATAGCAAAGTTGACTCCTGAGGTATGTAAAGAAACTGCCTATCTAGTAAATGATTTGTCTTAATTTTTTTCTGTTTTAAATGACTAAATTAATC
Organism: Eretmochelys imbricata; assembly: GCF_965152235.1. Classification (NCBI taxonomy): domain Eukaryota; kingdom Metazoa; phylum Chordata; order Testudines; family Cheloniidae; genus Eretmochelys; species Eretmochelys imbricata. Next base: position 191,096,380 of record NC_135574.1, on the reverse strand, counting down.
TTTTGATAGCCAAATGATCCATTAAAACTTACATAGAGGAAATAAAATCTTACTGCATTATATATCAGCTTTTCTAAAATAGATTACCCAATGGCAGATAATCACTTTGCTCAAAACCAAATAGCACTTTTCTAGATTCTTCAGATAGAGAGTTAAGAGAAATTATCTGATAAATAGAAATGTCTGTGGACTAAGATAAGTGGAGAGAACAGATTATCCTGTGATTGTGCAAGTCTTTCGGCAAAGTTCTGCAGTTAGATGCACACGAATGTTAGGTGGAATAAATCTCTGCTCTAAAAAACAAGCATATTGAGAGCTCTGTGTGCATTCCACATGATAAAGATATGCAAAATGGGAAGCGTATGCCCAGATAAGGCCATCTTCATTTGCTACTGTCAGAAACAAGTAAAGGGAAAAATAGGGGCATGGCAAAGGGAGGAGACCTGATCATGCTTGGAAAAGAAGCACGTGCTTAAAGCAATCTCATGATAACTTTGTGTATTAGAAGAGGAAATATCAGATGGTGACAAATCCATTTCCCTACATATGGTCTGACATTTACTAAATTTTAATGTTTTTTTCCCTTCACCCTGGTAGTATTTTGTCCTTGCTGAAGAGTAAAGTGTATAAAAAATCCAACAATGTTTAGTTTAGTTTTAGCAAACTTTAAAAACATATTTAAAATTAGAGCCAATATGATAGGTTACAAATGGCTGGGTAGTTTCAAAGGTAACCCTAAGCTAGTAATCAATTTGAACCCTGAATGACCAAATGATTGGTTGGTTTTGGGTAAAAGTTCAAGGTTTCAGGTTCCTGAGACAGACACATTTGAAAATGTTACCCTTCATGCAAATAAATTAAGATGATAATTTTACAGTGAGAGTGATACCATCTATATAATAATGTGCTATAGTTGTCTGTCCTCCAACACTGTGCAAGTGTACCACAGCCCTCTATTAAGAGAAATGTCCAAGCAGTCAAGTGTGTGTGATCACGTTATCCACTCCTGGCGAATACTGCTCCAGTACTGAGATCCCTAGTGCAGGGATAGTCAGTTATTTTTTGTCAAAGTCCAAATTTCTTGGCTAAGGTGTATAGTCAAGGTCCAGACTCCAGAGAAAATAATTAAAAAATAATAACAATAATGATAATAAGTAAATGAACAGACCCCAAAATCTTTTTTAAAGCATTTGGTGGTCTGGATTTGGCCTGCAGTCTACCTATTGATTATCCTAGTATGATCATTACTTGTTGTATTTCATTTCTGCAGCATACAAAGGATATAAGCCTTAGTCCTACTATATGCATGAATGTTTCAGAGGTTACAGCTAGACATAGGTCAAAGATTATTAAAAGTGTTCTGATATCTGGTCTGTTTTCAAAGATTTTTTATGCAAGTATTTGGTTTAACATAAGAACTATTTAGAGAAGTGTATCACTTGATTAAAAGTGATCAAAATGTATATATGTATCTTTTTGCATTGCAGGCAGCCAATCCTTTTTTCAAATTGCTGACCATGCTAATGGAGTTTGCTGGAGGTCCTCCAGGAATGCCACCCTTTGCTTCTTACATCCTGCAGAGGATATGGGAGGTACAGTATGTAGAACAAATCATATTGGATTCTTTTTGCCGTTGATCACTTTTTTTTGCTAAAATACTGAGTTTGTTTTAAAGGGAGTGTTCATTGTTATCCTTCCTATTCCACTGTGTCAGTTTGAAGTTATAATTTAATCATCGCTTCTCATTCAAAGAAACAGTGATAAGCTGATAGCCCATAACATTGAAATAATTCATCTGTTTTTATAATGCCCAAAATGTGCTGGGCAGTTTATAAACAAACAAGGAGACTCTCCGTCACCCTGTCACTTCAAGATAATAGGCCTTGTAGGAGAATATTTTAAGGAGTTGAAGGGACGGGGAAGAGGGTACAGGGACGGAAAGCCTTTCTCTTCAACATAAACTGTAAAGACTCATGCCTTCAGCTCTAGAGGTAATCAGTTCAATTCCTGGTATTGGCCATCATGGCAGCCGTCACACTGGGAGGTGTCCCACTTTAAAAGATGAGAGGTATGCGTCATCTTGCAAAAAGTACAAAAAGAAAATATTTTTACAAATGGGATTACTCTCAAGGTTGGTTAAGTATCAGCCTTGAAAGTATCCCCCTAAATTTGTAAACGTTTTTAAACAATACTGTAAAATGTAAATAGAGTTTATTTGCTGGATTTAATAATAGTGGAAGGAATTTTCAAAAGTGCGTAAGTGACTTAGGAACGCAAAAGCCATTGACTGTGATTTAATTGACCCATTATCTTACTAATTCTTAGTTGTTTTTGATATAATGAGTACTATAAAATATACTGTATTTTATTTGCTGCTGTTTTCCTCTTTTCTTCTAGGTGATTGAATACAATCCATCTCAGTGCCTGGATTGGCTGGCAGTGCAGACTCCTCGAAATAAACTAGCCCACAGTTGGGTGCTGCAAAATATGGAGAACTGGGTTGAACGTTTTCTTTTGGCACACAATTATCCTAGAGTCAGAACTTGTAAGTTTTATATAAGTTAAAGAAATTGGCTCTTCAGATTATAAATTGTTATTAGGGCCCTACCAAATTCACGGCCATGAAATCTTGTCTTTTGTATGCTTTTACCCTATACTACACAGATTTCATGGGGGAGACCACCATTTCTCAAATTGGGATTCCTGCCTCAAAAGGGAGTTGCAGAGGGGAGGTCACAAGGTTATTTTAGGGGGGTCATGGTATTGCTACCCTTACTTCTGCACTGACTTCAGAGCTGGACAGCCGAAGAGCAGTGGCTGTTGGCCAAACCATGCCACCCTTATTTCTGCACTGCTACCTTCAGAGCTGGGTGGCTGGACAGAGGTAGCTGCTGACTGAGGGTCCAGCTCTGCAGGCAGCAGCACAGAAGTAAGGGTGGCAATACCATACCAGGCCATTTTTTACTTCTGCGTTGCTGCTGGTGGCGGCTCTGCCTTCAGAGCTGGGCTCCTCTTCAAGAGCTACCACTCTTCAGCAGCTCAGCTTTGAAGGCAGTGCCGCTGCCATCCACAGTGCAGAAGTAAGGGTAGCAGTACCGCAACTCCCCTACAATAATCTTGCAACCCCCTCACAACTCCTTTTTTTGGGTCAGGAGCCCTACAATTACAACACTGTGGAATTTCAGATTTAAATAGCTGACATCATGAAATTTATGATTTTTTAAAATCTTGTGATCATGAAATTGACCAAAATGGACCATGAATTTGGTAGGGCCCTAGTTATTATATATAATGTTTTCTTACTACAAGTGAAAATGGAATTTTCTTGCTATTGTGCCTATCTGTTATCCACAGATTACTCACCTTGAAATAATTACCTTCATTAAAGCTAGCTTTAATTTGGTTGATACCTACTGTATCTCATCAGTAAATAGTAGGTTTCAGAGTAGCAGCCGTGTTAGTTTGTATCCGCAAAAAGAAAAGGAGTACTTGTGGCACCTTAGAGACTAACAAATTTATTAGAGCATAAGCTTTTGTGGGTTACAGCCCACTTTTTTGGACGCATAGAATGGAACATATAGTAAGAAGATATATAGATATATATGTATATATATATACACACACACACACATACAGAAAAGTTGGAAGCTGCCATACAAACTATGAGAGGCTTATTATATATATACACACATACAATTAGCCTCTCACAGTTTGTATGGCAGCTTCCAAATTATCTGTATGTATATATGTATCTTCTCACTATATGTTCCATTCTATGCATCCAATGAAGTGGGCTGTAGCCCATGAAAGCTTATGCTCTAATAAATTTGTTAATCTCTAAGGTGCCACAAGTACTCTTGTTCTTTCATCAATCAATGTTATCTTTATTCGATGAAAAACATAATTTGATTTATTAACCTGAATGATGATACATTTACATTTTCTGTGTCTGACATAGTTAAATTAATATGATCCAAATATCACATGGCTTCAGGGGAAGGGGTAGTCCAGGAGGTTATCCTTAGAATTTTAACCAAGTAGTTGCATTTTAGGTAGGAGTGGTATTTGCTGTCCCTTTTACATTCTCCCCGCCACTCCCCCGACCCTCCAAAATTAGTAATTGGTTGAGCCCTTCAACTTGCAGATCCCAGAGAAGCCTGCACCGCTGCACTAGCTCCAAATTCTTCTGGGTCCCTGGTGTTGTGGTAGGAGCCATGCTGCCATGGTTGCCTCTGTCCTTGCTATTCCTAGAAACCTCACGTCCATAGGAATGGTGGTAATAGTAGTAGTAGACTTCATGCTGTTTTAACAGATTTCCTGTGGCTTTGGGTTGGGAGACAATGTGTATAAACTGGAGGCACAGCGTTGCAGCTCCCATTTATAGGGAACACTGAAGATCTAGTGAGATCTGATTAACTGATAAATATTTTAGTAATAAAAGAATAAAATAATCATTTTCATCTCAGCAACAGGCTGCAATTGGATGCATTGTGTTCTAGTAGTTAGGGCAGGGCAATGAACAGGAAATTAGAATAAAAAGTTCTGAGGTCTGTTCTCGATTGTGCTCTTGACTCACTGTATGTCCTTGGACACATCTCAGGTTTACTGTATCTCAGTTTTTCCATCTCCAGTTTGATGGTAATAGTACTTACCCAACTTCGTAAAGTGCTTTTAGATCCACTAGTGAAAAGTGCTATAAATGGAAAGTACTCATATAAATATTAATCTGCATGTCCTGTTCAAAGATTTGACAGATTTGTTTTTTGTTTTATTTTGAAGCTGCAGCCTACCTTTTGGTGTCACTTATTCCAAGCAATTCATTCCGTCAGATGTTCCGATCAACTCGATCCTTGCATATCCCTACACGTGACCTGCCTCTCAGTCCAGATACTACAGTAGTTCTTCATCAAGTCTACAATGTGCTTCTTGGCCTGCTTTCAAGAGCAAAGCTGTATGTTGATGCTGCTGTTCATGGCACTACTAAACTGGTGCCCTACTTTAGTTTCATGACTTACTGTTTAATCTCAAAAACTGAGAAACTTATGTTTTCCACTTATTTCATGGACTTGTGGAACCTTTTCCAGCCTAAACTTTCTGAGCCAGCTATAGCCACCAACCACAATAAACAGGCTTTGCTCTCTTTTTGGTATAACGTATGTGTTGACTGCCCAGAAAATGTACGCCTTATTGTACAGAATCCTGTGGTGACAAAGAACATTGCCTTCAATTACATCCTAGCAGACCATGATGATCAGGATGTGGTGCTCTTTAACCGTGGGATGCTGCCTGCCTATTATGGCATTCTGCGGTTATGCTGCGAACAGTCACCTGCATTCACAAGACAGCTGGCTTCTCATCAGAATATCCAGTGGGCCTTTAAGAATCTCACACCACATGCCAGTCAATACCCAGGAGTAAGTACATTCATTCTGAATAGATATTCTGACACTTGTTCTAAATGCCTCCTCATTTGTATTGCTTGACTATATTTTTTTATAAAAAATACTTTGAACTAGACAAAAGCTCAACTTTACATACCTAAAAGCAAAAATATTATTGAGTCTTGCGTTCCTGATATGAATAACCATAAAGCTTATAGGGCCAGCCTCTGAGCACCAGTTCTTCTGCAGCAAAGCAGCTTGGGAATGAAAAGGTGTCTCTAAGCAACCTTTATGGTTCCCACTGATCCTGGAACTTCTGTACACTAGTCTGGTCATGAGAAACAGTTAAGAGCAACTTTTTTGGTGAGGCCAGGAGGTGGTATGGTGTAAAGTTAGCTATACCAAGGAAATCTCTTAAACTAGGTTTCTTACTGGTTTGAGCTGCTGGAGCAGAGCCTGCATTTGGCCCATTGTGTCCTGTGCAAACAGTGGGTAGTTATTTGTTCTGTTATTGTAAGGTCTATGTACCTCTTAGAAATTGTTGGTACATTGACCATTATAATATCTCTCCTTAAGAAAGAGTGTTGTCCGCAACTTATTTTCCCTTGTAAAATAATTAGCATGTCTTCTTTCAGGTTAATGTATATAATGATTTAAACATGATTTTTCTGAGCAACTTTGTTTGTTTGGCACTGGTTTATCTGGCACACAGTCACTTTTCAGAGTAGAACTGTACTGTAAATGGGCATGAAACTGTGTGACCATCTGGGAGTGATATCAGTCACATGGAAGGTGTCTGGTTGAAATGAATAGTTTATCCTGGTCCATCTTATTCAGGAGTTCTAAAGCTCTGGCCAGCTGAGGGGTGTGTTAACAAGCAGGTGCCCAAAGACCACATTTTATTTCCTAAGATGGAATAAAATTCAGCTGCCCTTATCTCTGTTACAGTGATGCTATCTAAGAAATTTTCATTCCCACCATGAGATGGAGCACTGTGAGATCAGTAGATGTCCTAAAAGCATGCTAAAGATGAGAGTAACCACAGGTGGTTCTTCAATAGTGTCCCTGACCATGCTCCATTTAAGTACACATGCACCCCATGCATCTTTGGAGATTTTTGATAGCAGTGCCCATTTGGCCTGCATATGCACTCTTGACATCCTCATACCCCATACTGAAGATATAGAGCACCGTGCAGGAGAACTTCCCTTAGTTCCTTCTCAATAGCCCTACAATCTGAGATGGAGCATCTAGCATGCCTGCTTCAAGTTTAGCTTATTAGCTTAACCTTACATTTTTAGTGTTAGTTTGACATTAGTTTAGTTCACTTAGTTTTATACCTCTTTGGATTTAAGGGGTCCCTTTTTTGTTAATACCCCTTCCCCTCCTACATGATGGGCAGTCTTGGGGGTTGTCAGCAAGGTATGCCAAGATCCCTGGGATTCAAATGCTGCCTCTCCTGCCAGAAACTCACCCTAGTTAATGACTGAGACACCACATACCTTGCACTTGCAAGATCTGCATTTTTTTTAAAAGTAGATCACAAAAAGTAGGAATATTATGGTGGAGCAAGCCCTGCAACCGGCTTCAGATCCAGGCTCAGAAACCCCTCCCTGTACGTTAGCCTCTGAGTACACTTAGTGCTCCGTCAACCTCCAGATCCAGTCACCAAGATCTTCGCAGAAGAAGAATATGGAGAGTACTGCTGAGGCTTTGAAGTAGAGGAGCTAGATCTCCTAACAGAGACCCTTCATCAAAGGGAAGCTGTTCATCTCAGAGACTGACTACTTGGGAGATCTCAGATCCCTGGGGGAATACTGTTGAGGCTCCAGGCTGCTCCAGTACTGGGAGCTCTTTGAAGACTTTCAGTGCTTTGAAAAAACACAGTGCAAGACATACATTGTTACCAAAATCAACTCAGGTACTGTCTAAGCATGATAGCTTTATCAGAAACTCCAAGCACTCTGCCTCTTGGAGATCAGCACTACCTACAAACTTCTGCGGTACTGGTTCTGTTACTGACACCAAAGAATCACCAACATCCTCAGTACCGTCATCATCTATTTAACATGTACTGCCGAAACAATCGGCATTGACACCGTTTTCTAAAATGGGACCGCTGAAGCAGTCTGCTCTTGGTACCATGGCCATGATGGAGCCTCATAATACCTCTTCTCCCATACATCCAGTGCTACAGGAATTTAGATACTCCAGGGAGTTGTTTGTTTTCAGACAAAGTCTCCACTGTTAATGGGTACTGACAACTATCAATAATACCAAGATAACTGGGTCACCTGGTCCCTTATCTTTACCCAGTACCTTCTAGTTCTCTAGTATCTACTGCATAGGACAGACAGCCATCTTCACCTTCACTGTCTGCCCTGCCCTTGGACTATGTTGAGAGTGATTCCTTTGACTCCCAGATTTCAGTACAGGAATCTCCTGTCCATCGTCAAAGGGACATTTTCCCAACCACCTTCACTGAGAGGGAAATTCCAAGCAAAAAACAGTTTTTCTGTCCCTTCTCACTGGCATGGCCAACATCAGGTGCCCCCTCTTGTGCCTTATGGTCCACCTCATTGGCCATACTGGGATTCATGAGCTGCCTATCACCAGCAGTTCTCAAGACCTAAATCCTCTCCAGGAGATCATTGAAAGGATATTGTCTTGCTCCATCAGTCCTTCCTCAACAGCCCCAACCTCAGAAGTCTTTCAAGGAGCAAGAGGCTAGAGTGGACAAGGAAGTGACACTGAAGACTTAATATTTCATCATCGTCACAAGGTGAGGAGATAATGCCCCTTCCTTCTCTTGCTGACCATTTTAAACAGTTTCAGAAACCTGTTAAATGCATTGCTGACTCATTACAAATTCTGTTACATGAGAGCCAGGAGACACAACAAACTGTTGGACATTTTGCATACAACAGCCATTAGTCGCCTGGCTCTACCAGTGAATGAAGTCTTACTGGATCCTGCAAAGACCATCTGGCAAACTCATGCCACCACACCACACATGTACAAACAGAGTCTTAAATGAATTACATCCCAATGGAAAAATCAGAATTTTTGTTTTCCCACCTTGCACCAAATTCTTTAGTTGTGGAGGCTGTCGGTGAGCATGGCAGACAAATCACACAAAGTATATGCCCTGTGAAAAAAACCAAAAGCAACTTGACCTGTTTGGTCTTAAGAGCTATTCTTCAATGACCCTGCAATTTCAGATTGCAAATTACCAAACCCATATGGAAAAATATAACCACACCATTAAAAGTTCAATAATTTTGTTGAATATCTCCCTGCAGAACATCATGGCCAGCTCAAGGCTATCATAGCCAAAGTCAGCTCCTAGCAAGAACCCCATTGCAGGACTCCATAGACACAGCTGATGCTGCGGCCCATTCCGTCTCCACTGCAGTCATAATTTCTAGAGCATCTTGGCTATAGCTGTCTGGGTTTCCTAGGGAAGTCCAAAATACTGTTGAAGACCTTCATTTTGCTGGACTTACACTCCTCTTTGAGACCACCAAGAATCTCTCCATACCTTGAAAGATTCCATGGCCACTCTTAGGTCCCTCTGCATATATGTACCTGCAAACAAAAGAACATGTAGCAGAACAAAAACAGCACTGAGAGCTCATCTGGCTTAGTTCTTTGCATACCATTCGCCTTTTGAGCCACCTAAGAAAAGGCCAAGATACCAAAAGAAATGACCACTTACCACGACTGATTCTGTCACCCAGATGTACACCTTATGCAAGCATCAATTTTGATGGTTTGGTCAAGGGTCTGGAATGTCCCCACCTGAGGACTATTCAGCTGCACCATTCCTCCAACATCCCTTCCTCTGGAGACCATTTCTCTTATTTCTGAACTCTGTGGCAGCAGATTATATCCAACAGATGTGTTTTGAAAGCCACAACATCGGATTACTCCATTCGTTTCATCTACATTCCCCTGCTCCTTTTCAGGGGCACATCTCACAATCATTTAATGAGACAGGAATTCATTTCCCTTCTATACATAGGGGCCATGTAAGTGGTCCCAATCCAGCACAGGAGGAAGGGATTCTATTCCAAGTATTTTCTGGTCCCCAAAAAGAATCAGGGATGGAGACCATATTAGATTTCTGACTCCTAAGCACTTTTGTGAGATCACAGAAATTCAGGATGGTGACTCTTGCAGCTATAATTCCAGTGTTAGATTCTAGGGGTTAGTTTGCAGCCCTCAACCTTCAGGATGCATATCTTTGCATTGCATTTCACTGGTCTTGCAAGAGATACCTTCATTTTACGGTCAGCCAGGACCATTTCCAGTATCAGTGCTTCCCTTCAGCCTCTCCTTTGCCCTGAGAGTTTTCTTAAAGGTCATAGGAGTATAGTAGTAGCCACTCACCTACATTGACTTGGAATAATTGTCTTCCCCTGCCTCGACAATTGTCTGCTCAAGGGCTGGTCGCACAACAAAGTTCTCTGCAGTACAACAGCAGTGTTCCTGTTCTGCAGTGGTACAACTTCAACTCAACATTGAAAAGTCCACTTTGATCCCAGTACAGCAGATGGACTTCATAAGGATGTCTCTGGATGCAGTGGCAGCCAGAGCTTACTGTCCCATCAACAGGTTTGAGTCTAACAAACCGACCTTTTCCAAGGTCCCAATAAGCCCCCAGAGATTAGCAAGAAGTTGTCTTCAATTGCTAGGACATATGGCAGCTTGGCAGTGCATATGTCCCTCAGACAGAGACAAACACCTACAAGATCTCTATCAAGCATTCTTACAACTACAATACCCACCTGCGGAAGTGAAGAAACAGATTGATAGAGCCAGAAGAGTTCCCAGAAGTCACCTACTACAGGACAGGCCTAACAAAGAAAATAACAGAACGCCACTAGCCGTCACCTTCAGCCCCCAACTAAAACCCCTCCAATGCATTATTAAGGATCTACAACCTATCCTGAAGGATGACCCAACACACACTCAAACCTACTACAGGCCAGTCCTTGCCTACAGACAGCCCCCCAACCTGAAGCAAATACTCACCAGCAACCACATACCACACAACAGAACCACTAACCCAGGAACCTATCCTTGAAACAAAGCCCGTTGCCAACTGTGCCCACATATCTATTCAGGGGACACCATCACAGGGCCTAATAACATCAGCCACATTATCAGAGGCTCGTTCACCTGCACATCCACCAATGTGATAGATGCCATCATGTGCCAGCAATGCCCCTCTGCCATGTACAGTGGTCAAACTGGACAGTCTCTACGTAAAAGAATAAATGGACTCAAATCAGATGTCAAGAATTATAACATTCATAAACCAGTCGGAGAACACTTCAATCTCTCCGGTCACGCGATTACAGACATGAAAGTTGCGATATTACAACAAAACAACTTCAAATCCAGACTCCAGCGAGAGACTGCTGAATTGGAATTCATTTGCAAATTGGATACAATTAACTTAGGCTTGAATAGAGACTGGGAGTGGCTAAGTCATTATGCAAGGTAACCTATTTCCCCTTGTTTTTTCCTACACCCCCCACCCCCAGAAGTTCTTGTTAAACCCTGGATTTGTGCTGGAAATGGCCCACCTTGATTATCATACACATTGTAAGGAGAGTGGTCACTTTAGATGAGCTATTACCAGCAGGAGAGTGGGGTGGGGGGAGGTATTTTTTCATGCTTTGTGTGTATAAAAAGATCTTCTACACTTTCCACAGTATGCATCCGATGAAATGAGCTGTAGCTCATGAAAGCTTATGCTCAAATAAATTGGTTAGTCTCTAAGGTGCCACAAGTACTCCTTTTCTTTTTTCATTTATGTTTAAGTACTCTTATTTTTTTAATAAGGTAATATTTAAAGAATATCAATGCTGTGTATTTTTCTGATTTTTCCCCTTCTCTAAAATACATAAAAATGTCTTCTAGATTCACACATATATATCACTTCAATGTATTGCTTAATAGAAATAATGGACAGTCATGAAGAGGAGAATATAAACCATAACTTATTAATTAAGAAAGATTACCTTAACCTAATGTTTATTTTGTTTGTTTTAGGCAGTTGAAGAGCTGTTTAACCTCATGCAGCTGTTTGTAGCTCAGAGGCCAGATATGAGAGAAGAGGAGATAGAAGACATAAAGCAATTTAAGAAAACAACCATAAGCTGCTATCTGCGCTGCTTAGATGGACGGTCTTGTTGGACTACTTTAATAAGGTATTACAGTACTGAAATGTTAGTGAGGCAGCTTAATCCTTTTTAGTTAAAAAAAAAACCAAAAAAACACTTTTTAGAATTTGAAATATCATAAATTATTCTTCAGTATAGTTTAGTTTATTATATACACTTTTTGAAAAAATCTATGATACTGTCTTTATAAAAGTCACATACAAAACAGTAAAGTTGTAGTTTGTCTCTGAAATACAGAAATTGTCTCTTTATACATAAAAACCCTATTGTGCATGAAAATAATAATTTAATTTATAAGTTCCCAACATGCAAGGAACTAAATAAATATAATAAATATCAGTAATTTAAAAAAATAAACATATATTATTGTTGTTCAAAACGAAATGTTAGAAAGCCATAACAAAGTGGTATCATTAAAACATTTTCTTCGACATAAAGCATAGAAATTCCGTAGTAAAGCTGAAACTTCATTCTGTATCTTAACCCACCCTGTTTTGCATAGCTTGGTGAGCATGTACAATGTGACAATTTATCCACCCTTGCAAAATTGTGAGGCACGAGTAAGGTAGAAATGGTGGCTTTGTGGGCAGAGTTTCTGCATTATCTGAGATTATTTTATACATCAAATCTACAAAGAGTTTAAAGTTTTTAGGTGCATCTTTTTCTAATTTTAGTTCTGTGTTGAATATGTGAAACTCGTGATTTTTTTCCATTTTATTTATGGATATGACCATAAAATGGCTGCGTCACATAGGTCACATCACTGGGAGTGTAAACCCAGTAACAGATAGGCTGGAATGTTCTTGTGAGAAGAGAAAATCTCCTTTACTCCCCTGAGGGCATATTTGTAGTCATCTGTTTTAGCATGGAAGCAGATACTCTGCATAATTGGATGCTCAAACTTAGTAGAAATATTAGTGTGTAATTATTATTTTTTGTAAATACTCTGGTGTAATGCTTTATTTTGCATGGAAAATACCCTGGAAACCATTGCTTAAGTGAAAGAAATGGTAGCACTTAGAAGCTGTATGCATAAGCTTACATAGGAAGGAACACGTATGTAAATAAGAAGAAGAGGGGGTGTTCAATATATGATGAGAACAAGAACTATTCCCTAAATTATTTTAAAACTCAGTACTGCTTTTAGTGTACAGTTGCACCCTTAATTTGAGTGCTCAGTTAAATGCTCAACTGGCCAGGAAAAATCCTTTATTTCTAGTTATATGCTTAAATGGCTCTTTCAGAAATATTTCTACTCATTTGCATTCTCAAATATGTGCTTAATTGCACCTTACCCTGCACTTAAAATGCATTTTTTTAAAAACCTTAAACCTTCATCTTTGAATGGATTGTTCTTTTTAGTTTTTTAATATTTTCAAGCCATTACTTGTTAAAACAACTTTGGAGAGAATCTTCATAAAATACTTTTTGAAGAGATATTCTTGTATTAAAAAGATGGAAGTTGGTACTATGTCCATCAAAGCAGTTAGTTTTAGAAGTATGTTTGGCACAACTAGGAACATTTCTAAACTAATAAAGTGAAAGGACTGAAGGTGATAATTGTATTCATTTCATTTTCTCCTGATCTGTGCTTACACCTCAAAGTACAATTTCACTAATGCTAAATTTAATAATTTTAAGACTTTGTGAGAATTATGAAAAACTGGTATCTTAAGCATGTTTTTTTAAGTGTTTCTTTCTTTTCTAGTGCCTTCAGAATATTATTAGAATCCGATGAAGACAGGCTTCTTGTTGTGTTTAATAGAGGCTTAATCCTGATGACTGAGGTAAATATTTCATTGTCACTTAGTTCAAATGAGCATCTTCCTTTCCCATTGACTCATCATCTGAGAGGATAGGGCAGTCTCATCACTTCCTTATTGCTAAATATGTTTGCTTTAAGTATTTTTTTAAATACAGTATCAGCCATTTTAAAATTAGCTAAAAAGGGGAAGAGGGGTGATTAAATTCTAGGATACTTATAAAACCATCTTAAAGTGTTCATCATTAGCTAATTGATCTCAGAAGTTTGGATTTCTCAGTGATGACAATGTTAATAACAAAAGCTATATAAAAGCCTAAACAAATCTTTTCTTTTTTTAAAGAAAAGAAATCATAAAATCAAAACTCTGCAATACTATAAAACCCATGTAAATTTTTAAAACTGATATAAAAGTAAACCTACTAAGCTAAATTTGTGCTGACATTTTTGCTGCTTGCCTTTTATCTCTTAGAAATGTTTAGATGTAAGAAATTTGAGCTAACAAATTTATGAACCAAACTCTCTCTCTGTCTGTTTCTATATCAAACTTATTTTTATGGGGGAGGTTTTGGCACAGGACATTACAAAGATATGTCTAGAAATAAAGTGTAACTAGATTTGTTGCTTAACAGCTAGGTTCACCTTCTAGTTGAAGGGTGCTTCATGCAGAAAGGCTAACACTGGACCCAATACAACTCCATTAAAGGCACTGGAAGCTGGATAAGGCCACAGTGTGGTATAAGCAATGTTTTGTCTGACCTGCTCTTAAACTTGTCACTGTTGTACTATGTTATAGACCATATGCTGTCACTGTCTGCTGAAGGTGTTTTTATATGTTAAATAAACAGCATTAAGAATCTTCCACGTCAGCAGAATAGATTTCCTCACTGCAGAGGGTTGACAGTGTATCCTGAATCTTTCTCCTGGTATAAATATAGATCATAATTAAGGTTTTGCATTATATTTTGAGGGAGATTAATATTATAAATAGTATTTCCTTATCTGTTCGATGTTTGAAACATAATTGGCATTCAAGCAGAGTAAACATCTTCTCAAATACCTTTTCTGCCAAAATCTTTGCAATATTGTGTATTGCCAGCAATATGAGTATCCTATACCACTACAATTTCTCTAAGTCAAAAATCCCCAGAAGATGCTTTTGTTAAAGCAGTAGTAATAATTCAGCTGACATAGAATTTTATATTGTATGTCTGTAAGGAATGCACATAAACTTAACTAGAATATATGATTTTTCTGTAACCATTGTTTTCTGAAACAAATGTCCCTTTCCCATGCCTCCTTAATAGAATTTTGTAACTAGACAAATTGATTGGGATTAAAGATTTGTAAAATTTTATGTGTTTTGGGCTATACTTGGCTCTTTGGGTTTTAGACTTTAATGTCTCCACCTGCTACTTACGCAGACTTAAGTAATTGCCTTGAGCCAGAAGTGTTTAGCTTATGCATCTTACAAACTGCATAGGCTAGGCATGCACAGATTGCATTCACCTTGAAGCAAATGTCTTCGTTTTACAGATTTTATAAAGTAAGCTGGATGTGTTTGCAAAGCTTTTTGTTTCCTGAATCAGACTGTTTGCATGTACGTGCAGAGTTTGTTCTGTTTTTCAGTAGCATTTTTAAACTCATTTTCCACGGGCACACAGTGAGAAATTTCTGATTGCTCTAGTATTGGCGAAATTTAGAATGGGATAAAAATCAGTCTTATAACCAAAGCAAATCACAGTCTAAATTGTGGACAGACTACTGTCTCTCCATAATACCAAACTCTGTACTAGGGCAATGATATTGGAGCACAACTTAAAATTACTTTCTTTGTTCAAAGTTAACTAACTGTTCATTATTTGAACAACCTACTGTATATACTGAATTCTTCTTTGAATAACTTTATATCTGTCAGCATCTATCATAAAACATTTGATACATCTTTCTGTGGTAGTAAAATAAATGTAAAAATAGTATCTGTAGGATTAAATTAGAAATCATAATAAATTTTAATTTGTTAGTATCAACTTTTACTTTCATTTTACTTTCTTTTTTGTAGTCCTTTAACACCTTGCACATGATGTATCATGAGGCCACAGCTTGTCACGTGACTGGAGACCTGGTGGAACTTTTGTCAATATTCCTTTCGGTCCTTAAATCAACACGTCCATATCTTCAGAGAAAAGGTTTGGTAATGATTTTCTTTTATAGAGATTAAAGGCTTTAGTTCGTTTGAACTAATTAATTTTCATTGACAGAAATTCTTTCATAGTTTGTCTCGTGGCTATGTAGCCTTTGGGAATCCTCTTTTTTGAGACAATAACAGTGACTAAATTAATGAAATTATTAAAGTGTTAAAATGTATCTAAAAATGAATAGTATAGTTTTGACAGCAGTAGACCAGTGACAAGTCTTAGGTTTCTACTTTGATTAAGATCATGTTTATAAAATTGATACGATTGTTTTAATTGCTCCAGGTTACCATTCTCTTTCTTTCTTCAGGAATTAAAAGTTATCAAGAATTTGGGTGACAGATAACTTAGTATCTATATTATGATATAATGCCTGCACCTGTAATTTTCACTCCATGCATCTGAAGAAGTGTTTTTTTACCCACGAAAGCTTATGCCTAAATAAATCTGTTAGCCTTTAAGGTGCCACCGGACTCCTTGTTGTTTTTGTGGATACAGACTAATGCGGCTACCCCCTGATAGATAACTTAGTATGTTTTTGTATTTGCAGATGTGAAGCAAGCGCTAATCCAGTGGCAGGAGCGAATTGAATTTGCCCATAAACTCTTAACTCTGCTAAATTCTTACAGTCCTTCAGAACTTAGAAATGCTTGCATTGGTAAGTTGTATTAATGCTACTGCAGTCAGGAAAGATTCTTGCCAGATAACTAAATTAAAATTAAAATTCAGAAACAGTTCTATATTATGAGTATTTATGAATGTTCTGCACATTGGATTTGTTAATTTTTTGACATTAATAGAATTGTTTGTTTTCCCAATAATCTTACTAATCCTTGTATATCAAGAATAAAATTAATATTTAGGATTTGTTAGGCATCATTTTATATTATTCATCTAGCTTGTTTAAAAGCCAGGTGCCTGATTCTATTCTATTCTCGCTTATACTAGTGTGAATCAGGAATAACTCTGTTGAAATCAATAGATTTTCTACAGTGTTAGTAAAATCAGAATCAAGTCCCAGATCTTTAATTTAGCATCCACAGGGTAACTAAATTAATATTTAAAGTTAGTGGGAAAACTCATTTATTGTGAAGCACAGAAACCTCGTTACTCTGAGTAAGAACTCCCTGTGTCCATTTCTATACCCCATTTACTAAAAAATGCAACAATAAAAGTAAAAAGACAGGTTAAATAGCTTTTAAAAGTACCGGGCTATGATGTTTCTTGCTTCTTGGTTCCTGGTCGGGTGTTTAACTTGTAGGAATGGACGTCATACCAAGAAAGTCTTGTCTTCTTGCATTAGCAGACTTCTTCTAAAAGGCTTTATCTGATTTTTTTAAGGAGTAGAATTTGCATTTTTTTTCTTGTTTGTGAAGGCCTAACCCACTGTCCAAATTAAACCTATTTTTAATGTAATTTGTATGCCTTTTCCTGTTACTTTGAGTGCCCTTGTCATTGTC
Organism: Eretmochelys imbricata; assembly: GCF_965152235.1. NCBI lineage: Eukaryota > Metazoa > Chordata > Testudines > Cheloniidae > Eretmochelys > Eretmochelys imbricata. Next base: position 191,079,388 of record NC_135574.1, on the reverse strand, counting down.
GTCCTGGCTGCTGCTGGTTGCCATTTTCCAGGCGTCAGACCTGATATGGTAAAGAAGAAGCAAAGAGGGTAATTTTCTTGAGCTTCTACTTCCTACAATTTGACACCCCTCTTATTGGTTGTTAAGGGAAAGTTGATATAACACTGATTAGGTTTTCTTCTCGTGGTAGAGGTGAAGGAACCTTGATTAATTCAGGTGTTTTCACGTTAAATTTTGTTCACTTAAAGCCTGCCTCCACAATGTGCACTAGCAAAAATAATCCAAATAGATCAGGTTTGCAGATGCATGAGCTATAAGTCATGTTTACCCTTAAGAAATAACTTTGTGTAATAGCAAAACCAACTTCTCATTTGTAGATGTCCTCAAGGAGCTTGTGCTTTTAAGCCCTCATGATTTCCTGCACACTTTGGTTCCATTTCTGCAGCATAACCATTGTACATACCACCACAGTAATATTCCAAGTATGTATTTCTAATTGTTGTATTTTACAGTTGAATTTCAGTACAATTGATTTTTGTGTGCATTGGGGGTGGCTAGTGTTGACCTTTTTAATTCATTATTATTTTGTTCTAATTTACACTACAGTGTCTCTTGGACCTTATTTCCCCTGTCGTGAAAATCTGAAATTAATAGGAGGGAAAAGTAATATCCGTCCTCCTCGTCCTGAACTCAATATGTGCCTCTTGCCTACGATGATGGAAGCCAGCAAGGTATGGACATAGGGAAACCTATTTTCCTGTCAGTGGCATTACATATTTGTAGCTTGTAAAGAAAACGTAATTTTAAGTGATTTCAAAATGATGCCTTCTACAATGTGTTTACCCACTAACTTACTGTGTAAGCAAATTTTAAAAACTGTACTTATGTAATTTAAAATTATCCTCAGTGGGTTTGAATTATGTGGTGGTGCCTGTGCCCAAAATGATGTAATATTATGAGTTTCCATTACAAATATTTATGTAGTGTATGAGCCCACATTTTATAATTAATAATTCTTTAGCATTAAGAGCCAGTTTTAAAAGAAGTCTCTAAAATTGCACCGACCATCTTTCTTGCTAATATTTTTGCATATGTATTTTTCATGTGTGTTTTTTCATTAAATGGTATTTGCATGCATGAGTCTCAGATACTTAGATTTCTAACTATCTGTGCATGCCGGTGCTTGAGCATTTAAATCCAAAAATTTGGATGCAGAAATTATATGTGAAAACTTTGGAATGCAAAACTGCAGACCTGATTTTATCGATTGAGCTATATATGCCTTCGAAAATTTGTTTTTTCTTCAAGTGATTGCTCATATCAATTCCAAATAGGTGTGTGCGTGCCGTGTGCACAGTCATCAGAAAGTTTTTCCTTTAGCGGCACCCATCGGGTCGGCTGTGGAGCCCCCTGGAGTGGCGCCTCCATGGTGCTCAATATATGACCCCACCGACCCAGTGCCTCCTCAGTTCCTTCTTACCACCAGTGACGGTCATTGGAACTGTGGCGACTTGCTTAGCAAGTTCTTCTCTCATTCTCCTAGCTTTCAGTTCGTGTTAGTTTTATTTGTAGTTAGTTAGTGTTAGTAATTTTAGACATTGGGTGTGGGGGTTTCCTCTCCACCCCGACTGCCTGTCTCCCCTTGGGGACACGGGGCATGCCTTGGTTCCAAGGGTTCAAATCCTGCAGTAAGCCCATGCCAACGGGCAACCCCGACGACGCTTGTCTAACGTGTCTGGGGGAGACGCACCAGGCCGATAGGTGTAGGATTTGTAAAGGGTTTCGCCCTGGAATAAAAATGGAGCGGGACTGCCATTTAAAGCATCTCCTTATAGAGGCAGCTCTCGGACGGCAATTCACCTTGGCGCAGCAAGACACAGCACCAAGTTAATCGGTGCAGAGCATTCTGGCATCTGTGGTAGATGTGGCACCATGGAAGGTCTCGGGACATAGGGACCTGCGGCACTGCTGCCAAAGCCGACAGGCACCGTCCGGCACTGATCCCATTCCCTTGCGCTGCAGGAGCAGCACCAGAAGGAGGGTAGGAGTGGATCTCTGCCTTCAAGACCCATTCCCTTGGAGTCGGCCACTGGGGCGCGTCCCAGGGAGGAGCACCCAGTACCGTGACCTTTGGAACCAGCACCGTCGACTTCTGCTCCGCAAAGGGGACAGTTGAGTCTAGTACCTTTGGACTCCCTAAGTGGAAGAGGAGGGGATGCCATGCACTCCAGACACAGCACAGAATGGGGAGGAGGTGACCAGCCCTCTGTGGAGAAAGAAGTGGTTCGGGACTATTTAGAAAAGCTGGACATGCACAAGTCCATGGGGCCAGATGCGTTGCATCCGAGAGTGCTAAAGGAGTTGGCGGATGTGATTGCAGAGCCATTGGCCATTATCTCTGAAAACTCATGGCGATCGGGGGAAGTCCCGGATGACTGGAAAAAGGCTAATGTAGTGCCCATCTTTAAAAAAGGGAAGGAGGAGGATCCTGGGAACTACAGGCCAGTCAGCTTCACCTCAGTCCCTGGAAAAATCATGGAGCAAGTCCTCAAGGAATCAATTCTGAAGCACGTAGAGGAGAGGAAAGTGATCAGGAACAGTCAGCATGGATTCACCAAGGGCAAGTCATGCCTGACTAATCTAATTGCCTTCTATGACGAGATAACTGGTTCTGTGGATGAAGGGAAAGCAGTTGACGTGTTGTTCCTTGACTTTAGCAAAGCTTTTGACACTGTCTCCCACAGTATTCTTGCCAGCAAGTTAAAGAAGTATGGGCTGGATGAATGGACTATAAGGTGGATAGAAAGCTGGCTAGCTTGTCGGGCTCAACGGGTAGTGATCAATGGCTCCATGTCTAGTTGGCAGCCGGTATCAAGCGGAGTGCCCCAAGGGTTGGTCCTGGGGCCGGTTTTGTTCAATATCTTCATAAATGATCTGGAGGATGGTGTGGATTGCACCCTCAGCAAGTTTGCAGATGACACTAAACTGGGAGGAGAGGTAGATACGCTGAAGGGTAGGGATAGGATACAGAGGTACCTAGACAAATTGGAGGATTGGGCCAAAAGAAATCTGATGAGGTTCAACAAGGACAAGTGCAGAGTCCTGTACTTAGGACGGAAGAGTCCCATGCACTGCTACAGACTAGGGACTGAATGGCTTGGCAGCAGTTCTGCAGAAAAGGACCTAGGGGTGACAGTGGACGAGAAGCTGGATATGAGTCAACAGTGTGCCCTTGTTGCCAAGAAGGCCAATGGCATTTCGGGCTGTATAAGTGGGGGCATTGCCAGCAGATGGAGGGACGTGATCGTTCCCCTCTATTCGACATTGGTGAGGCCTCATCTGGAGTACTGTGTCCAGTTTTGGGCCCCACACTACAAGAAGGATGTGGAAAAATTGGAAAACGTCCATCGGAGGCCAACAAAAATGATTAGGGGACTGGAACACATGACTTATGAGGAGAGGCTGAGGGAACTGGGATTGTTTAGTCTACGGAAAAGAAGAATATGGGGGGATTTGATAGCCGCTTTCAACTACCTGAAAGGGGGTTCCAAAGAGGATGGCTCTAGACTGTTCTCAGTGGTAGCAGATGACAGAACAAGGAGTAATGGTCTCAAATTGCAGTGGGGTAGGTTTAGGTTGGATATTAGGAAAAACTTTTTCACTAGGAGGGTGGTGAAACACTGGAATGCGTTACCTAGGGAGGTGGTGGAATCTCCTTCCTTAGAAGTTTTTAAGGTCAGGCTTGACAAAGCCTGGCTGGGATGATTTAGTTGGGGATTGGTCCTGCTTTGAGCAGGGGGTTGGACTAGATGACCTCCTGAGGTCCCTTCCAACCCTGATATTCTATGATTCTATGATCATTCAAGGCCTCAGGCAGTACCTGACCACTACAGCAAGGGGATGCCTGAGTCTCCTTGGCCACATGGCAGCCTGCACTTACGTGGTCCGGGATTCCACACTGAGGCTCAGGCCACTCCAGGCATGGCTCGCTTCGACTTATCTCCCGGGGCGTGACAGCCTGAACTCTGGTCACAGTGCTGGAGCAAGTACTCAAGTCCCTCCAGTGGTGACTCGACCCTCCGACAGTGTGCGAAGGAGTCCCCTTCAACAACCTTCAACCCTCCTTGTCCCTGGTAACGGATGGGTCAGCTCTGGGATGCGGCGCGCATTTAGGAGACCTCCAAACACAGGGCCAATGGTCGCAGGATGAGCTGTCTCTCCATATCAATATCAAGGAGCTGAGGGCAGTGCGGCTAGCATGCCAAACCTTTCAAGCCCGACTACAAGGCAGTGCGTGGCAGTTATGATGGACAACACAACTGCCATGTTTTACATCAACAAGCAGGGTGGAGCCCGTGCCTCTCCCCTGTGTCAGTAAGCGCTCCGGCTATGGGAGTTCTACACAGCCCATTCCATTCACGGGGAAGCATCCTCTCTACCAGGAGTTCAGAGTGCATTGGCAGACCACCTCAGCAGGCCCTTCCACAATCAGGAGTGGTCCATCCGGCCGGATGTCATACACTACATCTTCCAAAGGTGCGGGTTTCCCCAGGTCAATCTGTTCGCCACCCAGTGCAACAGAAAGTGCCCAATGTTTCCTGCCTGTTTTTTATCCTAAGCCTCATGCCAGTGGCCATGAGCAGAGGCTGCACTCCCTGGATGTATGGCCGGCGCTAGCTTTCTACATTGAATGTATTAAGCCATTCAGGAAGTCAAACCAGTTGCCCATAGTGGTGGCAGACCGGATGAAAGGTCTCCTGGTCTCATCTCAAAGAATATCTTCCTGGCTCATGTCCTGGATCAGCACGTAGTATGAGGTGTCCAAGGTATGAGCCCTGGCACTTACAGCACAGGCCTCATTGGCAGTGTTCCTGGCCCAGGTCCTGATACAAGAAATCTGCAGGGCAGCAACTTGGTCCTGTATGCATACGTTCATCTTTCATTATGCCATCATTCAACATGCCAGAGATGATACAATTTTTGGCGGAGCGGTGCCCCAGTCAGCGATTCCATAACTCCAACCCCACTGCCTAGATAAGGCTTGGGAATCACCTAATTGGAATCGATATGAGCAATCACTCGAAGAAGAAAAAATGGTTACTCACCTTCTCATAACGGTTGTTCTGCAAGTGGTGTTGCTCATACCCATTCCAAACCCGCCCGTCTTCCCCTCTGTCGGAATAACCAGCAAGAAGGAACTGAGGGGGCGCTGGGTCAGCAGGGTCACAAATTGAGCGCCATGGAAGTGGCACTCCAGGGAGCTCCACAGCCGACCCAATGGGTGCTGCTAGGGGAAAACTTTACAACTGCTGTGCATGCGGTGTGCACACACCTAATTGGAATGGATATGAGCAACACATCTCAAAGAACAATAGTTACGAGAAGGTGAGTAACCGTGTTTTCTGGAAGTTTATCTAGAAATAGGGCCCTACCAAATTCACGGTTCATTTTGGTCAATTTCATGGTCATAGGATTTTAAAAATAATAAATTTCATTATTTCAGCTATTTAAATCTGAAATTTCACAGTATTGTAATTGTTGGGCTCCTGACCCAAAAAGGAGTTGTGTGTGGGGGCGGGGGGGGAGGGGGGTTGCAAGGTTATTGTAGCGGGGGTTGCGGTACCACTACCCTTACTTCTGCACTGCTGCTGGAAGCAGCACTGTCTTTTAAAGCTGAGCAGTTGGAGAGCAGTGTCTCTTGGCCAGGAGCCCAGCTCTGAAGGCAGAGCTGCCCCCAGCAGCAGCACAGAAGTAAAGATGGCCTGGTATGGTATTGCCACCCTTACTTCTGTGCTGCTGCCTGCTGCCTCTGTCTGGCTGCCCAGCTCTGAAGTCAGTGCAGAAGTAAGGTTGGCAATATCATGACCCCCGCCTCAGGGCTGGCCTTACCATGAGGTGAACTGAGGCAGCTGCCTCAGGTGCCAGACTGTGGGGGGGGGCACCACTAGGACCCAGAGTGTAGAAAATTGTGTCTGCTGCTGGTGCATATGTATTCTCTCTCCTCTGATGCACAGAAATGGTGAAGTGCTGTGCTAGAGGAAGGAGGGCACAAGAGACATAACAGGCAGGCAGGAGAAAAGGTGAGAGGGAATAACAGAATGCAGCAGGAGCTGCAGGGAGAGAGAGGAGGAGGAGCCTCTTATGTATCTCTCTAGCACCCCCAGGAGCCTGGACTGATTAGCACCAGCTTCTCAGGGAGCTTCCTGTTTCCTGCTGCTTCCCTGAACCCACTTGAGGAGAACAGGCAGTCAACTGAAGTAGTAGGAGCCAGTTAGGCCCTTAAGACGCTGATATCTTCCCTCACGCAGGCCCTGGTACCAGCCTGCTTATTTGTCCCCTTCAGTTGAGTGTTGAGAGCCACTATAGCTGGCACAGAACAGCAGTCATGAATGAAAGAAGAAAACGCCCCTCTGGGGCAGCATTCAGAAAAAGAAAGACATCAAAGGAAGCATTTCTATCTAAGCAGGAAGGAGCTCTCCTGAGATACATAGACACAAATGTTCACGGTGAGCCTTCCGGCCCCAGTGAGGATGTGAGTGGTGAGCAGATGCCATTGTGAGAATGCTTGCTACCCAAAACCTAGCAATGGAAACTTCCTTAGAATTGTGGAGCTGATGGCTGAGTTTGATGCTGTACTCCAGGAGCATCTAAGAAAAGTCACCACCCAAGAAATGTACACACACCACTACCTTGGAAAAACAATTCAAAATGAGATCATAGTTACTGGCAACAAAAGTCAAACAGAAGATTGTGGCAGATCTGAAGTCAGCAAGATATTACTCTGTTATTCTGGACTGCACACCTGACATCAGCCGTACGGAACAGATGACTTCAATGGTGAGTTTTGTAACAACAACAGAACCTAGTGAAAATGTCCCTGCAATGGGGACTGTCAGAGAGTATTTTTTAGAATTTATTGACATTGATGATACTACAGGAGCTGGTATGACAAATGTGCTTTTTAAAAAGCTGGAAGATACGGGAATTGCAATAGCTGACATGAGAGATCAGGGCTACGATAATGGTGCCAACATGAGAGGAAAGAACAGAGGAGTGCAGACACTGATCCGAGAGTTAAACCCTTGAGCTTTTTTTTGTCCCATGCAGTTCTCATTCATTGAACTTGGTGGTTAGTGATGCAGCATCAGCTTCTAGTGAGGCTGCTGAATTTTTTAATGTAATTCAAAGCATCTATGTATTTTTCTCTGCATCAACTCATCAACGGCAAATTTTGAAGCAACATCTGGAACATCCTCTCTGACACTGAAACCACTGAGTGCCACAGGATGGGAAAGTCGAGTGGAGGCGATAAAGCCTATCAAACACCAAATTGGGAAGATAGCTGCCATTATGGAGGATAATGCTATGACAGGAACTGTTTGTGGGAGAACAGTGGCAGAGGGAAATGGAATCACCAGAAACATACATAACTTCAAATTTCTGTGTGGCTTAGTGTTGTGGCATGACGTACTGTTTGAAATAAGTGTTGTAAGCAAGAGACTCCAGGGTGTTGACCTTGATATATCTGGAGCAATGGAACAACTGGACGAAGCAAAGTCACACCTACAGTGTCACCAGTCAGATGAGGGATTTCAAAACGTTCTGAAGAGTGCACAGAAGTTGGCAGAGGCACTGCACGCTGAAACTATTTTCCCACCCATTCAAGAATACAAGAGTCACTGAAGAAGAAGATATTTTGATTACAAGGCACGGGATAATCCCACAAGAGACCCCAAACAACAATTCAAAGTTGAATTCTTTAACCAGGTGCTAGACTGTGCAGTACAGTCAGTTGAAGAACGTTTCATGCAGCTCAAGGAACACAGCAGTATATTTGGGATGTTGTATGATATTCCAAAACTCCTCACTATACCTGAAGAAGGCCTGCACCAGCAATGCAGGGCACTAGAGACAGTGATGACATGTACAGTATTGATGCAAGTGATTTAGGTGATGAACTGAAAGCCCTTTCAAGATACCTTTCAGCAGGATCAACTCCAAAGGCTGTTCTGGAATACATGTGCACAAATAAGATGACCACCCTCTTTCCAAATGCTTTTGTTGCTCTGCGCATACTTCTAACACTTCCTGTAACCGTTGCCAGTGGAGAACGCAGCTTCTCCAAGCTGAAGTTAAATAAAAACACATCTGTGCTCCACAATGACACAGGAGAGGCTGGTCGGACTTGCAACATTCTCAGTAGAGCATGACCTGGCCCAAGCTGTGGACCTTCAGGAAGCAGTTCAGATCTTTGCAACCAAGAAGGCGTGGAAAGCACCACTTTGATTATTCAAACAGATAAAAATGCCAGTGTTTACTATGCAGACAAGAAAAGTTACATTTGCTGTTCAGGTGTTTGACAGTTAAGTGTTACTTAAAATTTTTGAACAAGGCATTTTAAGTTGTTAGTTCTCCTTTATTGGGATAGGTAGCAGAGCAGTACCATGACAGGAGTAGAACAGGAAGAAGGCAGACTTGAGACCTTTCAAAATTTTGGCCCAAGCGAGGGAGCATGGGGGTGTCATTTGAGCTCCCCGCCTCAGGTACCAGAATGTTGTGGGCCGGCCCTGCCCCACCTAAAATAACCTTGTAACCCCCGTGCAACTCCCTTTTGGGTCAGAATCACAATTTGAGAAGCACTGGTCGACCCCATGAAATCGGATAATATAGGGTAAGAGCACACAAAAGACCAGACTTCACTGTCTGTGACATGTTTTTCATGGCAGTGAATTTATTAGGGCCCTATCTATAAAACTGACTTTAAAGTACATTTTGGGTGTTGCAAAAAGATATTAATCTGATTATTGATATGCCCTTTAAAAACTGAAAAATAGTATTTTATGCATTTAAATGTATGTACACTGATCTGCAAATTAACATCTAATTTTATTCACATCACATCTATTTTGAGTTAGTCTCGGAAATTCTCATCCAGTTTTACAGCAGTATATTATTAAATGCGTTGAAAACTTATGGCTCTGAATAAGCTTATTAACTAAATTTTTAGGTATGTCATGTCATTGCCCAGTTGCTTAATTTAAGCATAATCTATTTATAAATTGTCGTCTTAAATCTTCAGGGTAAAGATGATGTTTATGATCGTATGCTTCTAGACTACTTCTTTTCGTACCATCAGTTCATCCATCTATTATGTCGAGTTGCAATCAACTGTGAAAAGTTTACCGAAACTTTAGTTAAGATGAGTAAGTATGGCAGTTAAACAGACTTCCTTAGCCATTGAGGTGTTTTGTAGTGGCAATTATGAGACAACTGTGTACTTACTTTTAAAAATTTAATTTAGTATATTGATAGTCAATGGGGTTTAGGCTCCAAAATGCTTAAATCCCTTTTGAAAATTAGATTTAGGCTCATGAATCGGTTATGTATTGCAAAGCTGAGGACAGCAATACCTAAATATCTTTAAAAATCTAGACATTAATCCTCAGCCTTGCTGAGACTGCTAACAAGTGTGCCAATTAGTGCCAGCTCTGACAGTGGTTTCTGGGATGTGGACACCTCATCTGTGCAGTAATAGCTGAATTGAGACCACCAATTCATTTTACATAAGCAACCAAAAAGCCATCAGAGGGCACCAACTCTGTCACTATATATACCTGGGCCTGATTCTAGTTAGTGAGTTAGGGCCTGATCACACTACAACTTTTAGCTGAGTTTGTACTCAGCTAGTGGAAATGGTTTTTACCTCCACACATGGCAGCTGTGTTTCACCGCTGGCAGAGGCCTAGAATAGCCTTTCTATAACAATTCCAGCACACTAATTTTTTTAGTGCCTGTCTAGCTAGTTCAGCAGTCCTTCTTCATCCCAGCTCTCTCTGTGTGGGACATCCTCTGTGTGTTCATCTTCTGGAATAGCTACTCAGATTTTCCCAGAATACAATATAGTTAGGCAGCATGGTAGGTGTAGATATGCAAACATGGTTATGTTGTGAGGAAAGTTTCTTTGTAACTGGGTAAGAGCTATCTTTCTGACTAGTTACCAAATTATGGAGGTAGTGTGGATTGGCTTTTACAGGTAAGAATTCATTAAGCCATTGAGTCACCCACTCATTCTTTGTTCAAGCCATGAACCACACAGCAACATTACTATTTAGTGTGGGATTTTTTTGCTGAAGTGTTTATCAAGAATGTGTATCCTTTGCTATTGGTCAGTCTGTCACCTAGCCAATGTTTCATTAAGTGTATGTAGGTAAAGTTGTGGCTTGAGGTGAAGATGAAGCTTAAGAAATTTCAAATCTGTTTGTTGTGCTCATGCTGCTTTGTTTCTCAAAAAATATGAAAACTGATAAATTGTTCCAGCTAAAGAATTAAAAGAAAACAATATTGAGATAAGATGCTACGTTTTTGATTCAGCTGGTAAAAATGTAGAAGGAAGTCCTGTTCTGTAGACTAACTGTACTATAAAAACCATTCTAGATGCTAGACATTTGTGGTCATACGTAATTGGCTTAGGATATAGTCCTCTGAATTTTTATGGTGCTTCAAAACTACTCAGGTCAAAAAATAAATATATCCGACAAAGATCAGTTTTAGGTAGTTCTTTATGTTATCAGTTTTGTTTTCTCTTAAAATTTCAGGTGTCCTAGTTGCTTATGAAGGTTTACCGCTTCATCTTGCATTGTTTCCCAAACTTTGGACTGAGCTATGCCAGACTCAGGTAAAATTTAAATGAGTTTGAGAACTAACTGAACAAGAATATTTAGAAGATGTGACAGCTGTAAATTCTTTAAAGCTAGTTACTTTTTAAACAGCAATTCATAAGACTAATTACTAATTAATTTCAGTACACTTCAAATTTATTGGGTGGTATTACTTTGTTCACAACTTTAACATTTTTTAAATTAACAATTAGTAACACCTTGTGTTTGTATTGTGACTTTCATCCTGAAGGATCTTTTAAAAAAACAAACAAACAAAAAAAAACTGATATGCAGATCATGTATAGCCCTGATCCTGCAAACACTTTTGTATGTTAATAACTTTACACACACGCATAAATATTAGTAGGTTCTGAGCTTGCGCTTGTCGATAGAGATTGCTTTGGCCACCATTGAAATCCAGCCACTTCAGAGCCATAGTGTACCCAAATATCACAATGAAGAGTGCAATATATATATATTTATCAATAAATATCAAGATCAATAAATCTAATCTGTAGATCTAGAATAGAATATTTTAATAGCGTACAACCATTTCACCCAACAGTTTAGGATAGAGAGTGAAGAATACCATACCCAGTTGAAAGTGCAGGAGGAATTTAGGTAATTAGAATATACTTAACCTAAGTTAGAATTTGTCCAGGAGACCCATCAGCACTCCTGCGCTTATGTGAAAACAACTACAAACTTTTTTCAAGTAAAGTTTAAAAAGATTAAATCACCCTAGATTACTTGTCGAGTTGCAGGCTTGAAGAGATGTATATAACCAAGTTTTAAATCACAAAAATACGCAGTTTATAGTGGAAATGCTGACACAGCGGTAACACTACTGACACAATGGCTACATATTCCCACTTGGGGGATATGGCACCTCTCCATTCAGCTGCAGAATTTTTCTAGTGAGCAGTATGTTTTGGGGCTGCTTTCTCCTTCCCCTCTCTTGCAAAGGATGCCAGGGGTATAAAAGAGGGAGTGGCCCAGCCTGTATCTTTTATTAACCACTGAAGGTGCAGTGAGCTCAAATCACGCCCAGTGTCCTCAATGCTTTTCTTGACAGTTTCTCTTTTGATTTTGCCTTTTGGGGCTATTTTCTTTCTAGTTAGATTAACAGTTAGTTAGCACAGTCTTTCTTCAGTCCAAAAAATAAAGAAGAAACAGTACAGCAACGCTGTATGGTAAACTGCACTATAGGGTGGGTAGAAAGCTGGCTAGATTGTCGGGCTCAGTGGGTAGTGATCAATGGCTCCATGTCTAGTTGGCAGCCGGTGTCAAGTGGAGTGCCCCAGGGGTCAGTCCTGGGGCCGGTTTTGTTCAATATCTTCATAAATGATCTGGAGGATGGTGTGGATTGCACTCTCAGCAAATTTGCGGACGATACTAAACTGGGAGGAGTGGTAGATACGCTGGAGGGGAGGGATAGGATACAGAAGGACCTAGACAAATTGGAGGATTGGGCCAAAAGAAATCTGATGAGGTTCAATAAGGATAAGTGCAGGGTCCTGCACTTAGGACGGAAGAATCCAATGCACCGCTACAGACTAGGGACCGAATGGCTAGGCAGCAGTTCTGCGGAAAAGGACCTAGGGGTGACAGTGGACGAGAAGCTGGATATGAGTCAGCAGTGTGCCCTTGTTGCCAAGAAGGCCAATGGCATTTTGGGATGTATAAGTAGGGGCATAGCGAGCAGATCGAGGGACGTGATCGTCCCCCTCTATTCGACATTGGTGAGGCCTCATCTGGAGTACTGTGTCCAGTTTTGGGCCCCACACTACAAGAAGGATGTGGATAAATTGGAGAGAGTCCAGCGAAGGGCAACAAAAATGATTAGGGGTCTAGAACACATGACTTATGAGGAGAGGCTGAGGGAGCTGGGATTGTTTAGCCTGCAGAAGAGAAGAATGAGGGGGGATTTGATAGCTGCTTTCAACTACCTGAAAGGGGGTTCCAAAGAGGATGGCTCTAGACTGTTCTCAATGGTAGCAGATGACAGAACGAGGAGTAATGGCCTCAAGTTGCAGTGGGGGAGGTTTAGATTGGATATTAGGAAAAACTTTTCCACTAAGAGGGTGGTGAAACACTGGAATGCGTTGCCTAGGGAGGTGGTGGAATCTCCTTCCTTGGAAGTTTTTAAGGTCAGGCTTGACAAAGCCCTGGCTGGGATGATTTAACTGGGAATTGGTCCTTCTTCGAGCAGGGGGTTGGACTAGATGACCTTCAGGGGTCCCTTCCAACCCTGATATTCTATGATTCTATGATTCTAACTGCTATCTGTAAAGTGGCATTGGCATTATATCAACCCTTTTCATGCAACAAAACCCAGCTCTGTTCTATCACTCCAGTTAATCACAAGTATCCACAAGATACTTTGCTTTTAAAACAGCATTAAAAAAATTGAGAACGCTGCTATCCTGTCCTTACTGTCTCAGACGTCAAATCATTCATGCAAAAATGTCTGTTTTTAGACTTTGGTCTACAGATAGGTCCTTATCAGTATAACTGATGATACCTTTTCTCCAAGGCTTTGTATGGCCTCCATAAGATTGATTACAAAGGGAAACATGCCTTATTGATGCTACTTACACCTGGGCCATTCGAGATGCAGAAGGTAAAGATAACGCATGCTCATCACGAGATTTCTTTCTTGCTTCCCTTACTATCGACAGGGGTATTTCCAGATGGAGTAAGATGGTCATCTTGTTCTCAACCCTTTTACAGAATATGGTCACTGTTGGAAATTAAAGCTTCTACCTTAGGGTTCTGGAGTTGAAAACAGTTTGTCTAGCCTGTAAAACTTTCTCCCATTGATCAAGACCAGAGACTCATCTGCCAAAAATATCAATGTCTGTCTTAGGTCTCTGCCAGGTATTATATAAAGGGAAAGTTTATATAATACCTGGCCTGTTCATTACCAAGCCCATCACCCCTTATCTCCAGTTCTACTTCGGAGTCAGACAAAAGCCAGTGTCACTGGCAAAATCCGTTTCTCAGCTGGAATCAGGAATTCCACTACATATTCCCTCTAGTTCCATTGGTTCAGGGGATCTGTCTGCAGATCAGATGAGACTCAGCCAAGATGTTGCAATAACTGTAATAGAATCTTGGCAATTTGGTTCAAGTGTCCTGTGTCTGATGTTAGCACCACTTTCCAGATTACTAGATCTTTGTGGTAAGGTTGGATTAAGACTCTCCACCTCATCCTGAATTGTCAAGAGTTGACACCCTGACTTCTAGATTTTTGAACATTCCAGAACCATATTTCGAATAGCAGTGTTTGTGATTTCAGCTTCCCTCAGATGCTTGGGACAGTGGGCCTCCCTCACTTTGTAATACCCTAGTTTATTGAAGGATTTCTCCATGGACCAGTACAGTTACTTACTGCTTTGGCTTCATGACTGCACTAAGGAATCTGGATTTCTTTATTGTTGTGCTGTGAGTATTACAGTAGGTGGTGTTCATTCCAGGGTTATTCCCTGTAGCGTATGTATTTCTTTTCAATTGGAATTGGAGTCTTCTTTCTCAAAGCTCTCTGGATCTCTGGTCTTCTATTGTCAGATTATCATCTGTACCATAAAGTGTAGAAGAGGAATTTCTCATATCCATAGCTACTTCCTGGACTTCGTTAGATACATACCAAATGGCCAGTTCTCTATAAACAGGAGTCCGTATGAGAAGTGTGACATGCTTAGTGCCATCAATCCCCATTTGGAGTCTTAAATCATCTCCATTTCCATCTCAAACAGACCACTAACTTGTCTGTTTCCTCAGTTCTCTTTTACACCCTTGTTAAGACTTGTCAGATTTTCAGTCACCTGCATATATCAAAAGATATCCAATTAACCCAAAAGCAGCAGCTGTTGCTGGCCTTTTTCACAGCATTTCCAGGCTGTTGCTTTTAGCTCTATATGTGTCTCATGACCTCACAGAGGTCCCATGAGAGAGTGGAATGGTGGCCAGCATATTCTCTTGACCTGCCATGTAGAGCTTATGCTAGTTTTGGTAGTTCTCACCCTCCTTGTTCACCTAGAATTTCCTAGGGGTTGTACTCTTTGCTAATCTCCCATGAGCAGGACTGTGCAGAGGCTACTCAAAGAAGATTGGGGGGTTACTTACAAGTAACTGTTCTTCCGGAAGGTAGCCTCTGCATACTCACACCTTCTGCCCACTTTCACCACTTCTTCAGAATCTCAGCTAATGAATTTCTAAATTAGGAAACAGACTGAAGGGTAATTGGGGCTACTCCAGTCCTCTGGGGGAGGGGAGATAGAGGAACTAGTGGCTCCAACAGACAGTGCTCGATAGTAATATTTCACAGCTCGATGCCAGAGGCACCATATCGCACAAATGTGAATATGTGGAGGCCATGCTCTTCAAGAACAACAATTACTGGTGAGTAACCCCTCTTTACTATAGTTTGTGACCATAAAAACTGTGAAGTTAAATTTCTATCATTATTCGTGGCTGAGGCCTCGCGAGATCTGGCTCCTGTCCCCTCTTGCAGCAGATCTCGACCAGTGCCAATGTCGGAGGACCCTTTACACTCACAGAAGAGGGGGCAGTAGTTGCTTTGCAGGCCAGGGGAGATGGATCTCAGTAAATACACACTACTCCTGACAAACTTCCATCCTCACATAAAATGAGGTGAATCAAAGAACACCTTTGAGATGATAACTCAGATTAATTTCTTTTTGTCCTTAGTAGTAGTTTATTTTAATTTAATGCCAGGCAAACATTTTCAGTATGAATGAATTGATTAGCAGACCCAGTTAGTTATGATAATTAATGTTGCAGGCATTATTCCCGATGTTGCCTATTCTTTCAGTTGCCCTTAATAGATAAATATGTACAATGCTCTCACAAGTGTCATAATTTCAGTGCTAATTTTGCAGCATTAAATTGCAAAGTTTTTTTCTTTCCTCTTTAGTCTACTATGTCAAAGAACTGTATTAAGCTCCTGTGTGAAGATCCAGTTTTTGCAGAATACATTAAATGTATTCTAATGGATGAAAGAACTTTTCTTAACAACAACATTGTGTACACATTCTTGACGCACTTTCTTCTAAAGGTATGTGGTATTTTAAGTGTTTGTATTTAATGGAAATGCAGTTATTATGCATCACATTAGTTTAATTACTTTGCACAATTCAAGTCTTCATAGCTTTGAAATAAATGCATTCTCTTACAGGTCCAGGGGCAGGTGTTTTCTGAAGCAAACTGTGCCAATTTAATCAATACTCTGGTTACAAATCTAATAAATCAATATCAAAGCCTTGAATCCGATTTCGGCAGCCAGCGAGTTGAAATTTCCAAAGCAAGCTCTACCTTAAATGGGGTAAGACTTTTCAAAGCCATTAAAATAATAAAACCTTTTAAAAACAAGTTTACTTTCTATGGCAGAGCTTCAGTAGATTGTATCCAGTGTGAGGATTTGCCTTAGAGAGCGGGCATATTGATTGAAACTATATGCATAGGCAGGGTCCCCTTTGCCAGCTGTTCAGAGACAGCAGGAGGTGTCCATCAGGTTGAACCCTGGATAAGGGGGCTGCTCACAAACTCCCTGCTAGAAATCTCTGCTCTGCTAAGGAAATAGGCAGATAGCTCTGGAATGCCATTCTGATCTCTTCAAAATTCTTCTATCGGTCTTTTTTAGCTCTCTGCTACCTACTTTTTCACTTTCTGTTTCCCCTTGTTCTCTTTCTGTGCATCATATGGGTGGGCTGCTGTCACTCCAGCCCCAGGGACCCCTTCCTATGAGTGGAGTCAAGCTCTGATAAAAGTCATTCCTGAGTCCCCCCTGTGATCATATGGAAAAAGAGTTTACTCTCTCTGCCCTCCATCCAACACCTCTGATTATTTCTCTGAAACAGACATTAGATCATCCCAAAGATTGAAAAATGTAGGAAAACATTAAAGAAGTTTAGGAAGCGCCCATTCTGTTTTTATTTCTCTTTGCATATTTTATCAACCAAAAAAGGTAAACTCTCCAAATCTTGTTCCAAGAATTCCAGGGTTGTTTTCTCTGGGCCACTTTCTCAGAATAAAACAAGTTCTTCTTCAAGTGATTCCACATGTCCATTCCACTATAGGTGTGTGCATGCCTTGTGCACACTTGTCAGAGATTTTTCCCTTAGCCGTACCTGTCAGTGCACTATGAACTCCCTCTGATATCTCTTACCACTGCACACAGGTATAAAGGGCCACACTGCCCTCAAAACCTCTCAGTTCCTTCCTATTGTCAGTGACGGTGGTTGTTGGAGCTGCAATCTTTGTTTCTTCATATCTTTCCTCTCTCAGTGTATGTAGTACCTATAATATTAGTTTTAGTCTTATATAGTAATTCTGTAAATAGTATTGTAAACTTATACCTAGAACTGTCTTTTTAGTTTGGGGTTACCAGTCCCTGCTTGGGTACCAGTATTGATACCCCCCTCATTCTCCTGGCTTCAAGGCCTGTCATTCATGTAACGTCTCTGCCAGTGCGTGACCCTCCTCCCAGCTTCCTTAAGTGTCTGAGAGAGGTGCATGTGAGAGACAAACATCATTCGAAAAAGGAGAAGGCTGCCAGACTCAAGTACCTGCTCATGGATTCTGCACAATCCACCATCAGAACTCACCCGCTCTGAGTGGGTACCAAGCATGTCCATGTCTATCAGGAGTGCTCCTCCTGTTCTTACGAAGTCATCAGCCAGTTCTGTATTGCCGGTGCTTAAGAAGAGATTGCGTAAGTCTCCTAGGGATTCAGTACCAGAACCTTCCAATAAGAAGCTGCCAAGTGTTCACAAGAACTCATAGGAGTTCCCTAAAAAGTCCCCAGGAGCAGTCTGTGAGCCAGCAGGGATTGCTGATTTCGGAACCCAGGAAGGGTTTGTTGAGACCAGTCCCCGAAGCATCAACACACCTCTCAATCCTGCAGGCTCAAAAACACCTTTTGGTGCCATTGACACCTGAGGCATTTGAGGCAGCCAGGGAGTTATTCAGCTTGTTGGTACCGGCTTCTCCCATGATTCAAGAGCCTCACAAGGAACCGACTTTGGAACCACATGCTCCTGCGATCCTGACTGAAGCCCCAGAGCATCACTTGGTACTGGTCACTTCTATGCTCACGTTTCCTCTGTGTAGGATTACATCTAGAGGCAAGCCAGCGATGATTTCATTGGTTCCCCCTTTTCCAGACTCTCAGCCCCACTCCCTGAAACTGATGAGATCATCTCCCCCAGGAGTGGAGGAAATGGACTCCTCATTGGACTCGAAAGTCAGATCTGTTGTGTCCGGTTGTAAGCTTGCCCAACAACTCCAGTGGGGTGTCTGTCCACCTCAGCATTTTAGGAGTCAGTGGCCTTCTCAGAACTGCGTCCCACCTCCATGCCGTTGGCCCTTCTGCCTCACAGTTCAGAACTGCCTCAGAGTTCTAGGACGCATGGCGGTGCACACCTACGTGGTACGGCTACAGACTGCACTTCAAGCATTTGCAGGGTTGGGTGGCCTCTGTGTACTCAATGGCCCATCGTCATGTAGACATGGTGATTCAGGTACCCCTTCAGTTCTTAACCTTTCTGAACTGGTAGATAAAATCTAGGAGTTTGCGAGGGAGTTCCCTTTGCCCCTACACAGCCTATTCTCACCCTAGTTACAGATGCATTGGATAACGGTTGGTATCTTAGATCACTTTCAGACTCTGTGCCTTCAGTCTTTCCCCCCCATATCTTTTAATATTCCTCTCTTGTTACATAACTTCCATGCGGAAAACATTCACCCATCTATTGAATATTTAGTAATCAATAAAAAGTTCTGTTTCCATTGTTCTAACTGAAATTGGTTCTACAAGAAAAAAGGGATTATTCCCTTTTCTTTTTATTTTTCTTCATTTTACTTGTTCTTCATTGATACAAAAAGTCATCACCATCGAAAAGAGGTCAGTGACATACTTTAATTAACAGTGTTCTAGACCCAGTATTAGTGACTTAACAAGTGGAATTTGCTAAAGTTTGCATAACAGAATAATGTAGACAAGCCAATGTATATTGTGATATCTTACAATTAACAACCCTCTCCACCCCTACCCCCCACCCCGGGCAACAGGATCTTTTGGGTTTAGGAGCCCATACTTAATGAATGGTCTGGAGACTAAAAGTGGAACAACCTTTTCAGCATTCTCAACGTGCAGAGCACACTGGTCACACAGGAAATCAGTGCACATGCAAACTCCTCTACTCCTGGCGCTTAGATACCAGCAGTGGTATGAAATAGCTGGGGGTTGACAGAAACACTCAAATAATTCTACATTTTGTTTATTCTCCCTATTCATTGCCACTTCTAAAGAACACAGCATTTCCAAAACTGTTGCTGCGTTTTCCACGGTCAGGTTGTCAACCATAATGTGTTTTATTCGTTGTTCAGAACTAGTGTAAAACGCATTGGAATTAAGCATTAAGAAATCCTAACCAAGGGGGTTAATTCTGTTGTGTACAACTTAATATTGTCAACTCTTTCACAGTAGGTCTTTGTCTACATTAAGGATATTGCTAATACTAGTGGGAAAGTTTTGGGAAATTTCGGTAGTGTAAACGAAGTTTAGGAATCTATTCTGTTGGAAGCAGAAAAGCGTTCAGAACATCTGGTAAGGTCTCTGCTTATTACACAAATCCACCTATTTCAATTGCAAATAGTGTGTGTGTAGGATTAATGTAAATTTAAAGTTTGAAGTATTTTAGTAATCGTGTTTGTTTATGATGTTTCTAGGACCTTCGAGCACTTGCTTTGTTACTTTCAGTGCACACCCCTAAGCAGCTGAATTCGGCCTTGATTCCAACTTTGCAAGAACTGCTAAACAAATGCAGGGCTTGTCAACAACAGAGGAACTCGTTACAAGAGCAAGAAGCCAAAGAAAGAAAAACTAAAGGTTTGCCTTTTATAACCTTGGTGTAATCACACACCCACTCCCTCTCCTTTACCTCGCATATCCACACTGTTGCTGTATCCTGCCAGTTCTTCCTCCATATATCTCCAGCTCAATCATAAGACTACAGCAACCACCACCTCTCTGGTTTACCTGACTCCTGCCTTGCCACCCCTCTGGATAATCCAAAATACTTCTGCTAAAGTCAATTTTCTTGCCCACTGCTTTTACTATATCATCCCCATCACTGGTTCACATTTGCAGCATAAAATTAAAACCTTTGTCCACACTTTCAAAGCTCCTCATACTACTACTCTTGTTTCATCCCCAACCGCTCCCGTCCCCCATACTTTGTGTCTTTCTCCTGTGTCATCCCTGAAATAACCTGCTAACTATGGAGCCTACCTCCCCTTTTAAAATATTCTAACACCGACTTCCTTGGACTAGCTTTCTAGTGCTGATTCCACTCCTGTGACATAAAAAGAAGAGAAAAAAGCACAATCCTAATTTTGACAAATTTGCATACCGAAATGAGATAAACGAACAGGAACTGACACAGTATGTATGTGATGCAATGAATAACCTCATGAGGCTATAGTATGTAAATCTCACTTACCGGTTTCTTTGTGTGATACTTCTCACACACATCTCTTCCTGTTGTAATGTGTAAACTAGATTGTAAGCTTCTCAGGTAAGGGACCTGGTTTTATTTGCTGTACTGTATCATCCGAACTAATAATGCTGTACATATAATAACATTATGCATTGTCAATACAAAACACACGGGTGAAATCCTGGT